>NC_084681.1:11670739-12324265 GCF_028389875.1 Rhea pennata
TAACAGCGAGCCGGGGGGATGGGGATGGTGTGGAGCTTGTGGGCCTGGGCCTCACCTGGGAGGAGAGAGGAAGAAAAGAGAAGTTAGTTTGCAGGGACCCTCCTGCATGGAGACACTGTGTCAGACCACAGGTTCCTCCATCACTCTGCCTTCCTCCTCAATGTCCTCAGGACTACCTGCAGAGGATGACAGGGGATGCTTTCCCTCCCAAAGCAAATTTAATGTCCTTGCGTGGGTCTGAGATAGACCCCTCCTGACTGCAAGCAGAGGGAATAAGGCCCCAGCACATCCTGTCCCATCTGCTTACAGCATGTTGCACTCCCCACCTGCCCTCCAGCTCCACAGCCTGGATACCGATCCTGGTGGCTCGCAAGCTTTACCCCTCCAAGTAACCCTCCTGCTAGGAGCCATCACCCCCAGGACCTACAGCAGCCTGAAGCAGATGCTGTCCACCTCAATGCACATATTTGCAGCAGCCCAGGTCATGTGTAGCACCAGTGCTGCTGCCATTATCCAGGAGCACTATGAGATTGTGTCTGTGGGGATAAAAGGACATTTGGCACTTCTAAGAGCTATCAGTTCAGGCTGCCTGCAGATTCAGGCAGATATCACTGTTACAATCAGTTTCTGATTGAATGTTTTTATCTCACCCACAAAGGCTGGAGATTTTTGTTTTGTTTTGTTTTAATGAAAGATGAGAAACAATTTCTGGTTCATCATGTGGTTATGAAATAAGACCTGGGCTTTTCTGTTGTGCTAGGTTGAAACTTTGTGCAAAACAGGATTTCACACTTCAAAGGGCCAGCTCCTGACACCCTCAAAACAGAGGAGTTCATCTTTTGCAATGGGCTGAGCTGTCAGAATACCCTGGAAGACGTGATGGCCCAGAGGGGAGTCTCACCCACGACTGCAGAGAAGGCTGCAGCTCCAGCGATGTCTTGCAGAGCAGACTGCAATTGTTCTCGTGCCAAGGCCGAATCACTGCTGGCAGCTGCTGTCTCCTGGGCCTCTACGGTGCTGGCGTAGATCTCCGAGAGCTCTTCTAGTGATTTGGACTGAAGGGGAATAGAGGCAAAAAGAGAGATGGAGTGGGTTCCCTAGCAAAGCTAAAGCACAATGCTGTGGGGCAGATCATTAGGTGCCAACTTCCCTTCTTCTACTATCTCCTCCTCTCCCTAAAACTTCTGCAAAGGAAAAAAAAAAAAAAAAAAAAAAAAAAAAGCCTTTAAGCATACCTAAAAGGTAAGTTTTCATCCTCTATGAACACCAAAGTGCTCCTCTGACCAAATGAAATCTTTGGTTCTAATTCAAATCTTTCTCCCTCTACTTAAGCACAGAGAAAGGAATGAAGCAGTAAAGCAGTAAAAGGCAAGGTACTCCCTCCTTTCACAGCACAGAGCTCAAGTCTAAGCTGAGCAGAGAAGGGAAAGATGTATGTTTTTTCACAAGAAGTGTTATCAAAACACTTTTTTTTTTTTGGAGGATCAAATATCATTTTGGTCAGGAAATACACCAGCCAGTTGCACCCAAAATGTCCCCAGCTGCACTGCCGCATAACCAAAGCGATGAGCTGGACCACCGTGCTGCAAGATCTCACCTCGTCCCGCAGCCGACAAGGCTTGGAGTGGTTTGCTGCTCACTTGTCTGAGTGCTTTCCTGCAACAGCTGAGCCATGCCAAGGTGCCATGGCTGCATCATTCATGGGCCTGGCAGGACAGGGCAGTGCCTACCTTCAGGAGGTGGCGGAGGCTGTCCAGGTCGCAGCGGGTGCCGAAGTTGGCCTGGTAGAGGTGCTCCAGCAGTATGAGGAGTGTGGCACGCCGTGGCAGCCCGGGGGTGCTCAGCTTCTCCGCGATGGAAAGGAACTCGCTCTGCACCTCGGAGCGGTTGAGCAGCAGCACGGTGCTAGGGGTGGAGGGGACAGTGATTAGCCAAGCAGGCAGGCTCGTTCCCTGTGCTGGCCACCAATGGCACATGGGGGACACATGACTCCTGGACGAATTCACGCTAGATGGCAGTGTCCTCTCACAGTAGTGGCAGCCAGGCTCTAGGTCTGTGTAGGGGTGCCAGATACGCACCACGGGGCCATGGCCAGCCTCCATCCTCCCCGCGTGGGACATCCCTTGTGCATGGACTGTCCTGTGTCGCCTGCTGGGCTGGTGATACAGCTGCTCAAGCATCCCCAGCCAGCTCCAAGTCAACAGCCAGTTCTCCAAACCCAACACACAGCAAGAAAGGAAGGGCAGGAAATTAGAAGTCCCCCCACAGATATCTTCCTGCTGATGGATGCTGGTCAGAGCACTGCTTCTGAACTTCACAGTGCTGCAAAAAATTAAGCCAGCTGAAGAACTCTGCTCTCAGCAGTGAGACCATGCAGGTATCATCTAAGACGTCTGTGCTGAGAGTGGCTGGATTAACGTGCCTGAGGCAGGGGGGCTTCGGAGAAAGCTGGTGTATTTGCTTCTAGCTCAGGGAATGAGCACAAGCTTTGCGTAAGGCCAAAGTTCAGCTTTGTGTATAGCTTTATGCCAATTTTTCCGGTTTTTATGCAGATACAGCCATCTTGCTGTAAGCCACCGATGGTTGCACTTGCACCAGTGTAAGTGTGAGGAACGGGATAGCGGTACTGGGAAAGCACCATATTTACAAGAATGCAGCTGAGTGAGGTACACGTTGTCACAGCTACAGAGACAGACCCAGAGCTGCGCAGCATACATGGACAAGCCAAAAAAGCAAAACAGCCTTCCCACACAGAGCAGGGGTGGCTGCACTAGAAGGATCATCCCCCAGGCAGGGCACCCACAACCAGGCCTCATTTTCCTATTTACAAATGAGGTGCACTGGCAGGAAGAAAGTTTCAGACCTTATGGTTGCAAGGTGCAAAGTTTGAGTGCATTCAGAGCTGCAAAGCTTTAGTTAACCAAACACGAACCCCCAGCACTGCCACAGCTGGGAGAGACTCGCATTTCTCCCTCTTCGGGCTTGCTGCTCCAGAGCACAGAGATCAAACTGACTCCTGGAGGTCTTCTAATGCTGAGATCAGCAGCGCTCTGGGAGGATGTTTTGCCTTTCCTGCCTGTTCACACCAGCTCTGGATCCCTGGAGGGAAAGAACGACTCTGGGAGATGTGGACCCTGACTTCGAGCTGCTGCAGGAGCAGGAGCAGGAGCTGCTGCAACCTCCTTTCATCATCTCTGTTCTCCATCTCCTCTCCCCAGGAGTCCCAGCATCCACCACTACCTTTCAGATGCGGCTCGCTACAGCCTTGCTCCTGCTTTTTAATTAAGGCTGGCTGTGGAAAAGCAGCATGTACTGGCAGAGAGACTACAGGGAGCGATGCAAGCAGTGCTCACAGAGGCTCAGCCCTGCCCTGGCCACACTTACACAGTGGAGCTCTGGTAGCTCTTCACGGGCAGCCCCTGCTCTGCCCTCACCAGCCTCTGGAATGAAATCCCTGTGGGAGAGAAAAGAGGATATGAGAGACAGCAACACTGCAGACTGCTCTGCCTCAGGAACACACCAGCTTTGTCATCTAGTGTAGCCTTCACCAGGCCGAGCTGCAGGGAGGATGAGCTAACCTCATTTCTCAGTTCATGGCCTGGGCAAAGAGGACTTACCGACCCAAGCCCCCAACTCTGAGGCTGGCAATCGCCTCCCATCAGCTAACATAAACCCTGGTGGTGAAGTGAGAGAAGGTGCTGGAGTAGGAAAAGATCAGGCAATGAGTGAAGAGGCTTTGAGGAAGAAAGGCTGGAAACACAAGGAACAGATGGAGGCGATGGGAGAGAAGCCAGAAGGCAAGAAGGGAGAACTGCCCAGTCCTCTGGATTCACAGCCCCTGAGATAGCTGGCAATAGCAAAGCCTGTTTTACCCCTAAGTGGTAGATGGACCAAGTGTATTTTAGAAGCATGTGCCTAAGAAAGATCCTGCAGCATCATCAAGATCCAGCCCCGATATTACCACAGGCAGCTACATCCAAAACTGCGTTGCTGCTCATAGCCCCAAGAGCAGCAGCTGCAGGGAGCACCATACTCCTGCAGGGTCAGGGCTGGGCTCATTGGGTGGCTTGCAATCCTCCACATGGGTTCTCTGACTACAACTGTGTTTACCACTCTTGCTTAGGATAAAGCTCGGGCCCAGTTTGCAGATGATACTTTTGCATTCTTGGCAAATACTGACAGCTGCTTGTTCTTGGTTACTATTTACCCTCATCTCAATAAAAAGCTTTTGCTTAAGCCTCATGGCTGGTCATGGAACCTATGGAAGACGAATAGGAGATCTCAGCCAGGTTTGCAGTGGAGGATGTAATTTTGCTGTTCTTGGCTCCAGATGGCAGGGAGAAGCTTTGGCCAGTGAGCAGCACTAGTGTCACCTGCCACAATACCACCTCCTGTGCTGTGACTTTTGGCAGGGTGGGGAAACCTCACATGTTTGTAGGAAAGGAAAAGCCTTTGGATCAAAGTTCCCAGCTCAGATAGCCCTGGGAATCAGTGACAGCATGACAAGAGCAGGATGCAGCAAAAGCCTCTCAGCACTGAGGTTTTCACAGCAGTGGTTGCAACAGGCCCCCAGTGGGTGTCACAGTAATAACTGACCAGAAAGGAGCTGGAGAAGCCCACAGTGCTTGCAGATCATCAGCCTGGCAGTAGCCGGGCATGTCCTCACCTTCAGACCAGACCTAGCTTGCCCAGCACCAGCACCAGTCACATACAGGCTGCTCTGCAGGCAGAGCCTGAGCCCAATGCTCCTTCCCAGATGGCTCCTTCCCACTCACCCTGCACTGTGGAAGCATGAGACAGGTGTCCACCTGCCTGTGCCTGGCCTGCAGCTTTGAGTTGGAGACTGGATGTGCACAATGACCCACCCTGGACCTTACACAACAGTCTTGGTTTGCATAGAGACTTGCAAAAAGAGAAGTTTAAAGGAAGGGATCCATCCCAATCTCCCCTCTGCACACTAGATGGCCAGCGTGCTGGCCCCAGGGATCCTGCGAATCTGCAGGCACAGGCTAAGCTGTGTTGGCACAGCGGGTCTGCAATTCACACTCCCCAGTGTTCTTGACCAGCAAGCTTTGAGCCAAGGCTAACACAGCCAGTTTGGTATCCACACTGGCCAAGCTCAACTTCCCAGGCCTTGAAAGCATCTGTCATACAACCTGTGCCTACCACCTCACCCATCTCCCCACAGCTGCAATCACCATGCAGCACCTCAGTGCTGGCTAAGAGCCCTGCTGACGCTGGCCCTGTGACTCACCCCTTGCTGCCGCTCACCCGTCTTGCATCTCCATAGGACATTGCTGCAGGGTTGCAGCGGTGACCCCATGTTGCGTGCCTTGTCAGCAGCATGGGGAAGCATTGCTGGCCTCAGCTGCCAGCAAACACAGCCATTCAAGCTCTCCTAAGTCCTGCTCAGAGCAGGTCTTGGTATCATTGGCTCCATATGGGGATTAAACAAGGGCTGAAATTTGCTCTAATGTAGGACTGTGTAATAATGACTGCACAAGCCATCAAAAGACGGGAAGATTAGGAGAAAGGGCCTTTTAGAAATAATTGGAGGAACTGCTCCACTGGGAACAACAGGACACATCCACAAGGAGTACTTAATTAAGAGAAGCACAGTTGCTGGTGAGATGTGTCCAAAGCCATATCACAAGGTAACATCTCTGCTATAAAGAAACAGCTGGGGAGTCCCTCAGACCCTACAGAAATTTCCAGGCAACGGCAGGCTCAAAGGCTAAAGCCACCTTGATGCTAGTGAATGGACCCACTGTTATTACTCCAGTTATGCACTGAGTCACTGAGCATCTCAAACAAAACCCTAGGCTCGGCAGGCGGAAGGAGCCAACACATGCTTTGCCATGCAAAAGACCCACCAGACTGAAAGGCAGCCAGGAGGCAATTACCTTTTTTGCTAATCCATACAGGTCCAAGAGTCCTGGGATGCTCCCACTACCTTGCATATAAAGCAACCACTAAAACCATAACCCAGCTGTCTAACTCTGCTCCTCCAGAGAAATGCAGTCTCACCTTGGTACCTGTACCTCACCTGTACCACCAGGGTAAAACATTCAGAGGGTGGAGGGTAGAGATCCTCATGTCCCAGAAAAGCCAAGGTGAAGGGGATGCAGAGCACAAGGTAAACAGACATCATGCTCAAACTGCATGGGACTCATGGAAGCAAACGGAGATTAAGACAGCAAGATCAGGAAAGTCTCAGCCGGAAATGTGGCCATGGCCAGTCACAGCACCAGGCTTTTTTGCTGAGACCTGCAAAATGCGCACAACCTCAGCCCCTCACTATAGCGCACCCCTAGAGAAAAGCCATGCCAGCACCACGTGAAGACTGTGCAGTGGGGTGGGAGCACGTGGGCAGGCTTCTGCTTACCTGGGGCCTTGAGCTCATCACTGATAAAGGTGAGCAACTCCCGGAAGATGTCACAGTAGGGCACAGGCCAGGTGAGGAAGTTATGGTAGATGCTGGCAGCCTTCAGGAGCAAGTCGGATCCTGGAGGAAAGTGAGGAGCCTGCAGGAGATGGGGCAGGGGGAGCACAGTTAGAAACAGAGCAAGGACATGAGCTTCAATGTCTGAGCTACCACCACCCTCAACCTCTCTTCCCAGAGATGTCCAGGTTGCACAAGGTAATTATTGCATAAGAAAGTGAGGGTTTAGGCTGGAAGTGGGAGAAGGAGGACCAGACCAGAGGTTTGCCAAGGGACAACCTGTCCTACTCCAAGGAAGGGTCAAAGAAACTCCATTTTGCACAGCTACAGAAAGACTTGATCCTTTCTGCACCTTCCCAACCTCTGCCTACGGCTCATGTGCCAAAGTCAGAGTTTTTCCTGATATATATTTTAAGATAATTAAAGATGAATCCCATTAAAGTTTGTGCTTTTGCAAGGTCTGGCAGCAATGATTTCCTTGGGATAATGATGCATTGTGCTAATAATAATAATAATAAAAAAGTATTTCCTGTGAAAGCTCTGCTGCTTCTTTTCGTTAGAATTGTCTATATATTTTGCACAACTGTAAGGGACAATGAAAAATTGGCGTTCTCTGCACAGAAACATTGTCCGACTCTTTCTGATAGACCCATCTTTAAATGCAAAGATTAAAAAAATGGGAGCTCATTTTCTTCCACCTCTCTTGGTTTGTGCAACAGTTGTCTAGTCTTGATCCCTGTAGGTCTGTAGGTACTGGATCTTTTCTGAGATGAATTGATCAAAGCAGACCGTGATCTTTCAGCTGAAAACTACCCAGATTTACGTGACAGTCCTGCTCAGTTCCCATGGGGCCCCAGTTCCCGTACCTCCCACGGAGTCAGGGTTAAACCACATTCAGCAGCCACAGGACTTACATACAGGACCGCATAGTAGAAAAGCAGTGCCAGTGGAGTTACAAGATCATAGTCACACTTCTCCTGGACCTGTAGGAAATAGCCCAAGGGGAGAAGGATGAGCAGGGCCTCCTTGCCTCGTGTGTTACCCAAATGCTTCCTCCAAGGTGCCAGGGGATTCCCCAGTAATGCCAACGTGCACCCAACCCTGCACCATCACATCCCTATCCTCGTCCGAGTGGAAGTACTTGCCTCCAAGGGGAAATAACCATGGAAGCACAACAATCCACACCAACTGGACAGCAGGTCAGCACACACTTCCTCTCTACATTTCCACTTGGGAAGGTGTATGAAGCTGAGTGCCCAACCCTCAGACACATTCAATCTTTGCGGAGTTGCACAAAATTTTAGGAAAATGACTCAAAGGGGGCAGTTCGGAGATGTAAAGTCAGGCAAGCTGCTAGCCCAGCCCCTGCAAGCAGCTTACAAAACTAGGCAACACAGTGCAAAATCAGGCATTTTTGCCAGTCTTCACCGGTGAAGAGCCAGCAGAATTATTTCACTGGGGGATATGGTGATGACTCAAGAATACACTTGCAAACACTATTTCCCCCCATTTCTCAGCAGAGTACAAAGTGGAATATATACCCAATGTTGTCTGTGATTAGCTCAATTCCAGCCATTAAAAAAGAAGAAAAATCAGGTGGGGGAGGGAGGGGAAGGTGCCGGTCTTATTAGTCTGCATTGGTTCTTTCTCCCACATTGCCATGTTTTCCAAACTTCCTCTGAAGCCTGGCAGCTAGACCACATTTCTTCCATGAAAAATGAAAGGCAACGTTTATCCAATCATCACATGAATCCCAGTGCTGAGGCTTTAGCAGAAATGCCAGCATTTCCTCCCACATCAAGGGATTCCTCAGAGGTCTTCCCAGCTTCGTCTTGACGTGACCCTGCTTAGCTGGGCCACATTGCACTTTTCCCTCATACAACAGGATCACGGCAGACTGATGCGGTCGGCTCCCCTGCGTCTTGCCTGTCTGCTTCGCTTGACCTGCCCGTTGCTGCAAGGCTGACCTGCGCTCAGCAGGACAGCGCTCGCTCACAGTCCCTAACCGACAGCAAGTCCTACTTCTGCAGGAAGCCAAGCAGAGCCGTGGCAAAGTTTCCATTAAAAACAACAGGAAACCTTCAATTTGCTCTGAATTGGACAAGCGACTCCCACTATCAGGAAGGCAGTTGGAAGGTCAGATCCATCTATGTAGCGCTCCCCCTGGGAGGGCTCCGTCCCCAGCATCCCAGGAGCCAGGACTCAAGCAGCATGTTGGGAACCCAAACCTCTTCCCCGGCACCTGTGGTGTGATTCAAAGAGCAGCTCAGGCTTTCCCTTGCAGCCACCATGCACGGGATGTAGGGAGCTGCTCTGGCCAGAGCTGACACTGTCTCAAACCTGGTAGCAGTGGGGGCTGATGAAATTTCCATCAGAGAAGGCAGATCTTGTAGCCTTACCCAGCCCCAGCGATACCAGTAGAGAAACAGCAACTAAAGAGCTAAGAGCACATATATCCATCATGCACCCATAACAAAAGTCAGTGAAGCAGAAAAGCATCCTTCGAGCCAGGACACAGCCAGTCTCCCCCCTCCTCCCCAGTGGCCATGAGCTCACCTCTTCAGCTTTGCTGAGGATTTTCTCCATGAGGATGAGGTAGTTTCCCGCATCTCGGCTGACCAGCTCCTGAAGGCTCCAGCAGTTCAGACACAGCCCAGCTAGGAGGAAGACAGAGAGCAGCCACGATTCACCCCTGGGTTCAAGAAGTTTACAGGAGGGATGCACAATATGAATGGGTCAAGGCGAAGGTGTTTGATGCCTGTGTGGTGTAACCGTAGAGGAAGAAACCATATGCCCTCATTCTGAAGGGTTCTTATCTCTGTTGATGGTTTTATCTTGGCAGCATTGCATTATGCCCAAGCGTCATCCTGCTGTTACTCACACAACTGAACACATGTAGCTTGGTCTATTCTCTCCCCCCTGGAGAGAGGTTAATTCACCAAAATCCCTGCACTGCTGCATGCCTACAGCAGAGGTCAAGAGGGACGAGTGTGACACAGGCTTAACATGGTTAAACATGCCATTTCCCTTGTGGGAGTTTCTGAAGACAAAAAATCCTATCTTAGCACAGAAAGCTTGCTAGTTCCATCCCCTAACCTGCTGTGTCCTGGCTCAAATGCCCCATGGACATTATCACAACCTCTGGATCTGCCCTGGAGATGCATCACTCCCTGCACACAACACCTCAAACAAGACCCAGGCCTCAAATGTGGCTGCAGAGGGGTCATGGGCTGCCAGGGCCACACTCAGGAGGTACCACACTCTCATTCCTGCCAACCAATTGCTTCCATCCTTCAGCATCATAGCCTGCTCCCCCCTGTGGATGCAGTCACCAAGAAATGAAGACAAGTTGGAGCAAGATGACCTAGACACTGTCACCAAATCATCAACCTATTCCTAGAAGTCATTGCAGTGAAAGATCACATAAGAACTTTTATTAAGCCTTGCTAGCATTTATTCCACCTCCTCAGCCCCTCAAAAGTGTTATTAAAGGTGTGTGTACATATGTATATATATATAAATAAATATATACACATATAAATAAAAAGATGAAGAGAGAGGGAGAGAGAGAGAAACCAGATATGGAAAGAGGAGTGTTGCCATGAAAAGGGATGGAGGATCCTTCACCCAGGTTGATCAAAACCCTCTTTGCCTCCATCCCCAGACAATTGTTTCTCACTGCTGGGACATGACTTCCCTCCTCAATGTAACCACACAGCAAACGGCCCTCACTGTTTGTCATCTCCAGGGATTTTATCATCAGACCAAGCAGATTTAGTGCTGACATTGCCCAGCTCGGCCCACAGCGCGATCTGGATGGCACGAGCATCAGGGCTCCTCCACACTCAGTCAATGCGAAGCAAAGAAGAGAAACAGAGCATCTCTCGCGGCAGGGAAGCAGGGCTAACGATCAAAGAGGAGAGATAAATATAAATCCAGCTATGCTCAGCTCACACGTTCTATTAAATCGCACAGAAACGTAACAAACGCATCAGCCCTTGTGTGCTGGCTGCAACATTGGAACCAGCACAGAAAAAAATACTGCGAGTTGGCAACACTTCCCCTGCCAGTTCCAAGCTGCCTTTGGAAGAAGGCCGATGACAAGATAGGCAATATTAGTGCTAAGGTCACAAACACAATCTTCATTTGTCTCCTCCATGAATAAACATTCCCTCATCATGACAAGTACTGTTATTTCTATAGTTTTATGCCTAGCTCATAGTTGAACAAACAGGGCAGGGCAGGAAAGCCCCCCTCCCCCACTGCCATGCAACATTTTACTTTCAATGAATCAACATTTTCCAGTAGAGAAAGATCCTGCCGGAAAGTTTCCAGGGAGCTCCAATACACTCACTTCAGGTCTGAGGTCAGAGAGAAACAGCGTCGTACAGCAGTTCCTCCCTCTGCACAAACATACACGCAAATACATCTACCAGCTGCCTCATCTGCAGCCACCAAATCGGGCAGGGGATCACTGATAACAGTCTGCAACTTCATGACCAAGCATAAGCATACGAGCAAGATTAATTACAGTTGTAATTTTTAATTAAAAGGCAATACTATCTGCATCTTGCTGGGTTTGTTTACACCCAAAATGTTCTCAGTGTGGCCTCATATTGCAATACCTAGCCTACAAAGGCACAACCACAGCGATTTGCCAATTCAAATATGTTCCTGTTTTCCTTTGAACCTCTTTCTTCTCCTAAGTCAGCGTAATTGCGCAGAGTCATGACTCTGCTCTGGACTCGGCTCCAGCAGATTGCTCAAGTAAATCAATATTGTCCTAGAGTGTGGCATCCTCCAGGGAAAGCTCCAGGGCTTGTGAGATTTTTCAAGAAAGTAACTGTCCCAGCAGAAGCTGTCAGAGCTGCCGGGAACTTTGCTGAACTCAGCAGGCAGCGGTTGGGCTAACACAGCGCTGGGGACACCTTGGACAACCCACCCTGCATTGCCTGCGTGGTCGGCACAGATTTTTTCCAGCCTCGTTATACGCGGGAGCCAGAGCAAGCCAGGCCATGCCGGCTCCTTGCCGGCACAAAAGGAGAGGTCTGGCAGTACGGAGCAGAATTAGCAAGAGCGGTAGGGCTGGATTTCATCTCTGTGCATCGCCAGACGAGGAGAACGCTGCTTCCTGCACGAGTGTAACCACAAACACAAATAGCCCAGCAAGACACAGGCTCTTTCCTTCCTCTCAGTTCTAACGCGAGAGGAGGAAATTGATTGCAGCAGCGGCTCGCTGTGCTGTCCCGGACCGAACAGCATTGAGGAAGACACGCTGGGCTCCCTCCTCAGCGAGCAGCCATGCAAACCCGCAGTGAACAGGCCTGGGGAGAAGGGAAGGTAGTAGGGACACGGGGTGGCCTCAAGGGAAGTATTGCAAATATCATACGGGCCTGAGGTCTCGCAGGGCATTTCTGAATCTTCTACGGGAACCAGGAGCTCAAGCACAAGGACGTGGCAATGGTAAGTTTGAGTGACACATCAGTGTAATCGGAGAAATTTCAGTTTAACACGTGGTCATGCCAAGGAGCCAGGGATTACCCACAATCCAAACTCTTCCCCGAGGCAGAAAGCTGCAAGGGTCTGAGCTCCTAAATTTGGCTAAGCACCATTATTCAAGCCAAGAAACAGCTGAGCCCTTGCTAAAAGCACTCTCAAAGACAAAACATTCTGGCTCTCAAATCCCCAGACACAGTATATAGAGACCACGAGGCAAAGCAAAGCGTCCAGTGCCATCAGACATCAGTCAGGACAGGAGACAGACCTTGGTGGGAATTGCCTCCCCTCACCACTGTGCCTTCCCTCCGCACACAGCCCAGGCGAGCATCCGCTTCCTCGGTGCCATGAGCAGAATCAGTCCCTGGAGCCATATTCCTTGCAGGCAGACTAAAGGATATTTGAGCATCGAGCGTGATGCTCCTCCCTGTGCAGGAAGGAGCTGCTTCACGGCAAAGTCCTGCTCCATCCTCCTGGGGGGCCGTGCCGGGCACCGAGGACACAGTGAGTGTTGTGGCATACGGAGCAGACTTTTACGACCTGCAAAGCAGCATCGTTTTTAATCCCAAGGGCCAGGTCAGGCCAGGAGACACTGCAGGCAGGTGAGAAACCAAATCCAGAGTTATATTTGCATGTTCTTTCCTGGTCCTCATCGTATCCAAGCAGATGGATCCCCCTGATGGTCTGCTGCGATAGCAAATCACGGTGGGTCAGGCCACAAACAGCAAGGCCAGCCTGAGGACAAGTGGTTTTCACCACACCAAACTAGTACAGGGCAGTGGCACTTCTCAGTGCAGGATGGTTTTCCTCAACCCAAGATGTTGAGTTTTTACATGCCCGACCTCAGCAAGTCACCAAGGCAATGAAGAGCGACAGGTTTTATTTAAAATCGAGGGTGGGATTGCCCTCTGGAAATACCCTACGAGTTCCCTCGCTGCCTGCAGAGGAAACCAGCCCTGTTAGACCACGCCAGGCATCCTCCCTGCGGCCGGCAGCCGCCTCGCTGGGGCCTGCGAGCGGAGGCCGCACGCCGCGGACACGCACAGAGCTTGAACCGCTGCCAACCTCGCTCCTGGACTTTGCACTCGCCCTTTAATTCTTGCAGAACAGTTTCTCGCCGCGGGACCCGAGGGAGGGCCCAAAGCAGCGGGGTGCTCGTGCAGCTTGGGATGCCCCCAGATACCTCCTCAGAGCCCCTGCAGCAGGGTCGGCAGAGGGGAGCTCTCGCCCATCACTCTCAG
Source organism: Rhea pennata (assembly GCF_028389875.1). Classification (NCBI taxonomy): domain Eukaryota; kingdom Metazoa; phylum Chordata; class Aves; order Rheiformes; family Rheidae; genus Rhea; species Rhea pennata. Next base: position 11,683,919 of record NC_084681.1, read on the forward strand.
CTGGAGCCCTCTTTTCCGTTAGTCTCTGTAGTGAGTGCTGGAAAATCCTGCGTTGGTGGGGAAGTCCTCTTCATACCTGACTGATCTAACGTTATTAGCGAGAAGGGTTTGCATAGCTCGGTCAGGTGCCTCTCAGCTGGGGAAAACAGAAAGCAAAATCACATAAGCAAACCACTTGATTTAATATCCTAGAAGAAAGCGGTCCGTCCGAGCGCTGCCTGCAAGGAGCGATCTGCTTTCTCCCTGCTGCGAAGCCGAAGCGATCAGAGTGCCGATACGCTCGTCACAGGCGAGCTCCGATGCTGCCTAGCAGAGGTGGCAAGATCAGCCCTTGCAAATGTGCCTGGCGCAGGGGGCCGGGAACCAGAACTCCTGCCCTGTAGCCCCCAAGCTGAACGGGTTTGTCACACGAGGCATCGGAGACCTCCCGGCAGGGTCAGGCGAGCAGCTGAGAGACCACACGCATTTCTCTTTATATGCGAAGAAAGAGTCGGATCCATCTGCCCACAACACAGGAGGCTTCACAGCTCGCAGCCTGGCCATGGACAGGTCTGGTTGGTACACACGGAGCCGCAGAAGTGGGACAAAACCCTGGTTATCCCAACTGTCCGAACAAGCGCAGACCAGGATACCTCCGGCATGAACCCCAACCTAAGTCGCTGCACCTTTTTTTGCAGAGAAGAAAAAAAAAAAAAAAAAAGGCAGCCCAGTACAACATAGGGTTCACTACTAATATGCACCTCCACTATCCGATCTGGAGAAAAACCTCCTTTGGAAGCCCAGAACCTCGGAGCAGGGACCCAGCACAGCGCTGAGCCCAGCCCCAGGCCACACGCAAGGCTGCACAGAGGCGCTAGCGTAGTGGCCCACGAGCCCCCGGCACACACGCAGGAGAGGAGCTCCGGCACGCTCGGTGTTTTCGCTTTGATCGCTATCGGTGTCAACCAAGATTACGGCATGGTGCCTCAAGCCGAGCGGCAGCAGGGCGAAGGCCCCGTGGGTGGCTTCGGAAGGATGAGGCTTAAAGATTTCTTTTCTGAGAACTGTACCGAGATGCGCTCTCCTCCCAGAGCAGCTCCTTCCTGAATTTGGCAGCTGTGGTTGACATTTCCCCTTTGCTGCTCTTTACAGGGGGCAACTGTCAACTCAGAAAAAGAAATAACAAATGCACCATCTCCCTGCGCCCATGGACTGCAAGACAGGCATCCTCCTAAGCAGCTCCTGGTGCTCTCAGAGGTGATACAGGGTGAGCGGGTGAAAAGAAAATGAAGAGATAACTCCATTTCCTCCCTCCCCCAGCTCCCAGTCCCTTTGTTTCCACTACACCACTGCTAGCATCGTAAAAAATACGGTGATTTTCTCCCGGGGGCTGCCCAGAGGGACTGCAAAAGTCTCACTAGTTAAAGGAACGGGGGGAATCTAAGGCTCCCTCAGGCCCACTCCAAAGGGGGAATTCGGCCCCATGGGAAATGCACAGGAATTGCTTTCCAAAATCAAGCACTGAGCTCACGAAAATATACCCTGAAAAGAGCCATTTACCTGCAAGATAGAGCACACAAAGCAAGACTTCAGTGGACCCTGGACTCCAGAGTCAAAACTGCTGCTCCCATTTCCCAAGTGGTGGCTTTGAGCCACCTGCACCATAGCACCTTTTAGGGCTGCATCCATGCTTAGCACTTCATAGCTCCTCCCCCCACCCCCGCCCCAGCCCAGCCTCTGCCTGCTCCAAGGTTCATTCACAAGTTCTGCAGGGTGCCAGGACAAGCATTTCTGACATGCTTTTTAATCCAAAGGAAAGCTGTCGGTGGCCCCAGGATTGCGAGCAGCTCCATGGCTGATCGTTGTCCCCCAGACCCCAAAACAAGCAACTCCCCATCATGTGCCAGGATGTACGTGCCAGTATCCCAGTGCTCTTGGAGCAAGGCCCACCACAAGCTAAGCACACGGCTTTTGGAAATGACTTCTGCCCATAAGGGATGGGCTGTCAGCTCTGAGGCACAGCGCAGCCTGGGAAGGGCAACCTGGATTGCAGCCATCACAGAGTGGTTGAGGTTGGAAGGGACCTCTGGAGATCATCTAGTCCAACCTCCCTGCTCAGACAAGATCACCTACAGCACACTGCCCAGGACCATGTGCAGACAGCTTCTGAATATTTCCAAGGATGGATCTCAGTGAGAAAATCCATGGCAAGGCTGGGGTAATGAGTTCAGAAGTTAAAATTTGCAGGGTGTAGAAACAAGCACACCTTAATTCTGCAGGTATTGCTGGAAGTACTTCAGACCTTGCATTTGGTTACTTTGTTACTAACCTGGAGACTCACCATAGAGATTTCTGTTTATTCCCCATACATATATTTATCTGACTGCAGTCAAGCAGTGCCGTACATTTCCTTAGTCAGAGCTTAACAAACCGAACACCCGGCATGTAACATCAAACCCTCTTCTCGGTCCCTGACCTGCCAGCATCCTTCATCCTTCCTGGCTTGCACACCCCCAACTCAGAGATACAACAGCACCTCCCCATCTCTGTTCCACACACCACTGCTTAGGCACATCCACACTCCCCATCAGCTCCCGGTCCACCACGATCTCCCAGCTCTTTTTGCACCTCCGATTCCCTGGGACAGCATCTCCATGCCAGCAGTGGCCTGACCTTGGCTGGACCATCTCCTCCGCAAAACACATTTTCACTGCTCACTAGCAAGCCCCTTGCCCACCCAGCAAACAATAAAGTTATTTTTCTCCCTTTAGCATGCTCTGATTTTATTATCACTTCATGAGCAACACAGAGGAAGGCAAAGAAGCAGCCATCTGAGGTTTCTAGAAGGAAAAAGACATTCTTTTCCATTGCTTGCCTATCACAGAAGGTTCCCACCCCCAAGTTAGACGCAATTAATTTTAATTTGGTTCCTCCAATAAATCAAACAGTTCAGGAAAGATTTTCTTCAGGCAACTTTGGGTTGGTGCTAATTAGCCCACAGACCCTACCACAGACAGGCTCATGGCGCAAAGCTGTGATGGTCAGAGTGTTCCCATTTTGCCTGTTTGCCAACTTCACAAACCTCAGCTATCCAGTCACCTATTTCTGCGGGGAGATGACCACGTATCGGAAGTGATTACTCAGTCATTCTGGAGCAACTGCCTGTAAAATTATTGCGTAAAAATAAAGCATTAAATAATTCAGAAAAGAACAAAATTCTAGTGAGGCTCCAACCCAAAAAGCTGCAGTCTGGAGTGCATTATTTTACTGTCCAAAAGTGGTGAAAAAGAGAGGAAAGCAAATAAATTGGGAAATAAACATGATATAAGAAGTTAAAAAGTGGAAAGGAGAAGGCACGGTTAAGAACAGGATGAAAGGATGTATTAAATATGAGGAACAGAGACTTGCCTTAAATGACAGCCTAGATCTGATACAAGACAAGGATAAAACCATCACTTGTAATACAGGAAAAGCAGAAAATTGAAAACATTTCTGCTCTGTTTTTGAAAAGAAATAGGACTCTTTATTAGGGGGTGTACATAGATATCTGTATTATCCTCTTTCTTCCCAAATCATATGTTATTGCAATAACAAAGTATTTCCTATTCCAACTGCAACTGAGTAGGATGTGAAACAGCAGTTCTTCAAAGGAAACATTTTAAGAGTCAGCAGGACTAGATAACCCACATCCAAGAGCACTAAAAGAACTGGCCGAGAAAAGTCCGCCCCAGGGGTGGCCAGAAAAAGTACTCTCAAGACAGCACAGTTATTAACATTACATCCACCAACAGCTACAGAAACCGGGGTCTGTTGGTCACACTGAAGATTTTTGGTAAGAATACAAATGTGGCTGATGAAAGAGAACTTTTTGATGTGAAAAATGTCTGAGATTCTCCCAGGAATGCCAGGTCATTTTGCCAGACCCATAAAGCCTACATGAAGTGGACCGAAAACCAGTAGGCTGATAGATAGCGGAAAATCATTTGGAATGGGGAATCATCAGGCTGTTTCTAACAGAGGCCACCACCAGCTAATCGCAGCCCCACAAAGTCTTACCTTTGCTAATGAGCTGGACAAATTATGGAGAAGTCATTTTTCTAAAGGCTACCCCAGTACAAACAACACTGAGGGCCTGGGATCACATGAGGGTGAAGTTTGTGAGTGACACAGAAATTGATTAATTATAATTACGGGAAGAGACGAATTACACAGAGCACAATGAATTGCTTGAAAAGGTGGATGCCTTTGAACATGCGTTTTAACAGTGCCAAGAGCAAGGTCGCACTTCCAGGAACACCAAACGTAGGTCACATTTCAGAGATTGCTTCCCACAGTGTGGGGAGACCAAACATGGTATCTGAGCTAGATTTAAATAAAACAGATATAACTCCTGTTTCTGACAATGCAGAGACACTTGCATCAAAGCAAGGCAAGGCTGGCTGGTTAAACAGAAATACTTCGTGGTGAAAAAGACTTCCTTCTCTTTCCAACTCAGGCGGGGATGACTGGCAGGATGCACAACTACTCTGTCAGGTCTTTCTCTTTGCAAGGCCTAATACAAATTGCTCAGCATCTTGGTACATCTTCCTATTGCAACAAAAAGCACAGGAAGATGGACTGCACTGGATCCAACTCTAACTTTGAACCTCAGATGAGAAAAAAGGCCTCCAAGCCCCCAGTAATCCCAGCAAATCACTCCTAACCAAGCGCTCAGGTAGGTTAGTAACAGGAGAATAAATCATGCAAACAGAGACAGAAGAACAGAAGAGCCTGGCCTTATCAAGGCTGTCAGGGAAGCGAGAGTGGCTCAGGGCCATCAGATCACCTACCAGCCCATCTGCTGGAGACAGCATCTCTGCTAAGCCCATGTAGACATCTTTCCAGTGCATGATAGATCCTGTCTTCTGTGCACGTGGTGTGCTGCATTTTAATTCATCTCCTAAACAGAGAGGAGGAAGAAAGTTAGCTTACCAGGTCTTTAATTAAGAACAAGGAAGAAAGCACTGAAACGCTTTCGAAGAGCAGACAAGATGGTCCACGTGATGTCCCTGTTAGTGACTCCTGGCAACCTTTGCACCCCAAAGTCAAAAACGTGCCCCCTCTGGTAGCTATCATCTTCCACTCTGCTCCCCAAAACAGCAAAGAAAAGGAGGTGCACACATTTGTGACTCGATTGCTAGCGAGGCCAACGGGCTTGTAGTCCCCTCCGACCTGCCACATGCATGTCGGCGTTCTCATAATTTCCACCAGCAGGACCAAGCAAGTCTCACTCGTGTTTGTGGCAAGGAGGTAATCTTGGGTTAGTCTCCATCGAAGATAACACCGCAAGAGATTAGAACTGCAACATTTTGCAGTGGGCTTGGACGGGAAAAGAGACAGAAGACTCCAAGCTCCTACTGTCTACATTATGCGGAAATTATTTTTGATGGCTCCGATGTCCACTTGTGGTAGTCGCAAACGCCACATGCTAGTTGTACACCAGCAAGATCATCCAGGAGAGCTGTGGATTCTGCCTCCGTCACTGTCACTTTGCTGCTGTGCAGTCGACACGAAGAAAAAATCCAGGTGCCCCTCTCGCAATGCAGGAAAACACTGGGAGGACCAAGCTGAGCGTGTTGTCAGCCCAAACGCCAGAGGATGTTGTGAAACAGTGGATTGCAGGCCTGGCTGCCCACTTTTCACAATCCAGCTCTCTGTGTCTCACCTCTCCTCCAGCGCTCAGAGTACAAACCTAATCCTTGTGCTGGCAGGATTGTGAGGAAGATTCTATCCCACCCCATTCAAAAGTACTAGCCCGGGGCCCTGAAAATAAAATCAGCTTGCCCAGAACATTTCAGTACAGCAGCAGCCACACACCTGCCTCTTCTGTGAGCAAAGGGATTCCCAGCAGAGAGAGATTTCCTTCTTCCCTGCAACATCAGCTCCGCCATCCACACGGACATTAGACACACACCTCTCTCAACACGCAGGGAAGAGTTTCTCTTCCAGACTCTTTGCTTCTTTGCTTCTTGGTTAAAAGCTACACAAACACACACACACAAAAAAAAAATTCTGACAATGCTAGAAAAAACACCAGCTGAGGGGGTCTTTGCTTTCATCCAGGTCAGTACATTCCTTTACTCCTGCCATGTGCTCCTGCTCAGATTGCTCCCAAAGCTCCCCCAAAATACTTGATTCTCTGTTTATCCTGGTGAAGTTTGATTCTCTGTGTACTTAGTGGGAGCTGGGTCATCACAGCTCCTCACCTTCATCCCAGCAGATGGGAAAGCTGCTGTTATCTCAGCAGAGCCTCCATCAGGTCCCTGCTGTCCGCAGCCTCTCTGCTGCCTTCACGGCCTGGGAGGTTTTTCAGCACAGCCACCTCTGTCAGCGTTTCATTCCTGGCAATTCCCTGGGATGGCTCTGTAAAGCCATGTCCCTGGGGCTCCCCAACAGCGGAGGGAGCTCAACAAGCCACATCCAGCCCTGTTGCTTGGCCCTTCTGATGCTCGAGAAAAGTCACAAATGCCTCCAAACAAGTCAAAACCAAACCCACAGCAAGGAAACACTGACCTGGCAAGTGCAAGCTCTCTCCTTCACCCTGAAGAGGCTCATGGACTCCTCCTACTAATTTCCTACTGCCTCAGCCTATAACTCCATCTTGCCGAAAGTTTTACACATCCACAGAGTCTGGACGAGCTGTGCCTGAGAAGGGCTCTTTCGAGGTGCGCAGGACTGAATGAGCAGAGAATCTGTACATCAGCATCTTAGTCACGACTTGTGGCAAGAGAAAAGCAGTGACTAAGAGCCCAGCATGACTCATAAGCACCCTTTACAACACTCAACTTGCAAAAATACACTCCCTTGCATGTCAGCGTGTTTTAGAGCACAGCTTGGTCATCAGAGAAGACCACAATCCCGTTCGGAGCTAGCAGAGCACAAGGCAGCTACCACGCCAGCCCAGTGACCCCTTCCCTGATGCCTTTTGTGTGTCAGCAGAGAACATGCAGGTAATTTAAGGGCAAAGCATTACAGACACAATATCATAACTTTCAAACCACAAAACACAGATTCTTCGTTTGTTATTTTCCTTAAGCAGATCACATATAGATCTAAACTTTTTCACCTTGGGCAGTGTTTCTCAAAGCATCTTTCATGAGAGGGGACTCGGTTTGTCCACCACAACCTAGCAGAAACTTCAGTCTCTTCCACTGTTTTTTCCCCAAACTCTCCCTTCCTTCCCACCCATGCTGTGTGAAATGACAAGGCAGGGGACAGTTCCGCAGGACGTAATCAGACTTTCCAAATAGCTCTGTTAAATATCTCAAGAGCACTAGAGAAAACCAAGAGCTGAGGTCAAGTTTTTTTAAAGTGTTGCAAAACAGCTATCTATGAGGGTGTTTAAGTGCTGAGCATCTCTGGAAAAAAAAAATCTGGCTCCTCTTCATCTCTCTTCAACCAGACTCCCAGTAACAGAGCTACTAAATCAAGACCTCCTTTGGCAAAACTGCAGGCGGGTTTGTGAATACACCTGTGCAAGTCATTCGGTGCAGGTGAAAGGGACCACGCAGACACTGTGCAGTAAACTGCCTGTGGTGACATTTCACAACACTACCAGAGCGAATGCCGAGAGCAGTCATGCCCCAGCACCCTTCTGGGATGCCCACGTCACCAACGTTCACTGTCACTGCGCATTTCCAAGCAGAACAGCATGTTACAAAAGATGAGGGTTTCCCTGCCTTCTCCCCATGTGTCAAGTACCTTCCTGTGAGCCAGCACAAGAATAGCCCAGGGAAGAAAAAGGGTTTTTGAGGGATGAATTAGGACAAAATCATGGAGAAAAGAATGAGAGGTCTTCCAATATCAGGTTGTCACAGATCTCCTGACAGCAGCTTGGTGGGCACTGTGATACAATGTACAGGTATCTACTCAACCCCTATATGAAGCCTCTAGAGATATTGCTCGTAGGAGGTAGGAAGGGAGGGAACATCACAATAGTTTTGAGGAACATTGTCTGGCAAGGACTAAACACTATCCTTGAACAAGGCACTCACTATTTCTCTTCAGAGAGCATGTTTGCATATGGAAAGTGTGGCTCAACTCCATCACCTCTCCTGCCTTGCATAGTCATGATAGCAGTTGACCTCAGCAAACAGAAAGGTTTTATCCCCTCACTCCAACACACACTCACACACACACACACACACACACCACCAGTGCAATGGATCCCAGACTTACAAAACCAGCTGCGGGACTCCCATCCTCACATATTCTCCCTCTACGAGGGCATCAGCTTCTCTCCTTCAGTAACTTTGCACCTCAGAAAGAGCCTCCAAGCACTGTGCAAGCCACAGGATTGCCATGTAAGAGGCAAGAAAGACAATAATTGGAAAAGTTAAATGATTTGCCTGCTGTGCCACAGTGACTTGTGGCGAAGTGGGAGCAGAAGGCAAGTCTTCAGCTCTCTAGGCATGTCCCATACCCTCCATGACATCCTCCTGCCATCGACAGTCTCAAGACAGTCAAAAAGGACCAGACTTCTGAAAGAAGATGGCAAGATCTCACCTAGACAAGCTCCCCACCATCTCACATCACTCCCATCCACAGAAGCAGCCAATCAGCCAAGACACCTACCATCGCCTGTCACAGTAAATCCCTTCTGCTCCGTCTCCCATGCAGGATGGCGCCCACTGTCAGCGGGGCGCATCCGCGAACCGCCCTGACGGACACAACAAGAGGAACTAACAGACACCGAGAGGGGAACTGGGAAGCTGGGAATCACAGCTAGGAAGATGACTTACTCGCAAACAGCTACAGGACAAGGCAGAAAGAAAACAAGGCTTGTTCTAGTTAGCGTTACATCACATCAGTAACGTTACCGCACTCTCAGCCACAGCGGTGACAAAATTTAAGCTCCACAGTTTCCTTTGGAACAGGGTATTATTAAAAACATCTTGCCCCTGTTTTGTCTTGTTTTTGGCACATGACTGATATTCAGCAATGTTACAGGCATGCAGCAAAGTTGAAGCTGACTCCCACAAGGCCTGGATGCCCCAAAGTTACCTGAGAATTTACTAATAAGAAACAAGTTTGATTAATTCAAATTAAAATCAGTGAGAAGGGCCCTTTGAGGCAGAGGGTTTGCCAAAAACTCAAAGTTATCAAAGAATATAAAAAAAAGGAAAAAAAAAGGAAAAACAAGAAAGAAAACCAAACAGTAAGATAAATTTTCCTGCTGGCCTGTGAAACTTGAGGCTATGGTGCACTCTGAGGATGCCACAGTTCCGTAGAAGGGGTTTTCTGCTCAGCTGGGGCAGATCATAGTTCCCCCACTCACCTTCATTGCTCTGCGACCTTTTCTTTCTATGACTTTTCTCCTGCTCAGTGTCAGAGGAAAAGAGAACACCTCAAGTCCTTCATGCCTCCAGGATGAAGCTGCCCTATGATAAGACAGGCCCCTGTGCACACAGCAGCCAAGCTGAGGACATGACTTTGGCCATTAGCAGTTACCACGTGGTCAGGTCAGGACACATGGGGATCATGAATCCAGGTTCACATAGGGCTTTAATGCAAGGAGAAGCACTTTTCTTGCATTGAGGCCCACATGAGTCTTAACTCCAACATTCAAAGGACCTCTCTGATCTCCTCCTATTGTGGTGGAGCTCAAACCATTAGATTGTAACACAGAAAGAGAGCTCAAATACCAAAGGTGACACTGGTGTCAAGTGAAACAGTGGAGGGAATTAGATCACCCCTTGCAGTGAAGCCAATTGCCTCTGATCTAAGAGGCAGGGCATTTCCCTGCCCACCTACCCTAGTCAGCTCCAGAATGATGCCCTGTGAAGACACCACCCTGCTCTGCTCAAAACCACCTCCGTCATGGGAGGAAAATCATGCAGCCATGTCATTAAGTGAAGATTTCCCCTTCCACAGCAGTAAATCCCAGCAGCACCTCCTTGAGACATTCATGGGCCAGAAAGAACCTGGCTGAAAGTTCTCTGCCTCCCCCAGAACAGGGGCCCTGCAGAAGGGAGGCACAGTATCACTTCTCCTGGGCTGGAGAAAGCCCCCACGTACCTGTGTGGCAGGATAACGCCCTTTCCTGCCCCAATTGTTCTTAGGCTGCTGGCTGAGCATCCAAGGCAGGAAACAGGAGAGGAAAAACAAGCCCCCTAGCCCAAGGGATTGGTTCGGAAACATGCTGCCCATGTTCGCTGGCAGATGCAGTCAGAGAGAGACATAGGCTGTCTTGCAGAGATGCTCACTCACAGGATAGCAGGAGGATCTGGCTCAGTACTTGGCTCACAGTTGTAGTAGAGCTTAGGGCACCAGCGACAAAACAGCAAGAAGCTAGATGTGACTAAAGAAAAAGGAGCCTGGGCTGATGCTAGAAGGGAAGAACCACCACTTAAGTTGAAATAAAGCAACTTAATTCTAGCTGGTGGGTTTTTATTGTTGTTGTTTTCTGACTTTTTGTTTTTTTCCCCAGGGAAGATTCTCATACAAGTACATCAGCAGGGACTCCAGCAAGTCATCATCCCTCAAGAAACATTTCAACTCTCTGCCATCTGCTTTTCCTCACAAATGAGGGTGTGAGGAATAGGATGGTACTGGCATGCTCGGGAGACACATCCCCACTACAGCAGTGGGACTGAATATGTGGTTGTGCAGCACAGCAGAGCAGAGCATACATGATACCTGCTCCAATGAAAGTATCTGTTATTCTTAGATTACAGAAGACGTATTGGTTTTAACCTTCCTTGCCTTGCAAGATTTTACTGCCTCCTCTACACCCTGTATGGGAGCCAAAGATAGAAACTCAGAGCTAAGAGAGGGAGCAGCTGGAGGAAGCCTTTGTAGAAATCAGGGGCAGAGAGAGGAGGAACCTGCAATTTTTAAGATTCAAACTTCAGCCACAGTCTGTTTACCTCTCATGTAAGTGCTGTGCATCAAAGAACAGTGAGATGAAGGTGATAAGATGTTCGTTCAAACCACACAAAGGCAGCGTATCAAAAGATCCAGGAGACAACTGGTTTGACAAACATCCTTTCAGGGTGCTCGTAAAGGAAAGCATACCATCCAAACACCCTAGCACCGTATTATTTCCTTATAGGGGCATAGGTTCCTGTCCCACTGAGCAAGGATGAAAGCTGCTCTTACCCCAAGGCCTCCAAGCAGCCAAGGAGATAGAGCACACCAGGCCATGGGGAGGGACCATGAGTGGCCTTCACTCCTCAGACCACAAAACTCGAGCTCCAGGTAGTTTCCACTCCCCAAATCAACAAAGAATTAGGCAGCAGAGAAATGACACAGGTCTTTTCAAAAATTGGCTGGTAAGTCCCAGATCTGGCCATTACTGAATCCTGGGCACAGAACAACCAATGGAAACTAACCAAAGAAGCTGTGGAGAGCAAATGCAAAAGGAATCTGCTTAGGCAACAGCACCCATAGCTTCACAAATCCACTTGTACATGTCCTCACCCACCCATACCACGTAGGCTTGCCAAGATCATCGCAGCCACAGCAGCAAGAGATAGGGGTTTGTGTGGTTTAGGATTGAAAAACTTGTCGTTAACCCTTATTTCTCAAGTAGTCAATGGTAGCTGGGCTGGAGTACTTCAGGGACTGCTCCCTCTCCTCATCTATAAAGCAAGGAGCCAAATTTCTTGGAACAGGGCAGATTACAAACATGAATCACAGCAAGGTCCCATGATGCTGCCTGCTGTACTTACACATAGCAAAAGCCTACCAACAGGCAAAACAAAACCAGCAGGAAAAGGATGCACCATTATCTCCCTCCTTTTCTTGGGTGTGAGAAAGAAGAAAAGGAAGATGAGGCAAAAAAATAAGCAACTTCTCCCAGAACATGAAGGAAAACTGAAGCAGAAACTAACTATAATGCTATCTTGCCAAATCAAGCTCCACCACCCCTTACCATCTAGGGGCAGAAACAGCTCCAAGAAGCAACACAGAGTCAGGGATTAAGTAGTGAGGATCCACAATACAAACCTTCAGGAAGCAACATATGCCAAGGAGGGAGGTCAGAGAATTCAGATAGAAAGGCATCAAGTGGCACACATCAGGACTAAGCTAGCTTCTCAGAAGACCAAAACTGCTCAACTGTCAGTGGGGCACTGGGCTGAACAAGCAGCATGGGAAACTCCTGGACAAATAGGGCACCTAGGTGGTCCACTGACCACATCGATGCTCAAAACTACAGCTAAAAATGAGCTGTCTCACCTATCACCAGCAACTCCACATTCAGGGTGTCCAAGAACTGCTACAAGAGATACACCTCTGCTGGGAACGATAAGACAGCCTGCTGAGAGATCCCAACGGCATCTGAAGTAACAAATTTCTCAAACAGCTCTGGAAGGAAGCGTTTCACAGCAATCAGCCCCCAACTTGGGGTTAGCTGGATAAAGACTGAATATACTAGATAAGCAACAAACCAATTTTAAGGCTGTCAGTTCATATAATGGTGCGGGATTTTCACGTAAAATAGGATTCTGAGCGAATTGCAGCATTTGGAAGTGAAATAGAAAACTGGGGTTTAGACAGTGAATTCCTCTCAAAGAAGAAGATAAAACCCATGGTACAAGGAGAAAATATGCTTCTGGAATAACCACACTAAGAGGTGTTACTCCACCACAGAAATGGAGCAGGTAATCTCTACCATGCTAACAGTAAGCAAGGCAGATCTGATTCATTACTAGTAAAATTCTCTCTGGGAAAGGCAGAGGTGCCAGCCTGGCAGCTCCATTTATATAAAGATCTTCAGGGTAGAGCAGCATAGAGCACTGTGAAAGTTGAGTCTTCCACGAGCAGAAGGGCAATTTTATTATGTTGCTGAACTGCAAAGACTCATTTATACCAGAAATGGTGAGAACTGGAAAGCTTACTAAGATTTAGAGCTCACCCCTTGTTCTCACCATGTCTGAGAACCTGGCTGAATGAGAGACTCCCACCACAGAGCAGGGAAAGCACCTAACGTACAAAATGGTTTCGGAGTCCTTTTAATATTGAACTGCATCTACAGAGGTATGCACAAACAGAGCAAAGCAGTACCCAGGTTTTATGCCCAGGTAAGGCTGTCAGTTCCCTGGCAGATGGCTGGGCAGCCCCACACTGGACAAAATACATTCACAGAAGACAGGCGGCGAGCGCAGCTCTTTGCAACAGTGAAGGAAGAGTGGCTCAACACAGCCCAAGAAAGCCGAAAAATGAGGTGTGATTCATCTCAAACTGCAGACAGCTGAATTCAGACACCTCTTTATGAGCTAGTTACCTGTCTGTCCTGGGAAAGTCCAGCTAATGTCAGGAAGTATCTAAGATGTTCAGTTGTGTCCTGCTGGGCCATGTCCATTCCTCTCCGCTAAACACAAGGTGATTAGCTCCAATGGAGACATCCAATCCATAGCTATGTAGAGCTGGACTGGATGAGCCTAGCCATGCACTCAGATCACAGGATGCCTCTTTGCAGAAAAAAGTCCAAATTAATTCACAACATATGTTCACAAATGCAACTGCTCTGTGGGAAGGCAGAGTGATGGCCATAACATAGTCCATGCCCAGGGCACACAGAGGTATCCATAAGCATCAGACTGTTCAGATGCTTTGGAAGCTAAGTCTCACCTGACAACTACATGTCTGTACATTTATTTCTGCTGCTCCTCTGCTCGTTGGGCCCATGAACACTGCACACTAACACATATCAAAAGGAAACATCTCTGATCAGAGGAAAAAGGTTCCTAAGCCTAGAAAGGAGCTCAGAAATGGTAGTGCAGCAGAGAGCATCAGTACCATTGAGGGTGAAAAAATATTTCTCAGGGAAATGGAAAGAAGAAAAACTATCTCTGACATCTTCCTGTAGAAAGCAGTATCACACCCACAAAGAAACCATCTAAGCTGCCATGTAACAACTAACAGCTAAAACCACAGGGCACCCCTCAGCCCCAGAGCCATGCTGCTAAGCTAAGCTGCAGGCAAGGGAGCCAAGGATGGGGAAGAATTGTGGGTCCAGATAGGAACCTTGCCCCAGTATCGGACAAGACTGACTTTTTATTGCACAGTGTGGCTTTCCCAGGCCTATATTCACTGCTAAGGGCAGCACTTAAGAACCCCAGAGCCTGGAGAAAAGGGAGAAAGTCTGGAGAAAGGAATACTTTCCTTTGGTTGAGAAGGACAGGATTAGAGATCTTCTGGGTAAGCCTGACATTCACAGATCCATGGGCCCTGATGGAATGCGCCCACGAGTGCTGGCGGATGTTGTTGCCAGGCCGCTCTCCATCATCTTTGAAAAGTCATGGAGAACTGGAGAGGTGCCTGAGGACTGGAAGAAAGCCAATGTCACTCCAGTCTTCAAAAAAGGCAAGAAGGAGGACCCACGCAACTATAGGCCAGTCAGCCTCACCTCCATCCCTGGTAAAGTGATGGAACAGCTCATTCTGGATGTCATCTCCAGACACATGGAGGAAAAGAAGGTGATCAGGAGTAGTCAGCATGGATCCACCACTGGGAAATCCTGCTTAACCAATCTGAGAGCCTTCTATGATGGAATGACTGGTTGGGTAGATGAGGGAAGAGCAGTGGATGTTGTGTACTTTCACTTCAGCAAGGCTTTTGACACTGTCTCCCATAACATCCTCCTACATAAGCTCAGGAAGTGTGGGTTAGACGAGTGGACAGTGAGGTGGATTGAGAACTGGCTGAATGGCAGAGCTCAGAGGGTTGTCATCAGTGGCGTGGAGTCCAGTTGGAGGCCTGTGGCTAGTGGAGTCCCCCAGGCCTCAGTACTGGGTCCAGTCTTGTTCAACTTATTCATCAATGACCTGGATGAAGGGACAGAGTGCCTCCTCAGCAAGTTTGCTGATGATACCAAGATGGGAGGAGTGGCTGATACACCTGAGGGCTGTGCTGCCATTCAGAGAGACCTGGTCAGGCTGGAGAGTTGGGTGGAGAGGAACCTCATGAGGTTCAACAAGGGCAAGTGCAGAGTCTTGCACCTAGGGAGGAATAACCCTAGGCACCAGTACAGGCTGGGGGCTGACCTTCTGGAGAGCAGCTCTGCAGAGAAGGACCTGGGAGTGCTGGTGGATGACAGACTGACCATGAGGCAACAACATGCCCTTGTGGCCAAGAAGGCCAATGGTATCCTGGGGTGCCTTAGGAAGAATGTTGCCAGCAGGTCGAATGAGGTGATCCTGCCCCTCTACTCAGCCCTGGGGAGGCCTCATCTTGAGTACTGCATCCAGTTCTGGGCTTCCCAGTACAAGAGAAACATGGGGCTACTGGAGAGAATCCAGCGTAGGGCTACGAAGATGATCAGAGTGCTGGAGCATCTGCCCTATGAGGAACGGCTGTGAGAGCTGGGCCTCTTCAGCCTGGAGAAGAGAAGACTGAGGGGGGATCTTACCAATGTGTATAAGTACCTGAAGGGAGGGTGTCAAGGGGACGGGGACAAACTCTTTTCAGTTGTCCCATGCGACAGGACAAGAGGTAATGGGCAAAAACTGAACCACAGGAACTTCCACCTGAATATGAGGAGGAATTTCTTCATTTTGAGAGCGACAGAGCACTGGAACAGGTTGCCCAGAGAGGTTGTGGGGTCTCCTTCTCTGGAGTTATTCAAGGCCCACCTGGATGCAACCCTGTCTAACATGCTCTAGGTGACCCTGCTTGAGCAGCAAGGTTGGACTAGATGACCTCCTGAGGTCCCTTCCTACCTCACTGATTCTATGATTCTATATTGCACACCACACCAGTTCTTTGCTCTCAGGGAAGAGCAAACACACTGGAGGTGTAAATGCACCAAGCTGCAAAGCCGTGTGGATTACCACAACACAAGAGTAAAACCTAGGGGAGGAGGGAGAAAAGGAGGAAAGGACACATAACCACGATGAAGCTTCACACAGGCACGTGACATCGGAGCCGGCAGAGCTCAGCCTCACGTAGCTCAAAACTGCAACACCAAAAAAATAAATACAACGCCTAGCCACTCCCTATGCGTAGAAAGCACGATTGCTGTGGTTGTACAAAGCAGGTTACCCAGGCGTACTGGCCTACAATAACACTACTACACCACTGCGCAAGCGATGCTTCCCAGCATCGAGAGGCGATAGAGGAGACACTCACAGAGTGGTTGGGGACAAATATTTTGAGCCTTCTCTGCAGCCAGGTGAGTGGTTTATGAGCTTTAGATCCCACATTATTGGCCATTTTCAGTGTGCTAATCACAAGTGGCTTATTGCCCCAGCTCCCTCTGGTACAGCTTTGCTCTGTTCAGCCATCACTAAATACCCACAGCTAAGGGGATCAGGAGAGAAAGCCAACAGGAAGCTGAGAAATGCCTAAGGCACATCAGCTCCTCATAAATGCCTCCGTCCATGCCTTTCACGTTGCTGCAAATGGGAATTAACATGATTTCCCAAATTCCACCCCCAAGATTACTTGTATTAGCAGCTGGAGCTTAAGGCTGAGGCTTGGGGTGGGGGAAGAGACTGTGAGCTACAAAAAAAATAATATCAAGAGGCACAACCAAATAGCAACTCCAAATCTTCACCACTTGTTGTTTCAGATATTCAGAGATGGAAGCTCCATGTGCAACAGGGGCCTAGTATTACATACATTTGCTGTCTTTTGCCCTGAAATCTGCCATCCTTGAGCTGATAAGGGGTCAGATGCATTACTCGGCATCCAGAGCAGGATTTTCACCGCTCGCCATCAGCCAGCTTAAAGCAAGCCTGTATGTGCCAGCCCAGCCAGGCAGATGAGAGAAAGAGAAATTCAGGTGACCTACTTTAAATGTGTTCCTTAAATCAAGATGAATCATACCCCAAGCACCTCTCTCTCTCCTCCACTACAGAAGGAGCCTGGATGACTCGCTCCACCAAGGCAGGTATATCAGAGGTGTCCAAATGCAGACCAGGTGAATTCCTGCTCCTCTGGGCTCCTCTGCACTCCCACACAGGCAGATGGGATGGTGCTTGCCTCCAGCAGTGGTTGAGCCCTGCAGAGCACAGGGGCATGGATGGTTAGGGTTAAATTTAAGGCCTGTCTCCTGTGGCTGAGATAAGCTTCTCACGCCCAGAGCCACACCAGCCAGGAGATTTCTGGGCATGCAGCAAACCCATCTCAGACTCATGGCATCAGGTACCAGCTGCCAAGCATGCAGTGTCCCACCTGCAGGCCAGGACTTGGTGTGACCCTAGGACCAGTCTTGATGATTCCTGGAGATGCTGCTTTAAGGAAAAGTTTTCAGAAGCACCTAAGTTTAACAAAAGTAAAAAGTTAGATCTCATTAGGAGCAGCACTAGGACTGCAAGAAATTTAGCAAAAAGGAAAAAAAAAGAGAGAAATTGATTTGCGGTAAGTAAACTCTGCAGGGAATTTGACTGGTTTTCAGTGAAATGTTGCTGCTCTGAGGGTGCATGAGGAGAAGACATGGTAGACAGAGGGGTCTTGAGGACTCGGAATGAAACCTTTCAACCAATCATTTTGAAACAACCTTTGCATTCATCTGACTGTGATTCAAAAAGTAAAACTAAGCCAGAAAAATGAAACCTCCCATTTCTAATCAAATGAGACCTTTTTCCTCTGCACGCCAGCATTTGGGTTCACGCTGCAATGAGCAAGCCTCAGCCAGGTCTCCCAAGGACCAGCCTCACACTGCTGTTCAGATCACACCGGGTGGGGGATGTGGTGCCCGGGCAGGTACAGCTCTGCTTGGGCCCACCACTAAGGACGCTTCCTCACAGCTTCGCCCACCTGCGACACACCAGCCATCCCCGAAGCAGCCGCTAAACTGCTGCCGTTCCAGGGTGGGCCAAATCCTGAGTGATGAGCATGCTGCCATTCCCAGGGAGCTTGCAGAGGCTTGTGGCTGGAGGATTCCTCCCCCTTTCCTCCACTCGCTATGGACATATCCAGTAGCTCACGTCCTCCCTTGGAGCCAAGGCAAGGCATTAGTATGGAAACATCTTACCCATGCCAGAGTGCTGTGAACCACCAAACCTGGGCACCCTGGCTGGACCAGCACTTGCTCTCCAGGGCGCAGGAGGGAGAGCCAGGCACCAAGCTCACACTCTGGTGATATATGTATCTTTTTTTAATGAATGGAAAAGCTTTTCAATCATTTACCAGCTGGCTTCCCTGGCAGGAAGGGCAGTCCGGGAGAGACGGGCTCTGCAAGCCCAGCAAATCCCCAGAGCCTCACTGTAACTCACCAGATGTTTCAAAGCAGGAAGAAACTCTGCTAAGCACCAGAGGCACCGTAGTATTGTTTATCTAATGGTTCCTGTTTTTAGGTTGGTCTCTGTTTTCTTTCTTTGTTCTAAAAATTGTATAGTAATGTCAATACCTGGCCTGAATGACAGGGGATTGCTTTGAAATAAGAACCAGACAAGCACTTTGTGCTGTCGATTTTCTTATCTAACAGAAGAACATAGAAGAACAGAGGCCTCAGTCCCAAAGCAAACCATGATCAGATTAAATTACCTGCACACCATTTGTTCTTTAAGATGAATGGGAGCATAAATTTACAATCTCCTACTTGAGAGCCCCTGTTATAAAGGCACACCCTTGTGCGCATGTGACTCACGGAAGGCAGGGCTTTCAACAGGGACAAGTTTCCCTACGTGAAGCAGTGCCGGCCACCAGCTCTCTCCGTACTGCAAGGCCAGTCCAAAACGTGTCAGGGATTTGTCATCAGCACCTAGTCAAGGAAATGCAACTTGCAAACTGCTATCCCAGCGCACCCGCATTTTGAAAGCTAACTGTGAGGCCGCCGCTGGAGCTGACACAGGGCATGCTGCTGATGGGACACGCAAACCCTCCTGCAGTCCCATTTGCCAGCGTCTTCCAAATCTCAAGCAGGAGACTGCTAGAAATGATGGCTTTATCGCAAAGATGCCACTAGCTAAGACTGCAAAGACTCACGGGTGCTGATGCAACAGGATTGCCTTTGCTTTCCCCAGGTTCCCTTCACGCTGCTGGTATCCCTGAGAAGGGTCAGCCAGGTCCCCCTCATCAGGAGGGCTCTGAGCCCAGAGTAGAGCTTAGAGCCCTTCTCAGGCAGGCCTAACACAGGGACAAGGCTGAGTGCACTCTGCAAGAGCAGTAATTCTCCGTTACTGAAAGAATGGGCCTTGCTAGCCCCAAGCCACAAGCACAGATGGGACCGAGTTACGC
This sequence comes from Rhea pennata, assembly GCF_028389875.1. Lineage (NCBI taxonomy): Eukaryota > Metazoa > Chordata > Aves > Rheiformes > Rheidae > Rhea > Rhea pennata. The sequence continues at coordinate 11,703,065 of NC_084681.1, forward strand.
TCCAGCTGCAGCTCTCAAATACATGTCCTGCAGCTTGCCGAGGAGGGGCCAGCCTACAAGAAGCTGTATTTTTAGCAAACCAGGGCCCAGGCCCCAAAAAACCTTTACTGGCTCCATCACAGAAAATTCTCCACGCATCCACTCCATGTTGTCCCTGTCTGGCTGTTGGGTTCGAAAGACTTTGACTTTCATTTCAACCTTGCATATCCTCCAATTCCATCCTGCACTGTGAGCCAGCCCTTCATCTCCCTTGTGGTATCAGGACCAATCTCAAACATCTCCCCTCTCATTGTTTCTTCCCCTATTCCAACCTCCATGTGCAGCATCTCTAAGTCTGCTCACCAAAGCTGACTCCAGGAGCACCCTCACATCAGGGTGCTACACCAGACCCCATCCTGCACACAGGTCTGTGTGGAGTCCCTCTGACAGGATGTCAGAAACATCCTGTTTTATTAGAGAGCTGCAGAAAGAAAGAAAAAAAAAAAGTCCCAGTTCTTGCATAGCTTCTTGCATGACTTCAATATCAAACTGAAAAATCAGCAGGTCTCAGGCTGTGCTTGAGAAGTCACATGCCACTGCCCTAAGGTGTAATCAGTCCATTCCCAAAGCACAGATTAGCACTCAGCTCCTCCAGAACCACAGTCTAAGGTAATCATTTACATCCTATTCTCTCAACACCAGATCTGAAAAATCTTTAATGCCCTTATCCTCAAATCACTCTTTGGAGGGAAAAAAAAATTATTACCCTTACAGAGACGGGGAACTGAGGCACATCAAGGCAGGGAGATTTTGCCCAGGTCACACAGGATAATTGTGGCTAGACAAGGAACCACATCAGTATCCAGACAACATTTTTAACAGACAACCATTTCACCCTTTGAGAGGCATTATAAAACCTGCTCATTATATTAATTCTCTGCTTTTCTCCAGTTTTCCATCTCTTCCATTTTATCTTTTCACTGCTATCTGCTCACTACTCGGAACATACCTGAATTTAGCTGGTCATTCAGGGATGGTTTCCTGTTTCTGAGAAGTGCCTAGACATTCATTTGGGTATTACAAATAATAATAATAAAAGAAACAGCATAGATTCAGCAAAGTCAAGTCATTCTGGTCTGCTGGTACACAACTTTTAGGAGACTTAGAGCAGACCTGTGGGCTTCTCATCACAGCACTCCTGGGATGGGGTCCAACCTATTTCCCTTCTCTTTACCTCTTGAAAAATTTCAAGGCATTTTTTTTTCTTTTAATTTCAAAATATTAACTTAAAATGACCGCTACGTCTCCTGTTTTGACTGATGGAATCTGAGCTTCTCTTTTGCATCTGCCAGGTCCTCCCAGCTCAGCTGCCTTGAACCTGAGTCCCTGGGAGCCTGGCAGAGATCACAAAACGCAAACCGAAGAGCTTGACCAACTTGGGAAGTCTGCATCCCTTTGGGAGTATGCTCCACTCTGCAAATCAGCTGATCAACTGAAAAGGTGTAAAGACCTGTCTAATTAGCTGGTGTGACACCTCCCCATCCCCACCTTTTGCAGAAAAATTATTTCGCAGGGAATTTGCCTCTAGCAGTGGTAAATCCTTTCAGTAGAGAAATAATTACTCTGTTTCTAGGAGGGTACATCTTAAGTGGGTTAAGTGTGAATTGCTTTTGGTCATAGCTTTCTGACATTTTGCAGCTATTTCTGCCCCCCTTCCCTCACAGTTCTTCATGTACAAAACTCCCTCCAGCAACTGCAGCAGCAGTTCATCTCAAAACACAGTGACTGTTCTTACAAGCCCAAGCAGCGCTATCCCCAGATCGCCATAGGGGTTTGCTAGGGATTTGCTCTTTGTATCAGCCAAGACAAAATTATTCAGTCGACTTGGAAAGGATAGGGTAAGGAGATCAAAGAGTGTGCCATGTTGATGGCCAATAGCTGATTTTGCCTGCCATCTTCCAATCTTCTGTGAGCCTCAGCATCAAAGAGGTTCCAGGAGCCTGAGGCATGCAACATCAAAACCAACCCTTTCCTCAAGGCAGTCTTATCATCCAGCCAAACAAACAAACAAAAAAAGCCTGTTTTGGGCTCTGGTGACTGAAGCTGGTCACTGACTCCAACTTTCAGAAAATGTTGAGCATGCTGCTTCCTTCAAAGGCTTTAAATAGTTGTGGTGCCCAGTTAGACAATAAATAGTAAAAGTTGATGTGAATAGTTGCATTGGAAGTTTTTGCTAGAAGCACTGACCTTCTTTCCATGAACACAGAATGGACATCTCCCATGAGCAGGGGCTTTACAGTGCTTTACTCCACTGCTCCCAGCCAGCAATGGAAGATAATGTCCCAGAGAGGAGAATCTGACCACACCCCTTGTGTCCCGTGACACGCCCTGATGGGACAGACTGTCTGGAGGTGGTCAGGAGGTCCCCTTCTGAGGTGAGGAAGGAACAGGGCAAGCAATGGTAAATTTGTTGCATCAGTTTGGGGGTGAAATATTATTTCACAGCATGCAGCACTCTTCACACTGGCATGCTGCAAATCTACCTGAGTCAAATGCTCAGCTGAATGCAAGCAAGGGGACTTGGAGTCCATTTCCAGGATGTCATTATTTGCCTTTGGCCGGTTAGCTCAGCTGGTTAGAGCATGGTGCTAATAACGCCAAGGTCACGGGTTCAATCCCTGTACGGGCCAGGTTGCTCTTTTCCAGAGCACTAGAACAGGTCTCCTAGAGAGATTATGGAGTCTCCTGCTTTGGAGATATTCCAAACCCACTTGGATGTGCTCCTGTCCAGCCTGCTCTAGGTGACTCTGCAAGAGCATTGGGGGTTGGACTAGATGATCTCCAGAGAGATTCTCCAGAGAGAATCCAGATGATCTCCAGAGAGATCATCTGATGATCTCCAGAGAGATCTCCAGAGAGAATCTCCAGAGAGATCTCCAGAGAGAATCTCCAGAGAGATCTTCCAATCTCAACCATTCTGTGTGATTCCAGGAAAACTCTTTGCAATCTAGCCAAATATGAGAACTAGGTAGAGCCATCACCTTGTAGATTTGCAGGATTGTAGAAAGGCAATCCGGAAAGTCACATTTCTTAATGCTTTGCAACACTGCCCAACCACAGGCAAGTTAATAACTTTAGATGCTTATACCGAAAGAAGAGGTACTGTATACACAAGGAGCTTAAATACTGCCCATTTTAGTGCTTCATTCTCTGGGGACTCCCTTTTCCCATGACTAGATGAGCCTCCCAACACAATTTGAGTGACCTCACTTTGGTCTCTCCGTGTCCAAACTGACCATTTGTAAATGAGATGAGAGTAAGATCAGCACATCAGCATCACAAGCAGAGATCACTGCCACAGGATTTGCAGGGTGCTCAAGTGCCCTGGCATCAGGACTCCAGCTCTGTACCAAAAAAGCAAGACCCCCCAACACTTGCCTTTCTACCAGATCACTCAGACCTCAAGATGATAAAAAGATAGTGTTGTCTAGCAGTCATAGGAGGAACTGAAAATCCTCAATAGAAACTAAGAGCTCTGAGGTCCCATGGTATGCTGAGTGACCTCTCTGTGCCTCAGTTTCCTCCTATAAATCAGAGGCAAGGGCTCCTGTTGCAAAGCACTCTGTTAGACCCAGTTTGCAAAGCAAGAGCAGAAAAGGTGAAAGCATTATTTTTCTTGTATCCTGTTATTTATAATTCCTAATGAAGTCTTCACAACCCCACTTCTAACCTTGACAAGTAAGGCTGGAATAGCAGCACATGTCAAAAACCTTATTTTTTTAAAAAAAAACAAAACATACTAATATTTCACAGAGGTTATTTCTAACCCACAAGAACCACTTGCCTTAACCAAGATATCCTGCCACGGGTACCTCAGGAACAAAGCATCAAGATACCCATCCTTGAACTTGTCAAGCAGTAAAAATGACGACATGCAATCAGAACAGCGCGGGCAATATCAAATTGCAGAAATAAAGCTAAGTGTGAGATAAGGATGTGTGTTCTTAAAGTAACACCAGTTCACGCAGGGAGCTGTGGATTTGACCATTAGTAACAGGACTTCTTTGGAGACCTATTTTTTTAAAAAAACTCAGATTCCTAAGAAAGAAAATACAGAACTACCTTATCAGAGTATTTTAGCAACAGCAGCCACTCAGCTCAGCAAATCTAATTAATGAGCCAGAAAAAGGGTCATTCGTTTGCTAAGGACTTCACCCAGGGTTGCCAAACAGAAAGATAAAAGATTCAACTGGGGCCTGTTCCAAGCAGAGGAGCTGGGAACCTGGCAGAGATTGCAGAAGATTAGAGAGGGGTGAAAAAAATTAAAATAGATTAGCACTTTTAAAGTGCAAGCATGTAAATCAGCTTATGTTTTATATAATGCCACCGTTGTGAAGTGTCTGGCCGCAGATCTGACCACAGCACCCTCAGGAGTGGTATACAAGAAGTCGCAGCTGAGCTGCATTTTATTTGAGCTCAGGAATCTCACACAACCAACTCCCTCACAAAAACACCAGTTTTGTTTTTACCAAATTTGTAAATTCTCACAGGAAGCCAATTAAGGGAAGCTTGAGAACTGCAGAAGATTTATAATTGCAATTAAGGCTCAAACTACTGTTCCTAAGCGTGGCCTTTAAAATCAGAACTGGTTAAGAAAGCATCTTCAGAACTGAGCTTTCAAATATCCCCAAGGTTGGAAATGCTTTTTGCTCCTGGAATAACTCACTGCCCAGTGATCAGGTAGCTCATCTCAAAGGCAAAAAGAAGAGCAGAGTGGGAGCCCCTTGAAGCCGCCGCCTCCCAAGCGGATGCCTCCACTATGGACACTCAGAGGCTAGCAGGAGTCTGCCTTTAGTTTGGGGGAGAAAGCTCAATCTTGCACTCCAGAAACCTTTCTCTGCCAAAGAGTTTGGTTTCAAACAAAGCCTTTTTTTGTTATTTGACATTCTCAGCTTCAAGGACAGCCCCTAACCATCACAGCATCCCAAGCATGGACAGAATAGCTTTGCAAACTAGGCCGCCTGCTGGGACACAAGAGATTTGGACTTCAAACTATCTGTCACTTTGAAAGTGAACCAAAGATTGTCACTTACTGCCGTGAACCATGATCCTTCATACTGTCATAGATGAAGAAACCCTCTTAAAAGTTCAAAACAGTTTTAGCAGTAATCTGCCTACTAAGAAACAGTCGATAAGCAGTCTCAATAACTATGTGCGTTTGCATTATGACAGAGCTTGGTCTGTGTTTGCAGCCTAACATCTACCACAGCAACTCAACAGTCCAACACAAATGCTGCTGTGGCTATGAGAAGAGCAGGGAAGTTTGGCCCTGTAGACCCACCTACCTCAATGCTCAGATGGACTTTATGGTCACAATGGAATGGAGATGGCTGTTCTGGTTTTGCTTTGTTTTTTATTGAAATGCAACCAGGGAGATGCTGCACATGCTGCAGTTGACTCATACCCTTTCAGTCAGAAAGCAACAGCCATTGGTTTTGGCTTGAGATTCACAGCACAACCAAGCAAGTGACAGTAACTGAACCACAGCTTCTCATATTAGCAACCCTCAGAGATGCAAAAATTGAAAATATTCTATGATTTGTTGAAGCCTAAAGTGTTTTAGCCCATAGCCTCAGCTCAGCCATTTCATCTTTCAGCAAGCTCATCCCCAAAATATCCTACTTACAGGAGATAGTCCTCCAGAAGCAGTCAAGAAGCTCTGATCTAGATTAGGGCCTCTTGTGTGTTGGAATATGTCAATGATACACACAGCACTGGCCAGAAATTTCTTACTGGGGCTGCAAGTTTTTTACAGTCCTTCACTTGCAGAAAAGCTCAGATAGAGGAAGCACAGTTTACAGGTATAACCACATCTACACAATGACATCTTGCAGCCCAGCACTGTCAGTTGTAGACTGCACTCCTTCACATCCCTCATCAGTAGAAATAGTGCTGGCAGCCTGTGCTACATCCTCAAACTCATGGACTTACCACTATAACATGCCTTTGGTAGAAATAAGTGTTGAGAAGAACTGAGAGAAGAAAGAGAAAAGTAACTCACCCAAGGTCTCAAGGTAAGCCTGTGGTAGAATCAGGAGGAGACCATGGAGGTCCTGTACCAGCTGTAACATCAGGCTCTCAACTGCTCCACCCTGACTGGTTTTCTTACTGCCAATACTCAGGCACTTCCCTTGTGATGGCACCTCCTCTAGAAAATGCTCCCAACACACAATCTTTTTTCCAGCCCCTCCCAACCTCGCCCTCTTTTTATGTAGCCTGAGAACATCATGCCTTAGCAGGTAGCAGAGCTGGGGTAGAAGATTCAAAGGCTGTTCTCTCCTTGGCAGGGATGCACACTTTTCCCTCCACCTGATGTAGCAAAAGCCTCCCAAAGCCCCTGGAGCTGCAACAATGGCAACACTTGTACTCAGCAGAGCATGGAGGAGGAAAGATTCTCTGCTCCTATATATAGGTCCCAAAATCCCAAAGAGGCAAAGTGATTTGCCCTCGGTCATCTTCATCCATGTGCAAACAAGTCTTCTCTCCCGCAACCACCTCACACACCCCATCAACTATCATTGGTGAACTGTTCTCAAAGACTTTGTGGATGAAGCTCAGAGTCTATTGCAGGATCTGCCACGTGAATTTGGAAAGTCATTTGTGTATCTGGATATGTATTGGCTTTAGGTATTTTTGCATAAACTACTTCTCCTGTGGTGTTTTTGCCATATCACTGAATGCATACAACTCAGTAATCAAATTAGGTCAAAGAAAATTCCAACCAAAACCCCAGCAGCTTTAGTCCCACCATGGCAGCAGCCACTACAAACAAACCAACAACATCCAAACTAGCGCAACCCATGATTAGAGGATCACTCCCCCTCCTCTGGCAGCACGGCATGAACTGCTACAGAAAATAAGAATAATTTGTGGGATTAAGCAATGTGCCATAAGCAGGGCTGACATCTAAGACATGACATACGGGCAAACAAGGATACAGAGTACTAATTTTCAAAGAGAATAGGCAGAAGAAATGGAGAAAGCAACTTTTTAGGGAGAAGACTCGCTGCAAAGCCTGCAGCCCACCCATCCTCTACCTCTCTCATTAATGCACTGAGTAGACTTTCTGTCTGAAGAGGAAGCCACAAACTGTGTGGCTGAATCTACCCGCACAAAACATACCCCTCCCCTCAGCCTAAACACCCAGGCCTCTGACACTGGCTCACCAATCATGATGGTTTCCAAGAGCAACCTGCACTTCTGCATTTTCTACAGAGATCTTCTTACTTCACCTTCCCGTGCAATGGTGCCAAAAGAAGAAGTGCTCTGGAGTCAGGAGGAAGTTGTGCCACCATTTCCTATTCTGGACTATGATTTCACTCTCCAGCCACATCCGAGAGCCACACGTGGCGCTCACCATGCTGTGCAATTGAGCCATATGGCTATTAACATGCAAAGGGCTCTGGTTTAGGCCAAACAGTTCCAGGAAATTTAACAGTCATGTACAAGAAAATACAAAAATAAAGACCACACACAAATGATTCATGCAAAAATAACCGTGCTGTCACTTGACGCTTGCTAGGCAAGCAACCTAAAGAATAACAGAGCAGGGTGCATGGCTCAGACACAGAGAGGCCGAGGGAAGGAAAACTACATGAAAGCAGCAGTCCAGGTCCAAACAACGACGTTCATGCTCCTGAAGCACAACAGACATGGCTAGGTTAGGCTCAAACCATTATGGTGTCCTCTCCTGTTGTTTGAAGGTGATCTGAGTTCCTTAACCCTTTCCCACAGCCATGTACACAGTCTTGTGATGAGGTAGGAATGGTCCTAAAGTGACCAAGAGATCCACTCCTCCTCGCACGTTCACTGAGCAGGAAACTTCCCCTCTTGATGTTAGAGGAACATCTATAAAATGACTGACCACTGACTAGAATCTGAAGGGAAGACTTTTCCCATCATTTACCCTTTGGAAATACCCACCATTTGCTCAGCACGGCACTGAGGCCATGATTTACACTCCCTCACAGAGCTTGGGTCTTTCTTTTAGTCTGGACAACAGATTCAAGCATCACTCCAACGATTACAAATGGAGGGCTTTTGTCATAGTCATAATAGCTTGGGTTTCTGCCGACACCAACGGGAATGTCATTCTTGTTTACAAGGCAAAAATCTCCTGCCTCTCTTGCCCAATAGAGTTCACTAAGCCTCATCACCAAAAGCCTTCTACTACAAAGCCAGAACAGAGGTCAGGTCTCAATATATTTCCTACTTAAAATTTCTTGCTGTAGCTTTATCACAAGAGATGCAACTTTAGATATTTTTAGAAGTAATATCAGCTAGCACAGGAATTACTGTGCATTAATTAGCACACCGCCACATATTTACAGTTATAAGATTGAAAAGCAGCTTCCGTAATTCACACCTTATTGAGAATTACTGAAAAATGGGACAAGTGAGAGCCATCACAAGATCTGCCATCTTTAAGGGGTATTAGCCCAGAAGTTCATATCTCCTCAAAACAAGTAACAGGGAAGCTTTACTTCCTGGGGTGGCCAAAATCCTCATAGACAACAAAAATCAATAGGGGCTCTAAGGACATGCTGAGTCAACCCTTCGAAGGAAACTCATAGGCTTGCAAGGCTGTAGCTCAGCAGTCTGATGGCTCAGAGAGAAAACTAAGGGGATGTAAATATTCACCCTTTTGGGATAACTGCTGTGAAAATGTTTCTGCACTGGTGTCAGTGGCTACTCATGCCCCACAGAGGCATGCAGCTTTAGCATTTCGGATGATTGGAGTATCTTAAACCTGAGAGTTGGAGCCACCCTCTTTTAGGCTTGTTAAGACTAGAGAAAGTTTTAAGTTCATTGGTAATAAGAATGGGCAGATTCAGTTTCCTGAGCCTAGACTCTTCCTCAAAATATTAATAATTTGACTCCACCCTACCCAGGATTTCTTCTCCCAAAGTTTCCTCCACTGGTTAAGAGTTATTGGCAAGGAAGTGTGAGAGTAACTCAAACTATCAAAGGACTTCCTGCAGTTCCCCAATGTGAGCATGCAGAGCATCAGTAGCAATAACCAACTGCAATCTCAGAGCAACAGAACAAGGAACAGTATCACTCATGTTTCCCTGCTGCTGAGAGGGATAACCTTGCTAGATGAGTGGATTGAACAGGATAACTCAGTTCTCCTCCAAAAAGTCCCAAAACTGCAGCTACTACAAGCTAAAAGAGAGATAGAGAAACACTGTGGGCTGCAAGACTGATAGCTTGTCAATATTCACCATCATCTAAATCAGATAACTGTGCTGTTACTTGTTCACAAAATGCTTGACCATAACAAGCATTCAGAGGAAAATAAGACAGCCAGAGTTGGTTGATGGCTTGGTCAGATATAATGTGCTTAGGTCCAGAAGGGATTTGTTCATACGCACAATGACTGTTCTTTTAGAGTCCCTCTCTGCCAAAGTGGTTTCCATCTTCTTCTCTGAACACCCTGGACCACCAGCAGCACTGATGACATCCCTGTAAAGACTCTCAACAGCACACTGAAGTGCACAATGAAGTGAAGTAAGCCTCTAATACCCTGAGTGCCTTGGAAATCAGTCACACTGCCAACATCCCATTAGGGCAAGTAAAACCAGCCTGAGCTCTTGGTATCTGTTTATCACACCAAGGTGTTCAGGGCTGGTGACTTCAGGATTATCATACAGAGTCAAAAACCAATGGAGTCCATGGCATGAAAATAACTGAAACAAAAATCATCCAATGGCTTTGGAGAGCCCATATCAACTATTTGCTCTACCACAAAGCTCCTAGATGACCCTGGGTCTAACCCTGAGGTAGGATTCATCTCCTTTAAATTTAGCTAGGCAAAAATGAAGTGAATATCTCAGCACATCAACATCTACTGACAGCTCAGACAGAGAGAGCACGCGATATCAAGATCGACTTATCCTAGCCAGGCTGAATCTCTCTTCACGGAGGGCCAGCAGACTAGAGTCAACCTAGCTGCCTCAACTTCTAGCTAGCCATCCTTAAGGAAGACACATGCAAATCAGGAATAATCATGCTTTCTTCCTCACCCAGCAGTTGCATGACCAAATGTTTCAAAGTCTGCAAGAAGCTCCAATAGTGCAACACTGGGAACATGGAAATTACAATAGACTCACTTAGTTTAGCTTTCACTTCTTTCATTTGAAAATTTGATTCATAACAAACAAAAGCAGAAGCCAACATTTCTGCAAGTGGCTTTGTCTGCTTAAGATCCCCAGAGCTCCTCACTAGACTTCTACTTCTGGACAGCTAGATATAAGTTCTGAGGAAAAGTGCCAGAGGTTATAAAGAATAATCCTCAATAAATCACCAATTCAAGGAAGTTTTATAAATGTGCCACTTGAAAGTCTCTGCTGTAAAAAGAGTAAGTTATTCCCACCTTTGGAGATGGAATGTGTGCAAAAGCTTTAGTATTAGCAAGTTTTAGTATTAGCAAGGAAGTCGCAGCAGGCAGCCAGAAGCTGAGCATGGACCAGCACTCTCAGAGGAGGCAGCACTGTGGGCAACACCAGCAATCTTAGCCAATTTCCAGCTGAGAGAAACAAGGTGATCACAGCTAGCTAGTCCACAGGAGAAGGCCACTAGCTCCAGCTCCTCTCTCAAGAGGATTTAAATGACCACAGTCTTCACAATGACAAGGCATATTGTTAGCGAGTCTCCAACAGAGACAGAAATGACACACCACCATGATAGCCACCTATATGACTGGCATGATTTCTGTGAACTGCTAGCTCTCTCATTTGCAAAGCATACCTTAGGAGCAGCTTCATGGGGATAAGGTGCTGCTCACGAGATGCTGAGTGCTTACACAACATCCCTCCCATCCTTCTAGAGTCTTGCTCTGTGTAGTAACAGCTGCAATTGGATAAAGTAACAGAAAAGGAGTCTCAGCAATGTCTAATAAGAACAATCTGCAAACTGCAATCCAGCTGAGTTCAATAAACGTTAGATTAAAGACAATCATGTGCTGGTTTTGCAGCTTCACCACCACCTTCCCCATCAGCTGGGCTTTAGGCAAGTAAAGGGGCAAGATGAAAACAAAGGAGATTTCTTCTCCCAGCCAGCACCTGATAGGAACTGATAGGAGACAACAAAAAAGCAGTCATTCAGGTATTGTAGGTGCCTTTTATCAGGCCCCTGGGGTATCCAGTTTGCAGTGGGAGTACAGCAGCCATCTGCTGTAACACTGGACACTGAGAAGACCAACACGAGTTTTTAAGAAGCCAAGTGACCTCACAGAGAGGGATATCGATCACAGCTCTTTGCACTGACTTTTATCATAGAATCATAGAATGCTAAGGTTGGAAGGGACCTCTGGAAATCATCTAGTCCAACCCTCAGTGTAGCCCATATGGGGATTGAACTCACGACCTTGGCATTAGCAGCACCACGCTCTAACCAACTGAGCTGATTTGTTTTGACTGACCTGGGCTCAAACCTGTCATTTGGAGGTTTGTTGCTTCCACAATAAGGCCTGAATTTTGTTGTAACTATGCATTCTCCTGTGTAATAGAAACAGCTCAAAATGTGTCACGGACTCATACAAGCTGAAGACACTTGCAAACTCTACTCTTTCTGTAAGTGAGCATTCTCTTGCTATGAGGTTATCGATGCAAAAGGGGCTGCTGCATGGAGACCAGGGCCAACATTAGACCTTAACAGCAAAACCGAAACCACAACACTGTGGAAGTGTCCAGCACAGAATTGGCTACAAACCTCCTTATCACCCATTCTGCAAACTGAGACTTCCTCTTGATTTATTTTTAAAATGTTCTTTTTTGCAATTACTATTTTTCAGGACAGGACCTAGTGTATTCTTGACAAACAGATAACGGGGAATTCCACTCGCTACCCCTTTAAAGCTATGATGTATTTTGATGCCGGGAAATCAGAATCTCTAAATTAGTTCCACCAAGCCATCACCAAGAAGAACAGTTGCAATGGTGCCCTCCCTCTTTCTCCAAAAAGATACTTCTCTATGTACAATCCCGCTGACTCACAGAGTCCTTCCAATCAGAGATGTTCTTACCATTCACAAGGTGCTGCCTTCATCCCCAGCTTCAGCTAAACGTAAGGGCTGCACCTTCCATCTCTATTCCATTATTTTTAGCTTCTCTAATGCAATTAATTGCCTGTATAAAGCTTTGGGGAAGTGAAAGGTACAGGGAGGAATGTATTGCCCTAAAGCTGTTAGAATAAGGTCTAGTACTTTTTGCAATGGTTTCTGCAAGAAACTGCAAAAGTCTCATTCCTGGAGACGCTGAAAAACTAGCTTCAAGAGGACAGACAGGGAGCAAATGTGGCTAGCTCTGCTGGGAGTAGGAAACGGGATGCAGGTGATCAAAAAAAGGCTGCTGTAAGAGGAAGAGAATTATCTGTCCCTATGTTCCTGACAGCAGAATAAGCAGCAACAGACTTGAGTTGCCCCAAGGAAAGGGAAAGACCATTGATGGCTCCTCCAGTTCTGCAATCCTCTGATTCCCATAGCCTCTTCAATCCTCCTGCTTCTAGGCAGATAAGCAGCTACAGAGGCCTGTGGGAATTTTTTGGATTGTAAAATTGTAAAGTACATGGTAACTTCCTAAAAATAAATAAACAAACAAACAAACCCGCCCTACTCTGTGCTTCCTTTTCTCTCTTTTCCATCAAAGCCTCCTTGTTCACCTCCCAAAACACCAAAGCAAGCCTGGCAGGTTTCAGCAGCCTGTGCTTCACTTTCTGGCCAGGACCACAGAGCCTCTCCTCTCACACACGCCCCAGCAATAGCAGCTCTGCAGTCTACACTGCACAGCCAGCAACATCTCTGCACCTCTCTTGGATTCAAATACTGCTCTCAGCCAGCTGTGATGGACACAGACCTGACCCTAAACACAAGCAAACTTAGCCCTGCCCATGACAACTCTCACAGCTGCCTGGGTTTGGCAAAATTCAGCCAGGGTAGGAAATGTCTTCTCTTATTCTCATCAGAATTCAACAGAAGAGACACATATCTGATCTGAATAAAAAAAGACTAGTTATATATATTCATTTTTCAGAGAGGAAATGCACATGTTCCTGCCACCAATTATGAACCCCCCCCCGACCACATGATGCAAGAGTTAATTTTAGCTTATATCAGTCTTTATCATAACAGTGAAGGTTAAAGTTTCACCCAACACCACAGTCAATTACAACTTCAGTATCAAGTTAAGCCTTAAGAAGATTTAGGCTCAAGATAGTGATGTGTTTGGCACAGCCTGGTAGGCTGCTAAGTGCCGTTATCAGTATGCAATGGAAACTCCAGGGTGGCTTTACAGAGAAGGTGGAAGTTCAGCAGAGAAGTGGCGAGTTGCCACGGAAGAGGATTGGAGAAAAAAAATGAGTAAACACATAATTTACAGAAAAAGTTGATTCCCAAAATAAAAACAGCAACTTAAGATGCTACTGCCAAGCAAAAAGTGAAACACCTAATTGGGAGCATCAAATAGTTCCTCCTGATGCTTCCCTAATGTGGCTGCTCACCTGACAGGACAGACCCACAGGAGAAGGAGAAGTCTCTTTAAGTGGAGGCCAGTGGCTGCTCATATGGCATGGAGGAGACAGGACTTCAGTCCTCACATGCAGATATTTTCATGCTTAGGAAGACGGATCCTCCAAAAGACATGCCACAGCAATGTCCTTAGCTTTGCAGGAAGCTTAGAGCCCCACTCTGTACCAGGCACAGACCTCAGCCTCAAGTGTCCTGAATATCATGTGCTTTCTATGGCAATCACTTTATCGGACATGGCCTTCAGGGAAAATCCATTTTTACCTTGCAAGGTTACATGTGGGTTGCACTGTAATGTTTAGGATAGCATCAAACACAGGGGATATGATAGTGCAATATCCACTGTTCCTCATTCCACTGACCCAGCACTTTTTTTTGCCTCTCCAAACTGTCCTTAAGACTTCTCACTCAAAAAAGCTCGTGCCACGTTGCTCTCTGTTCTGCTGCATGGGCTCACTATTTTTTTTCCTATTGCAAAAGCATCTATTGTCCGCAACTGGGCCAGGGACCATCCATATCCTGCAATTGTGCACAGCAGCACAGAGCACCTGTGATATGAACAGAGAAGGCAAAGAGAGATGGTGTTGCAGGGCAGCAAAGCCCTGCACCAAGACTCACTCACAGAGAGAAGACTAGTCACTGCGTCACGCTGTCTCCCCACCATAGCTCCCTCAGGATGAAGGATGGAAAGAGCTGAGGCTAATTCCTTCAGCCTATTTGGCAAAATAAATTAACACATGAGATTTCAATTGGATCCGTCTCTGCTTAACTACTCCAGCTGTGAAACAAAGCAAGTGAGAGACAAAGCTCTACAAACAAGTAGCGTGACCATTTCAGAAGGCTTTTTGTGAGCTTTAATGCCAAACCCACTAAACAGATTAACTTACAGCCTAAACAAGCAAGTAAATCTGTTCCCCAAGGCCCTGTGTATCCAAAGTAAGCTGTAGAAGTTACTTCCTTCCATTGTGGAGGCCCTGCTGAGAACCCAGGAGTCTTTTCAGTCCCTGGCTTGGTTGCCCAAAGACTTAGATCCACTCCCTACACCACTGACTACAACTCCACAAAATAAAGATGATGGCAAGGATGTTTTTGGCTGTTCCTGATGATCCTCAGGTCAAGGATAAACAAGACTCAGATTCTCATAGTCTTCCAAAGCTCACAGAGGGATTCACACCCTACTTTGGCCAGAAGACTCAGTACAACTTCCGCACCACCATAAAAGAAGAGATGAAACCTTCAGGAGACAGGCCAAAGAGAGATGGGTGTCCTAGTCACTGCTAACAACATGACAGCCAGTAGTGGCCAACACCACCAAGTTATTCAACCCAGAGCATCAAATACCCCATAACATTGAAATATGCAGCAGTGTCCACACTTGCCACTCGAGAGGGAAATGACAAGCGCATGGCATGAAGCCTTTCCAAGCCATGTGTTCACTTCCAAAGCCATAAGGGAGGTCCCAGCACTGCAGCATCCCAGATGTGCAAATCTATGAACATCTGGAGAAGGAAGAGCCATGCAGAGGGAAGGTACCAGGACTGCAAAGCCCAGGGCAGTCACATTCCAAACTGTGAGGGTCAAGTACCTGAGCTCTCCATTACCAAGGACAGGACCCCAAGCTGGACCATCCTTCAGTCTAGCTCAGCCACAGCTGCCCCAGCTACATCCTCAGCAGTCTAAGAAGCCATCAATAAGATGAGCCAGGCAGACACATGATGCTACCCCAGCTCTGTGCTGCAGGAAGCTCCTACACCAAGCAGGACCCTCCTCCAGCCACTGCAGTATCCTCTTGTGAACTGAGGGGGAAAGAGGTCCTCTTCTGCACATGAAGGCCCTATTCACCATGCTACTTCCCTTCTTCCTGCTTCATTCCCATTTGTAGGTGATGTGCTGGCCACATAGGATGCATGGTGCATCCCATCCCAGAACTGCCTCCACCTAGCTTGGCATGGCCCCACTCAGATGGTCTCCCATGTACCAGGCAAGTCTCAGGAGCCCCACACCTGCTCATCACAGGAGTAAGGGACTCAGGACCTCATGGAGCGAACACAGCCTGAAACCTTTCCAGGCCCCAGTTCTTCCTAAGAGTGCAGAGCAGAACAGTAGCACGAGGCACTCCTCCTGAGGGGGAACCCAAACAGGCCCCTCTGCTCAGCACTGCACTAGGAATATGATTTCAGGGGACAGATGTGATGGTGGTTCGTAAGTGCCCTGTTTCCATAGGTAGGGCCAATAGGCTACTCCCATCATCCTATAAAGGCATGCTCACGGTGGTGTTCTGGTTGCAGAACACAGCAGATAGGTAGGATGCTATTAAGTATCCATTAGGCTGCCAGCACTTCTAAACCCCGAGCAGTGAACCAGCAGTTCACAGACTACCATGAATGAGTTCCCTAGGCTCTAGACATGCTGTGCACCCAACAAAGAGCGATTTAGACCCACATAGCCATTTCTTGATGCTGTCAGAGTTGCTTGAAGGATTAGACGCTCATCAGCATTGAGAGCAGATCAATCTAAGAATAATTTGCATTTAAAGAGCAGCCCTTTTTGGACTTTGAGTTTGTTGGCTTTGATTGCAATCCAGCTAACTGATCCAGGGAGTAGAAGCTCAAGCAAAAGCCCTCTCAGAGGGGCAGGATTAACACATGCGAATGAGGAGTTGCAGGGATGTCACCTGGACTCAAGGCTGGAGGCCACTCAGCCAGACCGCAATGTCTCCAAACCTAAGAGTCACAGTAACTTTATTACACAGCCATGACCATCAGTACGAGGCTGCACACAGGGCATGTACCAATTTGCAAAGTTTATCAACACAAAGACACCGAGAACAAAGAAACATTTGTGAAGTTTCACATGTACAGATTGCTAGAAACAATAAGAAAAGGGAAATGCCACCTGAAAGGATGAGAGCTTGTTTGTAGAGAAGACTCTGAGCTGAGGGTTTAAATAGATGTGCAGCAACGGGGGAAGCAGCTGAAAGGAGAAACATTTCATGCTAATTTGAGACAACAAAGAATGGGCCTTTGTGGAAGGGATTAAAAACACTTATGCAAGTTCAAGACAATACCATCTTTCCTAAACCATGGACACCCCAGAATGTGTACCAGAAGTACATCCATTGACACGTTGCTGCAAGTAAGCAACCATTAACTCAGCTACTACATACATAGCAAAAATGTCTTGATGTTACAGCACAGAAAATGGCAACATAGGATTAAAAAAAAAAAAAAAAAAAAAAAAAGGTGCGATAAATTCCCTTTTGCTGTGGGTATTATGGATAGTCACAAGACTGGGCTCAGAGCTGAGCTCTTCCGGCGTGAGCTTGGCGAGAGCAGCTTCAGGCAACCACAAGCAGCATGACCACCAGGGATTACCCTCTGGCATGCCCTGCCATTCCCAGATGCCCTCGGGTGCTCTCTCCTGTCACATGAGACAGTACATGCCACTGTTCGTGCTGCTGCTCACTTCTGCTTAAACTCACCCCAAAACAAGGACTCAGAAGTGCTTAAGCTGCTCTTGCCAGATTCAAGCACTGCAGGAACCTCAGGCATGAAGCATTCAAGGGAAAGCCAAGCTCTATTCCCATCCCTCTGCAAGCAAGGCGACAGTCCCCAGGAACGCAGCAAGTCATTAATAATTGTCACAGCACAAACCAGACTCTATCAACCAGCCAGACAGTGCTTTCTAATTGCCCTTTTAACTCAACACTACAGTCACGCTCACATCTGGTTGCACTGGTGGCTAAGAACATCTGCATGGCTTTTCACTGCCCGGCACAGCTGGGGGAAGGCGTCAGAGCCTGCTTTTCTCCGTGCACATGCTGAACAGTTTGTTCGGCCCCATTACAGGAAGGATGCCTCACGGGGGGGAGGCATTGAACGGAGCCACACAGCTGGCCCAGGGCAGGATCTGTCCTCCAGGCTCTTTCTTACCAGCAGGAGACTCAAACCTAGGTGAACTCTCAGACACAGAAGGCTATAGTTAAATACAGCACATCCGATACAAAAACAGCCAAAACTCGAACATGAAACCCCACCACACTCTTTCCAAACAAACTGCATTTTCCGTCGTGTTACATTGCCTTCGCATTTGACAGCTCCATCTCTTATCTAAATGCACCTCTCAGAAGTTAGCCAAGCTTCTCCCGCTATGTGGACGGCCTTCGCTGCACAAAGGCGGAGAGGGGCTGGATCATCTGACCACAAGCCTAACTTGCTTTTTTCAATGGCAGAGCTTGAAATCGGAGATTAACAAGTCTGAAGGAGTTCATGCCTGGCCATTCATGTATTCCAGCTGCACATGCTATAATCACGGCTTGCCAAACAGGATACACATCGTAAGAAAATAAAGTATTTATCTTCAAGCTTTTCCAAGAGGGTATTAGAAACAATGGGGAGGAAATACAAAATTAACACTAGAGAAGAGCAATTGGCAGTGCCCCTCATGAGTCTGTTCTTCATTACAAGGCTGCCTATTCAGTAGCTTTCAGCAGGAAAATCTCATCTCAGAACCATTCCCAACAGTGTCCCTATTTCCTAATTAAGCCTCGCCAAAGAGCCACGTCTTTTAGTTACCGCACAGCATACAATCACAACAATTGCCATTTCATCGCACTCCCGGCTGCTGAAAACCCTGCAATTAAAGCAGCTGAGGAGTCACATAGACATGTCATTGAGGAGACAAGTTCTCATGTTGTGTTAATTAGCGGTCAAAGACAAGATTGTGAAAATGGGAACGTTGGTTTTTAGGGGTTTTGGTCTCAGTGCTGGGAAAGGCGCTAGGAAACTGCAGCAGCTCTCCAGACTCCCACCCAGGAGGCCAATGAAAAGGGACTGGTACCAGTAGCAACCACTGATGAAAGCTCCTGTCTGCTTCTCAGGGCTGTGGCACAAGACAACACACAGGAGCCTTCATGCATACCATGACTGTCATGCTGGCAGAACAGAGCTCCACAACGTGCCTGGTCACCAGTTGCCCTTTGAGAAAACTGCCCTGACCCAGTATACACAGCGTAAGGTGGACACAACTTTGGGTGGTTTGCAGAGGTCACCTGTAGACCCCCAGAGAAGACCATGGCTTTGGATGGGTGGGACCCTCACAGAGAAAGTGGTGACAGTGGACTGGTGACACAAACATTCTCCCACTACATCAGATAAAGTGGTGATGAGAATCCCACAATGCAGGACCTCTTAGAGAGGCGGAAGGAACTTTTGGGAGGAAAGAAAGAGCACGTACTTCAATCACAGAGCCTGCATTGCATTCACAGGTTACATATTCCTTCACTACAGCCAGAAGTGACATTTCCAGCCCGAAACATCTCCCTGGCTGAGCATCTCTGCAAAGCATGGAGCCGTGCTGCATGTCGAGGGCAGAGACGCCAGGCTGCAACACGATGTCCATGGCGGGGGAGGGGGGCAGTTTCCATAGGAACCTCAGCCAGTCCTCACACCTATTCCCGAGCACAAGTTCAAAATTCTGGTGGGAGCAGCAGGAACTTCCTGTCACTTGAAAACATCCTCAGGGGACTCACCCAAGCAACTCTGCTCCAGCAAGCCCATGTACATTTTCCACTTGCGTTAACCCAAGAGGGGAGAATGCAAAACCAGGCAGCCCCTGTACACCAAGATCTCACCCAAAAAAAGAGAAGCTGAAACTGCCCCAGGTGAGCTGCAGCCTGGTGAGGCTGCAGCGGTCCCTGTGCACCGCAGTAGGCACTCATCGCCCTGTCCTCAGCAAAGTCAGGGCACCAGCAGCGGAGCTGCATAACAGCAAAGCCACCCTCCGCATTTGCAGCTTCCTCCTCCGTCTCGAGGGCTGCTGCAGTGCACGGGGCAGGCCTTGTGGGGAGCGCACAGAGCGATTCTTCCCAAACGCTTCCATCCAGATTCAGTTCTTCTTTCTCAGTGCCAAACTCACATCTTCAGTTTTAGGTTCAGCAATAGGCACAGGATGACAGCTTTTGTTTGCTTCTCTCTAAATTGGGGTGGCCTGATCTGGGGGAGGGACTGGCCAGCTGCACCATCCTACACTGCCAGAGCCCGAAGCACTGCAAGTAAGAGCTTTTACCTCCTACCACAAATAAATCCATTCTAGCATTAGAGTTTCTCCCTCTGTGAAAGCACCTTGGACACTTCTGCTGTCCCCTGCCCTCCTACCAGGACCATCCTGACCAGGCTGTTAAGCTGCAGCAACCTGGAGCCCAAGCAGCAAGCAGGCAGCTCCCCCTGCTTTGATTCAGTAGGATAACGCAGGGAGGTTGAAATGCAGCCCCGGATGGCATGTATATCTGTATCACGGTGCTGCACAGCTCAGGCTGGGATCTGCTCCCTTCAGCAGACACACTCTAGATCCAGAATAGAAACCAGCTGGGAATCACCAGGCCCGGTTCCAAAGGATGTGTCTGGGTCCATCACCCACCACCTGAGCCCTCCAAATGTATATATTGACACATTAAGTGAGGGATGTAACTACTATAGACCACAAATGCTAGTCTCTTGCTCCTTTATTTTTTTAGGTTTAAGCTCTAATCTGAGCAGCACCCAGAGCTCCAAAACAGTTTGCAGTCACATTTCAGACACAATTTGCAACCCCATCCAGATTTCACTCCAAACAAGAAAAAAGAAGAAACAAGAAAAAAGACCTCCCCACACACCAATACACAGATATGAAGTGCTGGCATTCCGCACATCCCCAGAGTTTACAGACTGTGCATCAAATCAAGATCTAGAAAATTAATCTAAATGGAAAAACTAAAGAGATGGCAATTGTTTAATATCAGAAAGCCCCTTCAGCAGCAGGGTAAGCAGTGCCAGTCTGCAGCTGCCTGAGCACACTGTTGCTGCATTGACAGTGGCAGCAGTGCTACCGAAAATAAGCTAGTAGCAAAGTTAACGAGTGCTGCAGTAACTGAGATTTTAACAAACATGAAGACAGAGGTCTGAAATTTCTTTTCTCCTTCTTTCATTAGTGATTTGAATCAGCCTAGCCCCTTCCTCCCGTGGAGCTTATGCCATCCAAAGCAGCCAAACATGGTTTATGTGAGGGTGTTGCAAGCAGGTGCAGCAAGAGACCTCGCTGGTCTGCACGCCCAAGGGGTGCAGAAGGGTGCCCCTGGCAGGCAATTAGAGCTGGCAACTAAACCAGTCGTGCTAGCGCTACCCCAGAAAGCACCAGATCCAAGACTCTCTCATGAGCACAGGCTCATGCACAAAGTAACACAGGGACATCTCAGGGCTAGAGCACATCCCAACTCTGACACCGGAGGGATAATACGTTGCTGGTTTTGTCACATCCCAAACTACATCCTGCTGCCGAGGCAAAGCCCTCCTAGAGGTCATGGTCTGCCTTGGTGGGCCCCAGGAACCTGGCCAAAGGTGGCCTGTAGCCCCCAAGCGACATCGGAGATGCTCGGCACCTGGGAGAGCCCCTGGGTCCCTCCAGCCCAGTGGGCAGAGCTCCCGCAGCAGTGACACAGAGTGACTTGCTGCCACCTCCGCAGCTCTGCTAAAACTCCAGGCGGGTGCTGGAGAGCCCCCGGGATTTCCCAGGGGCGCAGGCGCAGCAGGGCGGCCCCCTGGGGCTGGGTAGGGCCCCACACCTGGGGCCCGAGTGGCAACCCTGCAGGGCGGTGGGGAGGAAAACAAGTGCACGCAGTCCAGAAATGAGTCACAGCAGTGGGGCCTCACCCCCACCCACGGGCACCACCAGCTCCTCCTGGCCGGGCACACGGCTGGCCTCAGAGTCCTGGGGCTGCACGGGGACCCCGAGGGAGATGGGGTGCAGGCAGGGACACCAGGTGCGGGCTCCCTGCTACCGGGGTTGTCAGGAGACCCAGGCTGCGGAAATCCCCCCCCAAAGGGATGAGCTGCAGGGGCTCCCGGGGGTTACACGGGGCCCTGCAGCTTCCAGGGGCGCCCCCCGTTATGCTGAGTGCCTGATGCTCCTGGTTACACAGCCCCAGGCACAGCGGGTGTACAGAACCATCTCCCCCCACACACTGGTTACCCGGACACCCCGGTTATAAAGATCCCCCCAGTTGCAGAGACCTCCTGGCACACAGAGCATTCCAGTTACACGGACCCTCCCGGCACAGCGCGTACACAGGCTCCCCGGTTACCCCGATAGCCCGGTTATACGGCGCCCCCCGAGTGCACGGAGGCCCCTCCCCCGGTTCGCCGGCGGCCCCGGGCTGCCGGCACCCAGGCCCGGGCTCCCCACCTGGAGGGCGGCTCCCGCCGGGGCTCCCTGCCCATCCTCGGCGCGCCCCGCCGGGCTCCGCCGCGCCGGGCTCCGCGCCGCTCCGCGCCGCTCCCCGGCGGCCCTGGGCGCGGGGGCGGGGCTCCGCCGCGGGGGCGGGGCTCCCCGGGACACGCCCCCTCCGGGACTCGCCCCCTCCGGGACGCGCCCCCGCACGTGTGTGCTGCTCTGGCCCGCTCTCCCGGGGCTCGGCTCCCCCGGCGGCTCCCCCCCGCCATGCATCCCCTGCCTCCCCTCATCCCCCCATCCTGCTATTCCTCCCTCTGCCCCTCCCTCCACTCATCTCACCATCCTTCCCTCTATCCACTTCCCTGATCTTCCATCCATCCTTTCCTCCACTTCTCCATTCCTCTATCCATCACTCCATCCTTCCCTCCATTCCTTCCTCCACTTCTCCATCTCTCTATGCACCCATTGCTCCATTCCCCCATCCTATTTACCTTATGATCTTCTCTTGTCTTTTCACTCCCCACACACTCCTTTTCCCCGTCTCCCTCGTGCCTCCAGCCCAGTGCTGACATCTGTCCGTCTGCCTGGTGTTTCCTCGGGCTGAATTCCCCTTATCCAGCACTCCAGCCCTGTGCTGCTTCTCCTTCCCTTGCACACAGAACAGTGTTAGCCAGGCAAGGGACCTCAAAGAGTTAATAACCCCCCAGCAGCAGGGTAAACCCACCTGGAGTAGCTGAGGCCTTTATGGACAAACCAAGGGTAGTGCTTTGGGAAGGACTGGGAAGGGAGAGAGAGGGAACTCAAGGCTGTAGATTTCAAGGGAGGGTTGGAGTCTGTCCTCTTGGAGTGAACAGGGTCAGTGGCTTCCACCAGGATGGGATCTGTGCATGGATGAGCTGAGGACCAGGATGCCCCAGCTAGCGAGCCCAGAGCCAGCTGGCACCCATCCCATGGTGTCAGCAACCAGCAGCACCCAGTATGAACCCCTGTGCTGCACTCTCAGGTCCTGAAAGCACCCTTTGTCAGACAGACCCACTACGAAAGCCCTTCATGGCAACAGGAAGTCACCCACGGCCTGGGCCGGGTCACACCATCCCTCCCCGGGCCTGTGGCATGCTGCACTGATTCCTGCTCGGATGGCATCTGGGAAAAGCCACCTTCAAGGGGAGTTCCTGCAAAACACTAGCAATATTCTGCACCCCACACCTTCTGCTGGCACATCTGCCGCATGACACTTGCGGCTGGATTCGGCTCAGCTGATAGCACAGGCAGGAAAAACAATCCGCCTTTGGGTTTCCTTGCGGCTTTCAGTTTTTCAAAAGAGAGTGACCGCTGCTACCGACACTCTGAGACTCGAAAGTCACTTGGGAGCTGAAATAGATGTGGGTTTCACAGTGAGATTCCAGTGAATTTTAAAAAAAGCAAAACCAGTAAGAGACAAAAATCCCCCTTATTGATCACCCATTGAGATAACCATCCGGTGTGCAAATTATGCCCGTCTGCCTGGTGTTTCCTCAGGCTGTAGCTGAATTCCCTTTATTCAGCACTTCAGCCCTGTGCTGCTTCTCCTTCCCTTGCACAGCATGGTGTTAGCCAGGCAAGCGGCCTCAAAGAAAAGAGACTGAAGGTGCATCTCAGCTGCTTGGACCCGTCTTCTGAACAAAGTTGCTTCCTTGCAAGCTGCCCTGTAACTTTCTGAACACATTCTGCAATGGGTAAGTCCTGTTATCAAGAGGAGGAAGCTGAAGCTGGGCGCTGATGAGACAGTTATTTAGACCACTAGGTTCTCAGGACCAGAGCAAACATGCCTAAGCCTTGTGATGAGAAACACTGACTGAGAGTAAACTCCGTCCACCAGGGGAAATGTGAGGCCCAGTGGGCAAGCTTTGTGCTGGAGACACATGAGCTATCAGCACTGCCCTAACTTCATGCTCATCTAGTATTGTTTGTCCTTCCACAGATGATGGGACAAGATAAAAGACCTAAATACCAAACTGAATTCCAGCCAATTCAACAGAAAAGCCCACATGAATGCAAATTCAGAGCAGGGGTGATTCAGAGTGCAGAGATCTGTTGTTGCTGACTGTTTCCAAGCAGACATTTGCTCAAGGTCATATGATCTTTATTTCCAGATGTCCCTATCATGGTGGGTGACAACACTTCTCCTCCAAAGAATGCTGAGGAGTAGATACAGGAGTAGACAGAACACTAAGGTGTAAGTGTAAATTTTCCACAAGCTCCTAAATGACGTGTGGAAACTCATGGCTGTGACAAGCCATTCCCTTCAGCAAAGTAATAACCACACAAAGGCCCATTGGTGATAGAAAGTGATTTCCATAAAGGACATTTCTAAGCAAACAGGTTTCCAATGTATGCAAAGGGACTGAGGGGCATGAAGGACAGTGGACTGTAAACATTTCCCATGAAGGCAGCCACCCTACTTTAGTCAAAAACCTTCTTCATTTCCAGGAATGTGAACTCACCAACCCAACTCCCCCTTTCCCAGCTTCTATTTTGCTTCCTCATCTTCCAAATCAACACAAGGGCATTGCTTAGGTGGCTGCTGAAAATGAGACTTACCCTTAACTTGCAGAGGTGTGTGGAAACTCCTCTCTGTCATGCTTCAATTTGTTTCCATTCAACACATTACTAAATCCTGTATTTACACCACACACATCCGTGCTTTCCTAAAGTGGGAAAATGTTGCTGAATCATGCTTAGCTGAGTGGATTATTTCCAGATTTGTTTAATAAATACCTGGGAAACTATTGTTCCCAAATCTTGCAAGATTTCTGCTTAGAACATGATATTTATAGGCCAAATATAAAAATACTGTTCTGCTTGTGATGATCACTCACTTGATATCATTCTATTAACAAAAACGTTTAAAATTCAGGCAGAAAGGAAAGCTTGTGGGTGAAGACTCATTGCTGCAGCTTATCACCGGAGGGCTAAGAAACTCTCGCTCTCCATCTCCATGTCTTCCACAGCAAAACCAGGAAAGGCTGTAATGTTGTGAAGATAAAATGCAAGTTTTTAGCACTTTCTATATATGTCTTTTTTTAAGAAACGCATTTTTCTTACACCCCAAGCAGCTGTTCCCAGGCTGTGTTGGTGGGAAGCAACTCCTTTGGTTGAAGGATATCACAGAGATGCAGTGATAGCTCTGTCAGGACCTGGGGGCAGGCTGCTTGACAAAGGTGCATGGATAGCAGGGACAAGGACCATGTCCTAGAGCAACCTGCATGGATGCACACACTTCCCAGCTGGGCAGTCCCAGCAAAGGAGAGCTGCAGATGCAATGATGGCCCTGTCTCCGCATGGGTAACTTGAATCAGTATTACAGCCCCTAAAGAGGAAACTATTTTTGCAACCTCCCAGCTCCCCAGGGATTTGCATAAGAGCCCACTCTCTCCTTACTGGCTACTTTTCACATGCTGAGTGTGCGGAAGACCACTGGACAAGCCATCACTGGCTCTGAGCCTCCACCCGCCCCCTGCAGAGCAGAGTCAAGCCTGGAGAAATGGAGATGATGCTATCAGTGCACTGCATTTATGCCCCACAAGCACAGGGGTGATGACGAGAGTCCTTTGCATACTGCATGAGCCCTCCAATGTGCAGCATGACAGCCTGTCTCTGCACGTCGGGCTGAGCAAGCTGGAAGCTGAGAGGCATCGAGAGAGGGGGCTGATGCAAAAAAAAGAGACTACACACAGGGGCTTTTTGTATGCAAGCACTGTATCTTTCCAACATAGCTGACCTTCACTGGAAGACTAGCAGAAGGTCCTGTGTCCCTGGTCAGCATCTCCGTGGAGACAGCCATGCCTAAAAGCTCTCCCTCACACAGCCTGTGGTCTCCCTTTGCCAGTTCAAATTCCCCCATGCAGGTCCACACTGGCTCTGAAACCTCTCCTCTACCCCAAATCCACCCCTGCATCCTCACAACCCGTTGCCCTCCTTAGCACAAGCGGACTTAAAAAACCCAGATGCTCTTCAGTTAACACAGGCAGAGCTCATTTAACCTCCCCTGCTCCATGACAGACCCAAAAGAGCAGAGAGAAAGGGCTGGGACCAGGGAGCCCACCCCTGCTTGGGAGGGGATTAGTCTGAGCTGACTTTACAATATTCCAAAGCCCAGTAACACAGAGCCACTGTGTCCCACTGTGCACCTTTAGGTGTACTGCTACCCAGAGATGTTGGTACTGCTAGCACACCACTGCAGAGACCACGCTGCAGCCCAGTTGGGAGGCAGCAGGCAACAGGACACAAAAGCCAGCCAAGTGTTACCTGGTGAACAGGCAGGAATAAGGAGTAAATTAGGCCAGCTAGGTGCTACCATCTCAGACAGATAGGTCTGGGGGTCCTCTTTGGACTTAGGCCCAGTCACTCAGTGGAACTGTGATAATTCAGCTCCAAAAAAGTCCTCAGAACCAGGTGTGGGCCATAGCATGTCCTGCTGCAGACACCAGCTGCATGTGTCCTCTTGCTGTTGTCCAGACTGCCATTGCCCCTGGATTGTGGGTGGCTAACTTTGTCCTTACATGAACACCAAGGTTGCTTTCTGTTTACTGCTCCTTCCATGGTTTCAATGGCTCAGTTAACACGGCGCCTCTTAGGTATGCTCAGTACTTCCTTTTCTGTGCATTCGCATAATGACCGAGCTTTAGGGCTCAGGCAGGGAGCTCTGTACCCTGTGTCCTCTCCACCAAGGATAGCTGCCTGCATAGCTTCAGGGGGAAGGGGAAGCAGGATTCACCAAAAAGGGAACCTACTTTTTAGTCAGGCTCCCCCCCAACTTGTATCTTTCGTTTCTCATGTGCAATTTAAAGGGTATTGAAGGATTGCTCAACACCACCTGAATCCAACACTTGAGAAATGAAAATGGGCCATAGGCTTCAGTGCTGGCAGATTTAACTCGGATCTTCCCCTTCCTCCTATATAAGAGGTGAAAATACAACTTTAAGTAATCTGACTTGTTAAAGATCTGATCCAGCAAAGTGCTGAAGGTTTCCTGGCTGGCTCTGGATACCTGGGCTACAGTGGAAGGGCCCTGGATCATCCCTGCTCAGTGTGTGCTTTCTGTAGTCAAACAGCTGACTGATCTGCACTTTTCTGCTCTCCTGCAGACTTATCCATTGAGCCTGCAAAGCACGGTCTTAGGATGCCTGGAGCAAAGTCATGCTAAATCCTGACTATCTTCCACCTCCTTACTCCAGTGCTTTCTTCCATAAAAAAAGTCTGATCTTGATCTTCTCTTGGGAGACCACATTTCACCTCCTCACACTGCTCCTGGTGCCCTGGGGGACATGAGCAGGTCAGTCAGCCCTGCATACCTCTGTCTCCCATCTGCAAGAGGGGGACATAGCAGGTCTCACACCAGCTGATCCATTCTGCAGCCTGCAGAATCATTTCTATTTTAGTCCTTCACTTTGCACACACAAAGTTACTAGGTCCATGCTGGAAATCCTCCATGCTTATCACAGGGAGGAGAATAACAAGGACTTGAAGTTTACCTATGACTCTGATGCAACCAAAACAAAAATTTTCCCCTCTCTAATATTAACAACTGTAGTAACAACAGTAAGAGAAGGAGCACACACACATCATCCTACTCCCGTAGCCACCTCCCTGCTGTCAGCAAGCTTCATTCCAGTAATTATAAAGGTCATAGAAACTATCTCCTTGGAGATAATAAAAAAAAAAAGATGTCTGGATAGAGCCCTGTGCAGCCTAGGCCCTGGTCACTTAGAAATCCTGCTGGAGCAGAGGGTTTGAACTAGATGATCTTCAGAGGTCCCTTCCAACTTCAAGCGTTCTGTGATTCTGTGATTCTGTTATGAAGGTAAACTGTGGGGCTTCACACACACCCTGAGCCCAAGGGCAGAGTTAGGGAGTGCAGTGACAGATGCCTTTGAAGAAGAAGAAGGCTTCCGTAATGCTGCACCCTGACTCCAGGATCAGGTATTCTTCCTAATGCAGGTCTGGCCCATATCTCAAGCACTTTGCACATCACGAGTCAAGAGGCACCACTTCTTCCTGGATTCCTATCCCACCTCAGCTCAACAGCTCTGACCCAGGCAGAAGACCATACCCTCGCTACTCAAGCTTTGATATTTCTCTCCATCCCATTGGCTGGGTGGGATGCAAAGAGCATCCTAACCAGAATCACTGGATTCCTAAGGAAAGACAGGAGAGCTCATACTACTGGCCACCACCTCTCATTTCTCTATGCAGACAGGCAAAAACAGCCAGAGTAAGAAATACTCTAGTGCCAGACTATCAGCCGTGTGGTTGGACTGACAGACATGCCAAGTTAGGATGCTTCTCGACCTCTCACGGAAAGAGCTGTTCCATGCATGCTTCAAGAGAGGCCAAAGTGCTCCTGGAAGCTTTGAGTTACTCAGGGAGGGTGATGCACCGAAGGCGTTCACGTGAACTCCAAACAGGCCTGGAGGAAATGGAGAGCTGCAGTTTTCTGCAAGAGTTTGTGTTTGTTTGTTTTTGTTGTTGTTGTTGTTGTTGTTATTGTTGTTGTTTTTATTTCCAAGTGAGCCATGCATTGCTCTGTGAGCAGTTTGTGCTATTTGCAGGGGCTGATGCAGCTGGGCCCAGCTTGCAGCAGGTGCTGGGTGAGACTGAGGAATGTGGAAGCAGATGGGGTGCTCTTTCCTTCCACAAGAAGCAGAGAAAGACAAGGAAGTGTGCAGTAATCAGGGGTGATTTAGAAATATATGGGAGACAGCTGGACCATGGCCTTAGTCCTAGTACTTCTCTTATTGCCAGTTGCTTAATGGAAGAGACCACTTCATTCCTTTCTGTGACATTTTTCTTGTTTGAAAGCATCTGCCTTGGTTTGTGATCACACAGCCCTAATGCTGCCAGGTTATCCAGCCTTCTGCTCAACCCTACTTGGCAGCCCTTCTTGAGCCATGTCCTCCTAAAATGGGATGCAGCACTACAGGGAAGACCTCTCCAGTGCAGCTGAGCAGGATGTTAGTTTGTATGATCTCTGTCTTTCACTCCTGGCTGTTCAGCTCAGCAGATACTTGCTCTTTTGCACAAGAGCACATCTCAGCAGGCACATGCTCAAGTGCTCTGACATTGGGCTGTAAGCCCCACTGCCTGCTCATCTGCTGTGGGAGCTGCATCCAGGCTGTACTCAGTAATCCCTTGAAGCAGGAGCTGGTTCAAAGATGCTACTGCAGAAAGCCTTCTTGCCTGTGGAGAGCTGTGCTTGCCCCAGCTTGCATGAATCAGAAAACTCTCTCCCAGTGCTGGGATAGCCCGCTCTTCACATTTCAGAGCTTCATCCCATGTTCCCCTCTCCTCAGGGCTTTGTGGCAGAGTAATTCCTCTGCCAAATTTCAGTGCACCATCCCTAGGATCTGTGTCTGCAGCATCCTGAATAGCCCAGCCTCGGAGGCATGAGAAGGGAACAGTGCCCTAGGAAGGAGCCAGAGCTGGGATCAGACTGGCTTTCACATGGACTGAGGTTTCCACCATGTGTCCTGCGGGAGAACTGCACAGGAATGGATGGGTCTAAGCTCTGCTCAGCACTGCTGGGGTGGGTGCCATTCAACACCCCCGCCTGCACCCAGTCCTGTGTTAGTGTAAAACACCTCCCCAGGGTGGGCTTTGCCTCCTGCAACCTTCATGGTGTCAGCCCAGAGGAGTACTGACGTGAGACCAATGAGAACTAGTGGACAACTAGGGCAGCTGAGAACTTGTGGGCCACTCCTCAGATCAGCAGCCTCTGCCCCTACAACACCACCAAGCCTCCTCTAAGCCTCCAAAGCCACCAGCATCTTCCCACAGCACTAGACTATCCTAGATCACAATGAATTTTCCAGGAGTAACAAATGCCTTATGGTGCTTAACCCTGGACTTGGAAGCTTGCTCTAGGTGCTGGGGCTTGAAGACACGACTATAACTAATTGGCCCCTCTCCATGCTGTGATGGGGCTGAACCAACCTTCTGTAAAACCCTTGGAGCTGACTCTGCAGACAGCTAGCTCCATCAGCAATGTGTTGTACCATTCCCAGGCTTGACACGAGCCATCTGAACACCAAGGTGACCTGTACAGCCAGACAAAGTGGTGCCAGCACTCGAAGGATGCTGTGCTCCCCCAAGCATTACATGCAAAGCAGACATCTGTGCAGCCAGTATGCCACCAAGCCACTCTGTGCCACAAGCAGGTCACCTGCAGTCTTAGCCTCTTCTCTCTGCTCTCTGCTCTTGCAACTCAGGGGAGCTGCACAGTCCTCCAAGCAGTGTCTGCCCCTTGCCATGCACATGACGCTGCACACTGAGGCTCTGCTCTGGACCAGGTTTCTGGATGCTGCTGTCATTTCTGTTGCACAAAGGGAGAGGCATATTTTGGATATGCATTTTGTGACAGACAAGCAGAACATCAGGAGTAAGTGTGAAAATCACACGAGCCAGTAGAACCCACAGGTGCCTATGTGCCTCAGAAAGGGGGCTCCATCTCCCTGCAAGTCCAGGCCCAGAGGAGTAGGGAAGAGCCTGGATTGAGGATGGCCACAGCTCTGTTCCCTAAAGCCCCACTGGGCTGAGATGCTCAGAGGTTTCCAGAACTCTATGGCTGGAGAGGGATAGGCTGAGGACAACATAGCCAGCGGCAGCTGACAGGGGCTGTGCCTCTACCCCCGTGGTCCTAGAGGAGCACCTTTGCCTCCATCTGCAGCCCAGGCCAGGACTGGGCTCTGTCTCCTGCTCTGTCCGTCTGTCACAGGCCCTGGGGGCTCAGCGCTCAGGTGCCAGTAGATGGCAGTACGGCCTAAGGGTGACAGCAGTGGGACCAGAGGCCAGGCCAGTTGGTGGCCTCAGACAGTTTCCCGGCTCCCCCAGGGATCATTCAGGTTTCCCCAGTCTGGCTCAGAAGCAGCCTGCTTTGGCCCAGAGCCTTTGCGGAGGAGATGGGGAACTGGCCTTTTGAGCCCTCGAGGCTCCCAGGTGATAGCCCCCAAGAGGGAGGCAGGAACACCACAGGAGGAGGCATGGGAATGGGTGGGGGCTTTTTCCCCCAGAAGCTGATATCCACAGCTCCCGAGCATGCTTGGGGAATGCATGCATTCCCAGCATCTTGAAATAGGGATACCAGAGCAGTAATCTGTGCCCATGGGTCTGCAGCAAGATCTCAGAGTAGCTGAGATCATTACCACCCTTGGTTAAAACACTCTGTCCTGTAGCTAAATCCTAGTCTGATTATTTCAGTGAGTTTCAGTGAATTTTTCAGTGAGTTTCTTCATTTATTCTGCTGATGTGTCTTGTGCCTGTTGTTGCCAGCTGATGGGTCTTGTTGTTGTGCCTGTTGTTGCCAGCAGAAATACATTTGTTGTGGTCAGCTCTGTAGGAGTCACCCATCCAGATGACACATTCAGTGACACCAACAGGCATCTGCATCTCAAATATTTGCCCAGATTTGTGGTGAGTAGTATTTCTAGTATTTCTAGGGAAGATTTATCTCACACTCAGGTTGGTGTCAAAAACAGGACAGAGATCTTCTCTGGACACGCAGCAAGGGGCTTGAGGACTCCCAGCTCCACCTAAAGAAGCTCGAAGCAGGACAGAGCCAGCCTTGCTGGCCAGGGGAGGTCTCTGTGGCATGGGATAGCTCTCAGATTTCCACCACAAGAGGGGAGTCTTCATGTCTTAAAGAATAAATTGGTTGTAGAGAGCCAAGAAAAAAGCTATAGAAAGAGACATCAAGGCATCAGCAATCCAGTCAAGGGATGGGAAATGTTTGGGACCATTCCACTTCTAGAAGGACAAAATCAGCATCAGACAGAGACATTTTCAGCAAAGGTTTGGTTTGATCTTATAGATATCAGGAGTATACAGGGGTTGAAGCAGGTAGGAAAATGTCTATCTCCTGGAACAATCCCCAGAATGTGCCCTCAACATACAAAATCTGCAGGGGAAGCCTGTGGCAGACATGGGTCCTTTCCCATCCCGGTCCTGATTCAGATGTCCACTCCATGTGACAAAGCACTTTAGCAGCTGCTGAAGTCTCCCTAACCTTAACATGTCTTAACCATGTATTAATGTTAAGCATTTGCTTTAAAGGCTTCGTTGAAGGGGTGTGGATGAGAGGATGCTCAGAGCTTTGAAAAATGAGTATTGTGATGGTTAACAGCACCTCACAAACATTTGATGATCTTCACTGACACTCCACCTGGATAGTGGCACAGATTTATCTCAGTTAGTTGTCCTGTCTCATACTAGTCAGTCCAAAGTAATGCCATCAAGCTCAGACTGAGACCCTCAGGGCACAAATGGGAGTACTTCCACTGGAGCCAAAAGCAAATGCTGCATTACCTGCCCCAGGCCCAGTCTTCTGGTCACTGTTAACCACGTTAACCAGTATTAACTAAGCTGACTCGTGTTAACTATGATAAGGATGCTTACCCATCCTTCCCCAAGATCACAGACCTGGAATAACTGCCTGTACAGGAAGCAGTGAGAGGCTGGCAAAGGGCAAGAGGAGGTATCCCACACGTCCCAAGTGGCTGGTGATGTCCAAGGCCCCATTATGGGGAAAGGAAAATGTGCCCAGTTAGGAAGGCACTTGCTGGGAGCCTTCCTCTTGGAGGAAGCTTTCTGGGATATTGAAACCTTTTCCTCTCAGGTTCCAGAAGCAGGTGCAAAGCATGACAGCAGGGTGGGAAAGGTGGAACACAAGCAGCCTTTTGTCCCCCAACCAGGGCAGCAACAAGAAGTCTGTTTGCAAGCTGGCGGTGGAGGAGGCCTGAGAGTTGCCAGAGCCTGTTCAGGTTTGGCAGACCAAACTAGAATGCCATCCACAAGGTCTTGGTGATCGTGGCAAGACTTTTCTTGGGAGACCTCGGCACTTCCCTAGCAGCCTTGGGGTGAGGGAGCAGGCAGCCAGGGCAATGCATGCTACGAGTGCAGAATCTCCCCAAGGAAGAGACCCACACAGACACTCTGCCCTGTTTAAATCCTTAAACCTCAAGTGATCTAGCATCCTCCCCAAGGGCTAGTTTCACCCTGGTACTCTAACTCTCATTTATAATAAAAGCACTCAATGCTTGGAAAATCCTCCTAGGTCCCACCAACATTTCTAGACTGACATCTTTACAGACTTATGTGTTTAAACAAGGTGACTATAAAATTAAACCCACTGGTCTATAGGAAGCCAGCTCCCACCATAAACAGGGGAAGGGCAGGTGTTCCAGATGTCTCCACGTTCTCCTGGTCTCAGGTGGCACAGAGATGTGTACTTCTATCTTTACGATTTGGGGTCGAACAGGAACAACTTGCGTAGTCTGCTGCAGCAAAGATGGGAGGTGGGAGACTGATAGTGGGGGAAGCAGCAATATCTGAACTGCTCCAGCTGGTGCAAGAAGAGGCTGCCCAGGAGAGCCTTCTGATGCACCAACCGACTTGGTGGGTGCTCCTAGTCCTTTCCAGCACAAAATGAAACACATTTGTTTTGAGCACCTTCAGCGGTGCTTTAAACAAGCCCTTTGCCCTGAAACAGTCCATGAACACTCATGCAGTCCTTGACCATATGTGAAATTTTACAGCAATAACACTATTGGGTCTGATGCCAGGCATCTATTGACACCTCCAAGTGACCAGTAAACCCGCATTGGAAGACAGCAAGACAGGAGTAGATACCTGCAGTGCCATGCTAGTGCTGCATTTGGAGGCTGTGAGATGGTGGCAGGGGGGATTTGTCCACTGATGGGCTGTGTCTGCATGCATGGATCATTCCTTCCATGTTACTAAGGAACCCAGGAGCAGAGATGAGGACTGTGAGCATCACCTGACAGATATATAGAGCAAACTTTCCTGCCATGGACAACAACAACAACAACGACAAAAAAAACTTTATATTGTGAGCAAGCACCATTCCTCAGCTGAACAACTGGGGAAACAAAGGTGACGGTGATGGTGACCTGCAGCCACCCACCTGCTGTGCCTTCTCTCACTGTTGCATCAATAACATACCTTCATATTTTCTCCCTGGAAATACCTGGGGCTCTGGCATGCTGAGGAGTGCTCCAGGGGGATCAGCCAGCAGACAGGGTGATGGTGCTACTGACCCACTGTTGACAGCTTGGAATTTGGCTCCACAAACAAGTGTTCACTTTGCTCTTGCAAAGAAGATGGATGGGAGAGGGTGGTACCCATTGCTGGGCACTGACATCCACTGTGTTTGGGCAGAGGGAGAGGGAGGCAGGGATTGTGTTACTGGACTGTGCAGACCCCACAAAGACCACGACTGGCGTACACGGAGCACAGCGCAAGGGCAAATGCAACGCTTTGTTGGCTCTGCTGACTCAGAGCAGATGCATCTGCCTCCTGTCACTGACCCTCAGATGGGCATTGATTAGCCAGGCAGGGATAACAATAAGAATTAATGAAACTGATAAAGACTGGAAGTGTTGAGACAGGCCCTAGAAAAGGCTGTGTCACTTGGGAGCAATTTCCAAGCAATGGGACAAGCAGTTTTCTGTAGCCTGGGTTTCTCCACACCATGGCAGTGGTTGGAGAAGAGAAAGGCTCCCAGCAAGTGCCTTCCTAACTGGGCACATTTGCCTTTCCCCATAATGGGGCCTTGGACATCACCAGCCACTTGGGACGTGTGGGATGAAGCAGTGCTATGGCTCTGTCTCTTCTGGAAGGAAACACAAGCAGGTTCCTCCAAAGGAAGCAGCTACCCTCTTCCCCAAGACTCTGAGTCCAGAGCACACAAGATGCTTTGCTGCCTAGCCTGGGTTATGCTCTAGCTACCTTACTGCAAGTTCCTCTGTTAAAAGGTTATAGCCACTTCAAGGCCACTTCATCCCAGCTTAAAACATGTTTAATTATAATTAGGTTAGGATGACTGCCAAAAACAGAACAAATGCAACAAAACACTCTGGGTAAGGCTCATGAAAAACGTGTTTCCTACTGTCCTGCCCAGTGACAAGCCTTCACTGAGACATAACCACTTGCATGGGGGCCAGGCCCAGGGCTTGCTCTCAGCACAGCTGCTGGAGCCTTACCAGTGGCTTTTGCAGGTCTCAGTAGCCTGCCTTCCCGCAGGCAGTCTTGGGGGTGCTAGGAAGCCCCACCAGCACTAGTTGGCTGGGAAATAAAGTTCAGCCTCTACTACAGCTTCCAGAAAGCGTGGCAAGAAGCCAGTGCACAAGCTAGAAGGGAGCACAACACCCTCCCTTGTGCAGTGCTGGGCCACAAGGCATGAGAGAGTCAAGCAAATGGGGCAAGCATGTTGCCTTCTAAAGGTCCA
Organism: Rhea pennata; assembly: GCF_028389875.1. Classification (NCBI taxonomy): domain Eukaryota; kingdom Metazoa; phylum Chordata; class Aves; order Rheiformes; family Rheidae; genus Rhea; species Rhea pennata. Next base: position 11,738,110 of record NC_084681.1, read on the forward strand.
AGGGAGAGTGAGGGAGATCAAACACAACCAGCCTGCTGCATCACTAGCTTCTTGGGCTCAAGCTGGTCCGTGATCACCATTCAGCAGGTCCAGAGGATGCTCAGGACAGTATGACCTGGCTCCAGTGACTGGATCTATCCTGGGAAGGGTCAGGAAGGACTATCCATCCTGCATGGGAAAAGGTTTTCAGGCTCTTAGCATGCTGCTACCAGACATTTGCCATAATAATATTCAGGCCAATGAGTGTTTGATGTGATTTGTTCTATTTGAAACAGAAAGCAGATATCAGTAGTCATTGTATCTCCTGGACACATCCTGCCTGGATATTAGCAGCAGATAAAAGGCAAGCTGGACTCAGCCTGGTTCTGCCAATGGAAACTGCAGAGAGCAGGACTGGTGCCCCTGGGTATGCTCTGAGACGGAATCACCATAGACTTTCCTTGGCCGTGCATCTAAACAACACTCTGCTTCAGGAAGGTATTAAACCAAAGTGCTGATCATTCACATGGTTGTCTTTACCTAGACCCATGAACAGGCCCAGCCCTGCTGGGTCAGTCAGCCTAGATTCTCCACCTAGTGATTGTGCATAAGGGAACAGGATGCTTTTTGGAATCTTTTCTCAAATTTTTAAACAAAGAAAGAAGCAAAATACCCCCCTCATCTGCAATGCAGAAATAAAGCCAACTGCAGGACTGCCACAGTTGCAAATGAAGCTGAGCCCATGAGATGCTATTCATCACTGTAAAGCAAATGCTAGAGAAGAGTTAATTATTTGGCAAAGTGAGTTTAAAGATGGTGGGAAATCAGGAGCTCTGGAGACCCTCATTTCAATAATCCTGTTTTTGAGGTAGTTGAAATATGCCTGATCCTGCCTGCCCTGGCCCCAGCCTCAGCCGTGCTCCTTCCCTTTCTCCATGAAGCTGTGCTCAGGTTGGATCCTTATGTTACATCGGCTTAAGAAGATCAAATTGCTTTTCATGACTCTATTCTGAATCAGCGGGGAGGAAAATTCTCAACAAGAAGATCAGCATTTCAGCTTCCCAGTCTTTCACAGATCCCATATAAAATTATGATCTCAGGTTCTCCTAAACGATCTCTGACGAGGTAGAAAGTCTCCATGTGGGATGTTTTCTTATGCTAGAGCCAAAGAAAGAAACTCCCACATCGGGCTGATGTCAATAGCATTTATTGTGTCCAGAAAACAGTTCTGTAAGGCAGATGTGAGGGCCATCATCACTTCAGTTAATTATTTTAAAGGAACTTTTGCTTACACAAGATGTAAAGTCACAGTAAGACTGAGATTTTGTTGTCCTGGCTGCTCATGCTAGCTGCAGTCTCTTTGCTGTAGGAAGCATTCAGCCGTTGCCATAACATTGACAGGTTTCCCTCTCCATCTGGGTTCCCCCAGTACTAGAAAGCTTGTGTTTGATTTGCTGCTCAGATTTTGCTAAAACTAGTAAAACCAGTGAGTAAAGGATCAACTTTCTTTGAGTAATGCTGGCCTAAACTCAAGAGGAAGGGACTTAGCTGTTATTCTCCCCAGACAGGGCATATACTTCTATCTGAATCAACTCTGTTTTCCTCCTGAAGTGAGAGCAGACAGCTCACGGCGCCTGGGACTCGTGTGAGCCACTTTGTTAGACAGCTCAGATCAGTCAGTCTAGCCCTGCTTGACCCAGCCTGGTTGGCTGGGACTTTGCTGGTTCACCGTAGGAAGCAAAGAAACTTTTCTTTGCTCCCTGCAGAGACACAGCACTGTAAGGGGAGGGGGGGAGAAGAAAAAAAAAAAGGAAAAGAAAAGAAAGAAAAAAAAGAAATTTAAAAAGAGATGTTGAGGATAATTGATGGCCATGGTGGTCAGATTCCATCCAAAGATTCCACTCCGGGTGTCTTCCTTCTTGCTCTGTTTGCTGCAAATCATCCGTAAATGAGAGAGGGGAGAGCCAGGAAGGGGACCCCTTCCAGCCTCTTCATCAGTGCAGGAAGGCAAAGTGCATTGCAGAGGTGCATTCATCACTGAACAGCTGGTGGACACAGTAGCAGTGTCCCTCTGAACCTCCTGATGAACGCTTGCAGGACAGCTGGGGCCAACAGCCGCTGTGAAAGTGTTCAAGTCCATGAAACCTGGACTGTCTCCAAACAACCCTGCTCAGCACAGATGGGAAAGTCAGCAAGCCCTGCTGGCCCCAAAGCCTCCTTCAGTGCAAAGCAGAAGGGCAGCTGGACCAGAGATGCTGTAGGACATATCTTTGCTCTCAGGTCTCCTAGGACTCGTGAGTGTCCTCAGCCTCTTCCTACCTCAGCAGAATAGTTCAGGGGCTACAGAGGGCACCAAATCCTCCCCAAAATATACCCTCAAGAACAGCTGTACCTACCTGTCCCCAGGACGGAAAAACACCTGAGTTTGGCCATTCATTCCTCTAGCAGTCCCATCCTCCTCCAAGCATGTACCCTTTGCTTCCTTCATTGCTACCTTTGCCTCTGGAGACAGCTGGGCCTGTGACTGACAGGTTTGTGTGCCAGCAACACCTGGCACAACAGTACGTCTTCCTCCCATCCTCATCATAGCCCTGGCCTCACCACTTTTTGAGCACCTTGCAAAGTCTTCTCATGTGCTCATTTGCATCTGCTTTTAAAAGGGTGGTTTCAATGCCCTCCAATTGAGAGGCCAAATTGTTTAGCAAATGGGGTTTAAGCTCCTAAGCTGCTGGTTCCCAAGAGCAGAAGAGCAGGCGGGGACTGGCAGTACTTCCTGAAGAAGGCTTGGTTGGTAGCTATGTGTGTGGGCAGTGGGATCTGGGACTTCTCATCCTGCTGGGCAATCCACATTTCTGGGTTAATATCAGGTAGAAGTCCTGCTTATTCTTTCTCTGGTCCTGTGAATCAGAAATTCCTTCGTACATGATTGCCTTGCTCAAAGTGATGGGTCTGAAGCAAGGCCCATGCCAGGCTTGCCTGGAGGTACCCATTCCCTTGAGGAAACAAGTTGGTAACAGTCCTCTGAGCTGGAAGAAGCCTTGTGAATGGCTCTGACAGGTCGCTCTGTGGGTCAGGCCCACAGGCGCCTATAAATGCTTCATAAGAGAATAGTGCTAAAACCAGTGGAAAGCCCTTCGAGAAGTGTGGACTTACTCCCAGGTCCCCAGATGGATGCTTTGATCTAAAAACAAGATTTGCAGAACAACTTCTTCCTGCACTGTTTCAGATTTGCAAGACAAACATTTGTAAGTTTTGTCCTACAGTTAACTAGCCAGTAACACTATGCCATCCCTAAGCCCTACAAATTCAGCAGAAATCTATCTGGACAAAAACATTTTGTTAAATGAATCAAATGTCCCCAGAGCCTGTGCGGAGTGTTCCGTGAAATCAGTATCATATCACCAGTGCCCAGAAATGTACAGGGTTTTTCCAGTCCATTGGGGCAGGTATTTGCACCAGACCTCCATCAATCAGATCACAGTGAGGTTTCTTCAGCTGTACTGGGGCGTTCCCAGTGGATTGAGCTCCCAATTCACTTCTGGTGTTTTTTTCACATTGAGCTCAGAACATTGTTGTAAGGTCACTGTGTTCTTCTTGTCCTGCTCTCTGTAATATATTGCTCAGAAAGTAATTTTACCTTGGAAATAGCTTGAAAATCTAGGGTAGCTTTCTTTGGGATATAGAAGCAACTGGAGTCTGGAGGGTACAAGCATATTTCCGAACAATGCTGTGGATGTTACACCTGCTACGTAACATCCACTCTTTCACCCCCTACAAAATATGGTAGCATCTTCCAGGCTAATTTGCATTATTTTTTGTTCTATCTGCACCCATCCAAATTAAACCATTGTTACTGCAGAGAAGCACACAAATAAATCAGAGGGTTTAACAATTTTACCATTACAGAGTGCCTCTATTGTCTTGCGTATATTTGGTGCCTGCAGTGCTGTTTGGGTCTCCACAGTGGCTGAATCCACCTGCAAGTCCCCAAGAGCACATGAGTCATTTGGGAACTCATTTCATAAGGCCAGGAGGTCTGCAGGCTAGTACCTGTCTGACTGATCTGCTTTAAATAAATCAAATATTACACATAGAACTTTCTAGTCTGCCTTTCCTAAAGCAAACATTTTTCAAGAGAAACTATAGTATTCCAGGAGCTTATCTAAGTTGACTGCACTTTTGGGTGTAAAATTGAAAAATGAGTTGATCATTAGAGGTTCATAGAGATGCTGAATAGCCCAGTGTTCAGTGCTTTCTGGCAGTGTTTGTACTAGTGACTTGATTCCTTCTACCATCCACTTCTCAGTCCATGGGAAATCTCCTTGTTGCTTGTTTCTCATTTGCAAGGACTGTCTAGTTTAAGGAAAAGTCTTACTGGGCCTAGACCTGTTTCCACTGTTGCCAGCAGTTCTGCTGTGGGTTTCAGCAGGCTAAAGCATGTCACTGGCCATGTTCACTCGCTGCAGAAGATTTAGCATCAGCCACGCGTGTAGTGTAACCACAGAGAAAGGCAGAGATTTATAAGAGTCTCAGTCAGGAGGGCTGTTGCCCATCCCCACCACTCTTGCTTCATTAAAACCAGAGCAATGACTCCTGGATATTTTATTTAAGTCTTGGAGCAGCTAATTCTGCTGCATTTTATTCAAGTCTGAATTCCTCACGCAGTGTGCTGTGTTTGTGCAGCACCAGTCACAGTGGCTCTGGTCACCAGCAGGGCAAGTGCCATAAATATTTCTGCATCAGTTAGAAGCCAGAAGCCCTGAGTCCCAGGAGAGAGAAATGCAGCTTCTTGCAAGTTCTGCCTATGCTATGGGTCCCCACTTCCACTGGTGAAACACCCCTTAGAGAGAGCATCAGGTTAATGTGGTCCAGCTCTGCCCCCATCAAAACTGATAGTGCAGCTTGAACCAGCATTCCCTAAACAGGGCAATTTTTGCACAAATGATAGAGCCGGAGGTGTGGTTTCCTGGGAACTCAAAAGAAAGTTGGATTATGGGCTTGGGATCTAGAAAGCAATCAGGCCTTCTGTGCAAATTACATCTGCTTGGGAGTGAAGCGTAAATATTAGAGCAATAATAATAACAATAACTGCCTGCCAAGAGCCAAAGAGCTTTGCAGGGGATTAAATGTCATGTGCAAATGTGATCTGCCTTGGCAGAGACATCAGTCCGAGAAGAGCCAGCAATGTCTTCTTGCTTAATTCCCTTGATACATCTCTCCAGATTCCTAGATTATCCTATCTGCACATGCCTTTTGCACCAAGTTCTGCTCCGTTTGCTAGCGGTGCAGCCAAATTTCCACACATTCCTGCAAAAGTACAATTTATGTAATCTCCGAGGAGCAATAGCTCTCCCAAGGCGCCCCAAAGCAGCAGTGTGCAGCCCTCCACCCAGCCTGCTCCCCAGGCGCTGCCTTCGCTTGCTAAATTGAAGGCGTTCAGCTTTCCAGGTCCCTGCACGGGAGGGGGGTTGCAATCGGCCAGCCTTTTCCTCCTCCTTTTCTCTGCAGTGTTTTTGTAACCTTCCGAGCGAGGCAATGCAAACCATGCCAGGTATGTTTGTGCACTGGGAAGTTTTGGAACAACACCCCTGCACGCACACACACACACACTCACACACTCCCTCTCCCTCCTCCTTTCTCTTTTCATTGCAAACAACACCGGCCCGCAAGAAGCAACTGGTTGATCACTTTTTGGATCCCCCATTTAGCCCTTTTGGAGCTCACGGAAGCATGAAATCCCTCCTGCTGCCTCCGCAGTGGCCCGGCTGAAGGCAAAGCGCCGCAGCAGGCATGGGGCGAGCCTGCCCCGGGGCAGCAGGCCCGCTCCCTTCTGCAGCCCCGGGGGCCGGCAGGCAGGTAGAGGCGAGTTTTGCCGGGAGGGGATTGAGCCAGGCACGGCGCTTTCGGGGAAGCATCTGAAGGAGGACGGTGTGGACAACCCTCGGCCCGGAGACCTCGGCAGCGGGGCGCAGCGGCCGCCGGCCGCCGGCGCTGCTCGGCCCGCGGGAGGTAAGAGGGGCCGCGGCCGCCCGCAAGGGTCCGTCCCGAGGCCGGGGCCGCCCGCGGCCGTCAGGATCCGCTCGGGGCGGCCGCGGGGCCTGCTCGAGAGCCGGGGAAGGAGGGGTGGCGGGGGGGGGGGGGGTGAGAAGGGCGCACCCCCATCCCGGCCCCGGTGCCTGAGTTTAAAAGATCGCGGAGATACTTTCACACCTCAAACTACTGCCGCCACCCCCCCGCCCCTCCAGCCCCCATCGCCTTGATTTAGCCCTTGGTAATTAATTTGGCATTTCAGAATAGCTACTGGGCTGGATAATGGCCTCATTCATCTCCCCAGCCTAATCTGAACAGAATCTGGAAGAAAAGCTTTCAGAAAGACAGAAACTGCCATTCGGCAACTGCTCAAAAGAACTGTCACTCCAGGGGAATAAATCGCTCCTGATTATTTCAACCCGGGTCTTCTCTGCCTTTCCAGCCGCTCCCGGTCCCCGCCGGGGGGATGGCCCCCAGATATTTGAGGAGGGGAAGATCTAGTTGGATTTTTCCCCTCCCTTCTCCAAAATTCAAGGCCGGGCGATTGCAGGGGGAGGTGGGCCGGGGGCAGCGCATTGTTCCCGAGGAGGTGGACGAGCTCCGGGACCCGGAGCGATTTGACTTTTAAAACAGGCTCCTGGTGTCGAGGCTGCGTTTCCCGGCTGCCCTTGGCGGGGTTAAAATAAAGCCTTTAGCTCCCTCCTTTATCGAGCTTCTTCCCGGCCAAATGCGGGGGGAAAGGGCCGCTCCGCTTCGCCCTGGCCCAGCCCTTCGGGGCCCCGCGGCCGCTCAGCCCGTGGGCTCCCACGTCGGGCTCGCAGAGGCACTCGGCCGGCCCGGGTGCCGACCCTGGAGCCGGTCCCGGTGAGAGCAAGAGCGCGGCAGGACGGTACCGGGGAAGGGGCTGGAGGGCCTGTCCCCTCCCGCAGCCAGGCCGGCACCCCGGCACACCCGGTTCCCCGAGCCGGATCCCGCTCCTAGCCCCAGGGCCAGCTGACAGCGCTAACCTGTTGCCACCTCTCCCGCCCCGCGCCCGGCCTCACTTGTATTTAATAGTCGGAAACGAAAAATAGAAGAGCAGAGCGAGCTGGGGGGTGGGGGCAGGAGGGGGAGACTGCTCCATCTCCACAGCATCCTCCAGCCCCGCACCGACCCCCGGGCCCGGCCGCCGGCTGAGCCCTGCCGCGACCCTGCAGCGCCGGGTGGGCTGGCAGCCTCGGGAACCGCAGCCCCGAGAGCTGTGCTCTCGGTCCCCGCGGAGCTGCTTACATGCATTTAATAGCTCGAGGGAGAGGTAATTAGAGGAAAGCCTCAGTAAATCACGTTAATGACCGCAAAAGCCATTACAAACGCCGGCGGTTGTGAAATACCGAAGAAACGAAGAAACAAGGGCAGGACGGAGCCGAGAGCCGTGGCCTGCGCCGGGGCAGTCGGGGAGCACGATCCCTCCCTGCTCATCGGTAGTGCCGGATGTTTGTTAAATTAACACCCTGATAATGGGATTAATCAGCACTTTGGGTTTGCCGGGGAGTTTAGCGTTCAGCTGATTTTTTAAAAAAATGGTTATTTTCCCCCTCTTTTCTGTGAGGCTATAAAATGTTGGTTCGGAACCATGCGGGTTGGAGGGGTCCACGGACATGTGCCCGACACCCCCTGAGGGACAGCGGCGGGTTGTGTCCCTTGCGGGGCCACGACCCTCGCTGCCGGCTTTTATGAGCAGCTTTTGCAATCTCTTAAGAAAGTTAAAGAAACGCCGAGATTTCATACACCCCGCCACACACCCCTGGACCCGTCGGAGTAGGGCAGCGGGGCCCCGGTGGCCCTCCCGGGGCCGAACCGAGCCGTACCCGGCAAAGGGGGCAGCCGGGGCTCGGGGACAGCGATGCGGCCGTCGCCCGGGCTCAGCCTCGGACACGGCTCGCGGGAAGCAGCAGGCGCCTGCAACCGACTGGCAAAAACTCACCGTCTTAGGGAGAAACCAGCCGGTTGTCGGCTGCCCTTGGGGAGCGATCGCTGCTTCTCTAGGAGCCGACCGGCCGGGCCGCCCCGTCCCTCCGCCGCACGGCTCCGCGCTCCCCGCGGCTGCCTGCGCACTGCCAGCACACCCCCGAGCAGTGCCTGGCTGTGCCCCAATCCATCGAGGGGAATTTAATTTGCCGGTTTTGCACCTCGTTCCGACCTGAAGTAAATCTCCAGGACGGCCCGTCTGCATCGCCCCGGCGCTAAAATGTACCCAGCGGAGGAGCGCGCTTACGCCGGCTTTCCGGCACCCCGCACAGCCGCTCACCGCGGCACAACCGCGGACGGGGAGCCTTTCCCTCGGGTCGCGGGCGGACGGTGCCCCCCGCAGGGGATTGCTGGCCTTGGACACGCGTGAGGCGCCCGGGCTGGAGGAGAAACGCCGGGTGCATGGTGCGGATGACTCGGACTCGGCCCCGCGATGCTCGGCTCCGAGGCGGCTGCGGGATCCGTGGAGCGGCAGAGGCAGAGGCAGCGGCGAGCGGGGCTGCATGGATGTCCGGCGCGGGCACTCCGGAGAAGGGTCCTTAGCTCGGCTTTGGGGTGCGCTGTGCTACGCCGCTTTCCCGCGGAGCCGGGAGATGAGGAGGCGGCTCAGCCCTGGGGAACCCCTGCAGCCCCACGGCCAGCTCTACTGCCCCGCCTGGCTCTGCCTGTGCCGCCTTCAGCCTCCCGTTCCCCCCGGTCAGAGGGATGTGCAAAGTCCCCGAGGAGGACGCAGCCCCTTCACAGCGATCGCCCCCGGCAGCAACCGGCGCCGGGGCCCGGGCGCTCCGCGGGGTCCGCCCCGGCCCTGCTGCGCCGCCGCGCCGCTGCACAGCTCGGCAGAGGCGCGGGGCCCCGCGGGACGGGACGGGGGCGCGCAGCACGCCCAGAGCCCCTATAGCCGCCGGGCTGACCCCGATACGCCGCTCCCACGCATCCGTCCGCGCAGCGCGATCCTCAGCTCCAGCGTGGCGCCTGCGGTGCTGGAGGCGGACGGTGCGCACTCTCCCGGGGGACCGTGCACCAGCGGCACGACGGGGCGCACCGGCCACGGTGGCAGCATCCCGCAGGTGCCCCGAGGGCTCTGTCACCTGCAAGGCGTCGGCAGGACGCGGAGGGACAGCCCCTACCTGCCCACATGCCGAGGTGTCCGCAGAGCCGGGCCCGAGCGCCGCGCGGAGCGGCGAAGGTGGCGGTGGCGAGAGCCCGCATCGGGCCGCGCTGCCCGCCGCGGCCTCCCCGCGCCCTGCTGCCCTCCTCGACCTGTCCCGGGCGGCCTCCGGCGAGGCTGGCCTGAATCCCTCCCCCCACACACTCCGTAGAAGTCCCCCAAAACTGGACAGGGAGCACTGGGGCAGCCTCTCTACCTCCTTCTCCTGGAAACAGGGCTGCAACTAAAGAGCGGAAAGGAAACCTCTGCGGGGAGCAGAGGCTGCACGGAGCACGCAGCGGAGCTGGGATACACCGGGAGTGGTGTGTGCGTGTCGGGGTGTCGGGTGGGTTTGTTCCACCTGCCTAGGCGGGTGCATTTGTGTCCCCGGGTGGCTCGATGGCAGTGGGGACTGCGATCCCCCCCCAGTGCCGGGCCGATCCCATCCGCCCCAACACACACCTCTTCCTCTGGCGAAGGCCGAGGAGCCGGAGCTGCGAGGGCGTCGGGAGTAGGACGGAGGGGCTGTTTCCCGGCGAAGAGTTAACAAATCCCGGCAGCCGCGGGGCTGCCGGTGGGGGGCTAGGGGAGAGATGGGGGCAGGGAGGCTGCGGAGCCCCGCTGCCCTGCAGGGAAGGCGGTTGCATTGCCAAAGACGCCCCGCTGGGCTAGCAGGCCCGGGAGCAGATTAATCAGGCACTAATTCAATTTACAACAACCACTTTTATTCAGCTCGGTGGCAAGGAATTCAAAGAGGGAGAGAGGGGCGGGCGGAGGGGAGGGGGCGGGAGGCCGGTGCGGAGCTCGCCAGGGCCCGGGCAGCCCCGTCCCCTCGGGCCGGCCGGCCGCGCCGCCGGGGCTTGCCGGGGAGGGGGCCGCGCCGCCGTGCCAGGACCCGGCCGCTTGAGTGACAACGTATGGGCAGCCCTGCGAGAAAGGGCAGCTCCGTTGGAAAAATAAAAGTGCCCTTTTAATCAAGGGCGAGCGGGCAAGGGAGCGGGCGAGCAGGGAGCCCGAGAGAAGAGAAACCCGCTGTGCTCCCTCCCGCTCCGTCTCACCGGGATGCTCGGCCGCTCCCGGGATCCCAGCCCCGCTCCGGGCCCCGTCGGGGCAGCGGGTGGCCGCGTGTCGCCGGCAGCTGGGGGGATCCTCAGAGGGAGCCGGAGCAAAGCCAAAGCCGGCCGAGCCGAAAGCGGAGCCGAAGGGAGGTGGCCGTCGGCAAGCGACCTGCCCTGCTGGGGGGTCCCTTCGGCGGCCGGGGCTGGGGCATGGCGCCGGGGTGCGGGACAAGTGCCGCCTGTTAACCCCTTCGTCCCAGACGGCACCGCTGACAAGGTGCAAAGCGAGGGAGAGCGGGGCCCGTGTGCCGGGGGCTGTATCCGGGCTGCGCACAGCCCCCCGCCCAGGTGGACCCGGTGACCGGCTCACTGCAAAACGCCCCTCGACAGACTTAACCTCCCTCCCCGGCTCTGAAATCCGCCGCGGGGGGAGGGGGAGGCAGGCATTTTTGTTCCCGTGTCATATCTAAACACGCGAGAAAGTGTCCCAGCAGTGGGGTTTCCTTCCCAGATGAGAAGGCACTGGGCTGAGATCGACGGCACGGGAGCCCCCTCGGAGCCGAGCCGTGCACGGAGCGGGGTCCCCGGCTCCGGACACTGCCCTTGGCGGTGGCTCTGTCCCAGACTGCCACCGCGGAATCTCTCTCCGCAACCTTGCGTAGTGCTGGCGAGACGCCGCCGCCGTGCTGCGGGGTCAGGGCCCGATCTGGCACGGGCACAGGCAGAAGAGGGGAAGCCAGCGGAGCCCGGTCCAGAGCCACCGGAGAGGGGGCCCAATTCTGTCCTCTCGGCTTCCCGACAGAGAACGGGGAACCCTGGGGGGCTCGAGCCACAGGTTCCCCTCTCCCCTTCCCAGGCCCACGGAGCCTCTCCGGTGCTGGAGCACAAACAGGCCCGGCTGGCCCTAGCCTGTCGTCGGGGCAGAGCCGCCAGGAGCCCCCCACCACCACCCGGGGCGGGGAGACTCACCGTGAGGCCTGAAGGGGGTAGAGGGAGGGGGGGGAAGTGGCCCCTTCCTCGGCTCGTCGGGGAGGCTCGGCTCGTCGCCCGGGAGCCCCGCGATGGCGCTGGCGCCCGTCGCCGCGGTGTTGGGGAGCCCCCCCCCCCCCCCGCTCCGAGTAGACTCCGTGTCCGCTCCCCTTCTCCCCCCTGCCCCGACGCCTGTGCGTGTCTCTGGCTGAGCCGCCAGTGGATGTCGTTGTTCTGTTCCTTGAGCGCGATGTCACTCCTTTAGCATGACCTCAAACGCGGCGGGGGCTGGGACCGCCAGTCATTCTCCGTGCGAGAGCCGGGGCGGGAGGCAGGCGGGACCCAGCCCCGCCGCCAGCGGCACTTTTGTGGTGCTGTCGCCGCTGCGATCTCCCTTTCTCCGCGGGGCTGGCTCCGGGGCGGGGAATGCTCCGGGCTCCGTGAGCCGCGCGCCGCGTCCCGCACCCGCCGCCGCCGCCAAGTTGCCCCGCGGAGCGGCGCGGTAGAGCCCGGCGCGGCCCCCGCGGGCCCCCGCGCCGCGGGCAGCGCCGCGGGGCTCCGCGCTGCCCTCCCGCCGCGCAGCGCTCGGCGGGCGCTTTCCGCCCCGCTCACCGCCCGCCCCTCTCTGTGTTGTCGCGCAGGTCGGCGGCCGCAGGATGCCGCGGAGGGGCGCGGAGGCGCCGCTCGCCCTGCTGCTGGCGGCGGCGTGGCTGGCGCAACCGCTGCGCGGCGGCTACCACGGCATGAGCATGTTCGCCGTGCAGACAGCGCAGCCCGACCCCTGCTACGACGAGCACGGGCTGCCCCGCCGCTGCATCCCCGACTTCGTCAACTCGGCCTTCGGCAAGGAAGTGAAGGTGTCGAGCACCTGCGGGAAGCCGCCGTCGCGGTACTGCGTGGTCACGGAGAAGGGCGAGGAGCAGGTCCGTTCCTGCCACCTCTGCAACGCCTCCGACCCCAAGCGCGCCCATCCGCCCTCCTTCCTCACCGACCTCAACAACCCGCACAACCTGACGTGCTGGCAGTCCGATAGCTACGTGCAGTACCCGCACAATGTCACCCTCACCCTGTCCCTCGGCAAGAAGTTCGAGGTGACCTACGTGAGCCTGCAGTTCTGCTCGCCGCGCCCCGAGTCCATGGCCATCTACAAGTCTATGGACTACGGGAAGACCTGGGTGCCCTTCCAGTTCTACTCCACGCAGTGCCGCAAGATGTACAACAAGCCCAGCCGCGCCACCATCACCAAGCAGAACGAGCAGGAGGCCATCTGCACCGACTCGCACACCGACATGCGGCCCCTCTCCGGCGGCCTCATCGCCTTCAGCACCCTGGACGGCCGCCCCACGGCCCACGACTTCGACAACTCGCCCGTGCTGCAGGACTGGGTCACGGCCACCGACATCAAGGTGACCTTCAGCCGCCTCCACACCTTCGGCGACGAGAACGAGGACGACTCCGAGCTCGCCCGCGACTCCTATTTCTACGCCGTATCCGACCTGCAGGTCGGCGGCCGCTGCAAGTGCAACGGCCACGCGTCGCGCTGCGTCCGCGACCGCGATGACAACCTGGTGTGCGACTGCAAGCACAACACGGCCGGCCCCGAGTGCGACCGCTGCAAGCCCTTCCACTACGACCGGCCCTGGCAGAGGGCGACGGCCCGGGAGGCCAACGAGTGCGTGGGTGAGTTCCAGCTCCGGGAGAGCGCTCGGTGCGGGCACCGTCGGGGACCCGGGCGCGGGCGGGGCACCCAGATACACGGGAGTTCAGGACAGGGCGAGCGCACTGAGGTGCCCAGAAGTGCGGGACAAGGCAGAGGACCCCAAAGACTCAGAACTGCACGGCCGGGGACGTTAAGGGACACGGAGCTGAGAGCAGGGGGGCATTTGGGGACATGGAGAGCAGCGCAGGAACATTCAGGGACACGGAAAGAAGGACAGGATGAGGACACTGAGGTACCCAGAAGTGTAGAGCAAGGGAGGGCACATCAAGAGTCCCAGAAGCAGTGAGCAGGGGATCAAGCGACTCGGAAGCTCAGGGCAAGGGACACCGAGTCACTGAGTCACTCGGGAGCTCAGGGCGGGGGACATCGAGGCATTCAGGAGCGCATTGGTGAGGACACCAAGGGATCCTGAGGTGCAGCAGGAGACACCGAAGAACTCGAGAGCTCAGGGCAGGGAACGCCGACGCGCAGGAGCTGAGGACAGGGGGCACCAAGGGACTCGGGAGCTCAGGGCAGGGGACACCAAAAGACCCGAAGGCACAAGAGGGACACCGAAGGATCCAGGATTTCAAGGCAGGAGATACCGAGGGATTCATGAGTAGAGGGCAGGAGACACTAATGCACTCGGGAGCGCAGGATCGAGGACACCAACGGTCATCAGGGTGCAGATCAGGGGACATCGAGGGACTGGGGGGGGGGGGCGAAGGGTCGATGACACCAAGGGGCTCTGGAGTGTGGAGCAGGGAACATCGAGCAACTCGGAAGCGCAGAGCAGGGGACACCAAGAGACTCAGAAGTCCAGGACAAGGGAGAGGGGACACCAAGGGGGGGCGGGAAGGCAGTTTTTGCGCGAAGACGCCCAGAGAAGCGCTGAGGACCGCTGGCTCGCTAGGAAGGGTATCCCTGTCCGAGACACGCTGCCGGCTGGGAGAGTGGGAGGATCTCGGGAGCGCCCCGAAGGGGAGTGCTGTCCGGAGAGCTCGCAGGAGCGCTGCTCCTTTCCCCGGGGACCGGCTCGGGGCACGGCGGCAAAGCCCTCCAGCTCGCTTTAGCGGCTCCGGGCCAGTGCGGCTAGACGGCCGGGCAGAGCCTGATCCTTCTTGGGGGCGGGGGGGAGAATAAAGCGGGCGAGCGCCGGGGAGGGCGGTTCAGCAAAGCCTGCGGCTCGCGTCGCTGGGCGTGCGGCGCCCCTGGAGCCGCGGGCGGCCGGCAGCAGCCGTGCCCCGGTCCACGGGGCCGCGCAGCGTCGCGGCGGTTGCGCTCCCGCGGCAGCACGGCCGAGCCAGGCGGGCTGCGCGGTGGAGGCGCTTGAACGAGCCCTAAGGCCAAATGAGAAACAGCAGCACGCTCCGGGGACGAGCCGGTCGCTCTGTCTCGGGTGAGAAAGCCGCGCCGTCCTGGCGGTAAAAGAGCCCCAGTCTATTCCCCACGGGGAGGCGGGGAAGCCCTCGCCTCCGCCGGGGGTGACAGAGGAGTTTAGGTGCAGCTGTCCTCCGCATCCCTGCAAATCCTACCGATGGCTCTTCTCAGCCTTCACCCACTCGGTCCGCTGCTCCCCCGAGCCCCTTAGCGCGGCCGAGCCTCTCCTCGCCGCGGTTTACGTTTGACCCGTCCTCGCCGCCGCTTCGTCTCCGACCCCGGGGGACGCAGCTGCCTCCTCTGGCGCCGGGACACCCCTAGTCCTGGCCGCCGCGGCCGGAGCGCCTCCCCCGGCATCTCCCTCGCACCCGCAGCCGCCTTGTTTACACGGAAAACACGGCCCCGTCTTCCAAAACATTTTCAGCTCCGCCGATAGGAAAAATCTCGCCGAACAGTCGGATTTGGGGTTGGGCTTTCTTTTTTTCTTGTTTTTTCCATTTTTCTCCCAAATCACAATCAGATGTGTCCCTTGCGGAGAGCTCAATTTCTTCGCCGGCGCCTTAACACCGAGGCAAAGCCAAACCTGACAGCGGCCAGGAGCTGTCTGGCTCGGGGCTCCCCGGCGCCCAGCCCTGCAGCCCGGTGGCACCGGGCACACGTGAGCGGCGGCGGTGGGAGCCCCGACGGGATCGCGGTCTCCCCGCCCGTCGTGGGAGGGTGCCGGTGCCTGGTCCAACCGGGGAGGTGCTCTACCCCGCAGAGGGGCTGGAGGGCACGGCAGGCCGGCCCGGGGACCTCCGCTGCCCGCCGGGATGCGGCTCGACACGGCTTGTACCGCGCTCACGTCGGCGAAAGCGGGAGCGGCCCCAGGGCGGCGGACAGCGGGGGGTTAAGCGGCGGGGAAATGCCATTTCCCAGGGCCTGGGGTGAAGGCAGTAAGTTGCCACTCGGATGTGTAAACAGCAGCGAGCCGTGATTTATCTCCGCTGCCCGGCAGCGGCTGGAGTGGAGCCACTGCTGGGCTTCCCACTAACGCCGCGGGGCCGAGCCGGGCCCCGGCAGGAGCCCCGACATCTACCCGGAGACGTTTTCGCTGTCTTTCTGTCTTCTTGAGAGTCACCGCTCAGCAACTGTGTTTGGGGTGGGGGTGGGATTTATTTTATTTTATTTTATTTTATTTTATTTTATTTTATTTTGTTTTATTTTATTTTATTGTCCCTGGATTCCATATATTTAAGTGTGCTGGCAAAAGCCGCCGGCTTTGCTTTCCTTCCGTCAGCTACCATGTCCCTTTCTCCAGCACTGCCTGGCTCCTGGGGAAGGAACTGCACAGCTGGGCCAGCAAAATTGGGTATTTCCCTCCACAACCAAGCGCTGCCCGCAGCACCCCAGTGCGTGCCCGGCACTACGTGTCACCAGTAGCCAGGTCCAGCAGTCTTGTTTCATAGGCAAAGTTCCCCTCAAGAGAGTTATTGCTATCAGTAGTGCCGTGCAAAGAAAAAAAAATCAAGTCAGTACAATGTCGGGATGCCCAGGTTCACTGCCAGACCCTTAGTCTCACTGAGGGTTGCAGGGCTCTTAAAAGCTCCTCAAAATGCTTCTGTTCAGTTATTCCACTGGCTTTGTGGCACTTAATATCTTTCTCACTTTCAATTTACTTCTGATGAAAAGGAAACATGTTCCCAGTTTCCAGTAAAGTATGCGACACTATACCAGGCTTTTCATTTCAGATCATGCACAGTTCTTCTAGCCATGTCAAATTTTTTGCAGTAGAAATCATTTTGATTTTCAGAGCTTTTTTCTTTTCATCAGAATTTATCGGGAAGTGAATGCTTTGCATGGATAAAGTTGCTATAAAACACTATCCCTGAGTCCATTTTTACTGCAGAATCCCTAGGTCCGTACCTATAATTCTGCAATATGAACCACGACTAAACAGCGCCATTGCCCTGCAAAGTCTACGCTGCCCAGAATAATCCCCCTAGATAAAGATCACAATAACCCCATTCAGCTCCCACCCACTTGCTCGTGACCATCAGCCCACCACGGTTTATCTCCCAAACCCAGAGAAAAGTCAGGCATTGCGGTCACCCAGCCTTCGACATGCAGAGGCTGGAGACAAGCAGCAAAAAAATCCGTGGCTACTGATAGCGATGCTGTCAGCCACACTCTGAGGTGATCCTCAACTAATTAAGTGAAGCCAAAGGAGGTGAGATCCTTCTTAGCAGCGGTGGTGAAGGTGCAGATAAATTAGCCAAATTAGTTGAATTTGCCCAAGTCGGTTGTGTGAGAATAGGACAAGATTCTTTTAATTGAATTTGCTTTTGCTTTTGTTTTTGCTTTTTGCTTTTATTTTTTTTCAACCTGAGAGTAAAATGACAGAATGTGTCTGCTTTGCTTGAAAATTTGGGTGTTTTCTTTGGTAAACCCATTCCCACTGCCAAAACTGAATCTTTGTTCCTATTCATGCTTATTGGGGGCTGAAAAAAGAAACACATTGTAGTTTTTGACAAAAAGTCAAAATTTCCCATGGGAACATTTTTCCACAGTCAGATCTAATTTTTCTTTTTCACTTCTTGCTGCCTGCAAAAGCCTAGGCACCATACATGCAAAGGACAGGGCCTGGCCCAAGGAGATGTTCTCCAGGGACCTGATCCTGCAAAAGGATCCTGGTCGACAGAGCTTTTCACTGATACAGATTCCCATCAACTTTACCTGGCAAATAACTTATCCACGTAGGGTTTGGGCTTACAGTCTGGTTTTGGCAGAGTGCCTGGGAGCTAACATGCTCCAGGGAGGACACAGCTTGGAGACAAGCTGTTGCAATCACTCAGTTTAGTCAGCTGGGCTGAGAGGTCTCTTCTCCAGCCTTCCTCTCTCCAGCATCAACACTCTGCATTGTTGGGTCTGTTCTGTTGAGGTCAGTGTCAGCCCAGCTCAAGCCCCACATTTCCAACCCAGTTTGTCCTGATAAAACTCCCAGATTATCCTTTTAAAAGAGGCTGCTGTGGAAAAAGACACAAACTAGAAAGTCTTTGGAGCCCAATGAGCTTGTGAGGACACATGAAAATGCAGCCAGGCACCTGGGCTTTGATCTGATTTATCATCATCAGTAAATTGCAGTCAGTGCTATTCCACAACTTTTTGTGAGCTACAGTGTTATTTTGAGTGCTGGAAATGAACACAGACATGAACTGCTGTGAAACACTTTTGAAATCTCCCTTTAGGTTGCATAAAATACCTTTGCATTTGCCTTGGCCAGAGAAAGTGCTACTAGATAAACCCGTGCTGCTATATGCTGACAGGCGCTTTGAGAATGACCTCCAGACTCTGTTCCCATTGCCATCTCTGGTGCGTTTGCATCGCTTTCCTCCACAGGGACAGGAGATGTACTGGGCACCTGCACATTTCTCTGACGTCAATGGTGCTTGCAGGTGCTGGGCACTTCTCTGATTTTGGCCTTTTATTATGCCTAGAGAGTGTTTAACAATAACAAGTGCAATTGCAGTGAGAAAAAGGAAACATATTGTGTTTTCAGATACGGGATTTGGCACAAGAGACGCGTGAAGCTTGGTGTTAGACAGACTCTGCTCTGCACTGTGTGCTGCAGGAGGGTTCCCAGGATTGGATAAATCTGATGTCAGAGCAATTTGCTGGTAATTCTCTCCTCCAGCTAAAAAGAAACTTCATCTCAGAGGCTGAAGGGACCAGTAACTACTATAGAATAGACTGCCAAACATTTCCAATGAAAAACTTCCTCCCAGACAAACCTGGGGCTGGACCTTTATTGTCTCAGTGGCAGTTCAGGGAGATATTTGTAGGGCAATGCTAACTAAAACAGCTGTTGGGCTCCCCTCCATCCTCGTCGCAATCAAGAAAATCAAATCCTTCCATGAACTCAGCATGCTAGCCCTGTCTGTGCTGCAGCAGAGTGCTCTTTTCACTCTGGTCCTGCAGAGGGATCTAGGGACTGTAGGATTTTCTCTCTGGGAATTCCTGATGTCCCTCATTAAACTTTGGAAATCCTGTTTCTTTACCCCATTTTAATCTCCTCACTTAAAGTATCTTCATGGTTCTCTTCCTGTCTGTAAGCTTTCTCCCTCAGGTCAGCCCAGTGGGGTGCTAGATAGTCATAACAGAGTTTCTTCCCATTCCTTTTTACCTCCAAATGAGATGAGAGGTCATGCTGGTGGTACTGATCACCTCCATTCCATCAGACTGTATCTGCAGCCATTTCTTGGCTGCGAGAGAAACCACAGTCACCTGCAAGACAGGAGTCGGGGTACCCCGAGGTGAGAAGTAGCAAGGTGTACAGGCTTACAGCTCTTTCTGTACAGTACAACAGGACCACACAGCTCCCCACGGTGATGGAGAAAGCAAGAGCAGCCAGGCTGTGGACCCCCCTTGGTCTGTCTGTGACTAGATGGCAGAGAGATCCCTGCACTCTCTTGCCTTCCAGTTTTGCAAGTCTTGTAGACATGAGCATTCATCCACTTGCTCATCTAAGCACATGGTTCTTATGACAACATGGGACATATGAGGTATTGCAGATACCCTTTGGGATAGCCCAGAAAGATGTACCTGAGACAGTAGAATGGACAGTCAAGCATTAAAATAGTTACCCACTTCTGAGAGCAGCTCAGCCATGGAATGATCTGCCCCGGGTAAAGTTCTCTGAAGTGACTGCAAAATATCTGACAGGTGCTGATTTGGTGAAAATTGGAGGATGATGAGCCTGGATGACTCAGTGCAATTTCTGGGGCCTCCTGAGGGTGACAACAGTTTACAGGAGCTGAGGCTCATCAGGAAAGACTGGACAGGTAGGAGATATCCTTTCTGGATCTCCAGCTGAGAAAACAGAACTGGAGGGATCCAGAGAGGATACAGGAATGAATTCTACTTCACTGAGGGATATCAAAGAGTGCAAGGGTCCAGAGATGGGCAGTTACCCATAAATTGCAGCAGGCAGAGACTGAAAGGTGACAGTTCCCTTTCCTTTGTGTTGTCTTCTCCTCTGCCGTTGCAATTCAGGGCTTTGCGAATGATCTGTCTCCAAGAGGTGCAGAGGGAGAGAGGCACTCTGCTTCTAACAGTACAGAAAGTGGAGGGAAGTAGGGTCACCAGAGCTGGTAGGCACCTATTTGGGCAAGGGTGCATCTGGTACATCTTTTACACCCGTTTCTCTTTGGTTCCTGGCACCACAGAGGCACAGGAGTTGGACAGAGTACTTAAGCAGCCTTGTAAAACCTCCTCTGTGAGAGGAAGGCACCTTCATTCATCCTGACTGAAATCCAGGCTCTTCTTGCTACCTGTGCCTCAGTGTCTCCATTTATTTAGACTAAAGGGGATGTGAAAAGTGTCTTAGAGGTCGTGGAAGAAAGGTGTGAAGCTGTAGCATAGCATCCCTCCATCTAGGGAAACACCACGATTGGGGCAGCTTCACCAGCAGCATGACACAAACCAACAGCAGAGCAAAGCCTTTGCTGGATGGACCTCTTGCATGGCATTTGTCATCCCTGGAGCCTCAGGGCCTTTGCACCTTCCAAAATCAGGCTCTGGCTGCTGATTCAGCTCCCAGCGGGTGGTTCTGCATCAAGAATTGCACTAGATATGGGTAACATTGTATTGCTGAGCAGATGGGTGCTGTAGCCATAGAAATATGGGCCCATAAGCTGCTGAGACTCCCATTGTAGCTTCCCAAGTGGGTCTTGCATGGGCAGAGCTTTCTCACAGGCTTTTATTCTCAGGAAGCTTAAAGTTAAACTGATTTCCAACAGAAAGGTTTTTACACCAACAAACAAACAAACAAAAAAGCGCAGTTAAGGCTAAAACAAAACCAGGCTTGGCACTCTGGTTTGGACACTTGCCTTCCCTTGAGCTTGTCCACGGCTAATCTCTGCCCTCCACTTTCTGGGCCAAAGCATGTCATCCTTATTCAGCCTCCTCTGTCCTTGATTCAGCAAACTCCCTGTGACTGACGAGGGGGACGTCCTGCCTCTTCGAGGACGGAGTGAAAAGCATGCGAGGACTCTTGAATCTCCACTGCCTGCAAAGATCATGCTTCCTGGGGCTTAGACCTTCCAACCTGGCCTGTTAAGTGGGGACACTTCAGAAGTGTGAGCCCTTCTGTATGCTCTGAATATATCTCCTCTTTTGCCCTCTGGACTCTGATTTTCTGGCTCTGGGAGGCTGCATCCCTCTTTGATCCTAGGACTCTCCTGTTCCTTTCTGAGATACCCTGCAGTTTGGTACAGCTTTTTGGAGGTTCTTACAGTTATTATGGAGCTATTAGGACATGTGCCTGGGTTGGGCTGTACAAGTGGAATGGTTTTCCTGGGCATCTTTTGGAGGATAGGTCTATTTTGTGGTTGCTCTCAGGTGTTTTTTCCTCAGCCAGGTTTCCCTTGGGTAGCATGCAGAATGAAGGAACTCTTGGGTCAGGATCACTAAAACCTAGTTGGTTACCTTCAGAACACAGCACAGATCACATAGATCATTTAGTGCTGTGCAAAATTTGCCCAAGCAAACAGCAGAAATAAACCCAAAACAACTTCAGAACCCACCAAATACAACATTCAACCTTTCCTAGAAAGCACTGCCACAGCTGCCCTGGCCTGTAGCAGAGGAGCACTGCAATCACAAGCCCTCACTGCTACAGAGCAGAACCTTCAACATGCAGTAGGACTTCATAGCCCCCCCAGATCTGACCAACCCAAATAATTTATCTGAGGCATGTTCATGACTGTACCAAGCAGGATCTCCTTTCTTTCTCAGGTAGCAGCTGATTTGCTCCCACCATCAGCCCGTGCACGTGGCTTAGTCCCAGGGAAAGGGCTCACAAGTGATGGATCACTGTCTGGCTCTGGATGTGGTGCTCCAGAGTCTGGGACAAAAACAGCAAAACACCTCCCTTCTCCCGCTCCCCCAACCCCCAGCAGTCAACCTGCCACTGCTCTCAGGGTTCTGCAGGTCTAGTTAGAGTTCACAGGGAGCAATGCTACCAAGAATGCCCCAAAGCAGAGCCTGCTTCTGCTCTCCAGGTCGGGATTGCAGTGCCACCCACCTCTTTGGGGTTACATGGATGGGGTCGAGGGAGGGCAAAATGCCTTAGGGCCAGCTTCACATCACACATGAGGTGCAAGGAACAATCGGGGTCACCCTGGGATCCCAGCAGTCACATTTGCTTCATCCCCAGGGTGTCCGGAGCAGTGGCTGCCATTTGGTCTTCGTTTCTGTGACCAGAGGGTGACATTTCCCCTCCCTGAGCGCTGCTTCTAGACGGGCAGTGTGTCAGGAGCTGGGGGAGGCAGCTGCGCAGTGTGCCTGTGCCGTTCGCGTGGGCTGCAATGCTCGGCTTGGCTGCTGGAGCCCAGTATCACAAGTCTAACAAGTCTCAGCCCCAATGTGACTGTAAGTGCCATCGGTGCAACTTCTAAAGAAACAGGACCAGATCAGCATTTGATGCAATTTGGGCTCAGTCCAGTGGCTGTGTTTTACCCCAGCTAACCACACACCACAAAAATCCCCTCATGGCTGTGACATTGCTGCCCAGCTGAAGTGACAGGCAGGCTTTTAAAAAGATATCTGTGTAATAGCTTTCATTTATAGGGGGATTAGGATGCCCGGGGGACTGATAACAAGACAGGGAGGTTTTTCCTACTCTGAGTCTGTGCAGCTGGGAGGCTGTGAGAAATGATAGCTAGAGCTGAAGTGAACAGAGTTGGTGGGCTTGGCACATTTTGGTCCATCCTACCCAAGAGCTGTGTGTTTGTCAGCAGTGATTATTGATATGAAGAGGCTGAGCTGCACGACGGATTGAGCCCCAGCATTTCCCAGGAGTACAGGCTGTGCGGAGCTGGGAGTTTGAGATAGGTTTGGCAAAAAAGTGGAGAAGGAGAAGAAAATGTTGCCTTCATGGGGGTAGGTGTAAAGGAATACTGCATGTGAGCTGTGACAAAGTGGGCACCAATGTGGAATGGGGTCTGGGGACAGCAGGAACATAGCTCAGCTGGGACCCCGATTGATGGTTGCATTTATTTTGAACAGCATTGGAGTGCTTTTGAGCTTGCTTCGGCCAGGGCCTCAGCAGAGAGGGTGCTGAGTGCCCAGATGGTCTCCGCTAGGGAAGGAGATCCAAGAGCATCAGAGGCACTATCTGAGAAAGCACAAAACTGTTGCTCTTCACAACACCCCTTTTCTGCACCAAGTAACCTTCCCTCTTCTCTGGGAGCCACATTGCTAGGGAGTCAGGCAAGCAAAGAAAGCAACAGATGCAAAACGGCTCAGGCTAATGTCCCTCACACAGCTTTGAAACCAGGGAGGGTGCAGGCAGGCCTTTTACTTTCATATATTTTAAATGCATCTTGTAAATGAAGGGAGGGTTGAAAAATGTATCTATTTCTCCTTCCTTGATACAGGGCTGGAGGCTATTGAGTAAAACAAAAACAAAAACCAAAAAAACCAACCCCCACAAACCAAAACCATAAAAATACCCCAAAACTGTATTTCATTCTTTTCGTGATGCACAGAGTACTAAAGTACTTCATGGAGGCTATGGGCTGGAAGGCACCTCTCAGTCTGCGTGGCTGCGTTTGTCACCCAGGTCATGATATCACGTGGATAGGCATGTCGCTGGAGAGGGATGTGCCCTAGGCCCTTGTTCACCATTCTCAAGGGCCAAAGCTGCTCTATCACCCCTGTTTGGGGAGAGGAGACCCAGGTGTCCACATACAGAGCTTCTTGGCCATTCACTCACCAACCTACAATTTCACCTGGAAAAGAGTAAAGACAATCTAGGGGTAGGAGTGGTCAGGCACTGAAGCAGACTGTGAACAGCCATGGTACGCATTTTCTGTCTTACACTTTTTGATCTGCTGTTGGGGAACACTGAGATGGGAAATCTTGCGGACAAGTGCATGCACTGATTCATCAGTGGTGGGTGGTGGAGAGGGAAGAGCATTCTCCAGTTTCTCACAGTGTTGGAGAGCACAGGGATTTCATTGCCACTGTCCCGGGTGGGAATGGGAGCTGCTGGCTCAGCACTTCCCCCTTTGCACAGCTCACTGGCCGGGCTCTATGCCATATCTGTGCCGGGCCTGGGAGCTCCCAGGTTTTGCAAGGTGAAGCCAGCTGTTCTATCCCTGATCACCATCTTTACACACATCTTTGTACTTCAAGTTCACAGATCTGGATGGAAAGATGGATGAGGAATCTATGTCATCTTCCCTGTGGTATTTCTAAACCATCCATCACCCTGATCCCTACCAGGCTGCATTCTGTGGCATTGCATGAATCATTGCTATCTGTGCTTCATTTTGACTGAGTATGACTATTTTTTCATGGCAGCTCCATGGGCTGAATAATGTCCCCTAATGTTATCCATCTGGATATTTAGTGTCCAGTCTAAGGCAATCAGTGAGGCTCAGGCCATAGTGGATTTAGACATAGACGACAATGCATTCAGCTAGAAAAAGAGATCTTAAAAAAAAAAAAAATACCTAGAATTGCCAAGGGACCAGCAGCCCAGTGCAGTACCTGGATTTGCTCTTACAGCTTCAAAAGTGCTAGGTAGCCTTTCCTTTGGGACCCAGCATGTGATTTGCGGCTGTTTAGGAGATGCTTTGAGACGTGCTGAGCCCTGCAGACAGTGAAGTGGGAATGGGTAGGAAAAGACAGAGCAGGCAAGTGAGACATGAACCTTGGTGTTGATTTGCAGGGCAGATCCATGGGTATCCGCTTCCTCTGAGTAACCCGTCCTCCCTCCAGCTCTGAAGGACACAGGGTCCTATGGCCTTGTGTTCCCTCTGCCAGCCTTAAACAGGTACCTCACAGCTCAGAACATTCCACCAGATGTTAGACATCCACATTTAACATCTGAATCTCATTACTGGGTCTTGGCCTTCTCTTCTTGCTACATGCTATTTCAGAGCTTCATAATTTGGTCAACTATGCCCAGGTCCATATCCCAGCTGAGACTCTCCCATGCTCAGATGTTTCTAAGGCCACCTTGGGCATGTCCTCAGGAGAGCTCATATAGACCTTTGAGATAGGTTTGCTCCTATTCAAGCAATGTGGAAACATTTTACTGTTCTTCCTGGATCACTCTTCCTGGATGTGACCCAGGCAAAAATGTGGCTAGCCAGTGGCAGGATGCCTGGGAAGGAGATGCATGAGGGATTCAGAGGATTTATTCCTCTCACATGTTGCCTTACATCTCTTAAGGCAGGCAAGAGTAGCCAGGATCCCACAAGGCTCCCACCACAACTCTCCTTCTTCCCTAGACCCCCACTAACCCATCTAGGGAAGCCCCATCTCTTCCTGGGCTGCTGGCCACAGCAGTATGTATAAGTGCACAATCAGACAGAGCCTGTCTTAGAAGCAAATTCAGTCTTAGTGGATTTGACCAAGACATGAGGACACTGTAAATGGAGTGGTCAGTGAGAGGAACTGTGAGGAATGAAGGTAAAAGAAGGAAAGAGTTACAGATGAGAGAAAAAGGGCTGGGTTTAAAAATCAACCATCGTTGTGCTCAAGCACTGAGCTGAAACGAGCAGATTAGTCCATGGAGCATCTTCCTTGGAGCTGGCCAAATCCATCCTCTCTCTCTGACGTTGCTGGCAAGAGGCTATAGTTTTCCAGCTTGATCTGATAAGCGGTGCAGAATTTTGCCTTACTCTCGTGTTGCAGGCTGTCCTAAGCCGAGCTGTTTACCCTGCCTTTCGCCCGCCCTTTTGCAATAGGGAGTCAGTTCTGGTTAATGTTCGAGATTGTAGCGTGATTACCAAAAGTCTCATGAAATTAAATCACTTTGCTTCAAAGTGAACAGGGAGGGGGAGCGTCTCTCTGGCAGCGGGGATGGCCGAGCGGATATTGAAAGCAGACTGGTAGCCAGTATTGCCTTGCACACAATTGAGCTCTGACAGTGTGAAGGCAAATACAAACAGCAGCTTGTGTTTGCACACAAAGGCTCTGTGCACCAGTATCCCCAGCCCTGTACTTTACACCCTCAGCTCTTGGGCAGAAAGTCCTGGAAGGGTAGGAGGGAGGGAAACTCCACTGAATATTTAGAAATGAATTGAACTGTGCAAACATGCCATTGGGAAGCTCTCAGTGTAACGCTTTGGATCAGCTACCCGCCGGGGCTGGAATACAACTGCTGGACTTGAAAGGGCGACTTTCACGCTGAAGCAAAACTGGACAAAAGAAAATAAATGAAACGGGCTCCCGGCGGGGTTTGGTTTGTTTGTTTTTGTAACTCGGCTAATATTCCTGCATTGTTCAGCCCAGCGGCCCAGTGTCTGTCCTTCACACGCTGCTCGTAAATCGGAGCTAACCAGGCGGCAGGCGGTGCCGAGCCGGGAGCCGATGAGCCCCTCCGGCTCAGGGCCCGGGGACTGCGATGTGAGCTTCTTCCTCGGAGCGGGGGGTGGTGGGCTGGTGGTGGTGAACGCAGCCTTCATGGTGCTGGGAAGACTGGTGCTGGGCTCTGCGCCCACAGGGTCGTGGTGGCACCGTGGCACGCAGAGAAGGTCTGAACCACAGCAGGGATGCACAGCCCTGCTAATTCCCAGGCGGGCCCGTGCCTGGATTTAGCCCACGGTGTTTTGGGGGAAAGGCACGTCTAGACTAGCAGTGGGGAGGGTAAAGGGGGTCTGTGGAGCAATCAGGCTTTGCCATTGATTTGTTCTGCTGCTGAGTTCTGGCACTTCCTAATGATTTTAATGGAGCCAGGGGTCTCAGCAGCAAACCTGCCCATGTGGGGACCTCAGAGCCAAACCGCAGGTACCCAGAAGTGACGAGTCAATCATCTCCATCCCATGCTTCTGTGCACTGAATGGCAAAATACGGTAATGTGCTGATGCCTGGGGCCATGGCGTGCAGGGGCCTCCGCTGACAAGTCTCTGTTGGGAGTTTGGAGACAGTCCTTAGCTGGGTGGGACACTGCTCTCCAGGATGGACTGTGCCTGTAGGATCAAGGCATTGCTGGACTCCAAAAGCAATCCTACTGGGTAGAGCTGGGTGAATACAGACACTCCATGTTCATTTGATTTTAAGGCAAAAATCTCTCCAAATACAAATTTTTTAAAAAATCATTTTCCCCTGGCGTTTTAGCCAAAGAGAAAGCCAGGTCTAATGCTTCCAGGTCTCTCTAGCGAGCACTTTGGAAGCAATGTAATAATCATCTATATAATATATATTTTGATTAAATCACACAGCCAGAATAAGAATACCTTTAAAATATTCAACAGGATTTAATATACTGCAGAGCATTTAATTTTCACAAGCCTTTGAGAAATCTTCTTGAGAAATCACATTTACAAGAATGTGACTACGAAATTTGGCAAACTGATTTATCTAGCAATTCAGCCCCCCAAATGAGTTATTGGTTACTCTCCACTTCACAAAGTTTCACTTGAGCAAAAAAAGAAAAAAAAAAAAAAAGAAGAAGAAGAAGAAGAAAAATCTCAACAAAACCCCAGACAGCATACCACGTGTTTGGGACGACCAAAGAAATGCCCTGATTTGGGTGACCAATGAATGTCCCAAGTAATGAAAAGCGGACAATTTGTCGGCAACCCATGCACTTGAAAACGAATGATCCAAATTATTCAGCAAGTCTCCCTGGATAGTGAATCCATTGAAAGGGGATCGAGACAGAGTCATAAATTATTCATTACCCAAAAGGGAACGAAATGCATATAATCATAACAATAACAACAACAACAACAATAACAATACTAATAATAGCAACAGCAGAATACAGCCAGGTCGGCTCAGAGAACCGGGGAGGCATGAAGACTCACAGACCTTAAATTTCCTTTATTCCAGCACCCCTTTACAACAGCTACACAATATAAAGGGATGTAACAGGGGTATACATTCAGAATAACTATATTCACACCCAAGAATCTGGCTAGCTCGCATTGATCATGGGTCATACAGTTTGTATCCGGTCCTTGACAGTGAGATGGTCCACAGACTTGCATGCAGTAATGTTAGTTGCTTAATATAATGAATTTTGCAGAGTCCTGGGCTACTTGCATGAAGTCTGTGGATGTGGCTATGAATGAGGTATGTACTATACCGTGGCTTGTGTGTATGAAAAGGTGTCTGCACTGTCCCTGCAAAATTTTCCCTAAACTGAAAAAGAAGCGGGAAGTGCTGGCCTAATACATATACTTAGGATTTGACTCTTCCTGGCTTGATTTAGGCCTTGATTGCAGAGTCATTTGGGACCCATCGAGGCGGTGAAGAGAGCTATGGAGAGGCCACAGCGCTTGTCACGCAGCCCGCAAGTTTCCTGCTGTCGCTGGCACACACAGCTTTGGCTGGGAAAACTCAGTAGCAGACATGCATGTGCCTGAATTCGATGCATATCAGATCTCCATCATTTTTGCTGGCATTTGGACCCGAGGTTTCCATTGGATACGTGTTATTTGGGGTCCCCTTCCCCCCTCCTGAGGGATTTTCTCCAAGGGGAGTGCCCTGCTGGGTGATGCCAGGCAATATTGAAGATTCAGATGCATTTACATGCTCGCACCGTGTTGTAAAGCACCCGACTACAACTTTGGCATGCAAATTAATTCCTATTTGCAGCGAAGGGGCTCAGACGTGGCATTCAGCCATCTCTGAATGGTTTCCCACAGGTTGCCCCGTATTCGTGAGGGGGGTTTGGGAGGGCTGGAGGGTCTCTTCACTGCCTTTTGGCTTCCTCTGAGGTTTCTCTACTTGCTCCCATAGGCTTTGGGTGCTCAGCACCCCTAGAGAAGAGGCTGAGCTGGTTGTGCAGCAGAGCAGGGATAGTTCAGCAAGACAGAGCCGGTCTGCAGGTGCTGTTTTGGGGTATGGGGGTTGAAGACCGGCATGCTGAAATACAAAGTCATGGAGCTTGGGCTGAGTGCTGAAATGCGTGTCTGTGCCACAGCGATAGTGCTTAACCGCTGCTAGCCAGTGGGTCCCAAAGGCTGGGCAACATGCCCTGAGTTGGAAACAGGTTTGCAATCCCATTAACAACAGAAAACACTATCTGGCCCAATAAGTCCGGTTACGACCACCTCCGAGCATGCAGAGGCTGCACACGTTGCTCAGATCTGCACCTCGCTCAGCTCCGTGGAGCACAACAGCCCTGCGTTTGTGACTGCCGAGAGACCCCTGCGCAGTGCCCTAACGGTGGAAAAGATCATGTCCCAAAATTCATATTATCTCACAAAAATAATCTGGATGTCACAAGTTGTGAGGGTTCTGCCCTGCTCAAGTAGGGGAATTAGCGCAAGAAGAGAGCGAGATGTGGAGGAAGGTCCACGGATGAGCCGGGGACTAGAAGGAGGCTCGCAGGGGTGTAGGTCCGCGGTGCAGCGAGTGCTCACGTTTCATATCTTTGTACGGTTCTCCCCATCATTTTGACCGCTGCATGTGGGAAAGCCAAGACGGTAGAGTCACTGCTGACGGGCAGCCATAACGCAGAAATGAGAAGAAAGAGTTCCTGCTGGCATTTTTGTTGGAAGTCAAACGTGTATTAAGTGGAGCAGGGTTTTCATTACCAGTGAGATTTTGGGACAATAAATCATGAACTACAAAATACACTTTTGGCCTAGATTCTATCCTCAGTTATGAGTGGCAGTAACGAGAGGCAAAAAAAGGCTTCAGCTTAAACATTGCGGCCCATATGCTCACCTTTTGGAATTAATTTCTTCTGGTAATTTCTGAATAATTATACAGCATTGAAGGCTGATTATATGCTTCTTCTCACGGGCAATTAATACTGCTGATCTAGTGCCAAGGGGGCATTTTACTCCATACAAATCTATAAAGCAAGCCCCGGTCAGCCTACAACTCCTTCTGCACAGGTGAGAGTCCCAACCATGTTATCCTCAGCAAGGGAGGCTCTCCATTTACCCCCCAAGTCCACAGATCAAATGGGGCCTATCAGCCAGTAATTTAGTGCACAGCAGGCACGTGCTGTTCAACCCTTTAAAGAACATCGAGCGTTTGTGTGAGCTCCAGCTGCTGCTAAAATATTTGGGAGACCATTTCTGCCGTGCAGGATAGAAGAACCTGTGATTGCAACAGATGCTCTCTGACATCTGCAGTCTTGTGGGTGCATGGACCAGCTCATCTCCGGAGTGCAATAATCTAATTTGTATCTTGGATCACAGCTTCGTTTGTCTGCATTACCAATGTATTTTTCCACTGGTGAACTGGCAGGTCTGTGCAAGCTCCCCAAGTGCTTCAAATACAACCCTGCTTCTGCTCGTGCTTGAGAAAGGGGGAGTTGAGAGTAGCAAAAGAAAATTATCATGTCAGGTTATGGTATCTGTAAAATTAGCCTAGTTAGAAGGTAGCTGCCCATAAAAAAAAAAGGTCAATAACAGTATCTCCTCCTATGACAACCTCTATGAAATAACCTGGTTTAACTGGATGGAAAGAACAGAGTGACAGCAATGATTTTGCTTTAATTGCGTTTACCCATGGCTCAGAGGTCTGCTCTGCTGCTCGGATCTATTTCATTATTTCTGCATTCAAAATGTTTCAGGTCAAATGGGATGGAGAGAAAAAGTAAATGAGAGGGAAGAAATAATTTCTGGTTTCACCACTGGTTTCCATGGGCTTTGGATTAAGCCCTGCTCTCCCTCTGTGCATTTTGTTTTCCTTGCCTGAGTTTCAGCAGAAAGTTGAGCTTGGCTGCACAAGGGCTTTGCACACATGGAGGAGTTTGCTCCTGTTCTGCAGGATAAAAATAACATGAACCCAAATGGCAAAATCCATGCAAGTCACTGCAGGCCAAATGGGGTCAGGAAAACGCTGCCTGCAGGAGTTTGACTGCTTGGGTTCACCAACTGCCGAGGCGCAGGGCCAGCCTTGCAAACCCCTCTTGCGGTGAGATGTCTCCTCTGAAGGGTGCCTGCGGCATCACCAGCAGCTGCTGGGCTCAGGGGCCTGATCCTGTGGCACAATTCACCTCTGAGGCCAGTGTCTAGGGCTAACTTTGCTTCCCAGGCTGCAAGGAAACAAAACACACTTTGATAGTGGTTCCCTTTGTGTTTGTGCTCAGGTGCAGTTGTCTCAGTGCTCAGATTCACTGTCATGGGGGAATGGATAGCAGAAATGTGGAAGAAGAGAGGAGCATTTTCCTATGTCTTCAGTGCATCCAACAAACAGCAAGACTGAGGATGGGAGATTGCAGCTTTATTGTGTGTGCATTTTCAGCTCTGAAGGAAGTATTTTGCATGTTGCTATGCCACATCTGAGGCTGAGAGCTTAAGATAAAGGCTCACACTCAGTCCTAGATTGAGAGGTTTCTGCAGCAAAATGCTAACCAAGCCACCACTCATTGTTAGGTTTCAGAGTGAACACTCTTTTGCGCTAGCAGGATCAACTTGTGCCTGCTAACTCTTGCATCTGACTCACTTTCCCTCTCTGTCCTTTTGCTGCCTATAAGGACATGACTCATGCATCTGCATCCAGTGACGTCCTGTAGCACATGGAACCCATAGATGTAAACTGCTCATCAGGTGCAATCATTTTACACCATATAGTGGTCACGTGACAGGGCAAATCCTATGTTCGCTTCCAGGGTGTGATCTGGAGGATGATAGAGATATTCCTTACAGAGTCTTCTAAGAATTAATGAGATCTTCATTTTCCCAGCCCCAGACGCAGGCAGGTGACAGGTTCTCCCAAGCTCTCTGCTTCTCGATGACCTCCAGAGAGGGACAGGACCAGCCTGGTGCTGCTGTTAGTGGCTCTCACTGCTGGTGATGACAGCATCTCCTCTCCCCATACAGATTTTCATGACCTCCCCACCCAACTCCAGAGTCAGGGGCTCACATCCTTTGCCTCTTAGTTCTCACCTCTCTCAGAGAAGAGAGAAGCCTCTTTCCAGACAGAAACCTGGAAAAGCAGGCAGAGAACAGCACACATGGCAAATAGGAATAAGGACATAACAATCTCTTACCAAGGGAAATTGGCTGATTTTATCCGGAGCCTGTGGCTTTGTGTGTGGCAGGAGCCTGGGAGTGGCCCCGGGGCCACAGCTGTGCAGCTGAGTGACGAAGCTGTAGGTGGGTCCATCTACTTCTGGGATAGTGGGACAATCTGACGCCACCATGAACTGAACAGGCTTCCAAGCTTCCCAGCCCGAGACATTCTCCTGAGAGTTTAATTTTGGGGAAGCTTTAACATCACAAGCTTACCAAGCGCTGAAAGAAAGGTCAGCTAATCCTTTACAATGTCTGAATGAATTCAGGCCCAGGAGTGAGATTACTAAAAGGGGACTGGGAGGCCGGGAGAGCTGCATGGATACAGGGACCCTTCCCATAGTCAGGCCTTGCTTTCTAAAGAAATGCAGCTTTTATTTCAGTTTTCTTCCCCTGGGAGGAGGAGAGGGGGATGGGGAGAAGTGGTCACAGCACCCAATTCCCTTCCCCCAGCAGCAACAGCCCTGGAATTGCAAACACCAGCTGGGCTCCCCAGAGGGGAGTCCTGTCGGCCCCACAGCTGCAGGATGGCTGGCCAGGGCAGCTCAGGTGCCCCATGGAGGCCAGCGTCGGCATAGGGTCTTCTGGACCCACGCCTTCTCACTGGACACTGCTCTGGGTCTTCCTTCAGATCTCAGAGCAAGCATTGATGAAGAAAACCCCAAAACGCCAGATCCTCCTGTTTCTCTTGGCCAAATCAGTGGGTCTGGAGGCCTTTGGGTTCCAGCACTGCTTTGTCTCATTGTCATGCACCAAGTGCTCTTGTGCACAGGTTGGTGCATAGCATGGCCCTTTCTGTGTCCATGTCATGGACAAGTAATGTTTCAAGTCACCTTTTTGGGGAACACACTGAAAGGCCATTAGCCGCCCCGAGGAGTGAGATGACTGAGCTGAACCAGGCAAGGTGGGCGCTCAACCGTGGCCTCTGCACATCACATGTTTGGCCCACCATTGGGCTCAGGAGCAGGCGCCAGGCTGACGGGGAAGCCAGGCATGGAGAAAGGCCGGGTGCAGCTGGGCCAAGCAGCCAGATGTATTTGGGCTGCACCCCCAGTCCTTTGTGAACCCTAGGGTGATGACATGACAGGACCACTAAGGACTCGCTTTTCTTCTGCAAATCAGCTGTCCTTCTCAATGCCCATTGAATGTGAGAGCGCAGCAGACCCCTGGGATGCGGATGCTCTATGGATGAGCCATGGTAACCTGGCTACAAGTGTGACAACGCAGACACCCAGACCTTGAGTATTTCTGCCAGGCTCCCGAGTCTCCCCAGACTGGGTATTCAGGCCACAGGGTTTTCTCTATTGACCTCAAAACAGTGTTCTGCATGGGAGAATTTTCTTTCTTTCTCTCTTGGTAACTGCAGAATCAAGTGTTTGCAGTTAGAAACTTTTGCTGCCCCAAAGGCAAGCTGGTATTTCAGTCGGGATCTGCTTGCCCAATGGCAAACTTTAATTCTCAAGGCTCAGGGGCCAACTAAGAGAAAACAGAGAGGATGCTTTTTTTCAGGTGCTTGGTGGTGGCTCCAAGAAGGTCAGATACCCTGTCACCACAAGCAGAGCACTCCATATCATCACGGTGTTTGGAGCCACATGGTCCAGGTCTGGTCTTGTAGGGAAATGGGAAGCTGCAGAGAGCAGGGTGCCCTTCCCTGGCTCTGTGGGGATGTCCCTGAAGGAAAATGCCCATCCAATCAACAGAGCTCTACATGAACATCCCTGAGATTAGACCTTCTTTATGAGCTATGTTTTCAACAGCTATCCTGTAAGAGCCTGTAGCACTGCTTGAAACACTATCCTGCCATGTGATCACATCAGCACTGTGTGAAGTGCACAAGTACCACAAGAGCTAGGGTGCAGAGTGCTTGGACTCCATACAAAGGTTTGCAAACACCACAGAAAGCTTAGCATCTACTCCAGGAGAAAATGGAAGTGGGAGTCAAGCAGTTTGGCCCCACACAGCACCCTTGGAGACAACACAAAACTCCTTCACTCCTTGCAGATTCCCCATGTAGTGAATAAGCTCATCTTGATGCTGAGGAAGAAGGATCTGTTTGATTAGATGTTATAACATTTTTGTGCACAGCTATATATTTATCTTAATTAGATGCATCTTTCACACCTTAAAATGCAAAGTTTAATTACACAACAACTTGGATTCTGAGACTCCCAGAAAGCAGATGCCCAAACTGTTTCAAGGAAACACTTAAATCCAGCTCTGAAATGTGGACTTTGCTGGCAGGAATATGGCAGGGATGTAAGAGTATCTAGCAGGATTCTAGGATAGACTGGAGCTGGCAGCCAAGAGAAGTTCTTCCTCAGGTATGATCCCCATCGTTAGAAACAGAGACACTCTTGTGACAAAAGATGGTAACTAACCAATTAGCAGGGCAATGACAACCTGAGAGGCACCCTGATCCTACTTCTCTCCTTTTTTCCCTGATCTTGCACTGGTATGACTCCAACTCATAATTTACAGAAATGAAAGAGAGAGTAGACTCATCCTCACTCCTTTTCTGCTGATTTACATTTCCATGGAGGTTTTGGTGCATGATATTTTGAAGGATTCACATTTAACACGATAGGATCTCCCTCTAAAGCAGGCCAGAACGTGTGACAGGGAGAACAACACAACCTTCCAGCAGCCAAATCTTGTCATGAAGCCTCATCCCCAGGGCTCCTGGACCACTGCTAATATCCTGTTACCTCTCAGATCTGTGAGACAAAAGTTCTGATGAGCCCAGGGTCCATATTTTTAAAGGCTATTTATGTTCTAAAGGATGTAGCTAAAAACTACCAGTGCTTACAGATGCAAGATGGCAACTGATGTCCACTGACTCCCTTGGGGCACATGGGCTTTTCGTGGGGGCTGGATGGCTAAGAAACATTTGCAAAGTTGTATAGGAGCCCAGATTCATTGATTTCAGGTATCTTCGAGAAATCCTATCCACATCTTATGTGCCTAAATAGGTATAAACATTGAGCCACAGGCACCCAAGAAAAAAGTATAGTGAGTTCCCTATCCAAGAGAAGAGGGCAAGATATGAGGAGATGATTGCCAAGAGAAGAGTAGAAGAGGACACTTCTGTCTTTGGTAAGATTAGAGGGTCTCAGCCCTTGTCCATGCACATGGCAGGCGTCGCCTTCTGTCCAAACCCTTTCTTCCTGTGAGCTCATCTCAGCCTTCCCAGTCAAGCCTATACACAGTTACTGCATCCTCTGCAAACGTTGCCCCTAGCTATTCAACTGCTCTCCGGATCATTAAACATATTGAGCGACACCAGTCCTGTGACTGGTTAATTAGTAAAGAGTTGACTAATTAGTTAATCTTGTTTACCAAGTGCTTTGAAAGTGCTCAGTGTTATTATTTTTAATTATGACTGTGCCCCAGGCACTGTTCACCTCCCAGCATGCCAAGTCTTGCAGGGATTCAAACTCTTTGTCTCTGCTATTTGAGGCAGGTTTTAAGACGGGAATTTACGTCTTATGCTCTGGTTACCAGGTTTCCCTAACAGCCTCTTGTGTGTGATTTAAAAAAAAAAAAAAAAAAAAAAAAAAAAAGCTTCATATACTCTGGTACTCTGGAACACTTAACTCATTCTTTCAAAGCCATTCTTATCCATTAAGGAGGCAGGATTGGCTCTTGCAAAGCCATACACAGTAGTGCCTTTGTGCATACCTCAGCCTGCATCCCTCTCCTGACCTTAAAAGATCAGACTGATATCCAGACCTGCTTTCCCATTCCAGCCTGAGAGCTCCAGTCTGCAGAGTCATGGACACTCCTGTTCTGGAAGCCTTTTGTCCTGTTTAGAGAGGCAAAAGGGTCCCAGCCAAAGGAAAAGGAGGTTATCCCCAGATCTGACTTCAGGCTAGTTAGGAGAAGGAGAGGACAACTTCGAGGGAGAGGGAGGAAGAGAGAAGTATGTGAATGAAGTTTGCTAGCTGGGGAAGAGTCTTAGCATCTCTTATGAATCAACAAGTCTAATCATCTTGGGACTTTCTTCGTTCATAAAAATGTCATCGGCTTGTTAAGTGCTGTCATAAAGAGCCCCAGTCACCTCTTATCACTGTGCAATCTGAAGAGGAGTCTTTTGGCACCAGCTGCATAAATAAGACCCACTTCCACATAGCTCTGAGAGACATTAGGCATCTGGCATTCACACAGACAATAAGCTATAAAAATCGCACAGGGCCACCACAGGAGCAAGGAACGCTTCTGTCCCCGTGAGTCAATCAGTAGGGCCCACAGCCAGCCAGAGTATGTTTTAAGGACAGTAATCCAGGAGGTGGCTGCTTAGTACTGTTGCTTCCGCTTGAGAACCTACAGTTCCCAAGCTGTAGTTTGAGGCTCTGTTGTACGCTTATAAAAAACTGTGGTATGTTCTCAGGGCTTACCATGTCCAGGTAACACTTACTAAAATGACTGCTGCCATCTTTGCCCTTTGTTCATGTTGATATGCTTTCAGGTCACAGAATCACAGAAGAGTTGTTTGGGAAGGATTTCTGAGGTGTCTATTCTATCTTGATGGAAGTAGGAATACGATCAACACCAGAGCAGGGATGAATGATACCATTCACTTCTTGGCAATGTGGCCTCTGAGAGAAACAGGTTCTTCCAAAGGTGAATCAAGAGCACCTTATTTCCCCTCCTGCTCTGAATCCCCTTCTTGGAAATCCTTCATCCTTTCATGGCTGTAAGGGAAGCCTGAAACAGCTGGGCTCCTAAGATGGATATTAATTAAAATGCCCTCAATAGTCTGAGCTTCAGACTCTGGAACCATGTCTGGACCTTGGTGTGTCCTATGTGACTGAACACACTGGTGAAAACAAAAGACTTGTGGTGTAGGATCCTGCCTCCGACATGAGCAGCACCAGACTCCTTGGGAAGTACTGGGCAAACATGTGGCAATAGCTTTCTGGCATATTCTCTACAATTTATCACAGTGTTCTGAACCAAAGATGGCATCCTTATAATTAGTATTAGTAGCATATTGATAGTAGTAGCAGTCTATTGGATTTTTTCTTTCATGGATCACACCTCTGGGAATTTTTCAATTCGTTAATATGAATTAACTGGGACTAGAAAGGTGCTGACAAGAGATTGGGACCATCTGGGGTCTAAAGGCTTGATTCTTAGTCATACTGCATCTTGCCTATGCTTTCATAAAAGTAAGAAGTACACAAAGTTCCCCGGGCCTTATTTATGCTGTGTGCCCAGCATGTTACCTCCCTTAAGAGCATGGCCAACCACCACCCTTAGTGCTGTGCTGCAGAGACTCTGCCACAGTGGTTATACAGGGATCACACATTAAAGGCAAAAGCAGTGGAGTCCAGCTTAGTACCTTGCCACAAGATTTGCTTTCCACCTAGTCTGGGCTTCTCCCCACTCTTCTCCACTGTCCTCCTTTGACAGCCCATGTTCTCTGCTCCATGGAGATCTTCTGCAGCCAGAAAGCACCAGGAAACCTTCTCCAATTTCCTCACCTCCCTCAGCCATGGATCAGGGAAAACTTGTTTCCTCTCCAGTCCTCCTGGGACAAGGTGAGACTTCCAGCCCTGCTCCTCAGCATAGCCATTTAATCGGGTGGCTGGAGTGCCACAGGCAGCCGTTTTCTCCTGTGTGTCAGAACAACCAACCCTGCTAGCCCCAGCCTGGCCGTTGCCTCACCGTTTCCATTCAGGAGTAGAGCCTGCTAAATCTCTCTCTTTTCAAAAAAAGAGAAAAGCCAAGGAAGTCTGTAAGGGAGTGGAGACAAACACATCTGTACCTGGGAAATGTCATGTTTGGTTTTTCAACTTAAAATGGGCAGTGACAGCAGCTCCATGGGGGCGTAAGTAGGGGAAGTAGTGCAGATTTATAGCTATGGGTCATGATCGAGCTGAGCCAAGTATTCTGCCTAGCATCAGTTTTATGAACAAGATGAAGTGCAGAACCTCGAGTTCAGACGTCCTATTAGAGGAGAAACACTGGGAGAGCAGAAACAGGGAGTGAACTGCAAGAGGCCATCCTGCCATTTTCCCTGCTTCAGCCTGGATCTCTCCTTTCCAGCTTGGATTCGGGCACACCGCAACAATAAAGTATGCAGCAGGTCCAGGAATTGATGCCATAAGCCCATAGAAGCCATGATCCATAAGACATGAGCAAAGTAGTAGGAGGCAGAACCAAACAGGAGTCAAAATTACCCTCTTTCAAAACAGAATAAAATCCACAGTAATTCCCAACCTTGCAGGAGGGAGTAGTGCTAGATAGAGAAGAGAAATTTCCTAGACAACTTCAGATTCAACACCTTGTTAGGTATTGAAATTGCCAGTCTGAGGGGATTTTGTGGAGGTGGTTATCAACAGTGCAGAATATAGGGACCCAGAGTTTTCCTTTCTGGACAGATATACAGGCTGAATCGCTTACAAATTCAAATACTAACAAAAAAGATTAAATAAAATTACAGAAGAATCCCAGTTTTCACTGAGATAAATATGGCAGAGATCTTTTTTGTAGATGTGAGGAAAATTATCACTTCATCATGGTCTTGTACTCAAAGTTGTGTTTCAGCTGGGCTTTGATATGTCATTTACTAATAAGGCAATAGTGTATTGTAACTGTAATGGCCCTCAGATTGTCTTCTTTGGTAATGCTTTTTGATGTACCCCTTCAAGGACATGAGTTAATTCCTGTCCTCACCCATATGTACACATGACCAGAAAAGTCATTACTAAGAGTAGAACTGATACAAAAGAAAGCGGGTGGTTGACTGATCTGACAAAATAAGGCAGGGTGAAGATGGTGCTAGTTAGAACACTCAAAATAAGGTTCAGGGTTGAAAGGATGTTAATTAACTACCAAAATAATGCCCCTAGTGTTAAGACTGATTTTCCATCATTGAAAGTTTTTAGACTGACACAGGTGTTATTTTTTTGACTGGTATTTTTGCTGTGGCTTGTGGGGTTGATGAGGATATGGTTGTGTAGATATTGCTTTGCCCTTTGATTTAGTCTTTGAGTTCACTTTGGCTTTAAGCCATCCCTGAATCTATGGAAAAGGCACAAGTTGATGGAAAAGATACAACTTAATGGTGTTAGGCCAGTGAAACACACTTTCTAATTCTGTATCCCAGTAGCTGGTTCAGAAGTTTCTTCTGAAGAACACTGTCTTGGTTCTACCATTAGAAACAACTCTA
Source organism: Rhea pennata (assembly GCF_028389875.1). Taxonomy (NCBI): domain Eukaryota; kingdom Metazoa; phylum Chordata; class Aves; order Rheiformes; family Rheidae; genus Rhea; species Rhea pennata. The sequence goes on from NC_084681.1 coordinate 11,776,529, forward strand.
GACCTCAAACATTTACCCTGAAATAGCTACAAAGGAATTTGGTATGGAAACTGCAACATGAAAATTCTTTATACTGAATGCCCTGACAAAGCACAGAGTATGTGGTGTTCCCCAAAGAAAACTGAAAAGATCCCTCTAAATTATCAACAACTGAAGCAGGGGCACTCATAGTCAAGCATGGTGGTGTGATCAGAAAGCTAGCAATGATGTTTAATAGATCCCAGTGACTGTCAGGGGTCTTTGCTTCCTCCAAACCTCTGTTTAGTTATCTGATTTTCTATTCTGTTAGCTGTATTCTTTCTTGAATTGAATCTCTTGAAGTTGTTCTGGTTGGCATAATTTATCTATTCTTAGGAAGAGAAACAGTAAAAGACTCCACTAGCATCAGAGGGAAGTAACTTCTGTTATCTCATGAGTTTGTGATAAGGGCTGGAGAAGGCAATCTCTCACCAGCATCATTGTGTTCGAAACAGGGGCTTTTTCCTCTGGTGACAGGTCTGTGGCCATCTCCCAGCCATAGCTGGACAGGTGAGCCCCTTGGCTATATCTCTTCTGAGGGAAACAAAAATTCAGCCAAGCATCAAGCCCAGATGAAAGTACCTCTCAGAGCAAAGCTTGTCAGTGAGTCTGCAGCTCTGACCACTCCTGCAGATGCTGGGCAAAAGCCCAGGAATGACTCTTGCATTTGTCAGTTCCCTTCATCCCTTCATTTTGAGGCTTTCTGATTTCCAGCACCACTTCTTTCATGAAGTGTTTTTCTCAGCTCTACTCTCTACTGCTCCAGATCTCTTTGTGTGGCCTTGACCTAGCAGGACTCCACAGCTACTTGTAGGCAAAGGCTTACCCCTATGGCTTGACCTTCCTGACTCCTTCCTGCATCAATTCCTAGCCTTGCCAGTCTTTGAATACAAGAGCTACCTGGGGTTGTGCATCCTGAGTACCTGAGTCCTGGGTCAAACAAGGAATAGGTGCCAAGCTGCATGTAGGAGCTTCTCAGAGTGAGTATTTTCTGTAGGTACACATGCCTCTTAACATAATGCTCTCTATAGAGCTGAGCTGTCCCTCCAAACTGTGACTTCTCTGCTGCCCTTGGAATGATAAATCTGGGCTCCTATTTGTGTTGTTGCAGACCCGCAAAGAGCATCTCACAGTATAGAGCTGTGAGATCTATAGATCACTGTAGTTCTGAGGGAGGCTGGAGCATTATTTTCCATTAAACACCCAATACCTATGCAATATGCTGGCCAAATGAAGGACATGTAGACAAGGTTATTAATGAGTTAAAAATCCCACCAACTTTAATTCAAAAATAATATTAAAATACTGTTATTTATTTATGAGCTTCTAGCGGTTTGTTCCATGCTGGATAAAGCTGATGGGAGGGCTGATGGCAGCCTCTTCTGCTGAGTTAATTGAATCATTCCCATTGATCACAGTGGGAGCAGGGCAGAGCCCCAAGATGGAAAATGCCAGCACTCGGTTACCTGTGCTCCGGAGAATGCGTCTTAACTCCCACCATGCCAAGGATAAATAGAGTGACGTGTCTGAACAGTGCCTGCTGTATAAACTGCAAAGGGCACTGCTCTCCAGGTGGCCTGTGGAGGTTTCCAAGCTGACTGAGAGACTCAACAGAGTGATTTTATTTTCCAAGGAAGCCTTAGTCAGAGCTCAATTCCCTCCAATCCCAGACTTTAGCCTTTACTGCCATACTGCTGTGGCGCCTTGTCAGCACCACTGACCTTCTGGCTCAGTGAGGCCGTCAGGGCCTTCATTCAGAGCCTGCCAAGGTGCTCCAGAGCCAGCCAAAGCAGGCACGCCACAGGGCGCTGGGATGCTCCTCTGGCTCTCCGTCTGCATCTGACCGCCAGGGCTGCGCCTGCAGCTGAGGAGCACTCTAGGCCTCTTGTTTGGCACATGCAGCAGGATTTGAACCTGTCAGAGGGTGGCAGGGCTTTGCAGCACCTGAGCCTATGTAGCCAAGTCAACCTTGTGTAGCATGTGGGGCAGGGAGAGGCAGTGGGGCTGGGGAGCAAGGGAAACTCATTTCCAAGCTTTCTGAAGGCTTGGAGTTTGGTCAGAGGATATTTGGCTGGCAGGGAGGGAGGTGGTTCTCATTTTATCCTAGAAAAACATAGTAGAGTCTCCTAGTTGATCCTTTTTCTTTTTGGTGTGAACACTTCAGATTTTGAGAACTCAACATCATGGCTCTCTATCTCTCTTCTTTGCAGTGAAACAAACAGTGATGCTATAGCAGGCTGTTCTGGACAGCTTCCATCCCTGAACCAAAATCCAACTTTTTTCCACTCATACCAGTGTGAAATGGGCAAAGCAAGCCTATATAGAGCTAGTGGAAGTGAGGGGAGAACCAAGCCTAGATTTGCTCTTTCTCTCTGTCCTTAGAGGTCTATCATGCTACTTAACACACCAGTTACAGCTCACATTTGTTTTACCTTCCCAGTTCTGACTTAAATGCTGGCCTTGCCGTAGTCCTGTACACTGAATATTTGTCAGCAGGGCAACCAGAGTCTATTGTGAGGTTCACACATAGTTCCAGTCCAGCCCTTTGCTCCCTTCATCTGCCAGAGTGGAGAGGAAGATGATGCTCCTGAGCTGGTCAGAGGAGAAGGCTTCTTGCTTCTCTCTTCCTTTTTGGCACAGTTCCTCCCCATCACAGCCCAGAATAAAAGGAATCAAGACAAAGCTGGGCTCCCAGGGTTTTTCACTAACATCTCTTAGACATCCTCTTTTGTACTCCCATGACATTTTACCTTGTAGACAGAGACAGCTTCCATTAACCATGAAAGACTTAGCAATAGGCTAGCTGTGCAACAGGGGCCCTGGCATAGAAGATCTCTAGAGTACTGCTGGTATAAAACCACAAATAAAAAATAAAGTCCCTATCTCAATCCTATCCTCACAAGAAGAAGCAGAGAAGGGTGAGAATTGTGTCCCCGAGGCATCGTTCCTCCATGCTTCTTTTGAATCACCTCTCCCCTCCATCACTTGGAGGAGGACACAGGGATGAATGGACATGTGATGTGGATAAGGATGCTCTTCACCTGTGGGGATGTGTGTGGCTTTCTGCAGGAGGCAACAAATGAAGCCAGTAGAATCTTGATCCAAGCTAAACAAAAGGAGACCATTCCTTGAGCAAACTGTGGAGCTTCTTGCCAATAGATATAGTGGCTGTTAAAAGTTTATGTGGACTCAAGAGGAGGCTGTAGGGAAAAAGGAGCAGGTTTTAGTACAAGGTTGAATGTGGATCAGAGAACTGCTGTATTGACATCTCAGTCTAGTTTGACTGCCTTATTGTATTTGTCCAGTTAGGAGAAAATTGACCATTGTCCACACACCTTGGGATTGGGGAGGGGGCTGGCCGGGCAGCTTGGCCTTGTTCCTTGGGAGTAAAGTCCAAAGAGGACCCCTGAGCAGAGGAAAGCCATCTCAAAGGGGTGATACAATGGCAGATTACAGGGAGTCCCTGGGGTATCATTGAGTTGTCCAGGCCTGGTCAGCTCAAGCATTAGCACTCTTTGTGCTGCCTATTCCCCTCACAACCTCTGCATCACAGGAAACCTGAGCTGCCCTTTCCCCACAAACCCCACATTTGTGTCAGAATGGAGTCATTGACAGGTTGACCTTTTATTCACATGATCAAATCCCCGGGAATTTTTCTGTAGGCATTTTGATCCCACAGCATGTCAGTGGTAGCCCGGAAAGGGATGGGCTCTGTCCCAGGGTGCCCAAGGTCTGAAGAAGCTGAGGGTCTATTCAGTGGAAGAATATCCCAAGCCAGCAGGTGGGACATGGGAGCCCTTAATCTCAAATCATTTTTCTTTCTGGCATCCTTTCTTTTGTTTTGAATTATTATTATTACGTCCAGCAGTGAGGCATGGGCTTGCCGCCTGGGAGAGCGATATTATTCACCTCCTTTTGTGCATGGTACCATGTTTGAATTGAGAAACAAAGCCAAGCAGCTTGTGCCTCCTGTTGGAAGCCTTCCTGTCCCGCTGGGGATCCGGGACCTTTTCATCTCAGCCCATACACTCCATAGGCTTCTGCCTCTTCCCATCTTTAAGTCTTTAGTAAATATCATAAAGAAGAAAATAAAAGATATTCCCAGGGCTCAGAAGTCTTACCTACCCTACAGTGAAGAGGGGGAAAGAAATAGAAAGCAGACGTTTAGCCTCGTTTTATCATTTTTTGCCCAGAGCTTTGAAAATCTAAATATATTTTGCTTCACTTTATAGACTGGTTGCTCTTTGGAACAGTGTCACCTATTCCCTTTTGCATGCAGGTTTGCATTGGTGGGATCTGGATCCCAAGCCAGGCTCCTATGCCTACAGCAGGATGAAGTGGTCATTGGATGCAGCCGTGAGACATAAAGCAAAGCGCTGCAAGGCAGCTACCTCTCTAAGTGCATCTGATCCAGAGATGCTGAGGGACCAGCACCACTGCTGATGGGCAGTGAAAAGGGGGGCTCAGCCTCTCTGGAAACCAGTTAGAGACAATTCAGCCTCAAACTGGCCACCTTAGAACAGAAATTACATTAATGGGATGACAGAAAAACAAAAATGGGTGAAATACGTCCCAGTCCTGGTGCAGAGAAAGATAGATTGCTACTAATAAGGGAGCTGTTTAAAAATATTAAATCTTTTTAACATACTATTTCAAATCGGATGTGAATGCTTGGAGGAAACTCTTCCCCTTCCATGAAGATTTTTCAATATCTAATGCAAGGTAATTGAAAATAAGACAGAAATATTTCCCTTTTTGTTTTAAATTCAAATTTTTGGCTTGACTTGGCTTTCAAAACCCCAAATGAAACCATTTCAATTTGAAATAAAAACAGAAATGTTTCTATTCCATTTAGGTGTTTTTCATTGGAAAATAAAAATACTTCATACAAAAATCTCCATCAAAAGTGTTACTCTTGTGATTTTTTTTTTTGTCAAACATATATACTTCAAAAATAAGTTTTAGATTTGACACGCAGGTAGGTTGGCAAGAGACAGAATTTACCTTCCTAGCTCTGGTCTCAGGATCTGACAATAACTGCAGTTGCACAATTCTTTGTTATTTCCTATCCAGCAAAAACTCCATGGCAGTAGGTTTTCTGGCATAGATTTGGGGGAAGACACTTCTTTATGTGAATAATGATATTCACATGCAGTTGTTATTCATTCATTCCTCTTTGATGCTTCTTTTCCCTTTAAAAACATTTCCAGGACAGTTTTCCAGTTTTGTTCCTCTAATGTCCTTCTGGACAGCAGTTATTGGCCCCTGGTTCCCTTCTGTGACTGGAGGGTAACAGAGGTGCTGGGTGCTCCCAGCATTTTCTCTGAGGTGCCTCAAGGTAACTTTGGACAGTTGCTTACCTATGTCTCCTGTGCTGACAATTGTCACATAAGAGATGTTCAGCTCTGCTCCAACAAAGTCGATGACACAGGGACTGGTTCCCAGCACAAGGACTATCCTCCACAGGAGATGTGGGGAAGACTGGAGAAGGAGTAGCAGGTGCAGACCGCGCTGAGAGCCTCTCCCACCAGCGTCAGAGCAGGCAGAGAGATGCTACAGTTTACTGAGGTCATGATCACACACACTACCAATAACTAATCCTTAAAGAAAACTGGGGACAACCCAGAAGCCAACAATTTGTCCATGCAAATAGCTGTATAATTAGGAGCTCACAAAAAAAATATAGCCTATTCTCTGCTCCTCCCTGAGGAGCAGAAGGGCTTAAACTCTCCATGACTCTCATTTTCAGTACCTCATTCAGCTGGCCTGTGCCCAGGTCTCTGCTGGTACAAATACAGCTGGAAAAGAAATGAATTCGCTGCCCTGACTGCTTAGAAAAGTTACAAGAAAATGAATCTTGCTCTCTAAGAGCACAGGAGGAAATCAGTGCTCTCTCACACTCCCAAGTTATCTGGCTGGTTCTTACTATTGTGTGAATGACAGATACACAGCACTACACCAGCAGCACTATCTCGCAGGAGATCTGTAACGTGAGGTATTGCTAATAACAAAAGAAGCTGTTGTTACTTTAACTTTAAAACTTTGCCCAGTATCGCTGGATTGTTTTAAAGCTTTTCACTCGGGGGTGTGTGGGTGAGGGTTCATGTGTGCATGTTTATCAGTCCAGTTAGGAACATAATTTGAATGGCTTCTCTTAAGGTTTGGATACAGCTCAGTAGAGCTCTGCAGGTTCCCTGAGGACTCTAATAATTGGTACATTTGATTTACTTCATTATTTCTAAGTTTTCCAGCTCTAATGCCAAAGGAGCCTGCGTTCTATGTAATTATTACTCAAAACTTTGAAAACATTAAGTAGGAAAAATAGTCCATTAAATAACTAAGAAGAAAATTAACAAGTGTGAATTATGGCTCTGCCCTGTGGTTTGACTGTGATGGGTTTGTTCCATCCATGGAGAGATCTCAGAGAAGGGTAGGTTGAGTAGGTTGCTTTGCTTAATCTCTTTGCTGTCAAAGTTACAGTCCCTGGAGAATGCAGATCTATAGAGAAATGTGCCTACCCTTTGAAACGCAGTGCACATGCCCAGCTCCTAGCAAAGGACTTTTGTTCTGCTCTGATTTATACAGTTCTCCAGGGCAAAGAGAAGTGGCTGTCATGGTTGCAAGGATTACTCACTACTGGAGGGAAGGGTGGACTATGCAAGAATAGTTTGTTCTCTTGACCGGGCACGGAAATCCTGCACCCCCTTCCTTGCTCTTCTCTCTGCCCTCTCTACCTCTCACCCAAAGGAGGACACTGGCTCCCAAAGTGGGCAGCTGTTACACACTCTGGAGTTAGTCAGAGCTTTGCACTAAGGCTGGGCAGAGCCAGCTCCACTCTCTGCCAGTGAGGGGCTTCACAGAGGCTGACATAGACATTCCTCTCTTGCTCTTGTCCTGTTACATCTGGGCAGACAATGCCCTGAGAAATGGAGCACCTTGAGTATGACTCATGCTCCTCATCCAGGGGCTAGAAGGGAGATATCCAGCCCAAGCACCTCACCTGGAGGCCCCTCTGGGTGGTGGAGAATAGGCACTGCAGAGAATGACTTATTCCACCATCCCTGGACACTCTTCTGAGGGTAGACTAAACCACCCCAAAGGTGGCTTCTTCTCTCCCTTGTCTTTAAAGGGGAATTTGGTGTGCCTAGCTCAGACATAGACACACATTACCTCGCCACATAATTAGCAGACCATAGCCTGTAAAGCATGCAGACCTTCAGCACTGTTCACAATTTGTCTTGTCCACTTAATACATTTTGTCTGTAAGTTCTCTGTGGCCAGCATCATCTTCTAAATTTATGTATAGCATCTAGTACAGTATGGCCCAATGGATTGAGGTTTCTAAGTGCTACTTCAATGCAAGTAGAGCCTGTGGGTCTGCTCCTCATGTGCAAGGATGTCTTAAAGGATTTCTAGAAGAACTCTGCTCTTGTGAGTATAGTGGAGGGCTCATGCCCACCCCACAGAGCAGAGATGCTTCAAAGGGTGCAGTTCATCTATCTAAGAGTCACTTGCCAGTAAAGTCGACTCACTTGTTCTGGGTAAGGACGTGACTTCACTTATCTGCTCCCTAGGTTTTTCTGCTTGTTTATTTTGTTTTCATCTGAGGAGGAGGAGGAGGGTGGTGTCTCCACATGTACAATGCCATCCACCTCTGAACTCTAGAGCCAGAAGTCATTTTCATGCTCTATAAATTTTATTGGAAAATCTGTTTCGCTTGGGGGCTTTTATTTTTATTCTTCCCCAATAACACACCATGAAAGAACTCATTAAAAATCAAGCTCCTCAACCTGATTAATCCCTCCAAGTAGGCAGAGGTGACACATGCTAATGACATTTCCAGCCAGGCTTGTCCCCTGAGACTCCTGCTGCTATTGCAGGCTGAGTATTGCTGAAGGAGACAGCGTGTTGGATGTCTGAAAGGTTTCTCTTGGCTGCAGCATTCATTTGTACTGAAGAAATGCCTGCAGGAGCCAGGCATTTGCTGTCTTTCAGGCAGGCCTAGGAGACTTTGTTCTCCAGATGCATCTCATGGACTGTCTCCTCCTGTGAATGTACTGTGTTCCCAGCCTCTGGAAGGGCTTGTAGAAGAGGAGGAAGGGACATCCCTGGCATCTGAATAGATCCCTGCAGCACGTATCAAGCTGCTGACCAAGGACTTCTCTGAAGCCTCTGAGCGCCTGTCTATATGAGGCTGTTTTGTTAACCTCAGACTGCTGCTTGGCCCCTGCCAAAGCTCTGATGTTCTTGGAAAACACCAGGCTAACAAGACGCCTTTCTGAAACAACAGCTGACTTCACAAACTGGCCTCCATTGGTTAAGTGATCGCCCGTCCCCAGCAAACAGGAGGAAGGCAGATCTCCTTAGATTTCATGTGATCACCTCTCCCCATCATCACCTGGATTTGGCCTTGGGGAGATCTACCTCTACTCTAACCCCTTCTTCACCGCTTTCCTCACAAGCCATGCTGGACTGCTTGTGAAAGTCCTGGTAAACAGGTTTAGTTTTATCATTTTTGTGGGGATCTAGAGCTGAAACCTTGTTCTGCCCCTCCCTGATGGAAACCAAGAGCCTTATCTAGCTGGAGAAAGGAAGTACCAAGGATGTTCCCAAACTGGGTAAAGGACCTGTCTGGGATCAGCCAGGGCATGTTGAATAGAAGGAAAACCGTTCTCAGGAGATGTTAAGCAGCCTGGGCTGTACCAACATTTCTCTGCCTGCATTCAGCTACACAGTGACACAAGGTAGAAAACAGGCAGAAGAAAGCATTTACATCCTTCCAGCTTTCCCTGCCCTCATCAAACATCCAGTCTTTAACGCAAAGAGTGCGTCACCTAAGTCTTGACGTGTACCAGCAAGACACTGACTCTGAACAGCTTTGCTGTCCTCTGAGGGTCTTGGCCATTGTGGCCAAGAAACATAAGGTCTCTGTAATGCTTTGTTGGGTCAGGAATAAAGTGAATTTGTTGAAAGAAAGTTACCACATTATATAAGTAAGAAAAGGCAAATTGTATTTAAACTGGCACAGGGTAGTTGTTTTCACTTAAACAGAGCTATGCACAGAACATAGCTCATAGCTTCTTCTTCGGTGAGGTCTTGTTCGTTTTGGCCTGACTAGCTGTAGGTCAGGGAGGTAAAGCTGCAGTCAGCCTGCGGGGGAGGCAGGGGAAGGGAAGGGAAGGGAAGGGAAGGGAAGGGAAGGGAAGGGAAGGGAAGGGAAGGGAAGGGAAGGGAAGGGAAGGGAAGGGAAGGGAAGGGAAGGGAAGGGAAGGGAAGGGAAGGGAAGGGAAGGGAAGGAAGAAGCAGAATAGTCCTCGCAGAGCCAGGGACTCTTCCTGATGTTAGTGGGCACAGCCCCACTCTGGTTCCCCTGCTGATGCCATCTCCCAAACAACTAATGCAAGGCTCTGCCTTCTTGGGTCTGGCCGGGGCCAACGGGGGCAGTCCCAGCCTGCACTGAGTTCAGGGGTTGCCCTGATCCTCTCTGCCCTGATCACTTCCAGGTTGGTAGCTCAAAGGATCCCTTACAGATAAACCAAATCTGGTAATCCCAGCACCACCCTGGCGTGGGTTTGAGCTGAATTCAGGCTCCAGCACAGAGCTGGTGCTCTGGAGCCAATTTTGCTACCTCAGGGCTTATGCCAGTTGAAGGTGTTAATAGTGAACAGGAGTAGGACACAGAGGACAAGAGTATGTCTGAAACCTCCTGAGCATCCCCATGTGCATGCAGAACTTGGAAGAGGTGCCTTCACTGCTCAGTACCATGAGTCCTCATGCACAGAGCTGGGAGGTCCACAGCAGGCAGGAAGAGGTGCTGGGAGCCTATAACACAAAGACACATGTATAGACCAGAAGGGTGTATATAGTTCTCTTTCAGAAACCACACCAAGGAGTTTCTGTAAGAGGGGGGCAGCTTAAAGTTTCAGGAAGCAGAGCTGGATCTGGTGGGAGCTGCAGCCACTTCCATGCTCAGCATGTCTTTCCCATGAGACAGCTGGTATGCAGCTCTCAGGACTGCTCTGCCTTTCTGCTTCTGTTTTCTCTGCCCAAAGCAGGAGCAATGCAGCTTCTCATCTGCTCAGTCTTGCCTGCGGTGCTGAGAAGTCTTCAGTTGTGTTGTGTCTTGGGAGGGTGCAGAGTAGTAGATCCACAAGCAGGATCCAACAGCCAGGGATAATTGAGAGTTGGCTGCATAAAACATGTGCGGGATAGGACTGAAGAAACAAGTCATAAATGCAATGTTTGGCATAAGGAACGTATTCCACTCACTGCTGATCATTTGAACTATTTCAAAGGTCTCTCCATTTATCTTTAAATTGCAGAGAGACACATTGTCTTGCAGGTCGATTGAGTTCAGAGCAGTGCGCCAATAAGAAGTTAGGCATGCTGCCCTGGGAGGGATGTCTTTCAGATGAAGTGTACAAGGTCTCTCCCATTTATAGCCACAGGAGATGTAATACCATTGTAATGGGAGCTATTATAGCTCTAGAATGGGGAATGTAACTAAGACTGGAGGAAAAAAAAAGAAAGAAAGAAAGAAAAGGCAAATTAACTTTGGGAAGAAAGTGGTGAAAGGCACTAGTTGTGGAAGGGGATCGGACAGGGGTCTTTTTTACTTGATGTGTCTGAAATAAGATGAAAGAAGCACTGGCAAATTTGAAGATAATTTCAGCAGGACCGGGGGGGGGGGGGGGGGAGGAGGAGGAGAGTGTGCTTTTCTAGCTCTTATTTTTGTGTCCCAGCAAAGCGAGCTGTGAGATCCCTGCCTGCATTATCTTGGGTGGCTGAACCAGCCTATGTTAAAAGGAGGTGAACATAATATAATGGAGTTCAACTTTGTTTTTGTGCTGTGTGGTTTATTCAGGAGGATTATAGGCGCTTTTCAGCCTGTTACCACCTGGAGAGGCAAACACAAGGGAGCACTGGTCGGAATAGCTTACCCACGGAGCAGCCATAGATCTGCTAGAGCCAAAGTTGCAGAAGGTTAAAAATGATATGGTCAGAATCCGGGGTGGAGGCAATTGCACAGGCAGGGGGACATGGCAGGCATACATGGCCAGCAGAGCAGAGCAAAAAGGTTTGGAGTCGTCCACTGAAGAAAGCCCAGGGGGGCAGTTAGCTGTTCTGAGGCCCTTTGTGTGATACAGCTGCGAAACCGAGCTTGAATAAGACCTCTCTTAAGTAAACCATCTCTTGGTCTTTTTCTTGAAGGAAAAGAGGTGAATCTCATAAGCAGTAAACGTGAGGAGAAGTTCAAGACTAACAGGTCTGGGTTAAGGATCGGTACGGTCAAGGGAAAGAAATCATCCGCCTTTGCTGCTAAGGGTATTATCATTACCGAGGTGATAATGGCAGATGTATTCACCATAGATGAACTCCAAAAGCTGGAGTCACCTAGAGAGCATCAGCACCTGTGGGCCAGGCATTAAGGACAGTGACATTTCTCAGCACTGACACAGCCCCAGTGCAGTGTTTGAGTGCCCTACAAGAGGGGAAGGAGTTGCCTCATACTCCTTTGGGGTGGAGGGAGTAGGCAGGTGCCATCTCGGGTTCACAGGATAGGCCTATGTTGCCAGAGCTGATGAAAAGCACCCCAAATGGCCACTGCAAGGCAGAAAATTGAACACCCTTTGCTCAAAGAGCAGCTCAGCGTCCTAAACCCGCAGAGAGCCTCCTCGCCTCTGGCTGCTCTTAATGCAAGGGCTTTTCCACCCAAGTAGGGTCCCTGGGCTTCAGTTTGATTGGCGTTTAGTTGGGGCTGCTTTTCCTGAAAGATTAACCTTTTCAGTTTATTACAAATGAAATCTCAGCGGCAATGAGCACAAAGGTTGTTTTAAAGGGCTTATCGTTAATGAAGCCTCATTAGGAGTGTGTATCGTTTGGATGATAAGCTTGCAGTCTCCTTGCAGCTCTACTGCCAAGGGCGGGCAAGACGGGAAGCAGGGCAAGCAACACTGGGCACCACTAGGGGCTGATGCTATCGAGTTCTGAATCCTTTCAAAGGGCTCATTGAGAAAACGGACCATTTGGGGCAGTGTTCATTTGTCTGGTCTCATGTTGAGGGGGTAATGACAGATACTGGCTGCCCAACTGCAGGCTAATCTCACCTCAGCTTCACAGCAAGAATTATGCCCTCGCCATTAGCCAAGGACACACCTGCTACGGTTTCACGTTGCCTGGCAGTGCCACTGTGCTGATCCCTCAGGCATTTATTCTACCACATACAGTCCCTGCTGTTGGACACAGCCATCCAGCCATCAAGGAACAGATTCAAGGAAAAATGATCCAGTAAAAGTAAAAAAAAAAAAAAAAAAAAAAAAAAAAGGAAAACCAACAACTTGTTTTTCATCTGGGACACTCCTAATCCATCGTGCTGTGTAGCTGTCCAAACAGAGGGGAAAGGTCCATGTCTGTCCATGCTGTTGCTGTAGGAATACCCTCCACTGACAGTCACTGGCACAGAGGGACACAGATCCCACTCCATGGTCCAGAAAGGCAGCAGAAGCATTGCCAGGACGTGACATGAGTCCTGATTTCTGGAGTGCCATGGGGATGCTCTGCTGTCAGGCCATGGGCTGCATGTCTGCAAGCTGCCCTGCTCTATGTCAACTCCAGGTCCCTCTAACCCTGCTGAACTAGGACCACACTCTGCGTGTGGCTGTCTGGCTCCAGAGCTAGGCTGCAGGAGCTGGCCCAGCAGGCCAGGCTGTGGTGCCCGGTGTGGCAGGAGAGATCTGCTGCGTGCCACCAATTTTAATCCAGGGAAAAATGTGCCCCAGTGACCAGCAGTTTGGCAAAGAGCCCAAGCAGCAGTCAACAGCGAGTAGCTGTATATAGCAGTCCCATCGCTGGTCCCTGGGCAGAAATGTCCTGCCCCTAGAGTACTCCATCTTTGTGTCTTCTTTTCACTGGCAAATACAGCTCAAACGACCTTGCACGTGCTGCTGGCTCCAGTGCTGTTTTCCCTGCGTTCCTGGGGATTGGAGGCAGGCAACTTGGGACAGGCTGAACATGCAACAGGGCTTAGCCATGCCAAGGATCCTGGCTAATGGCACCAGCTCATCTCAAACCCAAAAAAAGATTCAGTGTGAGGCTGCAGTAGATACTCCAATTTCAGATTGTAAGTGTCAGTTTAGTTATCTTGTCAACAAAAGCAATAAATAAATCCAATTCTCTAAATACTACAGCAGGAAAGACTCTACTTTGCTGTTTTGTAAGGGAGAAGGAGTTTTCTCCCTCTGGGGGGTGTGCTTGGTCGTAGGTGAAGAAGATTTTAGTTCCTGGAGGGGTCATCAGAGAGAGTTTTAGGCTGGCTGTCCTTGTTTGCTTTTGCAAGGAGAAGCCAGGTTTGCTCTCCTAGTGAAGATAAGTTTGCTTCTTTGCTTGTAACTGGAAGTTCACAGGTCTTTCAGGTGAAAACAGGCATTTTACCAGTGGAGTCAGTAAGCATCCTGTGTTGACTGCCAGATCATGAGTTCAAAACCCTGCACAACAGCTGGAAAACACTAAAGGCCAGATTTAAGCCCATAAGAACTTAAAAGAACTTCAGCTTTGTTCAAGGCTGAGAATCCTCTTTGCATCTCAGAGGGATCCTGATGGCAGCTTCTCCTTTCTTTAAAGCCCTTGTTAGAATGACTATTGCTCCTGATCTCTCCTGCTAATCCTGATGCTATGACAAGGTGATATATTGGTGGGTGTCAAAGATTCATTTTCCTTATCTAAATGCTACAGTCCTTGTTTTTGTGGTTTCTAAAGACATTGTTTCCTAATGTAGGAACATTCCTTTAGGCCCTAAGCGTTCCCTGACATCAGCGTGAACACTGTGCGCTGGAGCAGCCCTTTGGTTTACAAACATCTGGGATCCTAGGAAATGCCGCATATTCCTGCCTGTACTCGGCTGTCTGTTAACGCTTATAAAATTATGTTTATTTCCTGCCGTGAGGATCAGGCTTCAGCTCAGGGTTATTTCCAGGGCTGTGGCGAGCTTTGTGCCAGAGATGCAAACCGTGGCAAACAAGTACTTAAAAGCCTTGTGTTCAGCAGTGGGCAAACCACAGACACTTCAGAGGTTTGGCTTGGGAAACTGGTTGCCCAAAGGAAGGCAAATGAAACCAATGTACACTGGAGCTCTCAGAGCTGCTGTGAAGCAGGGTGTGGGGTGGGGAATGTTGTCCTGCTTGGTTCCAAAGCCACGGGCAGGAGAGTGACATCTTGCCCAGGTAGGATAGCTGCTCCTGTCATACTTTGAGGATACATCTGGGCCTCCCCAGAAGGTGGCTGGTGGCCTACAATACCAGCTGGCCCAGAAACATGGCCCCAAACACTGCAGGCGGGATTTTACACTTCAACTTCCACTGCAGTCAGGATTTTGGAGCTAAGGCGATGTTTCTAAGCCTCTCCATGATCCTCAGGCTGGCTTCGGCATGAACAAAGGCAGAGGTAGGGTTTTGTTTTAGTCTACTCTAACTGCCTCCCAGGCCACAAGGCTCATTTTAAATCTTGCTCATTGTGTGGGTTTAGGCAGGTCGGGTTGGTCTGCAAGTTTCTCTCACTGCTTGAGGGATCCTTGATCCCAGGGTGTAGCTCCGCAGCCCTGCACTCCTGAGGAGCAGAGCCGAGAGTGGGCGAGAGTCTGCGGCTGAGGCGAAGCTGGGAAACTGCAAAAGCATTTCTGTCTGGAGGTGGACTTTAGCTCAAGCTTGTTTCCCTTTCCTTGCCAAAGCATCTGCTGTCCTGCACACTTCCCTTCCCCCCTATTCCCACCAGAATTTCAGACTACAGATACATTTTATCTGATCCCCCCCCCCAAAAAAAAAAAAAAAAAAAAAAAAAAGCTCCACTTAGTATGTTTGTGGCTTGATTTCACTCCTCTAGTTACCTTGAGATGGCCCTGGCCTTGCAGTGCCCTTTCTCAAAGGAAAAACAAAATGATGCATTTGAAAATGTCCAAACGGGTATTTCTAGCAGCCTAACAGGGAAATTAGCTTTTCTTTACATCTAAAGGCATTCACCATGGTTTTGTGAATAGTTTCAGCTAGTCCCAAACTGAATTTATCAGTTACAAATTGGTTTGGCTGCAAAGCATCCTCTGGCTGAGTCAGGAGCCTGTGGCCTTGAGGCCAGTTGATCTGGGTCCTGTGACAATCTCTGTGGTTAGGTGATGTAGGACTGTGAATTTGCAAATTGTGCACTAACTGCTGAAAATACTTGAAGCCAAATGAAGAACTCTGTTAAGTTCTTCACTTCTCCTAAGAAGGAGCCTTTAGGAGGATACACAGGCAGTCTAACTGTTCCTGGGGCTGAGCAGATCCGATGGTCTCGGGTGCCTGTAAGATCTTTTACATATCTAAGAGCAAGACAAGGCAGGACACCATGGGAGATGATGCTGGGACACATCTTGCCCAGCATTGCGATACCTTATTGCTCTACAAGTCAGAGATGGAAATGGAAGAAAACCCCAAAACTCCAAAGTTGGGTCTCTGCTTAGACTGTAACCTATGTCTGTATTAGTATATTAAACTGTCAGCACTGTGAACACCCCCTCACGCTGGGGCTAGTTTAAACTACTGCATGGCGGGGAACACATTCATCCCAGATCATGGCAATGTGAGAATTTCAGGCTCTTCCTTCCCCTTGTCCCTCCACTATAAACCTACCTCAGCCAGCCTGGTTTAGCAGCAAGACATGTGAGAGGCCTTTCATCCTGCTCATGTTCATGCAGCTGGCTCGAGCTGCCAAGCACTGCCACTCAGATCAGAAGCTCTCCTTGGCCCAAATAGGTCAAAGCGACTCCAGGCTGGAGCAGGAAGGAAAAGCAAGAATGTCCTGCAAGCAGACACTTCCTTCACAAAGGGAGGAAAAAAGAGGGCAGAGACCTGAAATTAGAAATGCAGGTCAATGCTGCTGCTATCAGTAGTCCAGCAGCAACACAGCCACATCATTCTGGGTTAGGTTCGACAGCGTTCATCATCCTCAGCTCCTGCAAGGCCAAGGGCAGCTCCACATCTCACAGAATCAGGTCCTTCACTAACTAAGCATTGTTATGGAAAACTTCTTGCCGAGCCCTGTGAAGTAATGCAGAATTATTCTGTGGCCATGCTGGAATGCAGTAACCAGGAGTTGTTTTGAGGTCAGAAAGGAATAAGTCTTTTGCAGACAATTGACGTTATTAAAAACATCCACAAGAGAGAGGGGGGAGGGAGGTCCTCCTTCCTGTTTGGGAAATATTTTCTCACTGCGCCCATCAAGCAAAAGAATTCTGTATGAAAAAATGAATTTTTCTGTATGAATTCTGGGGCACACGTGCCTGAAAATGAACCACAGCAGGATCAGAGGTTTGGCTCAGAGCAGCATCCAAGACTCAAAAGCAGAGGCTAAATTAAAATACAGGGGTCCTTCCTCCCAGTTGGTTGCTGTAGCTAGAGGAAATGCAGTTTCCTTAGAAGAAATGCAATCTTCTCTCCACAACACTTGGGCAAAATTCATAAACTTCAGCTGAAGCCTGGAGGAGGTCTCCCACTGAGATGGACTTGCTGTTAGCCTCACACAGCTGTGACTGCAGGAAAGTGGGGATCACTTCAAAAAAAAAAAAAAAAAAAAAAAAAAAACAAAGAAACCCCAAATGAATGGATTAAGCCTGTCACCCTGCCCTGCATATCATTAATCTTCTAGCCTTGGGCAAGGAGTTTTTCCAACCATGTCCCTGAGCAGTAGCATCTTACCCCAGATGTGACCAGCTAAAAGCAGCTATATCATGTGGCACCATTAGGCTACATCCACTCTCTTGCTGCAAGCAGCAAATCTGGCTGTCCACAGTGTTGGTGTTACCTGGTCCTCAGCACATTGTTGGTTTGGAGCAGCTCTCCTAGACAGCTTCCATCCAGGACTGGGGGTCAAGCATCCAGAGACCACACTCGCTGGGCAATTTAGGCAGATAAGGGATGGGGTAAAGGGAGTCCAACAGGATGAATTTGTGTTGAGAAATGTCCCTGATAGGTTAAATTTAAGTTATAGACACAACTATAGGGTATTTTTGGAGGGGAATGTAATGTGCTTGTGATTGCCTTCAGGATTTAGGAGGACATAAACCCTCAGTTCCCACTCAGGCCACACCAATGACCATGCAAGTACCTTGTAATGCTCCCTCCTTGCACTGGGCTTGTTACTTGTTGCAGGTTGAGCTCTGGGATAAATAAAACCTTCTAGGCCAACATCCCTCCCCCATTACCACAGTGATGGTTCTGAATCAGGCCCAGATCCTGGACCAAAGGCTTTCTCTCCAGGTGGAGGGCTGGGTGGTTTTAGGGACAAAGTGTTCCAACTCTTGTCCTGAGTGGTATAAACCTGTTTCAAAACATCTTAGCCATCTACAGTGCTGTGTGGGGTAGGCAGGAGCTGTGGAACTCAGCTGTCCATGCATGTCGCCTGTCCTATCTGGGAAGCTGTCCTCAGTCATCCTGGCAAATTTACCAGGGATGTTGCCCTGTCTAGCTGCAGCCCTAGTGAACAGGTTTGAAACATTCCAGATCTGCAAACTGTGCCAGGGGCAATCTAAGCTGTGGAGCTAATTGCCCATGATAAGCTAATTAAATGGGTCTGATAAAATCTGCCTCTCAGGCTCAGGAGCGTGCTGCAGTAATGGCCTTCCCTGGAGACAGGGGCTCAATTAGACCCCCTGTGCCACTGACCCTCCTTCTCCTCCCCTGCCACCAAGAACTTGTCAACACTTTTGCTTTGGCCTGGGCTGTTTCATCATCATTCCCCATTACTTTCTTGCCCGACGTGGCTTTTGACAGTGACCCTGGGGTTACATGTGTGAGTGTAAGATGCTGGCACGGGCTTTCATAGCTGCACATTGCTTTAATCAGTGGATACCAGAAAGCTTTAAAAGTATTTGTGATGTGAGGTTAGGAGAGAGGGGATTCTAGTACCCTCCTAGGGTATCTACCCCTGGGCACTGGGCTAAGACTCCCCAAGTCTGAGCTAAAATGAAAAGCAAAGAGTTTCCACAGTAGAAAGCAACCATTACTACCCTGATGCATGTGCAGCTTTGTGCATTTGGGCTGTCATGTCAAGCTCTTCTCTAAAGCCCTGCTTGGTCACCATGAATGCTGTCACATCCAAAGATGTCCTGATTAAACAATTCAAGTTCTTCTTGCCCTGCTTCAGCTTCAGTAAATTGTCGACTGGCTTTGCCCAGGCTGTCTCCTCTGCAGCTGGATAAAGCATAGCGGGGGACATCCCAGTGTGTTATCTCCTCTGCAGACCAGAGAGGTTGGAATAGTGCTGAAGACAGAGCAGTGGCATGGATAAAAGAGTAGCAAAGGTCAGGTTGGCCGAGGAAGAGTCCGAGGGCTGTGGTGTGCGCAGTAATTTCTCTCAAGCAGGAGAGCTTGGAAATCCCTATGTTTAATTAGGTTTTATCCAGATTCAATCCTTCAACCCCCCTTCTCTCAAAAAACAAAAACAAAAGACACAAAACCAAAAAAAAAAAAGAAAAAAAAGAAAAAAAGAAGAAAGAAAAGAGAGAAACAAACAGCCCCAGAAAGGCCTCTAGTCATCAAGGCCATCAAAGTTTACCCTAAGACCCTCTTAAAAGCATGCAGTTATCCTTGATATTACTGGCCCATGACTGGGCAGTGCAGGGCTGCTGCATTTCCAGGTGCATTGGTCATTGCCCGAGGGGGACCGTAGGTCCAGATTTGCTGGTTTTACTTCAGAATTGTCTAGATGTCTGCCTACTTCATCCCTGATCACACTAGAATGACTCGTTGAGATAAAAGAGTAGCTGGGTCAGCGTGAGAGCATTTCTGGTTCACTCCTTTCCCAGCCCTGTACCACCTCAGGGCATTTGGAGAGATGCTGAGCCTTGCAGAGCAGGGACCTGAGAATCCTTCACAGGGTGTGTGCTGGTGTTGACTGGTCCTGCTGGAGTGATAGTTACGGAAAAACTCATCCTCTGTGCCCATACGGACTAGGTCCTGGAAATACCGGAGGTTTGGGTCGTCTGAGAAGCTGAGCACCATTGCCTTGCATTGGAGTTGATGGCATAGGACCCAAAAGAGACAGGAGTGTGGCAGGTTGTTGCCATAATGCCTTCCACATGAAAATAGATATGCCTCAGCAGCAGCATATCTACTTTTGGCACCAACTGACAGCAGCCAGCTGCACTGCATTCATGCAGCCAGCCCTGCTTCTCCTGGGACCAATATTGCCTTCTTGTGGCTTTGTTCTTTCACTGTGTGTCTGTCCATACCCACCCATTCCTCCTGTCCTGTGCAACCAAGCAGGAGCTACGTTTTTGCCTTCTGAGCCCTCAGGACTTTGTTCCATGGAAGGAAATCCTGGGAGGAAGGAGTGACTAAAGCACTAGCTTCAGTTATAGGACATTTGGGTTGAAGTCCCTACCCCATGCTGCCCAACACCATGCAGTCCAAAGGTCCTATGATCCCAAAGATACTTAAATTTCCAACTCCTTGGTTTTCTCTATTAGGAGCCTCTGTGGTTAGAGACAACAATTTTTCTGTACCTTGTTTACCCCATCTATAAAAGTGGATAATAACTGTATCCTGTTTTGGGGAGATGACAGCAGGATTTGTTAGGACCTGAACATGTAGGACTGTGAGATTCCCCAACAATTTGGCACTTAAGGAGCATCAGGACTGATAAATGATCATCACTTGCACATCACTTAACAATATCACAGACCTGTCTCTGGGGTGAACTTTCAGCCAGTGCAAACTATCACTAGTCTGCTGCTAGGCAGATGAAAGGAGAGGTAGCATACCTCATGGCAGTCATGGGGAAGGTGAGAAGGCAAAATACCATTTTTCAGGTGGAAGTGTGTGCTGGACATCTGATCTGACAGTCTTACTCTTGTGGAAGGTATGATATGGCTTTTTAATGTTCACAAGTACTGGGACCTTGATAGTTAATGTGACAGGACAGCTCGCCTTGGTCCTGCTCACACCAATGGGATCACATCACTCAGAAACTCCTTAACAGGGAGAAGACCCTGCACTCACTCCTTGGCCGTGTTGGCAACCAGCTCTCCGTGACCTGCTCAAGCTGAGGCAGCAATCAACATTTTTGCCAGAGCCTGTTACAGAAAACCATTAACAGTAGCACTGCTCCCCTGATAAGATGGGATAAGCCTGTCTGCTTTTGATAAAAAAACCAATCTTCAGGAAAACAAAACACACCAGTGCCTAGCTGGGGAATCCCAGGGCTGTGCAGACTGCCTGCCTTTGCCTGGGTTATGTGTGCGCTGAGCAGAAACAAAACAGCCAGCAGCTGTGGGGAGTAGGAAAGCAGACAAGCTTGTCCCAACACCTCCTTGAAATACTTTCATGTCCACAGCAATGATAACATTGATCATGAGGTCAGGCGCATAAGCTGGAGTTTTCCTTCTTTCTTAGATCCCTCGATAACGTCGCCGGTGATAAGATAGCTCTATTTACCCAGGGCTTAGCTGCGGCCACAAAGGAGAGCTTTGTCCACAGCCTTTAAGGTGCTAATATCACTGTGCAAACACGGGCACACTGAGCTCTTCACACCTGCATGATGTTTCAAAAGGTAGCCCAGGGCTGATATGGGCATCCAGGTTATGGCCCCGTGCAGGGCACCAAATGAAAGGAGAAAAGAAAGAAAGGAGAAAAGGCAATCCTGGCACCCTTTGCCTTAGCCCTGCTGCTCCAGGCAGTGCAGAGAAGCTTTGCTGTTCTGTCTTGTGCACATTGCTGGAGCAGCATTCATGGGTGGGAGATGGCCTGGAAGGCTTCCTCTCCGTATGTGTTGAGCAGGGTTAAGAGACACCGCTCCATCCCACGGCATGAGCAGGGTGTCAGGGCTGGCCACTTGTCTCAGCGACGTGCAGTGCGGGACCCTGTCTCTGGTGGGGGCACAGCATGAGGGGCAGTTTCAGAGCCACAGGACTGTTTGGGAAGTGCTTGTACTTGCTTCCAAAACAGGAAAGTGAGGCACAGCAGTGTTAGATGGCGTGGCCGGGATTATGCTAGTAGCCAAGTCATGCTAGATTTTCTTTGCATCCAGCAGTATTTGTGACTGTGCTGGAGCACAGAAGAGCGCTGTTTGCGCTGAGGAGTGAGTGCTGCCATAGGTGCAGTTTAATTTTATTAAGACAAGCAAAAGAAGTAGAAAGAGCATAGCAGGCTCTTTGCTCCATTAAAGGCTGTATGTAGGTATCCAGTAAAACACTCCCAAGTGCTCGAGGCAGCGAGCTGAGAACAAGGAGCTCAGTTCAGCTCCCGAGCAGCGAGGGCAGAGCCAGCTGCACCACCCAGATCTTGTGTGTTCAGGGCTTTCGTCCAGCCTCGTCCTCAGTGCAGAGCCAACCCCAGCTGACGTGACCTAATCTGCAGGCGAGAGTGAGTGCAGGAGTGATGGGAGAAATGGTTAATGACTCTCAGTATCATGTCAAGGAGGAAAAAGGGCAGCGAATAACTGGGCACTGGCAGGATTCACAGCTCTGCAGCAAAGCCAGGCATACACGTGTGCCTGCTTGGAGGGATTAGGATTCAGGATTTCAGGCCCCAAAACACGCAGGCAGCAGCTGTATTTATGGCTGGGCATGATGACACAGGGACACAGCTGTGCGTGCCCATCCATCAGCAAGCCTGTGCCTCGGGAGAGGCAGTGGTGCGCAGTGGTCAGGAATGGGCTCAGAAGAGGGATGATCTGAGCACCGTGGGTTTCCTTGATATCGAAACAGCTGCTGAACTTCTCAGGGTTGGCAGAGCAGCAAAAAGGGCAGAGCAGAGGGAGCAGATACAACAGATGTTAGAGATCATCTTCCCAGCTTCTTACAGCCCCACCACAGGGGAGTGGATGGCCCATGCCATGGTAGGCACTGCCTGACCTGGGAGTGATTAAACTGGGATTAATTCGCAGCAGCCTAATGCATTTTATTAGCATAATAAGCAAGCAACGTGTTGGTACTTAGCCCCAGGCTGCTGGGATGATGTTTTCCATGTACACATCTGCCTCAGCTAGCGTTTTGCAGGCAAGTCCCCAAAGCTGTCTAACGTAACACAAACCAGCTCCTTGCTCTGCCGCCGCAGCACCGCACTGCACCTTGCTGACAAGCTGCTGCTCCAAGTTTGATGGTTCATCCTGAGGACAGCATGGGGAGATCTGCAACAGCAGCAAAAGGCTTTTGCAGTGAGCAGCATCAGGTGGTGGTCCCCTAGGAAAGACCAATACCCAGAGAGTCCTGAAGTCAGCCAAATGCCCAGTCTGTTTCTTGTGCTCAAGGCAGTCTTACTATGTCCTCCTCTCTCCCACTGAAGTGGCTTTTCTTCAATAGCAAGTGGTATAACTCCCCTGATTTTAGGGGCTTCAGGCCTCCCTTTTCCTGGATATTTGCTGGAGAACCAAACCAAACAGAAGTGAATAGAGAATCCCATCGCCAGAAAAACATGCAAGAGGGATTCACTGTACAGAGAAGAACAAGATTTATCTTGGAATAGTGGTGCCTGATCTTTGCTTTTGAAGACATTGGTTCTTCACTGCACAGCAACTGTTATAAAGGGGTGTTCCTATGGTTCCTGTGTTCATCTATTTTGAAATACATTAATTCATATAACAGGGTTGGAAAACATTTGGCAGAAAAGGGCACAGTTGATCTCAGCCCAGACAGCTTAGGTTGTCTCAAGGCTTTGGTCTTGATCTGGAGCCATATGCACTCTTTTAGCACAGTCACGGATTTTACAGGGTGAGGATGGCATGGGCTTCAGACTCTTTGCTTTAGGACACTTTGTCTGGCAGCTGCAGCATCACTGCTGAGACATCTGGGGTAGCTGCTCCAGCTCAGACAGCCTGTCGCCTCCTGGGATTGGCATCAGGACTGAATGCCTGGGCAAAGACCAGTGTGCAGGGCTCTCCTGGGCTCCTGGGAAACTTCTCAACAGGGAAAGAGCTGCTGAGCAAAAGTGTGGGTTGCAACTGAACCCCACGCCTGTTACCTTTGTAGCCATGCTGCACAGGGGTGGTAGAGCCACAGTAGCCAGCCTCTACTGCAGCAGTGCAGACGCTCAGCCCTGCTCTGCCGGTTGGAAACAAATGCACTGATTTGCCAACTGCTCCCCTGAGCCAGCTCGGCCTCAGAGAAACCAAAGCCCTTCCCAAGAGCCGTCATCTGTCAAGCTTGTGTTACTGTCTGGCACATCAAGCGACCAAGCTGAGTTTGAAATTCGTAGGGAAGGGGAAGAGGCCATGGAGAGCGCTCTTAAAGCTGGGCTACGCTTTGTCTCCTCACCCAAGGCAGGGGGCAGGACACTCATCTGCAGAGCTGCTGCAGGAAGGATTGGCTGGGGACCCCTGCGGGCAAGGCCTTTCCCAAATAGGCCAAGGGTTTTTCTATCTGGGACACCAGATAAACTGAGGTAATGATGGTCCTTTGTGAATCCCTCTCCTTGGGACTTTTGTCCATCCTTAGGACTTCAATGCATCAGCTTCACAAGTCACATGTGGACAAGCACTGTCTGCAGGGCTTTCCTGCCTCCAGGAAGGATGTTGTCTTCTGGGCAGGAGGTATTCTTGTGCCCACTGGCACAGGGCTATGGGGGCCTGAGAGGGTGTAAATGCAAAACTGCAGTCACCTGCATAGAGTAGCCATCCCCTGCTGTCTTAGGGGATGAGGCGATGCAGTGCTCTGCTTCCGCTCCTGGCATACAGGAGTGAAACCAGTGTCAAAGCTGATGGCTGCAGAAGGAGGAAAGGATCATTCAAAGAAGAAAGCTATTGACTAAGCCTCCAAAGCAAAATCCTGCAAGACGCAGTCTTCAGAAAAGCATTTCTTGATCCAGGGAGTGCAGATCCAGGGCCTCCCAGTGAAACTCCTCTGGAACTTGCTGCGTCTTCTGATTCACACCAGCATCCTGAAGAAGCCCTTGGCAGATCAGGATGACATCCTGCTAACTCACAGTAGAACAATGTGCTGCCTGGAGCAGCAGGTGGGCAGGAGACCTGCCTTCTCTCCCCGACCTTGTCCTGTGGCACAGTCTGAGTCGCAACACTTGGCTTCTCTGTGCTGTCATTTTCCTGTCTCTGAAGTGAGGGCTGGGATAGGGGTTGGTCTCTGATGGGTGTAAAAGCATGAGAGGCCAGCTTGTTGCTGTCATGCCATCAGCCAGGGACACACCTGTACTGTTGTCTACAGCTTCAAATGCCACAGCTGCTGTGCTGGGCTGCAGGGTCTGGGCAGTGACGAGGGGAACCACCACTGGGATGGTAGCACAGGTGATCTGAGCAGTATCTGAGCCATGTCACTACTGCAGGCTGATGACTGACTGCAGGTAGTCCATAATTTCTACTTCTTCTGGGCCCATTAAGGTGAAACTCCTCTTTCAGAGAGGGCACAAGCCAGAGGTCTAACTGCAGCTCCCACAGCCCATCCCAACGATCTGCACAACAGCCATATAACCAGGACAGCACTAAACTTACTGGGAGGTGACCAGCCACATATTTTAAAGGGCTTCTAAAACTGCTCTTGTGGCAGCCCTCAGCTCCCTTCGGTAGCAGATCTGGCTGGTGCCGGTTTAACAATTCCCTTAGCCGTCCACAAAATAAGATTGGGAAATGATCGAGGGTTAAGAAAACACAACATGTTCTCAAACACACTTTGTTTTTAAACAAGAGCTTAGCACAGCCCGACCCCACAGGCAGTCGAATTAGCACAACGGGAGCAACAGTGACTGGGCACAAGTGGCATCATTTGAAACAGGGTCTGCCCGGGAGGAATCACAGCCTGAGCTAGCTAGTTTCAAATTGCTTTGCATTGCTTTCACCCCTCAGTTGCAGTGTAGTCATGGCCAAGTTTGCCATTTCCTTGGGGCAATGATAGAAGCAGAGCTAAGGTTGTTTGTATTCCTGGTCCTTTTAAGCTGAACAGTTTTAATATCGAATTCTGAATCTTTTCACTCTTTGCTGCATCGGTTGCATTATCAGGCCTTTTGCATTTCAAACCTTTGCTCTGAATGTGCTAGTTCTTTTAATATCTATTTATACTGTGACTTTAACCCTTAAGTGACTGATCTTCCCCCTCATTGGAAGTGTGGGAAAACTTACAAGAAAATGTCTTGGGCAAGGAGTCACCCTGGGACAGTGATGCCCAGTGTGCTGGCTCCCACCACTTCAAGTTCACGGCTTGGTCTGGGATGGGGCCCCAGGACAGCATTCACTTTTGCGTTGGCAGTGCTCAGATCTAGGTCAGCACATCACGTCCTTTTTAGCTGTTGGGCTATGATTTTAAGGCAGAAATGCAAAGGTGTTTGCAAAGGAAGAGTTGAGGACAAGCGCTTTGGGACAGAGATGCTGAGCTGTTTCCTTGAAAAACATCATCTAACCCGCAGCAGTTCATAGATGCCTGGAGAGATGACCAAACTCGACTCCTAGGAGAAAAGTGCTGTGGTGTGAAGTAAGGAGCCAAGGAAGGTCTTCTTGCAAAGCACTACAACCCCCGCAGCAGTCATAGGAAAGCTGCTGCTGAGATCTGTACCCGATAAGAGAGAAACCACAAAGGCCAGCAGTCTAAGTGGATAAATTGTTCCCAAGAGGATTCCACTTGGACTCTAAATAAACATCGACACTTAACAAGCACCTCCTAGCTCAGCTCAGTGGGTGGTTCGGAGGCTGACTGCTGTGTACTTTCTCTGATAACCCGTAGGCTGGGGTTGAGTTCTCCATCAGCTCCAACCTTAGGATGGCATCTGGGTGAATTATGGGATGCAAACAATTTGTTTCAAAATATTTACAACCTCAGAAGCTGGATTTGGATGGTGCAATTAAATAAGAAAGCTTATGACAGCCTAGGGCTTCCAAATTGAAATGAAAAGTTCTCTTCTTGACATTTTCTTTCTTAAAAAATAAATTAATTAAGTTCTTTTCAGAGTTAAGCCTATTTGTAAATTTCCTGCATGATACCTGATTTGAGGAAAAAAACATTTGGGCAAGTTCCACAGCTACTGACAAAAGGTAGGCTCTTACTAGACCACTGAGAATGTGCCTACTCACACTATTCTCAATGTGATTACATTGGGACCTGAATACAGGTGAGCTGTTTCAACAGTTCCAGTGCGAAACAACAGGAGACCCTGGCAAGCACTCTCCTCTGACTGGGTCCTTTCCCACTTGTTGGTCAGCACAGACGTGAGGTCCACCTGGAGCTCTTCTTCCACCCCTTGGAGATGGTGCCTCATGATCCTTGTCAAGACAGACTCATGACCTGTTTGTGAGGCTCAAGCCTTCATCTCTAGACAGCTTCCAGTGGTACTTTAGACATATGCAGGCTCCACTCAAGTGTCTCATTCAAGAGAGGCCGGTCCCAGTTCCTGTCACACTCAGTAGAGGAAGAAAGGGTGATCTGTGTCCTGCTTGTGTGTGCTTGTAGTACTGCCTTAGGTGTTGCACCAGCTGCACTCACGTCAGCTCCTGAACAGGCGGTTTGAGTGCAACCATGTGAGCTGTAGGAAGGCTAGGCTTGCTCTGTGATTTGCATCTTGAATTGAGTAAGACTGCTTTTGTCTTAGGAAAAAATGCCTTTAATGCAAGGTTGCCACTAATTGCATAATATTTCAATATAATCCATCAAGCCAAGAGGTTTCTTATCCATCCCCATTGACTATTGATAGTCAGCTGCCTGGAGGCTTTGAAGGAGCCATTGAAGGTCATTGTAAATGTCTCAGAGGATTCAAGGCAGAGACATACAAATCGCTGGGGCCTCACGGGCTGAAAACAGCTGTTTGCAACATGCATCAGCTAGTAACGGTGAGATCTGAACTGATTAGAGGCTGTTAAAATCTGTCTCTTAATCTAAACATCTCAGAGCTGTAAATCTCCATGAATAAGTCTTGCTCTTCCTCCTGATGCTTTCTGCCAGACCAGAAATACCGTGTGGAGAACCTGGAAATACCTATTGAAATTTTGGTTCTTCAGTTCAGTCTGGAACTAATAAATGTGGAAGCAGTTATGAAAATATCTCCCTTCCCTGAAATTAATAAAAACATATATCAGATCACTGTCAGACAGGTTCACATTATGGGTTAAGTCATGAGTTGTGTCTCTCACTATTGGAGCCAGCTCCCATGCTGTCAGATGCCAGAGGAGTGGATAGGGAACCACCATGCCTGTTTTGCAGTGATTGCAGAGACTGTTGGCCACTTCCCAAAAGGCTATCACACTACCAGAAAGAGCTTTGGTCTCACAGCACTGGAGGAAAGTTGGTGACTGAGTATCAATAAAATAACCCTAAGTAGGGACCCATTCTTTCCTCTTCTTGGGTATGATCTACAAGCAACCCTGGACTTTTTCAATGTATCTGTTCTCAAAATCACAGGCCAGAGACTACAGTCATTTCAGAAGCAAGTTCTGGGCTTTGCCAACCTGTCTGATGCCCGTTTTTGACAGTCCATGTCTGAGCTGGCTCCAGGTGCTGGTGGGCAGCTTTAGCCATGGATACAACTAGCTTAGTAGTATCTTCTGTTTGGGAGAGGGCAAATCCTAAAATTGAATTCATAGGCTGAATCTCTCAGGTGCTGACATTCAGTATTTGTTTGTCCTATCTGGACCCTAGCAACAACTGAAAGTTCACTCTTCTGTCAATGCTCTTGCTAGTAAACCAGGTTGTTTGGGAAGTCTGGTGTACAAAGGCAAATTTTTTTGTATAAGGCAGGAAGAAGTACTACTTGATTAGCACAGTGCAGCAGCTGCTAATGCCCACTGCATGCAGCCTGCCCGTGTGCTCATTGCTGCACTATCCGAGCACCCACCTGCAGGACTAATTTTTGTCACTGGCTGTTTGTCCTCTCCAGGGACCTGGGTACAAGCAGGAGGTACAAGAACATACAGACATCCTTCTGAGGGCTGGAGGGGTCAGTGTCCCTCCTCCTGCTACATCCTTCCTACGTCTTCCCTTCTCACCCCTCTCCCACCCATTGCGTTTATCTCTTCAGTCTACCCTCAACTTCTTCTAATCCAGACACCCAGGGTCTCTCCATTCCTAATCCCAGCTGTCTCCAGATCTCCAAATCCATCCAAGGCACCTCTCCTCAGCTAGCCACCCTTTCCTGCCATCCAACACTTTGGCTGATCTCTCCCTCTCCTCCCCATCCTGTCTCTACAGGCTCTGTTTTGAGCTTAGCTTGGCTAATGAAAATAAGATCTTCAGGGAATTTAGCTGCAAAACTCTATCAATTTTAGCTGAACACATCCTCTGTTTTTCGGTTACTTATAAACTCAGTCAAATTTATCTGTTCTCTTTAGAGACAGTGAAAGACACATCCCTAAGAAGAGGCAATGTTTTTCTTTTTAAGCCTTGGCTTCAAATATAAGGGCGATAGATTTTCTTTAAGGAAAGAAATCCCCAAATTTGTTAGCATTGGCACAACGCTGTATTTTTCACTAGCCTTGTTTCTCATTAGCAACTGAATCATTTTAGCAGGAATTTTTCCAAAAATATTCAGTCTGAGTCAGACATTCAGTCTCGAATGTTTTAGCCCAAACAGTGAGTTTGGCATTTTTTATGTAAAAGCAAACAAGGGTCTTATCATTGGAAATCTCAGGCAGGAATAAGTGTTGCTGTTACCAACTTGGGCTCCAGTATGGTAGAGTGTTTTCGTATCCTGCAGAACCAAAGTCAGCTGGGGGAATATTTCCAGGACCTCTTGGGAGCTTGCTCCTCATGGCTTGATGGGATGTTTGGGAAGTAGCAAGCACTTGGGCAGCACAGCACCCTCAAGGATACGTCTGGAGGAGGTGGACAGGTCCAGAGTATCTCTGCTGATGTCTTTTCTACCTACAATTGCCATTCTTCAGGTTTTCTTGCCTACAAATCTCCTCTATTCCCTTACCCCTTTTTTGTGCTGTCGGGAAGACTTTCTCACCACATTTCTCCCCAGGACCCTTCTTTCTTGCTTCTCCTGGGTTTGCAGTAGGGATTTTTCATCATGTTGCAGGCATGGGGGGGCCAGGGGGCTGGCACATTCCTCAACAAGGCTTCGGCCCCAGCCAAACTCAGGGGAGCTCCAGGGTGAATCAGTGAGGACGGGGCTTTCCTTCATCAGCTTCTTGTTGCTGCAGGCTGGATTTGTGGCTAAGGTTTTGGGGGCGATGCCAAAACATAGCTGCATATTATGTGGTGTGTCCACACACTTTCCTCCATCTCTTCACTCCGAGTGTCAGGAAAACCTAGGGCCTGGCGCAGACCCTGTGTCTCTCTCTCCCAGCCGCAACACGTTGATGGATTTCCCCTTTGGTGGACTAGCTCAAGCAAACGAAGCTTATTTCCGATCCTCCTCCTCACTCAGACTTAACAGCACATGCAAATAAATTTTCCCAAGCAAACATTTTTGTTTGGTGCTAGCCAACTGGGTCTGCAGCTGATGGCATCGAGCCATGGTGGGAGAGCTCTGCCTTGGCCCTGCAGCCCTAGTGGCTGTAGTGCAGCCTGCCCTGCAAGCAGAGATAGATTCAGTCACTCAGCTGCACAAGCAACTTGCAGTCCTGGTCCCAATGACTTCAATGGCCCTAGTGATCATGTGCTGGCTGTATCATGAGTACTTCACTCCTGCCATGGCCATGAATATAAATCTCCCTCCCTAGGTCAAGCAACATCCATGAACCGCAAGGGAGGTCCCTGGATGGATAGGCTGTCAGGGCTGGCTCCCAGAGACCCTCTGGTTTACACTTCAGTGCAATATCAGCTCTCAGGGGACAGCCTCCACCCTTGGAAATGGCCATGCAGCAACAGAGGGAAGTAAGCTGCTCCTTTGCTCTTCTCTCAGAAGGCCCAATGTGTGCCGCCCAGCACTGCTGGCCTGAGGTGAACGGGGGCTTGCTGTGCCTCCTGGGCTCTGACTTACAGGGGCACCACAGCTCAGCTCCTGTTTCATGCCTGGCTACTCCAAAAGTTCATATCAACCTAACAGACACCAAGCCCGAAAGGACTCAGTGCTTTAGGGAACCAAGGAAACCCTCCTGCCTTGTCTCTAGGGGCTTTCTCTTTATCTCACAGTCTTAGCAAGCAGACAGGTCTGGCTGGTCCATCTCCATCGTTCCCCTCTCTTTGCTTTGAGGGTGGCCATTTCACTGCCAATATGGCCCTCAAAAATAAGAAAAAAATCCCAGGGGCATTTTCAGGGCTAGAGGAGCCTGTGCACCTTCTTCCTGTGTAGCTCTGAGTTAGGAAAAAAGTTCTTAGCAAAACAGGATTTCAGCAGCCAGCTGGGTGGTAAGTCTCCTATCTGCATCAGGCTGCCAAGGACGCCAGGGTTCATCCCCCAAGAGAAAAGCCCTCCACAAAGGCAACCAAGGCAGAGTATTCCTCGCAAAGACTGGGACAAGACATGTGAGGCTTGCTCCTGCAGAAGAGAAATAATGCCTGAGGCTGAGCTAGAAATTTTTTTTGCAAAAAAGTTATCTGTGAAAAGAACATTTTTAAGGAGACCGAGACTATTCATAAATTCAAGTCAAATTTAGAGATTACTTTCAGCCCATAGCTTCCTCTATCCTCTCCCTTCCCTTCTCTTCCCTTTCCTTCCCCCCCCCCCAAATTATTGTTCATAAAAATTAAAACAAAATGTTTTGGGGTTTTCATTTGTTAAAAAATAAAACAATTTTCATTTTAAAAATTGCCAAAATATAAGTTTTGAAAGGGTGGGGTCTTTTGAAAGGGCAGGCTCAAAGCATTGTCATTGCTGAATGAAAACCACGGAGAGGAATGCATCCTGAGAGATGCAGGGCCTTGGGACATGGGGCCTGGAGGACAGCGTGGCAGCACAAAAGACCGCAACCGCAGCTCCCATTGTCCGACTCCAGCCTGCCCCTTCAATTCAGATATCTCCTTTCATTCTCTCTCAAGGAAAATCCTATCTGCATTGACCTTCCTCTATGAATTTATTTGACTAAAATAATTTTTTAACGCAAGACTAAAAATAATTTTCTAACGAGGAGATATTGCTGTTGTAGTTTCTTTGAAAGGCTCCAAACACAGCTCTCCTCTTTTCCGATCCAGCTTTCTCTATGCTTCTAAACATCTGCATTTAACTGATATCTGGTTGTTTATATCAGAGCCTGACAGCCCAGGTAGAGACTGTTTGATGAAGGTATGTACATCTGTGCACAATAAAATCAGCGAACAAAAGGCTAGTGAGGTCCTTGGTTTGCCAAGGAGCAAGAGAAAGAGAGGAGCAGGAGACAGCAGCATCGAGCTTAGCGTAAAGCAACTGGAGCCAAAACCTTTCATCAGAGAGTTCTCAGCACCTGGCAGATGTTTTGCTCCCATCCAGGTCTGCTGTGTGTCTGCGGACCATGCAGATGCATCTTCTACACTGGGTGAAAAAAACAGCATGAAGAGCATAGATGATGTTACTGGAATGTGATTTTATTACAGCCACCAAAGATGTTCATAGAAAGAAAAGATGGGTTACTGAAGAGCCACTTAGGGTAGTGGGGAAATTCAAAACATGAAGCAGTGGCTGGAAATTAAAGCCAGGCCAATTTATGTTAGAAACAAAGCAAAATGCTTTAGCACAGTGGGTGATTAACCATCAGGCCAAGGGAAAGAGCAGGCAGGATCCTCATTTCCTCCACAAAACATGCTCTGGCAGAGCACAAGTATTGTCCTTGATGCATGAGGACCTCTTACAGATTCAGAGGTGGTATCTAGGGGCAATGGAAGGAATCGCAATGCACTACTGGATCTGTGAAATCCTGACTACTAACTCCTGTGCACCCTAGACATTGCCTGCACCAAGCATCTCTGAGTTCCTACTGCCTTTCTTCTCTGAGCTGTAGCACCGGCATGATGACTGGCTAGGTCACAGCCTGGTCCCCAGCAAGAATCTTTCCTATGCCTGTATAGGCCATTTATTGATTTGCCTTAACTCTTCCTTCTCTGAGAGTTATTCTCAGGAAAAATAGGATGGTGATCTTGCATCAGTAGACCAAGCCTCTCCCTTTGGGCACCTGTAAGCATGTCAGCTAGAGACTTAACTGCTTGTTAGCACTGGCTGATGGCCAGGCAGCACACAGCGCTGGAGTATTCAGGGCTCAGGCACTCAAGGGTAGGATGAGAGATAATAATTTTGGTTAAACCTTCTCCTTGTGTCAGTTTGGTCTATGTTTTCTGCACAAAGGGGTCACTCAAAAGGAGAGGAAGATGGAAAAGCATTCATGTGCCTGGGGTTAGGAGGGGATCTCCATCTGTTTGGTGCCCAGAAAGTACCTGGAAAGCACAAGAGCTGGTAAAGATGCCACCACAGTATGTGGTCATGAGAGTGACCACAGTGTGAGCTTCTGGGTACCCTGGGAGTGCAGGGGGAAGGAGGGGACACAGCCAAGCCCAAGCTGCTGGAACCAAAAATACTCTGAAAAATGACAGAGGAGAGGTGGCCATTGCTACCTGGCTGCTCAGGGTGCTGGCCAGGAGCTTGTGCGGAGGCTGGGTACAGTGGGATGCAAGACTGCAGAGAAGTGGAGGTGAAGCAGAGCCCGACCAGTGCCTTTTCCTCAGTTGTTCAAGGTGCAAGCAGGATGGAGGCAGCCTCAGTGTGGGTGAGAGCTTGTACGCTGCACTGTGAGCACCTGTGTCCTGGAGCACGTGTGCCACGCTGGGCGTGAAGGAGGGCTCATACACCCTGCGCATCCTCCCTACCCCATCATTCCCTCCTGCGAGAGCTTGTACACGGGTAGCATATGGGATCTTTAGGTCATTTGCTCTGAATGGGGATGGAGATGGTTGTTTTAGGGAGTTCTCTGAGCTTCTTGCTCAGGTCAGCTCTTTACCTTCTGTAGGCACTGGACTTTCTCATCCCTGGAAGGGCAGCTTAAAATGATATTGTGCTGGGGAGATGGGCTGCAAGGAACTCTGCACACCCTGCTTTTTCTTTCACATTTCTGTGGCAGCACTGACTCGGTGGCACCTTCTAAAATATTTGCAAAGATTTTGAGAAAAATGGGGGACTTCTACTTCCTGATTTTGAAAAAAAAAATCTGTTTATCAGGTAATTTAAAAAAATGCAAAAATTTTCACTCTTAGTGTGGGCCAACCTTTGAATTTTAAAAAGGGACTTTCCAATACGATCTTGTAAAATACTTGAGTATGAACTCCAGCTCTTATTTAATTATGTGTTCTAGAATGAGGTGAGCTTTCATGCTCGTAGAAAAACACACGTATCCACTACCTTCAAGGAACAACCAGGTCTTCCATGAGTTCAGGAAGCTCCCTGGAGAAATATTTCCTCGTGTTGGTGAACGGGGACTAGTTCCTGTGGCGTGTAGCACTGAAGAGGGAATCTCAAGGCTTTGAACAATGGAGATGTGCCTGCAGAATTTGTAATCTATAGCTGGGATGACAGATCCTCAAATTGGGAAACTCTTCTTTTCTTCCTTCACTCAAGTCAAGTCTCAAGGCTGGTGCCACTGAGGAAGAAAGTTGTTGCCTTAGTAGTTAGCTACAGTTGAAAGGACTTCTGGGCTGCTTCCTCCACATCACAGCCACTGTCCTCCTCTCGTCAGCACCACACATGTGGTGAAGGCAGTAGCTTGAACTAGTGCCTCAGTTCTCACTATTGCCGTATGCTTCCTGCATGATCCGAGAAAATGGTTTAATCTGAGCATCTCACTTTCTCTTCTGTAAAACTAGGCTTAGTACTTTAAAAATACCACCACCTCCTTCCTGAAAGCTTAGATCATACGTTCTGCAGGGCAAGAATCATCTCTAATCCTCTTATTTGTGCAGCACTTAGTGCCACAGAACCATCATGCTGGCAGGGGTTGCCCAGCATGTCACAAGAAAAGGAGAATACCATAGCTGAGCAGCTGCTAGGGCACTCCTAGCAAAGGCACAGAAAGCGCTCCCTGAGATCAAGAGGAGATTAACGGGAGGAAAAAAATCTACAAGGCGGAACGCAGAAAGCACTAGGTGCATGCCCCTATGTTTCTTTTAGATGCCAACAGTCTGTTTAACTGCACTTGCAGAGCTGGCAAATGTGTCTCTGGGACAGGCCAGACGTAAAAAGCAGCAATACCCTCTGCAGGCAGAAGCTGGGTCTCTAGTCTCCTTGATCGTGTTCTCCTGTTCAGATGTCCTCAGATTAAAGTTATGTCACTGGCTGGTGTCGGAAATCTCACTTTCTCACGGTTGACAAACCACTCTGGGGCTGCTGTTCTCACTATTAGCAAGTTGGTCGTTGCATTTCCTACTCTGGAAGTATTTGGATCTGGTTGAGACGTGAGGTCGTGCCTCACTGCGTTAGCCAGAAGAAATCAAACTGAAAGAGGAAAAGCAGAGAGAGCATTCTTCATCCAACTTCTCTGGAGCCATCCAGAGGATTTTGCTCTCCAGCTACACTGTGGCTTAATGTCAAGAGTTATCTGGGGATTTTCCTAATAAATAATCCGGAACTGCACTTTGATTTTCTGGTCTGAAATTTGATAATTAAGCAAATATAGCTTGTCTTTGTCTTGGGCAAGCACCATAAGGTAAACAGGAAGGAATGAGGGATTAAGATGTTTCTGCTCTAAAGGGAGGTGACAAGCCCAGAGCTGTGACACCTTCGTGAAGAGCTGAGAGGCCCAGCTGTGGGTTGGCATTGCACAGATGCATTGTTCAGGGGTGAAGAGCAAATAAAAGCAAAGGGAAAAGAAAACAAGCTATAAAATTCTCTGCAAAGCACATAGCCCCAGCAACTGCCTCTTGATGTTCCCTTGACAGCTCTGGGGTTGAGCTTTTGAAGTTCTTAAGTTTTCTTTTGCAAAGGCCCCTTGTTAAAATAGTCCCTGTGTTGACATTAGGCTGCATATGGTAGAGAAATTGGACATCTCCCGGCAGGTTCAATCACAGCAGATTTAATCAAAGCAGTGAGGGACTTTCTGGTATTTGACTACTGGGCGTCAGGCTGGCCCCATCTCAGCAATGGGATGAGAGATGCTGATGCAGACAGACAAGATTTTATTGGCATGTTCTGGGCCACAGAAAAGTAATAGAGCCTCATGATGCAAGTACCAAACATGGGAAGAAATACAAGGGAAGAAACTGGCTCAGAAGGTCTTGAAATTAAATGTAGTGTTCGAACATCCATGTGCACTGGGACTGTGAGCAAGTGCAAGCATTGGGAAAGATGGGCAGGTGGTGCCTGGAAATGTATTTCTCTAACAGTGCAGGGGAGAAATCTTTTTTCTCTCTAATAGTGCAAAGCTCATGTGACAAAATTGGTGTGGTCAAGGGATTCTGCAAGGCAGTTTTCTAACCGCAGAGGGGGTCACCACCTTCAAGGTCAGCTTTGCATTGGGACCCAGCTTTTGATTCACATTAAGAACGAGGAGAGGCAAAAAGGACATTTCCTGTTTTATAATCTTGCTATAAGTCACGATGGTGAAACTCTGCAAGGTCTCAGTGCTCTCAGACCCTCAGCTCCCCCTCCAAAAAGCCAGAGGCTTTAGCACCATGCTGATCTCCCTGGAGAGTTTTGGGTTAGCAGAGGGCTTCCCATAGCTGGCAATGCCATCACAGCATCCCCTCCTCCGACATCCGCATGTTTCCATCCCAGGCATGTGGTCCCAAATCAGGACCTGAGCATGCCCAGCCTCTCTCTTTTAATATGATGTTGTTTAGCCTGTAGACCCATGACCGAACTGGGGTAGGTACATCCATGATCACCCCCGGATGCCACTGGTGACTGCTTCTGCTCTTTTCTCCACAGCCTGCAACTGCAACCTTCACGCCCGGAGATGTCGCTTTAACATGGAGCTGTACAAGCTGTCGGGACGCAAGAGTGGAGGCGTCTGCTTGAACTGCCGGCACAACACTGCGGGGCGTCACTGCCACTACTGCAAGGAGGGCTTCTACCGGGATCTGACCAAGCCCATCTCCCACAGGAAAGCCTGCAAAGGTACCCAGACTGGGGGGCTGGGGGAAGGACAGGACCGTGTGCAGCTCCTTCTCCTCCCAATTCCTTCCTCCCTCTTCTGTTTCCACAGCTATTTCTACTGCCAAATTCTCCCTACCCTTTCTTCTCCCAAAACCAAACTATCAGAATGCTTTTTCTTATCCCATCATTACTGACTCTCACCTTCCCTCAATCTCCCCAGCCCCCTCGTGAGAAGAAGGCCATCAAGATAAAAAAAAATCCTCACTGCTGAGGATGAATTTAAAATATTTTCAGACTTTAAAGGACTATTTTCTCACTTATAACTCATATATATATATGTGTGTATATATATATATATATATGTTATATGTAACTGATGTAATAATATGACTTGTATGTTATGCTCCCCTCTACTCTGATAGTCACAGCTAACTTGGTTAGCATGTACATAAAAGCAGACTTGGACAAAATCCCAGGTACAGGGTTAGCGGCTGCATCTCAAGACAATCAATCTTCGAATTTCACACCAAAATCATTTGGCCTGTGGCAGCTTAACAGCGCCGCACACAAACACGCGCACTGCTCGCAAACGTCCCGCGGCGTCGGGCAGGCATTCAAAGCACGCGTGAGCAGGCAAGGAGAAATGAAGAGGCGGCGAAGAAAGCGCAGACAAAGGAGAGGAAAGACAAAGGTGCAAACAGGCCGGTGGGATTAATCCGGGCGGCAAATGAGCCGCTTGCTTAAAACCCGCCACCGCCTGCATGTCCTGCTTTTCCCAGGTCGCACACCAACAAACCTGAGCACCTGCAAAAGCAATGCTCGCCTCCTTCAAGCCCCCGCAGACGTCTCGCTCCGTCCTCCACCTCTTGGGATGGCCTGGGTGGTTCACAGCATGGACACCATCCTACCCCTCCACATGTTTTCCTCATGTTCTGTTGTTTTAAATAAGAGCAGCTCCTTAAAATGAACCTTTTCTCCTTTTTTTTTTTTTAAAAAAAATTAAGTCTCAGCTGTCTGCTGGAAGACACAAATCTTGAACCTAAGACACGGCTAAATAATTCAAATAAATCCTCAAAAATCAGATTAGAAGATGTTGGGGGTTCCCACAAAAAGCTTCAGCTCTTTTCTCTTTAAACATTAGTTTCAACAAGAAAAGGAAAGTTTTTTGGCCTAAGCCGGATATTTTTGGCTGGAAAGCTTCGGGTCTTCAGCGTTCTCAATTTTTTAATGAAAACGCTTCTTCATATTTTTTTCCACTGAAAACAGACCCTCTTTGCCAAAACAGAAAAAGAAATCACTTACTTAGACAGTCCTACTCCCCTTTTTTTCACCTTGTAAAAACTATTTCAATGAGACATTTTCAAACCGCCCTGCATTACGATTGCTAATAAGCTACAGCTTCAGCCGGAGAGCGCGTTGGTGGGATGTGAACAAAGCCCGGGGCTGAATGGTGGCTCTGAGGGGGATAGAAAATTGCCATTTTGGGGCAGCAGCAAGCGCCCGCGGAGCAGAGAGCCCTGCGCAAACCCAGCGGAGAGGGGAGCCGAGCCGCTTGCACGCGAAGCTTGCACGGTTCCCGCGCTGCAGGCGGCCGGTCGCGGCGCAGGACCCGGCGGGCACAGCCCGGAGGATCCCGAGCGGATACGTGCGTCGTAAGAAAGTTCATATTTTTCGTTTCAAGGCCGGGTCACAGCCCGAGTAGCAAAGCATTAGGTTGAAGCAAACAAAGGGAAATTCTGAACGCATGGTCTTTCCTCCGCTGGAGCCGGCGGGGGGGAGCGACGCAGATGACGGGACCCTTCACCCGCCCGCTGGGGAGCTGCGGGCTCTGCTCTCACGGAGCGGCGCTCGCTGCTTCGCGCCTTCCCGCTGCTTCACGCCACGCCGGCCCCGCACCGGGCCGCGCGGTGCCTTCCCGCGGGTGCCCTGCCGAAGGGAGTAGAAATCACCTGTGCAAAACCTCAGAGCTTCCTAAAGTAAGGTCAGGGCAGCGTGGGGGCTTCCCACCCCTCCCGAAGCGCTCCGAACTCCTTCCCAGGGTGCTGGCTCATTCCTGCGGCTTGGCCCAGTTCTCCCAGCTGCTTTCCTGGGGCAGGAGCTCGTAGGTCTGGGGAAGGATCTTGGGGGAGAGGAGTACTCCCTTCTAGCCACAATGATGCATAGATCTGCATATATACATATAAATACACACATATATATACTATATATATACATATATTTGTGTGTGTGTGTGTATACATACATACATGCATATATACATATATATATATATGTATGTATGTATGCCCTTACCCTGCTGTTTGGTTCGTAGGGCTGGTGCACGCTAGCCCATAGAGGGGAGCAGATGCTCTGCTGCAGGGCAGGTCTGATGCTCCCTTGCCCTTTCCATCCCTCGGTGGTGGCTTGTACCAGGCTGTCCCTCCTTGAGGAGGTTTTGAGGACTTCACTCTTGCTTTTCTCCACTGTCCTTCCTGGCTGGCCATCATGTCCTCTCCATTTACCCTTGCTGTCTCCCTGGCCCCTCGTGCCTGCTAACCTCTTTGCGGCTGGAAGAGCCTGATAACACGCTCTCTTATCCGAAAGGCTCCCCTGGGGGCGGGGGATGGATGCAGCCACAGGTGAAGCGGTTCCCACAGCAAAGGCAATTGCTCTGAAAAGTAATTTTCCTCCAGGAGTGTGTAAGCACCTTGTGCCTCCGCCTTGCCAGCGCACAGAGTTTATACCATCCCTTGGCCCAGGTGTTTCTCATGATGCAGGGATGTTTGCGAAAGTGTCAGCCACAGACGCTGTCTCGACACCCCGCTCCCCACGCACACGGCCTGTGCCTCGGTTTCCCCACGTGAGCACCAGAAAACAAGGCTTTGCCAGGCAGTTTGCAAACATTTAAGGCTGCCTTTCCCATTTGCTGAATCGCTCTATTAACTGCACTTTGCAGTTGTTCTTTTCTTATCCCATTGCCTTCTCGAACTGCTCCTGCTCTTGAAACTTGAGATTGACAAATGTAAGTACTTCTCTAATCTCCCATGGTTTATAACAAAAATGCAGCTATTAGAGCTAATAAATACAAAGGTGTGTAATACATATACTTAGTAAATGACCAGCTCCTCAACTCTCAGGGTATTTGCACAATTTCACAGTATTTGGAATAGTTTATTGCCAGTGTAATCCAGTGTCCTATATAGACACAGATGAAATGAAGTTTCCTACAGCAAAGGATATTCCTTTGAAAAACAGTTTTCCTGATGTCTGTTTATGATTTAGGGATTTTATTTTTTCCCTGGTTTTCCCTGGTTTTCTTCACTGATTCAGAAACTATTCTGAAATAATTCTTAAAAAACAGGCATTTAAAAAGAACCACCATCTAATAACTTCAGTCATTTCTCCATTGATAACAATATTAATTTATCATCTCACCAAGCTATCTGTCAATGGGCAAAGCTCTTCCAGCATCTCATGTTGACCAAATGTATTTAGAATTAAGAAATTAACTGTCCTGTATCATCTGCCATCTCCCTTACAACTGCCTTACGTTTCATCTCACATGACAGATTGTTTTCTGTATAAGACTTGATTCTTTCAACCATTGCATTACTCCATTCTTATTTTACACATGAAATTTTTAAACAAAATTCATTTAATAATCTTGTGAATTGATAGAGAACAGTCAAGGAAGCATGCAGCAAATCTAACCCCCCCTTACAAGCATAGGCTAGCTAGGGTGAACTTATAACCAATGTTCTATGAAAGATCTGCTGAAGACGTTTTGTATTAGTTCAACTTCATTAATTCAGCCTAACAGAGACATTCAGCTAAATTTTTCCTCTTACCTGTGTTTCTCATCTCTTATCCATTCTACAGACTAGGCGATATTTCTCAATTCATAACAAATCTAATGTCACATAATACAGAACGATAGTGGAATAAGTTGTGTTATTTTACATGGTGGTTTGGATACCTAATTTTGGTGACTTATTTTTTTCCAAATTATCAGCATGTAAAAATTTTACATGCTGACTGTTTCTTTAAAGAAAAAGAAAATGCCACAAACTTTTCCACGTATCAAAGGACAACGGTGTGAGGTTCAGATAGTGCAATGAATTGTGAACAGAAAGCAAAGCTAGGCAATGCTGTACTTCCCTGGGTGATGATTTTTCTAATAGTCAAATCTATAATGAAATATATCTCAAACTTTTTTAAAAGATGTTTTAACAAAGTTGTCTTAGCAGCACTTGTAAGGTCATAAAACGTTGGGCTTTAAAGAAGACTTCCAACCTGATAATAGTTAAAGAGTAGTGCAGTCATATCATATTGCTTGCCTGTATATTTGTTTGCTTCTAGTTATTTTATTGCAAAAAGAAAAAGTCATCAGTGATCAGAGATGCCATGACCCAGAGCCACGCAACAGGCAGAGCATGGCATGAAGTCTGTAAACCACACGCAAAGGAATTGATGACAGATGGAACAGGAATATTGCATGAAGTGGCAATGTTGGGAGTGTGCCAGAGCCTACCAGGACAGAGCTGGAAGTTGAAGGAGTGCTATTACTGCTGTTGGTGGGTGGTCAGGCAAAGTGAGAGACATCAGTTACTCATGCAAGGGCTTGGGCTCCACTGGAGTTTTGAGATAAAGTTCTGAGGTCAGCTACACAAACGATCTCTGCTCAGCCTCGCATGGGTATACTTGGGATGGAGGGGTCTGACGATAGGCCTGGTCTTCTGCTGTGAGGGATCAGTGACCTCCTTCCAGTGGGGTCAGAAATATGATGGGTCTTCCTTCTGGCAGCTGCACTGAAAACCTGGTTTCTAGGTACACTGTTTAGATGTGTGAGCTCTCCTGGCAATCTGACACCTTGGCAATTTTTTTTTAACTTTAATCAACAAAAACCCAGATGTGAAAAGTTGAATGCCCATCTTTTAAAACTTGGAACAAAGATGAATTATTCTTTCTCACTGATTTTTTTTTGCGAGAACATGAACAGCTCGAAAATGCTGAAACTGTGCTTCCCACTTATTTTGCTTTCCCTCTGCTCCAAATGATGTTGCAAGTGAAATTCCACGTCTGAGTCCTGCAAACCTCTGTCCGTTCCATTCCATCATGAATGGCTATAAATCACGGCATTGGTGTTAGTTCTTTTGATTAAATTCACTCCTGATATTTGCCAGATTATTGGCACTAATGTAATTCTATTGGAACAGAGACTCTGCAGGGTTTTATAGCCTTGCTATAAAACAGCTCTGTACTTTGAGGGAAGGATTTACACACTTTTTGATGAAAAGATGACAAATGATATGTGTTCTGAATGCACTTCTGCTGAGGCTGCCAGTGTAAGCCCATTGTGGAGGGGCAGAATTTGGCACCTGAAGGGATCACGTTCATTAGGACTTAGAGTTTTGGTTAAAAAAGGGATTGCCTATCTATCTGCTACACTATTCTAGCCATACATTTTTGGCAATCCTGGCAGTATTTTAAACTTGTTTTGAAGGATTATCAGCCTCTGTAAAAGAGCACGCCCAACCTACCTGACTGCACTGGCTTGTACACTCAAAAGTACAAGATTTTGACATTGCTTTTTGGAAACAGTTTGAGTTCAAAGATAGTGGCTGCAGTCTCTGTGGGTGAACCTCCAGGCTCTGGGCTTGATGGGTGCAAATGCCAATTCATCTCATCCAGCTGCTGGCATTTAGAGTAGGGGGGTGGACTAAAGTAGCCAGACTCTGTGGCTTCTTCTGCTGTCTAGAGATGAGATGAGAGCCCTGGAGATGGGACAGTGGGACATGTTCCCTGTCTCTCTCCACTGACTATAGAGGGAGCTGCTTGACCAGCTTTTTAAAGCATAGAGTTCCTTTTTACATGGCTAAAACTAAGGGAGATGAATCCTGTTCCTACTGCCTGGAGCTTTACAGAGAAGCTGGGGGTGCAGTAGGCAACAGGGTAAAATCTGTATTAGAGGAACAGAAGCAAAGGCTGAGGATAAGCTCCACAGTCAGCACCATACTAATCTCCCACTGTTGCTCTCCTCTGGCTCCTGCATGCGACATCCCAATGAAGAGCATAGAGAGAACCTGGAGGATCAGCCTGTGTTTTCTTTCCTCGCAATGTGGGGCAAAGCCACTGTTATCAGAGGTGGGTTGGCAGACATGGTGCGGTCTGGAAGAGAACCTGCATCCTTGGTGCTTCTCTGCATCCAACTGCCTGAAGGCTTAGGTGATAGTTAGTGTCTCTCCAGCCTGAGGAGATGTTTCCCACTCCCATAGTCCAAGATCCAGATCTAGGAGCATCAGACAAGCTCACTACTATTATATCCCAAGGACACAGGAACCACCTGAATGAAACACCTCTACCAGCAGCTGTCTGGGGGATCCTCTAACAGCTATTTCTGAAGATGAGTTAGGACTTACCCTGCCATGCTATAGACTGGCTTGGTCACTGAAAGATGTTTAGATGTTTCCTGGCAGGGCTCCCATCTCTGCCTTTTCTCATGATAATGAGACATCTCTGTCATCTAGGTGGGTCATCAGACTCTATCCCATCACCACAGGCAACCAGGTACTTCTGGATATCAGTTTGTTAGATCCACCCTTGATGTCCACTTCAAGAGTACATGAATCACATCCTAAGAGAGACAGCTTCTCTCCCCACAGCAGCCTCATATTGATGCTCATCTCTATTCCTGCTTGTGTATGCTTTTACACAATGAAGTCCAAAGCAATACATTCTATGAATGCCACCAAAGGAGTTGCCTTTCATTATCAAGCTTCCTTCCCTTTCTTTTCATCTATTCATCTTCTCTGAAGACCAGCTGAAGCTACCATTTAGACGACAGAGGAGCCTACCCTTAGTGCTGGCAGGATTTGGATCAAGTTCTTGTATCAAGACTTGGTTACCTCTGAAAAAAATCACATTGCTGGAAAAGGTCCAGACATTCATGGCATTGATCTGTAAAACACAGACTTTATTTTCTCATTAGGTCATGCTCTTTTGCTGTATTAACTTTCTAGCAGTTTCTATACTGCACTTGTTAGTGGCTATGCCTCAGTCACCCTGTTCCCAAAGGCCCCATAATTCTTTGTATTGGTATTATTACAAGTGTTGAGTGCTGGTTTATAGTTTCTACATCTAAAATTTGTCATCAGCAACTCCCAGGAACACACAGACCAATCTGAGAAAGTTCATAGAAGTGCGGC
The DNA here is from genome assembly GCF_028389875.1 of Rhea pennata. Taxonomy (NCBI): domain Eukaryota; kingdom Metazoa; phylum Chordata; class Aves; order Rheiformes; family Rheidae; genus Rhea; species Rhea pennata. The sequence goes on from NC_084681.1 coordinate 11,819,616, forward strand.
TTTAATCTGTCCTGTGCGCACAGGCATAGTCCATGAAAATGTCCTGGAGCAATGCAGTGCAGGCAGAACATCTCACAGGAGGCCTGAGTCTGTCTGCCACAAAGCGCAGCCACCTCCAAGGCACACAGAGGACCTCTGTGTCCCTAGGCAGGGCTATACCATGCACTTGGGACACTTGGGCTGAAAGGGTCCCAGTCTAGAAAAAGGACATGATTATTACAGAAACTCTTAACATATTTTGAGTTTGTAGCACAAAAGCATGGAAGAGAAGTGACTTTTTTTTTCTAATGAAACTCTAGCTAGATGAAACACCTCTATGTGGTCATGCCAGCTTTTACACATATGTAATTTTAATGACATTTAAGCATCTAATTAAAATTAAGCAGCCACTGATGTGCAACCTGGAGCAGGAAGAGTTTGCTGCACTGTAGTGGCAGAATATTCCTGTGGCTCATTGCCGCTATTGAGACACTTTCTAATTGTTCCAAGACAGATGGGGCTCCATTTGCCAACCTTCAGTCCTATTCTCCCTTTCATTCACGCGTTCCAGTTCCAAGGACTTTCTAATTAAATCTAATCTATGTGAGCCTTCAGCAAGGACAACTCAAATGTTAGGAGCTCTGTGCAGCCCTTTCATCTCCAAGCCCAGGGCTGTTCCATCACCTCTACCCAATGCAAAGGGATGCTGCCATGCATGGTTACTGGGGTATGCACCCCAGAGCATTTAGGAATCACAACTACCACACCCCAAGCTCACATTTGTAACCCCTGTTTATCCAAAGCCTTCGTACTTTTGTCAGGGGGTGATTTGCACTTGATTTCAGTGGAATGTATTTGAGGCAATCTTGAGTCGAAATCTACCTGCTCAGAGCGAGTGAACTCAGGGAAGAGGACCTGCAGGAGTCTCCCTTTCCAGGGAACAGCATGGGGCACCACTCTCTGTGAGGAGGCTCTGCCATTCACATCCCAAATTGAGCACACATGTCTGTGCTCTGGTCTACTAAGGTCTCCAGAAGTTGGCCTACAAACTCACTAACAAAAAGAAGAAAAAAGAGAGAGAGAGAGAGAGGAAAGAAGACAGAGAGAGAGAGAGGCTTGTCTGTGCCTGGTGATAACATCAGAGCAATTCACCTCAATGCCAAAAATATGTTTAAGCTGCAGCTGTCTTAAAGCTCCAGGGAAGTCAATAATTTCACATATTGCTCCCACCCAAGCACTTTCTTTGTATGATTCGACCCCTCTGCATGCCCCTGCTCCTCAGCAGGGACAGGTCCTTTCACCCACCAAGCCAGGCAGCTCTGAAGGAATGTCAGCATTCCCTGCCTTCATCAGGAAAGTGGGAGCTGTTTCTATGCCTGGGCCCCCTCAATCTCCTCCAGAAAGCCACGTCGACACTTCCCAAGCTCTTTTCAGCAAAGATTCCCTCCCTTCTATGAACATCTTCTGTTGGACTTCCCGGTATTGGTAGAGAATAACTCACATTTAACGTCAAATTTAAAACAGACCTAGTTTAGGGAAGGGGAGGTGCGGAAGGGGCCTTTGACATATCTTCAAACAGGCTGGGAAGACATCTGGACATAAACAAGTCAGCATCGCACTGGGACAGGGCCTGACCTCCAGCACAAATCTCCATGCGTCACTCTGATATGTCCGCTTGGCTTCTCCAGGCCAGTATCCGGTGCCGGCATGCACCCCCTCTCCTCGGAAACATCCCCAGCTCCCTGACCCCAGGATCGGGTCTCAGTGCAGCAGTGAAGCACACCTGTGCCTGCCGTGGTGCTGAGTGCTGAGCTCTCTCCAACACCCTCCCGTGGAAAGCACACATGCTGGACTCCCATCAGCACTTCCTCCTGTCCAACAGAGCCAACCTGAGACACAAAGCAGGAGCTTCTGGGAGAAGAAAAGTGCAAAGAGAGCTTAGCCTGAGATGCATCTTGGTAGTAAAAGGATGCCTCCCGTTTCTTTTAGGACAGGAGAGCAGGGAGGACTGAGCTGAAACAGCATGCCAAAGGTCTTCAGAAGGAGACGCAGCAATGCTAGAAACTGCTAGAGACATCCCGAGCTCAGTGTGGTGGGTGCAAGGTGCTCTGCTTACTTCAGAGAGGCTGAGATATTGTTGGAGAAGGGTTGGCCAGAGACCTCAGAAGGAGCATTGACTTCTCCACTCACTACTGCAGCTTGGCAAACTGTCCAAGAGATATCTCCAAGTTGAATCCCAACGCCGTGCTAGATATCTGAATGATACAATTTTTCGAGAAAGTTTAGACCGTGTTGATTTCCTGTCAGGAGCTGTGAGTTCTCTGGGTTGCTGAAAATCACATCCTAAGTCTGGGGCCTACAACCTTCGAAACTGTGGTTTTCTCAAGTTTGGGTTTGTTTTTTCAACAGAAAGAGATCCAAAAGAAATTCTGAAGGACAGATAGGGACTGTGGTTTTCAGAAGTGAAAGGGTACCTGCTGTGAGACATAATACAGGGAATTTTGCACTGCTATTGCAAAAAAGCAGTTCTCCATCATAGATCTGAGGCTAAGGACAAGAATTGCTGAGTTCATTTGCATACCTAGACTTTTGCATGTTGCTGAGACAGAAAAAAGAAAGGGAATAATTTGCCTTCCCCATAAATATTTTCAAACTGTTGAGATAATTTCCTGTTTCAAATCAGTTTTAAAGAGTGACAAATCCTCCAAATTGTCAAGAATTGAACGTTAAAACAAATTTCAGTCCAGGTGATTCAGCATATTTTTTTCTGATATTAAGCATAGTAAATTTGAAAAGTTTTTTTCCCTCATTAGAAAAAAAAATCCAGTTAAACGTATAGTTCTCTGAATATCAACAAAAAAATCGATGACCTCTGGATTTTTGTCCCAGAAGTTTTGACTACAATTTTTCTCAGACTTTGGGGACATTAAAATCTCTCTCCCTTCTGTGGATTCTTTGCTGTGTAATAACAGCTGTGCACACACTGAAGGGTTCCCCCGCTTGAGCTATTTCTGGGGTTTCCTCTCTCATCTGTGCAGCCACCTAGCTTCATGAGGTTTGTGGCAACCTCATTACCTCTGAGACTCTTCCTCTGCTGTCAGATTTGACTGAAATATTAGTGGGAGAATATGCTTGTAGGAACTTCATTTCCTTAAGAACCAGGCTAAAAATACATCAGCACAAAAGAAGTGGTTTATGTTTTTTAATCTCAGTGTATTTTCCTGTCTGTTCTGTCTCCTCCAAGAAATCCTTCATCATGGTACAGCTACACAAGAAGCAATATTTCCCCCACTCAGTATGAGCAGGTTGAATGTTGTCTTGATTTTAGAGACACGTAGACACAGGGCCTGGAAACTGCATCCCACTGCCAGATCTGCTCTCTGCCTGCATGCCTGCCTCTGGGCGTCTTTGACCAGAATTGACATTTTCCAATGGAAAAAAAGGGGGGGGGGGTAATATGCACCATGGTTGCCAGATGTAGCAACGCAAGCCAGGATGAGGCCAGGGGACACACTGCATGTCACAGTTTTCCCCTACCCTGTCACCACAGCACAAATCTGTGGGATCTTGTGTGGTCAAGATGCTTTGCTGTTAAACACCATCCCTGCAGGAGTGGCATAAGCCTCCCTGCAACTGCTCAGGTGCAGCGAGAGCTCAGGCAATGTCTATCCACACCCATGGCCAAACTAACTTGGAGAAGCCTCCAAAGAAGGAACGCTGCTTGTTTTGAATTGTTTCTCCAAACACAGAAGCCACAGGAAATTTGCTGAAGAAACTCTGCCAAGGTCAGGGCTTCAGGACAGGGGGGAGCTGAGCTAGGATCACCTTTTTGGCAGATTACAGCGACGCAAGGGCAAGGGTGTGCACGCCTGGAGATCAACACACTTTGTGCTCCCCAGCCAGATAAGTCTCCTAGAGTCAAATTTAAACTAAACGTTTGAACTAAACACAGAATAGCCTAAAAAAACATATATTAGAACAACCCAAAGACTTAGTTAAGTGATAATAACTGAAATATACCTCTAAATACTAAAACATAAGACTAAGTGAAATACATTTACGTCATCAAGATGACGCACATTGCATTGTAGAAGCAACAGACGAATTTAAATTGATCTGTTTTGACAGTTTTCTCTTAAAAATATTGCACCAAAACCAAAATTCGTGTGTGAAAGCTTTGATTTGAACATTTTCCTGTAGAAAGTTGTTGTAGCTGCCTTTCTTACTCTAGCTGACATCTGTGGAGGACAGGAGGAAAGTAAGAAAAAGCAGGCAATTTTGGCCATGATTCTGGAAAAGCATTTAAGAATATTGTTAAATATAATATGGACCTAAGCCACATTGGCTACATGAGACTTAAGTTCATACTTAAAATTGAGCATGATTTCCTGAAGGATTTTTCTCTGAATAGGAACCTTAATCAAAGATTATTGCAAATGAAAGTATACTTTTTCCGGTTTAATTCATTGCTGTTTTTTCTGCTCAGTTTGCTGCACAGTGCAAATTATCCAAACATTGGGGTTTTAAATCTGGATATCTCAAGCAATATGCTATCACTGCAGATACACAGTGGCATGAAGAGATCTAGACACACAATGAAATCAAGTCTTTTTTTTTTCTGTTGTTGTTGTTGTGAAGTCAAATGGACTTTTCACCATTCTGAAAAACTTCCAAGGAAATAGCTTCCTTGAAAACAGGAAGATGTTAATTCTCAAGAAATGCAGGTCCTTTCAGATACCTTCTCAAAAAAATCATACTTGATGAGAGCTAATCCTGGAGATTTGTCCCTCTGTTTACCTTTCAACACGTGGCAGCGGGAAAATTAGCAGCTGGGAGTACTTCTGACCAAAATTTAAGGGTGGAACAATATTTGCATTTCTGCCATGCTGTTTGTCAACCTTCAGCAAGTCAGATAGATCTCTGCAAGTTAAAACACTTTACCGGGGAATTTTGCATCCTTTCATGAACAGTCCCAAGCTTTGCTTTCAGATCTTTCAGTCTCAAACCATACAAATGTTAGCTGAAACATAAAAAAGTACCGTTGTTTATGCTCCAGTAGACAATGGTCCGTCTCTCCAGATTCATGCATGTAATAGTGGCTTGTCTTGGAAGCTTCAGACAGAGATATAAAACTCTACAACAGGCTATTTTGCAATAGCCTGCCCCCAGGGGAAATTTCTTCCTAACTGCAAGCAGTTAGTAGCTGGCTTGGAGTGCTTATATCCGTATATATATTAATCCCAGCTAATGTAACTACAGATGTTCTCATTCATAGGCCTATCTAATCCTGTTGGGTCTTTGCCATGGTGTCTCGTAGCCTGAGTTCTACAAGTTAATTACGTGCAGTGCAAAGAAGCATTTCCTTTTATCGTTGAGAAAGGTTGCCTTTTAAATTCATTGAATGTCCCTTTGTTCCTGTATTTTAAGGACCAGTGAAGAGGAGCACCTGTCTGACCTTCTCTACACAGTGCATTACTTGGCACCCCTCCATCGTCTCTTGGCAAGGCTCTTCTAATCTTTTCCATGACCCTCAGATGGGTGCCTCCCTGTGCCTTTCACTGTGGTTTCCCAGCTGAGAACATGCTATTGATTTCTATAGTGTCATGATATTATATTCAGTGTTACTCTCTACCCCTTTCATAATACAGCCTGCTATCTTATTTGCTCTTCTGAGCTCCATTACGATCCGCCAGATGTTTCATTGACTCCTAGATCTTTCTCTGGAGTGGTTACAATTAACTGAGACCCTTCAGTGTGTATGAACCATTCTGCTCACTCCTTCCAATTATGCATCCTTCTGTGCATTGGCTTTTATCTGTTACTCCATCACCCATTAAGCAAACTTGGGCTGGTCTCATAGAAGACCTGCATTGTCTTCTCGAGTCTTGACTAGCCAAAATGAAGTTGGTTGTCTAAAAATGCTGTTACCTGGTTGCTTTCCAGGTCACTGATGTCCTATAAGAGAAACTAGCTTTTGTGGACAGAGGCAATTGAATTGCTTCTCTCATTCCCCATTAAAAGCTAATCATTTGCTCCTATTTCTTGGTTTTTGCTCGAAGACTTTCTGAAAAAGTTACTGCATCACTGAAGTTGCTTGCCTTCTACCTGCTGCTATGTGAACTGATAGATTAAAGGCGTGTAATTTTCTTGCATCAAACCCATTCTTGTTTGCTCCACTCCCAACCTACTTACCTGAGCATTGCATCCTCCTTTGTGAAGTGACCCTTTTGAGCGTGGTTCATACCTTGCTCAATGTATGGTTACAGAAGCAAAGTCAGGTGTTATCCCTCTTGTTATCTCTAACAATGTCTCAGGCACTCTCTTTCTGCAATTCGTGGTGAACACTCAGCTCTGCTGCTTCATGGTCTGTGCTTCGCCTGGTGCTGGGGACTGCAGATATTCTGCATCGTGGTTGGTTATGGATAAACACTTGAATCTGTGGAAAGTTTGGGCATGAAAACATGTGCAAAAGGTCCATGACATATTGTCAGTGAGGATGCCAAAAAGGTGTTTGCACTAATCACATCCTCTTTCTGATTATAGTGTATTCTTTCCTCAATTTGGGGTTACAACCCAAAGGAATTTGAATCATGCTAGAAAAACTAGGATTAACCACCAGCAGCTCAGCTACTCCATGGCTGGGGAACGAGAAGAGCCTGTAATTGCTGGCTGCAAGTGTTTGCACTGGCCAAGGAACTGTAAATTGCCTTTAATTGCTTCTAATTGCTGGCACTGGTTCAGTTCCTCTGGAATAGGGACCACAAGTATGTGTGTACATCTGCAGACACTCTTGGGCCAGTTCCTACCTCCCCACTCTAGAAGAGTTGAGTTGCTGCTGATTCGAAGGGTTTTCTGGAAGACAGAAAAGCCAAAATGGGGTCACATGTTTCCGGATGTTGCAGTCATCCTAGACATTCAGGATCACGAGCATTTTTGGTAGTGTGACTCCATGCTGCTACCAAAAGTTTGGGGCTGGTTACAAGAAGCACGTCCTTAAACCCACAGAGGATTTACCCTATATCATCTCAGAGGGAGCCCTCCACTGTCAGATGGAGGCCGCTTCCATAGAGCACTGACACAGCCCTGAGATCATGGACAGGTGATTTCCAGCTCTGCCACTCGATTGCTCTGCAGCCCTGGGCATGTCACGTGTGGCCACAGGGACACTGTTAACACCCTCGCTACAAAGCTCTCACAGGCGTCCGGCTCCTGGTGGGGATAGAGCAGACAACCTCAGACAGCCACGGCTGTGAAAATAGCCACGGCAGCTTTGGAAAAGCTGTGCTGAGGCATTACCTCATGAGGGAAGGAAGCAGCATTTCTAATTATTTATGTGGTATCCAAAAGAGAGCTCAGTGCTCTGCAGACCCGCGCCTGTCCTCCAAGAGCCTGATTCTGCAAATCTTACTCATTGCAAAGGCTTTTTTTTGTTGTTTTTTTTTCTTTTTTTCCCCCCTCTCTCATCAACATGGTCCCACAGAAATCAGTGGAATCCATTCGCCTGGGTGAGGATTACTCACAGGATGGGGGTTTGCAGGCGATGCCTGCAAGCAGCACACGCGGCCCCAGAGGGGAACAGCGTGTAACATGAGGCATGTTCCTCTCCGCTCCTCCTGCCCTTTGCCTCTTCTTGTGTAACCCTTCCCTGCTTTGCTCGAGTTCACTTTAACTCCTGCCTTTCTGCTCCCTGTCCCATCTGCTGGTCTCTCCTCTTTAACTCTTTTCCTTCCTGCTCTTTTTAGCCTTTTTCCAACTTTTTCTCACTGTGCTTTGATATCCTCTCTCGCAGCAGTTTTTAAGCCATCTCTTGTGACCACAGTTTGAAGCTTTTGCTACCTAAAAGCACTTCGCCTTCCTCTCTGTGCTCATCACAAACCACGCTGATTTAATCAGAAAGGAGCTGTTAAAACGTTTCCAGTGAAAACTGAAAATTTGCTTGGAAAATCAGGTTTTCTATTACATCCGAGTTTTCAAGCAGCTGAAGCATAGGTGGGAGAATAAGACTTTTAATCAGAAAGCCCAGATCAGAAGTGTTAGGGGAGGAGAAGAGCAGCAAAAGCTCCCCTTCCACCTCACCACCTCCAATATGAAAAATGATCGTTTTTTGGCAAGGCTCCATTTCTTTACATGTAGTTCTGCTAGAGCCTGAGGGCCAGGAAATTTGCTCCTGCTCTCACCTCTCTCCCATCTCACCTTCCTGCTGGGCCACCCTCCGGACATGACACCCTGGTCGTGGAGAAGGGGATGAGTATTCACATCATCCTAGTGCAGGAGGATTTTCCTGCACAGTTCAAAACCTGTGCTGCTGGACCAACCTAGGAGGTGTTGCTGAGAAACCCACAGCAGACAGAGTGGGTTGAACTGGGAGACACTGGGGGAGTGAGAAGGAACAGACTGGTGACAGTGAGTGGGATAGAGGGATGGCTTTGTGTTGGCACATCAGGACTGTAACTAGTAATAACTACAGGAATTTGCCAGGGCTTCTGGACTTTGACATTATTGCCATCACCTGGAGGTTGGGGTTGCTTCCCATGCAGTGCAGCCAGAGCTCACAGCTGGAGTTGCAGGATGGGAAAATAAGGGCTGTGACAGGGCCAGGGCTTGGAAAAGGATATTCTGCATAGGTATCAGGATGAGCTGTGCACTGTGGCAATGCGTGGTGCTGGGATGGCCTCCTGAGGCCACATCTGCACCCAGTGGCACCTGGTGGTTCCCGAGGACAGTTTGACTGCACTCTCATGGCTACGAGTCTCTTCATTTGCAAATTTTTTCCCACTACCTGCCGTTCAGGATGGTTGAAAACATCAGTTTTCAGTTGAGTCACACACCTTCCTGGGGAGAAGGAAAAGCCTTGCACAGCAGGTGCTGGCAGGGGCAAGCCCAAGCTTGCAGCTAGCAAGGTAATGAGGCCTGGCATGGCATCCCAAATCATCAAGCAGGGATGCCTAGAGGGACATATTCGTGTCCCAGTAAGAAATTCTCTCCTCTTCCCTCTCTCCAGACCATCATTCTGCCCTCTTCCTCCTGGGCCCCTTGCTCAATGGTGGAGCTTCAAAGAGATGTGTTCCCAGCTGCCTGGGACATTTTGATGGGTGGTGGTACACAGTCCTGGTCCAGCTGACCAGGTAAATATCAAAAGATGGGGAGCAACATCTGATCTTCAGTACCAGGCACAAAAGAACTGCTAGATTTGAGATGCTGTTCCCAAATTGGACAGATGCAACATGTCTCAGGCCCAGAGCAAGCATCTCAGGAGTGTGCAAGCCTTCAGCATCAGCCCTCATTGGACCAACATGCTCCCACAGGGGGATATTGGGGTATCTGAAAGCCATGCCTAGCAGCTGAAGCCTCTGGAGGCCCTCAGACAGGTCTCCTGCCTGCAGACTAGCCCCTTTCCAGGCCCATTTGGTTTTCAACAATGAAGGAGGACAGATTTGCCCCCAAATCCTCTTTTTGGCAGCCAGCATCCATGAGGGATTTGGGGAGAGAGGGATCAGTACTCCCCAGGCAGGGTTTTGGCTGGCTCTGTCCTGAGGACGCTGTAGAAGAAAAGGAAGCTTTCTTGCCTTTCCCTGCCACAGCTCAGCAGGGGCAGACCACAGTCTGGCACAGAGCTCACAGATCTTAAAAATCAGGGCTGTTAACAAATGTGCAAGGCCATAATCCTTTTGGAGCAGTGATGATAACAGGCCCCGATGCTGCTTTTTTTTTTTTTAATTTTAACAAACAGCTGTGCCGGTAAGTCCCACTGTGGGAAATGAGATGGTGAATGATTTCAAGTGCAGTATTTACATCCTCTGCCAAACCCTTCACATCTGCCCAGCTCTGCAGTCAAGCCTCCATCCATCTGGCCGGGAACAGCAGGTCCTCCAGGCTGCGTGCAACCCACAAGGGCATTTCCTTCCTGCGCCCGCACCACCAGCTGCCAGGGATGCTGCTCAGCAGGGAAAGGGCTCGAGCAACAGCACTGAAAAGAGGTTTTTCATATCGGACGTGAAATGAATTCAGAACGTCCCTGAAAGCAATTGCTTCCTGCCTGAGATCTCTTGCGCTGAAACAGTCCTTGATTCTGCACTTCTTCCTTATGCCTCTGACACCGCTCCGGGGAGTTTGTGGAGGGGCTGCAGCCGGCCAGGAGTGGGGGCAGCTGGCACTGCAACTCATCGAGTCTGCCGTATTGCCGCCTTGTCTGCTGCCCTTGCTCCTAAAGTTCTGCAGCCTCTTTCCTAGATCAGCTGCAGTTGGGCCACCCTCTATCACCTTTCCACCCAAGTGATGGCTGTTGAAACCCACTCTGCCAAATACTGCCTTTGTTTCAGGTGAGCATGACTGCTGGTGGAGGACATGTTCGTGGAGAAGGTGAACCCAGAGCTGCTGGAGCAGCTGCCTCGCACTCATCAGCAGCCTGGCACAGCTTGTTCTCCCTGCTGCAAGCTGCTGCCACTGCCACTGCACCATTGGGTTTTGCTCTTGTCTCCCACACTGACCCTCTTGTTGTGTGTTCCCCCTGCAGAATGCGATTGCCACCCTGTTGGCGCCGCGGGCCAAACCTGTAACCAAACCACGGGCCAGTGTCCCTGTAAAGACGGTGTGACGGGCATCACGTGCAATCGATGTGCCAAAGGCTACCAGCAAAGCCGATCGCCCATTGCCCCCTGCATAAGTACGTGGACCACTTTTTCCATGTCTGTAGTATAGTGGAACTAACCTTTAACATAACCCGCAAGAGCAACACACATGCTCAGCTGCTGCCCTGCTGGGCTGAGCAACTACTAACCCTGGGCTGCATATGTGCCAGTGACTAGTGCACAGGGGAAGGAGCTGGCTGGAAATCCCAGCTGGCCCTGCACCAGCAAAAATGGGCACATACACATCCAAAATACAACCCTGGCTTCCATGTGGTTCATTTGCCATGTTGGGTGGGTTGTGTGAGTGCATCTACAGCCAAATTTGCTGACAATTCTCAAGAAATCTCTGATTTCACTTTGCAGACCCCAGAGGTGCCTGGTTCTGGTACCGTATCAAGTCTAGATCCTGCAGCAAATCAGTACAAGTAGATTTTCTTTCCAAAATCAGGCTGTGCTGCAATGGCACAGAGCTCGCATCCGAGAAGCTGCTGGTTTGATTGAGCTGCAGTCACAATAACGCAGCCAATAGCACCTAGGCTGCTAGTTGGCATCTTACACTCACACAGTCCAACCAGAAGCAAGGGCTGTTTTATTGCTTGATTCCTTAATTTCACTTTTTAGTTTGCCTTCTCAGGATTGCTTTTGCCATCTACTCTTAAAACAACAGCAATAAGCACCAGGCGCAGCTCCCAAAGTCTCTCCACCGCTGCATTTTCCTCTGCAAAATTCCACATCCGCATTTGACCCCTTTCAAACCCACTCAGGCTCCGACTGCAGCCTGTCCTGCCGAGCATTTGATAACAAAAGCAAAACACGCTTTTACTGAGCACTGCTCTTTGTGCCTGCTGCTCTTGCTGTTGTTGGCTCATTCAGGGGCTCAAACACATCACTCTAGACTTCTCCACCTGCCTCACCGAAAAGATGCATCAAAATTACAGTGCACAAGGCAGGCTGGGCTGCAAGGGCTGCTCACCACCAAAGCTACATCGCTATTGTTAAGAGGGGGGAAAAAGGCCCAGCAGGAGAAGAAAGGTGAATGTTGAAAGAATCAAGTCTTTGTCAGAAACCCATGATCTCTTCCAGCACTGTCCACCCCCAGTGTCTGCCTCGCAGGGTGGCCACTGCCAAATTGTGGGGTAGATAGCCTTTCTCCACCTTCTCTTACTGAAGCAAACATACATTCCACGGTGGTTTTTGGTCACTTGAGATTCATTCTTCCCCATGTCGCAATGGGACGGCAAGAGCTCAAAACAGATGCTTGTTTCCCCAAGATGCTACAGTCATGGCTCCGGTATGCTTTGCAGCAAGTATGCACAAAGGTTTATCATTAATCATTCCCCCAGGGCCATGGTAAATCAGAGGGTAAATTGTTCCTTGCATCACCTCTCTTGGGATTCATTGCACTAAATAAAGACAGACAGAGGATTTCAACATGATCAAACCAGGCTTTCGGAGTGGGGCTGTGCTCATGCCAGCTGCCAAATCAGCGGGCTCAAGGCTGCATGCTGGCGTGAGAGTCTGGCAGCGCTGCCCTGCACAGGGGGGAGGTCGGGATCCCACTGCTTGCCCGGCACCCACATGAGATGCTGCTGCCCCACAGCTCTCAGCTCTTGCACCCCTGCTCCCACGGGATTTTTTTCCCTGATTTTAGGTTCAATTCATTTTCACTATAAAATAGCTTTTTTCCAGAGGCCAAAATTTTTGATAGAAATGTGCTCCAAAGAACTTTAATGCTTTAGCCTGCCTATAAAGTCACTGCACATTTCTTGGGATTTTGATGCTGACTATATGAGGCCAATGCAGTTAAAATAAGTATATGGGCCACTCCTGATTTTCTCAAGAAAGGAGAAAAGAAAAAGAGCACATTTTCATCCTTGAAAAATATCAGTCAGCATATCCTATGGAGGTGTGTGTGTAGTTCATGCATGTATTTTATACATGCATAGCAGAGGACACTTTCTTTCCAGCCATATCCACACTGCTATCACATCTGGGACTGGGAGAGTGCTGATACAACACACAGAGCATGAGTCCATCCACCTTCTCAGGAAGAGCAGTTATTCTCTGATTTACCACTGCTTATATTTTCCCTGTCCCAGAGACTTATGGCCACATAAAAATCACCTCACAGGGAATAAGCAAGACTGCATGTCAGGTCTGCCTGCACTGCAGCCCACACCAGCAGGCATGAACATCCATTAAGTCTCCAGCTTTGGCACGGCTGTGCTGTCTGTTCTGCTATCGCTAAATTACAGACCAGGCATCTCACAAGGGCTTGCTGCCTAGCTTGAATTGCACGAGCGTAAGCAATGCAAAAAGCCATCTAATGCTAATTGGACTGCACCCATATAAGTCGCAGTCACTACAATGCAGACAGACCTAAGCACACCATGCCTCTGTGGCCAAGTGGGTTCCTGAGGGAGCCATAAGAGCACAGAGGGAGGCAGACACTGACCGCCAGCTGCTCCAGTTCTCTCGTGGCTAAATTTCACTTTCAAAATCAGACAAGAGATTTTGACTGGTAGGCTGTTTCCGCACCATTTCCCATGGAAATCACAGCGTTGATCCCTGAATATGCAAAAGATGTCATTAATGAGAGCTGTGTATATGCACTAGGGAAAAACAGATCATCTTGCTGAAGGGACCATATAATGTTCTCCATCTGCAGGCCATCCTTTTGACATCAACAAGCACAGTCAGGCTTGGGCATGAAGATCCAGAGTATTACGTGGTTTCACCTCTGTATGCAAAGCCTGCCCAAAATCAAAGCCAGGGGCCATTACATTGGCAGTAGATATACTTGCATTTCCCTTAAATCTGGGAGATAACACTTCTGTCCCAGAGAATAGATGCAATTCTTTACTTGCATCCTATCTCACACAAAAGGAGTGGGATGTAGATAGCACTTCCTCAGACATGAATGGAAACACCAGCTGGAAGGGAGGCACACCTCAGGATAACACGGGGCAGTAATGTTCCCTTTTCCTGTTTCCCATTGAAGACACTTTGCAGCCGTTAGTTGTACTGCACTGTCTGGCTTGTGCATGCTCCACGCTCCTGCAAGAGCACACCATCACCGTGGTGCATAAGCTAAACTATTTGATTTAGCAATTGCAGTGGGTTGTAAACGTATACCATGGCATTTGCTGGCTCTGGCACCACATCAGTTAGCTGGCTAGCTGTATCATAGCAGCTGGAGAAATCTGGAATCACCTAGTCACATTCCTATTATTTTTAGCCAAAAGCCACAGGTTTTAGTATAAAACACCATTCTCCGCACCCATTCGTGAGGCACAGTTCTCCAGCATGTGTATGCCTGGTATAGAAGTTTGTGCAGTTTTCTGAGGTTCTTATAAGAGTGCAATCACATCTTGATTGTAGACATGGTTGGGAAGAGCAAATGTGTTGTGTTGTGTGCATAGGATCTGAAATAACACCTCCTTTTATATTTTCTCCTTTCCTGCCTGCTTTGCCCTATCCTGCACAGAGATCCCTGCAGCTCCTCCCACCACTGCAGCCAGCAGCACAGAAGAACCTGCAGGTATGTTGTCTCTTCTTTCAAAGCCTCTTCACAGTGCCTTGATGGTAAATATCTTTTGATGATTGTCTTTTGAGACGAAAAATACATTAAAATACACATATTCTGTTGCCTGTACTAAGTGAATACCTCTTACTTCCAAAATGTCCAAATCTTCAAAACGAGTATGCAGCATCCAGAGAGATGGGTGCTTCTAGGAGTGAATGGGAGTGTACAAAAGACGCAGGAAGATTTTCCCAGAGGTGGATAAATCTATAAGCCCTCAGAGGTTACACAAAGTGGGATCGGCACTTGATGGGGAAGAGGTAAAGACTCTGTGTTCACAGTGCATTTCTGCTGGTACCAGGCATGCTGTTGTTTCTGGCATTGCGGTGGCCAGGCTGACTGTTGTGCAGCAACAGGAGTAATAGTTTGCTGCAGCCCAGTCTGGATGGAGATGACATGGAGGACACTCGTTCAGCTTACAAGTCCTGATTGGTATATGAAATCACAGCATGATAAATTGTATTCAGGTATAGGAAATCAGGCATGAGTTGATAGAACGTGTCATACATCTTCTGGATCAAGGACACTGATTGATTATCAAACTAATGGTTTTCTTCTCAGGCACAAGTGCTCTAAAAGGGTAAGAGAACAGTTCAGCTATGTTTTTCTTGGGGGACAAGGACTGGAGAACCAAAGATTCCTGAACAGAGAACAAACAAACCAAGTGTAGCTCATAAGATTGCAGGCCTGCAGACACTGGGCAGCTCAGACTGATGGGCAGGTAGACACAAATATGGCTTGGGTGAGAAGGGCTCGGAGGAGCCCATTCTCCTGGGGTCATGGTCCTACTGAACTGCAGCTCCACAAAGATTGAGGTGAGCCGCACAGGGCAGAGACACTTCAAGTGCAGGAGAAATGGATTCTTCACCCTGGGTATCCCTTTCCTTATCTCTCAAGACCATTCTGGCTTGGAAATGCACATAAGCCTTGCTCTTTTTTTCTGTCTAAATCCATGGATTTCTAGTGCTAAGCAATCTCCTAGATGCTGACATGGCTTTATGTGTTGTAGGCAATATGTGTCTCATGGCTAGCTTTGCATGTCCTCAGAGGATGTGACACAGTTTTGCTTAGTGACCTAGATTGTGACCAATGTAAACAGTAATATCTCAAAGCCAGTGACCGTAAGAATAAGGAAAAGCATCTTAGCTTGGTGCAGGAGGTCCAAGGACCTACAGTAGCATTTCAGGGGCAGCAGCTTAAGGATAGCTGTGTAGCCCAGACAGACTTGGATCACCAGCTTTATGCAAACTGCAGTATGGAGGACTATTCTGAGAAAGCTTCAGTATGTCAGGGTGTATGTGTCATCCTGGTTTTCCCTCCTTTTCTGCTAGCACTGGAAATGACTTGTGTAAAGCTGACATAGTGCCCAAGGTGTCTCTTCGTGAACCCCAACTCTACCACTGCAGTTGGACCACTTCTCCACCTTCCTCTCTTTCTGATTTACACCCCCAAAGGGGCCAATACCTGTCCTGTCCATGTTACAGAGGTCTATACACAATTCCCTCAAGGTCTAACAAGTCTAAACAGACAATGACAGTACAAGCCAGAAGGCCTGGGGAAACCAGGCACAGTAACTTATCCTGTCCAGTTACTCACAGATTCCTGTGGTATTTGAACAGTGCCATGTCTGCAAAGGACACAGGGAGTAAAGGTTGTTTACTTCTGTCTCACTAGTGTGGGAGGGTTCATAAATTAAGGATTTTATACTAAAAGCGATGAATGTCACCTTGAATTGGACTCTGAGTCAAGCACTTGCACTCATGGTAGGGCTTTCAATACAAGCTGTGTGCTTTGCTTTGTGCTTAGGAACTCTTCCCAGGACAGGAAACCTGGGAAGCAAAGGGGCAAGGCCTTTAGTCTCCTGTGTCATGGGAAGGTAAAGCCCAGAGTTTTCTGTAGGACTGCTTTAAATGTCAAGTTCTCTCTCATGTAGACACAATAGGAACAACTTTGTATTTTGTAGGTTAGTAGGAGCAAGAAATATCTTGCAGCCCAGGATTTGTGCCTGTTATTTAGTGTGTGGTTCTTGACGTGTCTTCAGTGACCTGAAGCACAAGAAGAAACTCAGAGACTCACTCCAACAATTTGGTCCTAGCCAGTATGCCTCCGGCTGGGATTTTGCTGATCACAGGATCCTGCATCTAGTAGTGAATCATAGAGTAAATGTTCTGTCTTATGGCCTGGGAACACTGAGAGTTTATATTCCACACCAGGATCTGTCTGCTCCTCATCCCCAGGCTCCTCAATCCAAACTGTTCCCAATATATTGCAGGGATGGCAGAGCAGACCTCCTATACCAGAACAGCAGTGGGTCTATCATGGGTTCTGCCAACAAATGCAGAGGTTTGGCAGCTGAGAATATGCAGCCATGGCTTCTCATGGCCACTTCTGCTAGGACTTTAACTCTTGAGAGCAAACCCCATGTGTGTGGAGCTACTAGGTAACCCTTGAGCAGTCTTGGGGTCTCCTCACACCGCAGCTGGTTCCCAAGAGCAGAACCAGCACAGACATTCAGAACGGGGAGCTCTTAGACAGAACTTCATTTTACATAGATACATATTACACAATGTTGTACGTTGGTATAATAGAGGTTCCAGTCATCCAAAGAGTCCCATTCTTCTACTTGCAAGCATTCTTCTACTTGCAAGGGGAAAGGCAAGGTGAAAAAGACAGGTCATCAGGAGTGTGTCAGGGATGCTGGCTTTTCCAAGTCATCTTTGGGTGTCTCTGGCTCTTGGTGAAGTCCTTTTTCCATAGAGTCCTCCTTACTCCAGGAGGAAAGGGCCAGGGACCATGGTATATCCCACTCAGTGCAGTTGCCCAGGCCATTCACTAAGGTAGTGCCTGGCTTGAGTCATCACCTCTCCTGGTTGGTCAGGCTTGTGGGGCATGGAGTGCATTTGCGAGCGAGCGAACAACTGCTTCTCTGTCCTGTCATTGCTGTCTGAAGGATCCCTCCGGTTAGCTTTGCATGCAGCTTGCCACACTAAGCTGCCTGCCAGCTGCTTGGAGCTGGTGTCACAAGGTGATACTTGAGCAATCTCCTTGCATTTGAACTGGCCAGTTCATCAGAGCCTCTGATGTCTTTTTGCTCCTGTTGAGAGCTCATTTCTTCTGGATATATTCTTATTCATGAATCCAAAAGAGCCTTTCTGAGGAGATTCTCTATTATTTATTCACAGTCTCTCTTCCTGCCAGCCCCCATGTCCTCTCACATCTTCCCAGAGCATGTCTACGAGCAGAGTCTGAATGCAGGCAGAGGGCTTGGAGGAAGCGGTATTTATCCACATCTATCAGCCAACATCCCGACTTGAAAGAAAATTGTTGTGGAAGCTCCAACCCTGCCCCCTTCACAATTCATGGGGTGAGGAGTGGTTTGCGGGTGACACACATCTCCCAGCCTGTGTCCTGCTTTTGGTTACCAATAAAGCTGGGGAAAAACAGTTCCTTTCTGTGAACCTCTTGCACTGTCCTGGGGAAATGCCAACTAGGGTAATTGCATTCGGCCATCCTAAATTCCATGTGCCACCTCGATTGGCTACAGCGGTTGTCAGTGCCTACCCTGAGCTGATGTGCTGTGGCAGTGTGACCTGCAAGAGCACCAGGCTGGGAGTCACTGCCACAAGCTCTGTGCCAAGTGCTCCTGTGGGTCGGGTGGGAGCCAGAGCTAGACTAATTGCCTCCACAGGACCTCAGCTAGCCAGCGAGCAGGACCTCACCATGGTGCAGAGCATTCAGGGTGAGTGAGACCAGAGCATAGAGCTAGGAGGACCCTTGAACAGGATGAGGGGGTGCACAGCCTATTTTGGGCACTGAACATTTTAGTGAAGAGCTGCACAGTTGGAGGAAAGAGCTAGGTCCTCCAGAAAGGGATTCGCCACACGCAGCAAGTAGGTTGTGGTTACAAATTGTCTCCAAAGTGCTGATAACCTGCCTTTTTGTAAACACTCTGGTAGTCTGAGGGATGGAGCAGGGTAGAGGGACTGGAATGGTTCAGTGCATCTCTTCAGCAGCCTCTAGCAACCTACATACTGTACCATGGTCCTCCTCACAGTACCTCCATCCACCGTCTGCCTGGAAGGCACATGAAGAATATCAATAGGGATGGTTAGAGGGATTCAGAGGTTCATTGATCAGGTTGAGGATAGCCTAGTGCCTCTAAATTTGACCAAGGCCTTGTCTAGGTATTTGAAACACCTACTAGCCTTGCCACAGAGCTGCCATTTCTCCCCCATGCTGCTAGCAGAGATGCAGCCTTCTTCTCCCTCAGCCCTTGGGGGTCTTTGCAGCAAAAGGCCCATCTGTAAAGGATCAAGTTCTTGCAGCTGTAACTCTGCATCCTCCACTTATTTTCCTGGATTTGCCTAAATTCAGTGATCACAGAAGTCTTAGAAAGGCTCAAAGCTTCAGCAAAGGGATGCCTTGTTAGAAGCTAAGAGAGGGTTATACGTGGACTGGGAGCAAACCAAGAGTCCTGACAATCTAGGAGCAATGAAAAATGGCTTGACAGCGTCTCTTGGATTCCTGTGTTGCTTGAAGGCAGGATTTCCCCATTCCCTGCCTGGATCCGTTACAGTAGGCCAATCCATCTTTCCAGGAGCTGCTCACAACGTGTGGCGCTTTCTCTTTAAAAGCCTAATGGAGGTTGAGCCAAACTGGGCAATCTGATGGGCCCATTGTCTCACAGCGCCTGATAATAATTCTCGCAGTGATTTTTACTGGACTTCTTAAGCAGTGTTTTGTCCAGGGAGCTTGAACCTTCCATATTTTATGCCTTCCCTTTGGTGTGTTGGCCAAAGTATCAGACAGCTCTAGGTCTCAGCATTGCCCAGCTCCCATCATCACCCTTCAGCATCCTGTAGAAATTCCTGGTATTTCTTTGGCAACTGTTAAATTGGTGCTCTGATGAAGACAGCTGCTAGAGTAGCAGCTGGAGCCTCCACGATACAACGGCAATGGGTTATAAGGATGGAAATCCAGAAAGAAGTAAGCAGGAGGCTTTGGGTGCAACCAGTTCTGGGAAAGATGCTGCTTTATTTCCTTTGTTTGTAGCTAAGCATGACAGAAAGCAGTTTCCTTGCCAAGAACTGAATTAGCGTCACCAATGATCTAAGTCAACGAGGGTTAAATTTCAAAAGAGCATGGGCCAAAGCCGGCCATGGTACAAGTGGTTGGAACAATGTTGACTTTGGTGTGGGGGGTCCTGCCTGGCTCCATTTAGCCCTGAAAGGTCTGAATCAATTTGGGGAAATTATCCAAAACTGAATTGTTTAGATGAAATGCATTCATGCTTTCCTGTGCCACGAGATTTGAGGATGAGGGGAGGGGTGCCCCTTATTTTTGTGGCCAGACTAGGAAAGCAGTTCCGAACATCTAGTCCTTTTCTGATCCCGTTCAAAGATGAGAAGGGACAAAGCAAAAGGGCAGAAATAACAGCGGGGGAAAGGGCTTACAAACCTACCAGTCAGTTATTCCCTTATCTGAATCTAATCCAGATTGGCTTGGAAATGATTATCTTAGGTAGATGATTTCAGCTAGTGGGTTTAAATAAAAACAGGTGATTGGATTGATACAACTTTGCATGATTTTCCCCAGGAAATAAGCCTCCTCAATTTCAAGACCAGATCTGAACGTTCCAAAAGATGTTTGTGCTCAAGGTGTTGTCTGGGTCCTTTTGTTCATGGCTGGTGAGGAAGAGGCAGGATGTGAGAGTAAGGAATGAAAAAAAAAAAAAAAAAAAAAAACACTCTTTAGCAAAGCTACAGGGTATTAGCAGGCCCCAGGATTGCTGCAGTCTGGTGGACTCTACTCGTTCTGAAAAATACTTGAGTGGTGGCCTCACTGCTCAGCCGTGGGGAGCACCACACAGCCCTTGGAGGAAGACAGACCCATAAAAAGCTTGGCTCCAAGTTGCAACTTTCCCAAAGCTTACAGGCAATCCAACATAGAAGTGGATCAGGGCCCAGTACTAGATGCTGTGGTATGCGAGTATGATTAATATCTTCCGGAAGTGGCTCAGAGAAGGGAGATGGGCAGCCGGGTCTCTGTTTTGGAACAATCTGAAATCGTCTCAAGGAAAAAAAAAAAATAAATCCCGCAGGCTGTCTGAGCCTTTCAAGACTGTTCCTGCCTGTGTCTCACTTGGAAAAAACACACACAAAGGTTATGGCTTCAGTCCGGGAAAATAAAAACTTTATAGGAAATAGGAGAAAACATTCACTTGAAAACATCCTTTCTCCATCAGGGACATGGATCCTTTCTCTGGATGGAGAAAGGATCTTCATCCAGATCCTGTGCTAATCTTGCCCACTGTGGGCAGCCACTGGAAAACAGAAATGCAAGACCCAGGAGCTGCTGGGTGCTCTCATGATGCTGAGCTCCTGCTCCTGTGCTGCACATTGCCGGGGAGCACAGCAGCATACCCGACAGACCAGCAGATGGGACATACATGGGCATCCACCAGTGTTGGGGGACAGCTCTCCTCTGCTTGCCTCAGCAAGATGCAAACCTTCCCCTGTGCCCCTGCAATCTCTCTGTTGCTTCCTGGCCCCTCTGCTGCCCTGTACCCATTTCTCAGCTTCATTTCTAGCTTTAAAACCCTTCTCCCTCCTGTGGGAGAGTCGTAGGCAGTAGATCCCTCCCAACTGGTAGATGGCTTTTTGTGGCTTAAAGATTTGGGCTTTGGGGTGAAATTTTTGAGTTTGAGCTGGGTGCTTCCAGTGGGAGCTGGTAATGGGGAATATCAGCCTCTTCAATGACATAACATTCTTGTCTCTGTATCTGCCAAAGGACCCAGATGCCACAGGCTGCCATTATGGACAGCATCATGCTCTGGTAGCCAGGCTGGGTCTGCCAGGCACAACTGGGCATAACTTCTTCAAGCTCCATTTGGAGGTGGATTGGATCATTCGCTCCCACTGCATGGGAGGCTGTGCTTGGATTTCATGGCTCTGGCAGCTGGAAGCCACCTCCTGATTTCCAGCCTACTAGCCAGTTTATACCCATCTTTCCTGTAAGAGCATGGTCCTTTTGCTTCAACATCTCCAATCCCAAACAGAGGCTGTGGACCACTTACCCTCCTGTTCATGGTCTTATAAACACTGTGGTCATCACTGCAGCAACAACTTCAAGGGAAAAGTGACATTCGGAAAGGATTAAATGTACCATAGCTCCTTTTAATGAGATGTAGCAGCTGGAAACAAGGACTCAACACCATGTGAGCAGCCAGATGCCTCCACAACATCTGCGAGGGGTGCAAGACTTGCTTGGAAAATGACTGTGTGCAGAAGGGACACTAGTACTGCACAGCGCCTTCAGGCGCAGTGGGACATAGGGCTGAACTCCAGCCCTGGCAGAGTTGGGCTGCTGCTCCAGGGCCCCGTCTTCAACATTTAGGTAAACCACTAGACCATCTCTATCTCTGTTTGAAGATAGTGGTCAAACTCTTATTGGCCCCATGGTGGCGAGTCCATAGGGGCAGAAGCAGTGGTTGGCTTTGGCCTGGGCAGCAAGGACCCAGCTCCTCATCCTGTGCTTGGCCAAATTCTTGGGAGAGCTCCCAGCTGCTCTCAAAGGGCTTTAGGAAGCAATTTCCACCTCAACTCTTCATTACACAGCTGGTGAAAAGGAATATGGTGCAGGGATTCACTTTTCTCTTGAGAAACTGGTCATGACTACACAGAGTGCTGCAGTCATGGTTCAGAAGTAAGGGTTCTGTCAGGATGCATTAAATCCATCATAACATCACCAACTCCAGCAGGCTGATCCAAGTTCCCATCTTCCAGCACTTTCAGCAGAGGTAGCAAGCAAGGAGGAAAGGATTCAGCTCTGTACCTGGTTTGCATCAAGGCTGTGGATAGTTATTGTGTACTGAGCATGGTGGACCCGTGGTGACCCCCCAGTGTACAGTTCCCATGCTGTGACAACCTCATGTGCCACGCTGATTGAGGCACTATGATGTGACGGTTGGGCTGTCCTGTCTTCCTCCATTCCTTGGTAGTAGGGCATCTGGAGTGATTAGTCCTCCCTGGAGATGCTTGGAGGGCATTTGCACATCAGGGTACCTGGCAGATATCCCCAGAATGCAATAATCTAACTCCAAATTAGCCAGCTAGAGGAATAGCTCAGTGTCACTTGTCCTGCACTCTATAGGGAAGAAACACTCAGAGCCCATCTCTGTGGCCATTTGCTCCCATGAGGTCCCAAAATGCTGTATCACACTTTCAGTGGGACTTCTGGGGGGACCTGAATATCTGACGTGGTGGACTGATGCCCTTCTTGGAGTCTCACCTATTTTAGGAGGAGATTTCAGTACGTAGCACCTGCATAAGCAACTGCATAGTGCAGTAGGACCTCTGTGAGACTTCCTGGCAAGCACAGAGGAAAGCAGTTGTCTTCTTTGACTTACCAGTCCTATTTTCAGATCGTTTTGTTTTCACAGGAGGATGTAGCTGCTTTCCAGCAGTAGGGTACCTTAGTAGAAAACAGGGGCTGAGGAGACATTCTCTGAAACCCCATCACTTCCCAGCTCCCTTTACTTGGGTCTCCCATGGGGCAAAAGTCAGTTTGGAGTCTCCCACTTGGCCATGGGAATTGCATTGTAGTTCTGTCCTGCTGGGACCATGATGCAGCCAAGCTCTGCTCTCCCGCTGCCAGAAAGGAAATTATTAGTTCTGGTGGGAGCCCTAGTGGGGACATATGAAAGAGAGGTGAAGGAGGTAGGAAGCACTCTGTCAGAGCAGGGACTCAGCCAGGTTTGAGTTTGCTCTCTTTAAAGAAGAATTAAAGTAATTGAGAATGAATGGAGCCATTTCTCCGTGGCCTGTGCTTCAGGACTGGAAGTTTTTGAATCTGTAATTGCAGGAACCATTATTATAAGGCTATAGGTTTTATCTTAGAGGTGATCCCAAGCCAACCCTTCCAACATGCACTGAACTCCTTCCAAAATCTCAGGTAGACATACCTGAGATGGGCACAGGCACTCCAGCGGCTGTGGGTCCAGGTCTTGGCTAGGGCTAGGTTGAGCCTGCCTGCTGCTTACAAGCCTCAGCTTCTGGGATCAGCAAGACACAGCGTTGTAGTTCTTCTCCAGCTCAATCCACCACTATTCATGGCCTCCTGGAGGGGTCTGACATGCACCTAAGTGCTCATGCACCTGAGGGCGCTGCACAGAGACAGGAGCACTGCACAGAGGAAGACATGATGCTCTTGACTGAGCCAGGGGGGCTGGGGGAGAAGAGTTGCATGCCCGGGCTCTCTCCAAGCTTTGCCCTGCCTTTCCAGCCTGCTGGGAAGAGGTATATGTTCTGCAAGGGGCTGAAACAGCCTAGGGGTATAAGGTAAGGCTTTGCATGGCTGCCTAAGGGTGCACGGTCCCCACGGAGCCATGCCCCAGACACGTTACCGTCCTTCTGACTTTAATGAGATAACATGCTCCAGGGTGAGGCTTTCCAGCTGACCCTTTTACCCTATCTATTCTCAGGCAGTTTTTTGAAAGGGCTTTTTTGCTACTTGTGGGTACACTTGGGTATAATGCAAGAATATGTATTACTGTAAGCAAGAGGATATTCTTTGGGCAGATCTCCTTTAACAGAGGCAAACTGAGAGAAAAAAAGAAAACCTTATTGTAACACCTTGCAAACTTAGCATGAAAAGGATCTTCAAAAGAACCGAAAGAGAGAGTTTGTTTTTCTTTTCCAGCCAATATGTATCAAAAAGGAAAAGCCTGAAGACATATCTGATTTCAAATTAGATTTGTCTCCAGACCAACAAAGCAAATCACAAAGTTTTTACTTTGCAGAATTGCAAGCAGAGTGCTGATTAGCCTTAGGTTGTTAGGATTTCAAGTAGTGACATGCCTTGGTCATCACCTGGCTCTGATATTAGCTGGAAAGGACTCTGTGTGTGTGTGTGTGTGTGCGCGCGCGCGTGTGTGCATGCTTGTGTTTGTGCTTGCACATCTGGAGCAGATCAGCAGAGCGAGGGACTGGCCGAACTCCTTGCGGGGTTTGGAAACACTCACCTCCTAGCCAAAGGGCTCTTCAGCTACTCATGCCTCACCGGCTGGGCTCGGAGCACACTCCCTGCCTGCTCTGTCTCGGTAAGGACATTCCCAGAGCCCAGGAAGAGGCACGGTGTGGTGGGACTCTGCTCTAGCAGGGGGAGAATCACAGCTCCTCACTCCAAGGAAGCGCTCCGAACAACGAGTGCAAGCTCTGCCGAAGCCAAAAGCATCCTGCAGATAGACTGGAGGTCTCCACAGCTGTCTGCAGTACAATCGAGAGGCTAAATTCTCATTTCAGTCACCCGAGTGGAAATCTGGGCTCAGTCTGGGGGTCTCTAGGCTTTGTATCGGAGCCGAATGAGTAATTAATTCTGTCCTGCATGGGTATTCTCCTGCTTGTCTGAGGCTGTGATGGATTGACTGAGTGACTGATTGACTGATTGATTGGTTGCAGTATCCAGCTTCCTTCTGAAAAGAAGTTTTTTCGCAGTGATCCACAGTGAATGGCCTTGAGCACAATGAGGGGGCGAGGTGAGGGGTTTCCAGTGAAGAAAATTCTGGTACTTCAAAATATTCCACAAATTCTGTGAAAAGTTAAAAAAAAAAGATGCAGATACGCTTCCTGTACAGCTGCATCGAGTTCTTACAATCCCATCTCAGGCCTTCCGACATCCCTGCATCTCCCTCTCTCCGTTTGCCCAGCTCTGGGACACTGCCACCATGGGGGCTATGCTGGTCTCCAGGCACAGCAGCTGTGCCTTGGGGACAGCAGGGCTCCTGGCTCAGAGGTGACTCCTGATGCTGGCGACTGGAGTGCCCACAAATCCAGGCAGGAGCTTTGGACTTGCAAGTTCAGCATCCCTGTGAAATCTGGTATACAGAACATTTTAATGATCTTGAAATGAAATGAACTGGGTCTCCCCACTTTTCTGGGAAATGCCTGTTTCTCCTTAGCAAAATTTGCCACGAGCACCAGCTCTCAGTTGCAGCATATCCCCCCTGAGCAGAAAGTTGGATGTCCCCTCAGCTCTGGTCACATCCTGCCCATGCCCCCACACCACGCTTGACTGCGCTGGTGCAGCACACAGCCTGCTCAGCCGGGGAGCTGCTGTCAGCCCGGGGATTTATAGGGTGGCCCATACTCCTGAAGACAGATGGTTTCCTATTAATGCATTTAATCATGTCGACTGCAGCTCTCCGCATGGCTGTGTCCCTGGAGGAGGCTGAGAGAGGCAATTCTGGAGTTCGTCTGCGATCGGAGCGCAGGTCCGGCGCTGCTGCTCTGCCAGCCACAGAGGGTTTGGGGAACATTTCCGAAGGGAAAGCACCCAGCAGCGATTAAGCACAGTCGGGGCTGGCATAGTGTGTCCTGCACATCTCCGGTGGCTGAGTGACAGCCTCAGCATCAAGCTTGGGGAGGTTTATTCCTGCAGAGACTGAGTTGGAGACATGCCATCAGACCCAGAGCCTCAGGGCCTCGAGAGCCTCTGGGCAGGAGGTGCCAGAGCTAAGCGGTGCCCCTGCCCCAGGCAGGGCCGTGCCAGATGCCTGGTCCAGCAGGCACCAGCAAGAGAGGGCAAAATGTGTGAGCCCCCCATGCCAGCAGCGGGGAGGCAGAGAGGGAGACCGTGGCAGTCCTCGTTCACATCCTGCAGGATGCTGGTGGCCCCGCTCCAAGGACCTGCTGCTATCCGAGCATCTGTCCTTACTACAAGATGCAGAGGTGGGAATAGTAGTGTGGGCTCAGTTCTGCAAACCACCGAGCCTCTGCTTTCCATCCTGGCTGCTCCAGGCGAGAGGCTTTAATCTAATTACATGCTTTATTTGCGCCAATTTGTTTTTCAATCAATCTTGTTCAGTCAGAAGAAAGGACGCTACTGTGGGCTCATTTGCACCTTCTTGTTCCAAGGGAGAGGTTAATGGCAGTTATCCTTGCTGGAAATGCCTGCAGGGCTACAGATCTGGCTCCCTTTTCAGACTGGGCGCTGCCTGGCCTGTTTCAGAGTCATATTTTCATGATTTCTTCCCTTGGCACCGTCTAGCAAAAGGGAAAAAGTAAGTCCTGCATTAAGCTACAGAGCAGCCTGGCTGCTGCATAAGGATCTCTCTGAAACAGGCCTTTTTGCAAGGATCCTTTAAATGCAGCAGTGAGCCGGTGGCACGGGCTGTGCAGGCGGCACAGAGAGGTAGGTTTGCCTGGCTCAGGCCAGGTAGCTCCCGTCAGGGGGTGTCCTGGGGCACTCTGCCTGCCGCCTATAGAGAAGTGTTTGCCAGGGGTTTACAGTGTTCCCTTGGAAGAGTCCTAGGAAGATGCTAGGGGCTATAAAATAAGGGGAAAATGATGAAAATACTTAAATTAACACTCTTTTCCTGCCTATACAAAGCTGACACAGGTTGCTCCCGCAGTGGCCATGCTGGTGCGTCAGCCGCAGCAGCTGTTCTTGTTTCCAAGGCTGTGCAGCAGACAGCCCCCATGCCCCTTGCTCGTTTAAGACATTCCTGAGATCGCTTTGGAGACTAGAAGACGCTTCGGGGCCTTTAGTCCACCTTTCCATGGAGAGCAAGCCTTTGGTCACAGACCCTCTCCAAGGACACTTGGAAAGTGGAGGGGCTGGGTCTCCAGTGATGGGACAAACCCTTACCATGCTGTCTGAGCTGCTGACACAGCTCTTTAGTGGTGGTTGTTTGAGCCACACTCCAGGGTTGCAGGACTTTAATTCTTAGGCTGAGAGCCCTAGGTCAGTTCAGGAGGTGGCTGGAGGTCTGGAGTAAGGAATGAAGTGAGGAGCTGGGAGGGATTTAGTCCTTTCCCTGGCAGGAGGCTATGTTTGACTAAGCCTTGCCTCAAACCTAAACTTTTCCTGCATACAGATCTTCTGGACACAAGCTTACACAAGTCTAGAGATAGAAAAATACTATGATTTCACTCAGCCACAACCATACAGGCTGTCTGTAGGCAAGCTAGGCCTTAAGAAGAGCCCGGATGTCCCAGGGAGAGCATGGGATTTGCAGACAGTCCATTCCTCACCCTACATTCCCATGTTCAGGCCAAGCTGGCTCCAATATACAATTCACTGTTTTTCAACCCTTCCTGAATTGCAGGCTCCAAAAGCATTGCCAGCAGAGCTGCAAGGCCACACAGCTCAGTGCAGCCCCATACAAGATGCTTGCTTTGCATTAGGATTTAGCAGACAGACCCTCTAGAAGCAGACTCGGACCCTCAGGATCCCTGACCACAGACTGAGAATGAAGGAATCATTGCAAATCTGGAACAGTTTTGTACATCCCATAACGTGCCTGACTTCAGCAGCTCAGGCCCAACTCATCCCAAGTCCAAGACTTGCAAGTTCTGCCGGGAGCTGGTAGGGCAGGATGTGCTTCCAGGGAGGTGGCTGAGGCTGCTCAGCCCCGGCTGTCCCACAGCTAGACTCAAAAGCTGAAGTCCCGGTTTGAGTGCTGAATTTGCAAAGGGCATTATGCACATTAGCTGGGCCATCGCCAGGCGGGGGAGGAAGAGCCAGCTTAGTCATAACAGACTCCACCACTCTGTTCAACGTCCGGACCAGGGAAAGGGGGCTGCAGGGGATGTCGGGCAGAGCACAGAAGAAATGATCCCACTGTTAAAGTAAATAACTTGGGAGGGATTCTCTGTCTTAAGCTTGCTTTTACATTAAAGAAGGCAGCTCTGAGACAAAGCATCTGACTCGAGTCCAGCCAAAATTAAATTACAGCATCAATTCCTTACAGTCAATGTGCGGTCTGCAAGCCAGAGACATTGTACCCAGCACAGCCCCTGCCGCTCATCACACAGGGAGAAACCTGAAAGCAATCAGCAGGCTGCACGCGCCTGAGCCAAACGCGTGTGGGCTTGGGAGCGAGACAGTCCTCAGTGCTGTGTTCTTCTGCCATGCGTACCTCATGTGCAATAGCTTTATACTCCCTGTGCAAAGGAAAGGCTACTCCAGAGCATCTCCTCCCTCGGGACGCGTGGTCAGCAAAGGATATAAGCTAGAAGCTAGTTTGGAACAAGGATGTTTGGCCAGCAGTGCTGGCACTCTTCAAAATTACTCTAACAGTCATTCACTGAGACTGATGGAGAAAATATTAAAATAATTCTTTGGGATGGAAGCAAGGGGCAGCTTCAGCACTGGTGTGGGCAGGGTCAGGGGAGAAAGACAGAGGGTTTCATGGTCATTTGGGGAAGATATCCAGAAGTCCGGGGGTCGGAGTCATCCCTGCAGTAACTGCTCAGGGCAAACCCTGGCTCGTAGCCATCATTTTCTGTCCTGGTGCTGCAGTGGCAGATAGCGTATTATTCACTACTTTCAGCTGAGAGGTGTATGACTCTTAAAGCATGGCTTCCAGGGCTTTGGGATGTTTCAAGATGACTTACAGGAATGCTGTCCATTCCCAGCCCAGGCAGTTTTCCCATCCAGTACCTGCCTGAGCTCATGTTCAGCCATGCATTGGAGATGCAGTACTTCTTCTCTTTCTCCCCAAAAGCACTTCCCACAAGCCTGTGAATGCCCCCTTCATTCTCTGGCCTTTTCCTCCATGCTCCCAATCATGCTGAAGATATTCACTCCTGCCCTGTTTGGATTTGAAGGCTTCTATCACATCTCAACTCTTGGGTTTGGAGACTTATTTCTGCAGTCTGCGCAGTTTGGATGAGGTGGATTTCAAGTCCTGGAGCTTCATGAACCCATTGCCTTGTTGGCCAGAGATTGTCCCCTTGGTGCAGAGCACGGACAACTCTGGTTCTCCTAACAAATCCTCTATCCTCTACCAGTGCAGACCTCTTATTCTGCCATCTCCATGTCCTAGAGCATGGCTGGGGCCTCATTCCCTCGATAGGTTGGTTGTGCCAAGGATGTAATGGCTGTTGATGGGACAATAGGCCATATCAGTAGTTTGTGGAGTACATTTTATAGTTGCTTGATGGGTTCAATAAATGCCTTGATGAAGACAGCATTCATACCTAGGCTTTGGTTCAGGCTGCCATTGGCTCAGCTGCAAAGTTTGGGCACAGACCACATCTGAGAGCTGAAATTCCCAGATATTCAGTAAAGAGAGGGTTTCCTTGGGCCCACCTTCAGTATCACTGTGATGGTAGGGCCCACGAAGACGTGGCAGTATCTCGCATACAGATTTTACATGTTCATGCTCAGAGACAACAGTTGCATTTCTCAGACTGGTGCAGATCCCTCCCACAAGTTTGGTGGCGGTTATAAAGCCATAAGAGGAAATAACCTGTGTGCTAGACCAGTAGCTTGTGGGGCATTATCCATTCCACACCAGGATCCAGGTTTCCAAGCACGGATTTGTCCAGAGCCACAAAGGACCTCCACAGTCTGTTTTTCAGCATGGTCTTCTCCTTGCATGAAGAGGAAGCAAGACAGATGTAGGATTCGATATTTGGACACCTTTGTTTTGTGGCTCATTTGTGGGACCTCCTCTGCTCATTCACAGCCTAGTATCACATCCTGCATGGTGCAAAAGGCAGATGGGAAAGCCCTGATCTCCACCTCATGAGACAGCCACTGAGCCCCAACAAGAAAATGCAGTCCAACAGGAGCCAATAGAAAACAGGCAGGCACCCTTCACTGGCTAAAATTTTGAGGCCAGTTTGTCAAAGCTGGGTATTCCCTTCTAGACCACAACACCTACACTTTGGATCTCCGCCCACAAAGGTATTTAGGATCCTACCTGGGGGAAATCAATAGGAATTTAGCTGCATAAACTGGGATTAGAAATCTGAATACCTTTGGGGATCTAAGTCTTATATCTGCGTTTTGAGTTAGGTACCCAGGCCAAGAAATGTGGCTTTAATCGTTCTATCATGTCAGAATCAAGGGGCCTTTAATTTCCGTTACCAACATGTGGCTTTTGCAGAGGCTTAAAGATCGTTTCTGAACTGCAAGCAAAGCAAGTTACAGTCTCAGTGTAGCTTCTCCTTGTGAACAGAACTCCGCACTCTCTGCTAAGGGCTGCTATCAGTATATTTCGTCCTATACAGCCCCGATCCCAAAAGATCAGACGGGCACCAACAGTCAGGAACCAGGGCACATTGGCAGAGCATGGGGTAAGCAGCTCCCCAGCCCTGGCCTTTTCTACAGCTTTTTTGAGTCTCATGTATATAGTCGCAGCCCTGTATTGCTAAAACAA
Organism: Rhea pennata; assembly: GCF_028389875.1. Lineage (NCBI taxonomy): Eukaryota > Metazoa > Chordata > Aves > Rheiformes > Rheidae > Rhea > Rhea pennata. The sequence goes on from NC_084681.1 coordinate 11,849,974, forward strand.
TCCCTGAAAATTAAGAAAAACATTCTTCAAAGAGTGCAACTTTTTTTAAAAAACAAAGCAAAACAAAAAAGGTGTTTAGCCGTGAAAACTCTTTGCTCAGCCAGGGAATTAGTTATATCAAGGGGATGGGCTGAGCTGTAAAGCTGCTGAATGCTATGCTGACACATTTTACTAAGCTGTGATGGACACGAAACAGCCGCCCACCACCTGCTCCCAGCCCTCGGCATGCTCGCAGCACAAGTAGCACTAACTGCATGTTTCCAAATTCCCTTTCATTCTGTTTACCCAGGAAACACAGAAAGTTTGTATTTTCTCAGAGGAGAGCATCCGGTTGCTCTCAGCCTGGTAAAGTTCACAGGGAGGAGCAGTATGCTTCCCCCCAGGTCATGGTACATTAGGAGTAGCAGAATCGCTTGGTGCTAAGATCACAACCAGGCACGTGGAGAGCTACATCTTCTTCTGCTTAGCTTCTGAGTCTAGCTTCAGTTGCAAAATTTGGGAGCCAAAAAGAACAGAATATGCTCCACATCTTCAGGAATAAGTAAGTAAATAAATAAATATTAAAAAAAAAGCTGAATGTAGAAATTAAATTAAATGCAGAAATGTACAGCTAGAAACACAAACTAAATGTAGAAAGTATGCCCAAGTTAGCTGTCCCATGGGGCCAAGCTGAGGAGTCTTCACTCCAACATCGCATCCTTGTGACCTGGGTGGATAAGACCCATCTTCCCTACTTACTAGCCCACATTATAGCTGTCATCTCTCAGCATGTTCTCCACTGCAAAACAGATATCCTTCGCCTCTTCTTCAAGCAGCTTCATTTCATTCTCACTCTGGTCTTTCAGTCAGTCTCAGGCATCCGCCTTCCAAGGACAGGTTACCCCATGGCCAATCCTCTGCAACCTTGCTAAGATGCGCCAGAGACACCTGCAGGAGAGGCAGCCTCCCATACAGTCAGGCCAAGCACGTTTGCCTTGGGACTCTGTAGGCTTGTAAGGAGGAAGAATTTGAGAAGATTTGCAAGAGTCTCCTATCCCAGGAAAGACACGCACAAGTTACTGAAATAGCATTTGAAGCATTCCAGCCACCAGTAAATCATGTTTCTCCTCCCTTTTGAGCCTGCTGCTTATTCCTCCCATCCCTTCCTCCAAGCTTTGAGCTGGCTCTGTTGTCACCTTCCATCAAGGGACCTACAGCCCAGCAAGCCTTCCCACCAGAGTCCAAACTGCTGAAATATCACTTGATGGACAAGAGCAAGGTATTTTCAGTCATTAAGCAGCATTAAAATAATATCTCATAGCATCCTCTCTGTGCATTTGGCTCAAGCAAGCAGTGATCTTGCAGTATCAGTCTCAAGTATGCAGCACTGCTTGCTGGCAAACACAAGCATAGGGCTTCATTTTGAGAGATTTAATTTGTCAGCCCAAAGAGGCCCCAGAAGACCTCTGAAGTCACCCATGAGGCAAGCAAGCTCTCCATGCAGGAGACTGAGGAAATGAACTGGGGCAAATCCCCCACTGATGGGAATCAGCCCTGGCGTCTGGTGATTTACACTGATTTACACCAGCTGGTTCTGGCCACATTGAGATCAATTTAAACCAGCTGAGGCTCTGGCACAGCCTAAAGAGGCTGGAGGTAGGGGAGAGAGAAAAAAGAAAAAGAGGATGGGGAAGGGAAACTGACAGGATTTTACTACCAAAGCCAAGGATAGATCTAGGCTGTGACCGGGTGTCTCAAATCACAAATCTAGTTTCTGTCTTGGAGCAAGTGGTGATACCCTACCAGTGTTGTGGAGTGGCTTGGCCAGGCAGTGCCTGTTGTCCAGCACAGCTTCTCTGGCCAGGAAGCTCGCCAGGACAAGTTTCTGGTAGATCAATAATCTCAGGCAGACTGAAGCGTCACAGTAGGACTGTGGGGCCTGGGAAGCTCAGATGTAGTTAGAGATGTTTTCCATGCAAAAAGGTTGCTGAAAAGACGTGGGCTGTTCTTGTGAGCAGTTTGGACCAAACTCTAGAGTGTTTGTTTATTTATTTATTTACTTATTTTGCCTGGGGATGAATCCCCACAGTCCCATAGTAGTGCTGCGAGGATGGAGAAGGAGCTGCTTGCGGTGAGCATGCTCAGCCCATGTAGCAGGCCCCAGTGGCTCTCATCTCTCCCAGAGCAAACACAGGACAAACCGCCGGGCAATTGCCTTGCTTCAAACAGACCCTGAGGTGGAGCCTGCACTGAGCTGCGGGGCACGTGGGTCAGGGAACCAGGGTACCCAGTGGGACTTCATTTCCTACGTCTAGTGCTCTCCTTTTGCCTCTTTGCCTGGCTCGGATTTAGTTGGGGATGGGAGATCCATAGCTGGAGGTCCTGGATTTTGTCCTTGCTCTGTCAGTCACTCTCCACCTGCCCTTGAGTACGTTGTCTGTGTGTCAGCCTCTCTGCTGCAGCAGGTACAGCAATCTCTGCTTCTGCTTAGGGGGTGCGATGTATCATAAGTAATGAATATTTATAGAGCTCCGAGATTTCTGCACCAGAGGAGAACGAGGCATCCATCATCATGATTATCATAAGCCCATTAGTGTCCTGAAAACATTAGCAATCCATGGCTGAGCAGAATCATACCTGCTGCCTAGTGAAACAGCCCAACTGCCTGTCTCTTCATCAGTCCCTCGCTCAGCTGAGCAGGCTAGGGAAAGCCTTCCTGGGCTGTAAAATCACTGCGTTCACATTTATTTCCTTTGTAGTCTTTCCTTCTATCTTCATGGCCAGGAATGTTTTAGCAGCATGTTGGATCAGCAGTATTTCTGTTCCCTTGGCATGTGCCCCATGGAGTGAGCTGGTGGTGCTTGCCACATCGTACGTGTGAGCCACACGTGGGCTTTGGGGCAGCTGGCATAGGAATTCCAGTGCGTCAGCAGGTCCCTGGGATCCAGCCATTCCCTCACAGTGACACCACACAGCAGTGTCCCTCTGCATGGCATGTGGGCATGGCCAGTGCTTTACTAGCGAATCCGCATCCTGCGAACTGAGTGCTGCCTTCTCTTTTCTACCACCACAACTGGGTTCTCACAAGTGGGTTTAACCATTAAGATGAAACCTTAGTGCAAGGGACAGCTGAGTGGTTTTCTTAGTGCAAGACTTAGACCTTAGTGTAGGTGATAGCAGCAGAAATGGCAAGATAGTAGAAAAAACTGAGTAAACGCTTTCTGGCATTTTTTTAACAGAATAGTCACTCTTATCTTAATGATTTCCAAGTTTTGTGTGATGTTCAGGGTTTCATTAGATGAAGAAAACAGAGGACAGGCAATGGTTGCTGGAACCTCTTGGTCATCATCTTTGCCTCTCACTTTCAAAGGACTCAAAGTAGTCTGAAGCCAAACACCGATCTTAGCTGAGCCTCTTAGAGCAGGAAGGTGCCCCATTTGAAATAATAGCTTTTGGGTTTGGCCCTGACTTTATTAGGTCATATCAAAAGAGCAGGAAACTGCTTATTACTGTGTATGCTCTTCTGAGGAATGAGAAGAGGTCAGCAATGGAGATATCCAGGTCAGGAGGGTGATGACGAGATGAACTGACTGGCTGTGGGGAGGAAGGACTGGGCTAGGGCATGCATGGATCTGAATGAGGTCTTGTGATGATCCTGGTCTGTTTGAATTCTTAGCTCTCTGGATTTCCCTCTTGTCAGTCCCCAGCTCGGAACTGAAAAAGAGGTTGCTTCTTGGATCAGGGCAGGTTTGGATCTGCCATCAATGGGAGGGTTGGGTAGGAGGATCTGAGTGCACTAGGAGACCTCATGGAGCATCTCCTCTTCTCCTGAGGAAGCTCACCCTGTTTGTGAATGTGGGTCTTATACCCCAGGACATTTCCTACACGGAGGCTGGTGAACTGAGAGGGTGCAGGGCGCCTCATGCATTGTACCTAGAGACCTTCCTGTCCTCCTCTCCTGGGTGCCATCCACCACTGGAGACCACCTCCACCACAGAGTCACATTCCAAAGCTGGTGCTCTTATGAGGGGTAGCTCAACCCACTGAAGTCGCCATGTAAAGCTAGGGTTCATAGGGATCATAGAATTAGTAAGATTGGAAGGGACCTTTGGAGATCATCTAGTCCAACCCTCAAACAAGTGGCCCATACAGGGATCGAACCCACGACCTTAGCACTATTAGCACCACGCTCTAACCACCTGAGCTAAACCTAACCCCAAAGGAGAAGGAGCAGCCTATTCCGCTGCCCAGCTCTGTCTCACAGCTCCTGTTTTCTGCCTTGGAGGTGGCTGGCGTGCCCCAGCCATAGCAGGTTTCCTGCCCGTGGCCCCTTGGTACGCAGCCGAGCAGCAAACAGAGTTGTCACAGAGCTGTCACTGGGAAGTGCTACAGCCACTTCAGCCGTGACAGCCACCTCCCCGCTCTGTGCCTCAGTTTCCCCTCCCAGCCCGCCTGAAGTGTGAGCTTTTCTTAGAGGGCGCTACTTGCCGTGCCCCATCCCGCGAGCCCTGCTGTGCGCAGCGGGTCGCGTTGCAGCACCTCGGGGGAGCGGCGTGGCAGGACGCTGCGTGGCTGCTCGGCCAAGGAGGCCTTGCCCGGCCCCGGGGTGCAGCCGCACATTCCCGGGGCCGAGCGCACGACGCTGCCCGGCTGCAACCCGGCGCTCCGCCGCGGGCCGCAGCGGCACTCAACATCCCTGCAGGCACCCAAGCCCCGTGGCGCGGCTCCGGCGAGCCTCGGCAGCGGGGCCGGGGGCAGCAGCGGGGCCGGGGGCCGCAGGGGGGCCGGGGCCGCAGCGGGGCCGGGGCTGCAGCGGGGCCGGGGGCTGCAGCGGGGCCGGGGGCGCAGCGGGGCCGAGGCTGCAGCGGGGCCGGGGCTGCAGTGGGGCCAGCGGCTGCAGCGGGGCTGAGGCCGCAGCGGGGCCGGGGGCTGCAGCGGGGCCGGGGCCGCAGTGGGGCCAGGGGCGCAGCGGGGCCGGGGGCAGCAGCAGGGCTGGGGGCTGGGGGCTGCAGCGGGGCCGGGCTGCAGCGGGGCCGGGGGCCGCAGCGGGGCCGGGGGCAGCAGCGGGGCTGGAGGCTGCAGCGGGGCCGGGGGCAGCAGCGGGGCCGGGGCTGCAGCGGGGCCAGGGCTGCAGCGGGGCCGGGGGCTGCAGCATTACCGGGGGCAGCAGCGGGGCCAGGGCGCAGCGGGGCCGGGGGCTGCAGCGGGGCCGGGCCGCAGCAGGGCTGGGGGCTGCAGCGGGGCCGGGGCTGCAGCGGGGCCGGGGCTGCAGCGGAGCTGGGGGCTGCAGCGGGGCCGGGGCTGCAGCGGGGCCGGGGCCGCAGCGGGGCCGGGGGCTGCAGCGGGGCCGGGGCTGCAGCGGGGCCGGGGCTGCAGCGGAGCTGGGGGCTGCAGCGGGGCCGGGGCTGCAGCGGGGCCGGGGCCGCAGCGGGGCCGGGGCACAGCGGGGCCGGGGCACAGCGGGGCCGGGACTGCAGCGGGGCTGGGGGCTGCAGCAGGGCCGGGGCGCAGCGGGGCTGGGGGCTGCAGCGGGGCCGGGGCTGCAGCGGGGCCGGTGCCGCAGCGGGGCCGGGGCCGCAGCGGGGCTGGGGGCCGCAGCGGGGCCGGGGCCGCAGGGGGGCCGGGGCCGCAGGGGGGCCGAGGCCGCAGGGGGGCCGAGGCTGCAGCGGGGCCGGGGCGCAGCGGGGCTGGGGGCTGCAGTGGGGCCGGGGCGCATCGGGGCTGGGGGCTGCAGCGGGGCCGGGGTTGCAGCGGGGCCGGGGGCCGCAGCGGGGCCGGGGCCGCAGCGGGGCTGGGGGCTGCAGCGGGGCCGGGGCGCAGCGGGGCTGGGTGCTTGCCCGGCCCCAGCGGAGCGACGGCGTCACGGCGGTGGGGCCCGTCAGAGAGGCGACGTTCCTCCCCGGGGGTATTTTATTTGCACACTTCACTAGACTGGACACCAAAAGGCTTCGCTAATGCTTCATGGGCTGCTAATTTCCTCCCTGACCCGCGTTGTCGGGGGCGACCCCGGGCCGAAGCGCCGGGCGATGAATGCGGGCGGCCGCCACGGGCCGCGGCCGGGGGCGACAACGGGGCCTCTGCGGGCCCCGCGCGGGCTCCGGCCCGGAGCTGCCCAACAGGGGGAATTTGTGTGGCTCTCAAAAGCGCTGGGTGGCACAATAAGGGAGGCCGCGGGGTCTCGCAGGAAGGCGGGCCGGGGGCGCCGGGCGGGAGGACGGCTTCCTTTGTGCGGGGCTTTCTTTAGAAAGGCCGGTTTGTCTGAAAGCCCCCTCAGCCGACCCAATCGGGGCCTGGCAGATGGATATCGCCGGCGCGCTGCTTATTCACGGCGGGCTGCGGCTTTGAGCCGCTTCCCCCCTCCACCCTCCGTTCCCCGCATCCCCCCTACCCCAGCTTTTATTCATTTTAAGGCTAATTTGTTTTGTTAATGTTTTCTTGCCCTCCCCCTCTCGCCCCGTCCAGATTGTGACTCATACTGCAAGGCGTCCAAGGGGAAACTGAAGATCAACATGAAGAAGTACTGTAAGAAGGACTATGGTGAGTCGCCCCTCGCGGCCCTGCTTCCAAGGGAAGAGCCGTTTCGAGATGCACCAGAAGAGCGTCACCCCTCCCCTACAGCATGCCGGGCCTGTTGCGTGGGATGTCATCCCCCCCGCCGGTCAGGGGTCTCAGCTTGGCCAGATGGGTCTCAGCTTGGCCAAGCCAAGGTGCCCTGGCTGGGCTCTGTTGCAGCCACCTGGGATGGGAGCGTGCACCTGGGGCCAGGCAATTTGGGGAACGTTTTGCCTGGTTTAGAGAGGAAACCCTGGGTAGCAATGCTCAGCAGAGCTGGAGTGTGATGTGTTGCTTACAAAATCTGAGCTTCCATGCTCAGACAGTCCCCCAAATCAGGGCCTGTCTCCTCCCCAGGCTTCTCCTGGGTTACCTGTGCCCTCAGAGCTCCATGGCTCTTCTCTCTGCATTTAGGTAGAGTGGGGACGAGTGCCAGGCGGTTCTCCATCAACTGGATATGTCTCTGCTCTGTAATCCAAGCATGAATTCATAAAGAGGGTGGAGCAGCCTCAAGATGGGGCTCAGGGAGGCTGCAGGATCCCCATCTTCAGATATTCAAAAATTACCGACTGGAGCAACCTTGTTCCAGCTGGTTGGAGCAGACACGTCCAGAGTGGTGGTGTGCGTCCAAAACCTCCAGATCTCAGTTCTTCTGTGATTATTTTTTAAATGTGTCAATTCTGGGTTTGGTTACCCATGACCACTCAGGGGTGGCTTGGGCAGGACTGCAAAGGGGACTTTCTTCAGGCCACATGAGAAGAAACCTTTCAAATCCCTCCTGGGGCTTTAAGCACACATCTACTAGCAAAGCAGCCTCAGGCAGTGCTGTGTGAGGCTCATTTTCACCTCCATGAGTCCCTCCTCTGGCTCAGTCCTCATCATCAAGAAAGGAGGTTGGATGGGATCAGTCCTGCTCCAAGTCTTACCTTCATGCAGCATGAGTTCTTCTGCTCCAACAGCGCCAATATTGTTGGGATGAGCTGGGTGGTGGGAGCAGGACTGATCTGGAAAGATCAGGCAGAACTGGTTAAAAGTGAGGGCTTGGTGTCAGGAATGTTTAGAAATTATGCTAAACGTATATGTTGGAAATCACCTCACCCCACCGCCACCACCATCACTGAGAGTGTGGTGAGGGGATCTGAGTGTCTGAGTTTAAAGGAAGATCCAGATCACTTGGGAAAAGATGATCCATCAGATTTGATCCAGGGACAGGGAAAGGAAGGGACTGCCCAGGTCCGAGCCCATCCTGATGGAGCATCTCTCTTATTCCGGGGTGCGACAGCAAAGCCTGGGTGCTCCTGGGGCCACCTCACGCCACTCAGCAACAGGAGCTGGGTGAAAGCGAAATGTGATCGCCTCCGTGCAGCTCGCTGGGTACCGCGAGGGTGAAGCAAATGGCCCCTGGTGCAAGACACATCCTGGCACATCCTCTCTGGGATCTGCCTCAAGCAGGGGGGTGAGGAGCGAGCGGGGATGGGGGTTTGGTCCTGGACAGGTGTCAATCAGCATTACTGCACCGTTATCCCCATCCCCTCCATATCAAGTGTCCCAGAGGAGCGGGAATACCTCATCTCCACCCCGAACACTCACAACAGCAGCTCGGCATATCCGGGAAGTGTTTGCCAAAGCAGAACGAATTTCCATTTAACAGCCCTTCACAACGTCTTCCTCGGACAAGGCCGTTCGCGGCAGGGACGGACGCGGCCGCTGAGGGATGCTTCGCTCTGGCTTTGTGCTCTGACGGCTCCCGGCGAGCCCGGGCGAGGAACAGCTCGCCGACAGGCAGGGAAGAAATACATGGGCTTTTTTCCTAGGAAACAAGCCTGCATTTACAGAGTTAAACCCCGACGCGTTTAGTGTTTCCAAGCTGCGTTTTGCCGTCCACGGGGGAGGTGGGGGGTGAGGGGAGGAGGATGCTAAGAAGGGATTTGGGCTGGAAAACAGTAGCAACCCGGACTTTCTCATGCAGCCGCCCCTCAGCGTGGGGCTCGGGGGCGAACCCTGCCTATTTATTCTTCCATTACCCACACGGCAAACGGGTTTCAAAGCGAAAAGCAAATCCCTTCGGCAAGGACGAGCCGCCAGGGCTGGACGCCCTCACAGCTCACGTCCGGAGAGGCCAAGCCAAGGTCTGGCCACGCTTCCAGGAGCAGCCGGAGGTTCAACCTCAGATGGTGGAAAGGTGCAAGAAATCCCTTTTCCTTAGAGGAAAGGGTTTAACAGCACATGAGAATATCTCTACTGGACCATGAGATTATGAAGGGCAGGAGCAGCGCGGGGCTGTGCTAAATGCCACTAAAGGCAGCGGGTTTCCCATCCGCCCGGGCAGGTTCTCTGCTATCTAGTAACTTGGGAGCTCTGACAAGCGCTTTCCCCGCACATGGCATGGCCAAAATTTTGCTTTCCCACCTGGCTTCTCCGGTGTCTCGTAAGGGTTGAGCTCACACTGGAGCTGTTTCTTCCCAAGCGGGACAGCGGTGGGGGGAGAGATGCTTTCTGCAGCCACCGGCGGTGCGGCAAGCGGCCGAGGCAGCAGCCTGGTGGAGGGGAGCAAAGGGCTTGAGGAGGCGCGCGGAGGGCTCGTGAAGACTTTCCGCCTGCCGCCGCTGCGGGAGGCCAATTAGGAGGCTCTTTTCCTCCCCGTCCCGGCGGCATCGCGGCTCTGAATGTCCTAAAGGGCCCTAATGAGCTTGGACGGAGTCGCTTGTCCCCCGAGCGCAGTCGGGGACCTATCATCCACCCGGCGCCCCTCAGCGGGGCTTCTGAGCGCCTTCCCAGCGATTCAAAGAGGATATTTCCCCTTATTTATTTATTTTTATCTGTTTATATTTTTCTTTTTTTTTCTTTTTTAAATCGGGCGCTTTTCCCGCAAGGTAGAGCAGGTGCAAATATTTGGGGTCAAGCGGCGCGTGGGCAGGGCGGGCTGTGAATCGCGGGAGTGCTCGGAAGATGACAAAACCCCTCTCCCGGGTTTATTTTGGCTGCTCAGGGCTGCCTCTGCTCCCACAAAACTGGGCTCAAGGGCTGGCTTTTTTTGGGGGGGGATTAAAATTAGCCTGTGAAAGAGTTGGGGAAGCAGCAGGAGGATCCCTGCAAGCCGCGGGGCAGAGGCTGGTTTGTCCCACAGCGATTCCCCCATGGCCCGAAAGAGTATTGATTACACCTTGGAAAAGGGTTTATTTTATTTTATTTTATTTTATTTTACTATTTTATTTTATTATTTTATTTTAATTTATTTTATATTAAAGCAGATGATGCTGGTGCAGCAAACCGAGCAGCTCCAGCCTTGTTCCCACCGTGCGACAGCCCCAGAGCAGCCGCCACCGCCGCTCTTGCCCAGTGCCCGAGCTCCGCCACGTTTCCTCCTTTCTCAGCCCTCAGAAATATGAAAAAAAAATAAAATAAATAAAAAAGGAGGAAATTCGGCAAAATCTGGCTAGGCTTTTGCCCAGCGAATGGTGGCGGAGCGCGGTGGCACTGAAGGGGCCCTCGCTCACGGAGGCACCAGCTTTTTCAGGGCGAGCTTGGGGGGTTTTTCCCTGCTGTCTTTCCTGGGACGCTAGCGCCTCTTTTGCTTCTGCCCAATCCCACAGGGATTTGTGCCGGATTTTTATCCGGGAGGTTTTGCTAGGCGAAAGCGAGCTCGGCGGGGAGGCGGGGGGGGCCGGCGCGCGCGGAGCATCCGCGGCTCCAAGGTGAGATCATCTGCTCGCTTTGCCCTTTCTTGGAAAAAGCCTTCCCTCGCGGAGCCGTCACTTAGTCACCCCCTGAGTCCAGCGCCGGCTTGGCAGGGTCTCGTGGAAAAAGCAAAGCGTGTTTTCGGAAGGCGACTTGAAAAGCGGGGAAGGGGGTGTGGGGGGGGGAAAAATCCCCATAGAAACCTAAGCCGGGAGACAACGCAGGGAGGAAGGTGGAGGAAGGAGCCCGGCCCCATCCCCCCCCCGCCTTGGCTTCACGAGCCCCCTCTGCTGCAAGCATCCCTGGAAGAGATTAAGGTGGAGAAAACCCGCTCGTGGCCTGGAAATTGCGGAGCAACCCCTCGCCGTAGCTGCGTCCGTGGGCTCGGGCCGGGCGGCGCGAGGGTCGCCCCTCCGGCGCGGGGGGGGGGACAGCAGGAGCGGCCCAGCCCGGCCCCGACTGCGGCTCGTAAATCTCCCGTATTAAACCAGCAGGAAATTGGCGACCAGGCGCAAGGCGAAGCTCAGCGCCGGGCGCAAAATCAATTAAAAAAATTAAAAATAAATAAATAAATTAGGAAAATCCCATTCTAACGGTTTGCTCCTGTGCCATTCCCAGCACAGCCCTCCCCACGCGCCGCCGGAGCGACCCGAGCGCCGGCGTTGCCTTTCCTTTGCCTGCCTATCGGAGCAAAATTCCCGCCGGCTGCGCCCCGGTTGTGCGGCGAAAAGCGGCTTGGCCTTTCGGCACCGGCAGCCTTAGAGGCAGGGGACGGGCGCAGGCGCGAAGGGCGTCCCGAGGCCCCGGTCGCCTCCACGCGCCTTCGGCAGGGAGAGGCTTGAAAATGGGAAATTTAGCACAACCCCTCCCCAAAGTAGATTAAAAAAAAAAAAAGAAGCCAGAATTGATTATTTTCTTTAAACCTCATTATTTTCAAGGCAATCGCATGATTTTTGGGGACCTTGACTCATGGTCTCCGAATGCTGCAGGAGCAAGGGTGCTGCTTTTATTTAAGCCTCTATTCCACTGTCCTCAAATACGTTGTTTTGAGAGTTTTTTGGATTTCTTTTCCTTTTTTTTTTTTTTTTATCCTCCCCCCGACCCCCAACACTGCCTTTCATTTGCAACTTCAAGTCCTCAGGTCTTGTGGCTGGAGGCTCCCGGCCAAAGCCCCGGAGCAGCCACGGGCGCTGGGCGCCGGGTGCCAGCGGCAGCCCCCAGGTCCTCGGCGGGCTGCGGGAGCTGGCGGGGAGCCACGGCTCGCCGCAGCGGGCGCGCGCCGCGCGTGGTGACTCACGCGATTCCTGCTCGCCCCTCGGGGGGTGCGTCGCCGGCGGGCGTGGGAAGGAGCCCCTGCTGCATGAGCTTCCCAGCTCGGGGCACCGGCTGCCTCTGCAAATCCCACCCCTCCCATCCAGTGCTCCCCAGGTCCATCCCTGGCACCCCGCCAGCAGGCGCCAGCCACGGCGCCGGATACTCTCCTGCCGCCCCAGGAAACAGCGGGCGAAGGAAGGCTGCAAGCTCGGCCCAGCACCGAAGCCAGCGTTGGGCTGGAGGGTCTCAGCTGACCCTCCAGCGCTGGCCCCAGCCGAACTGGCCGAGGAACCAAACCCCTCCGTGAAGCCAGGGGAGCTTCAGCCTCAGCCAAGAGTGAGGTTAACACTGCCCACAGTCACCTGGCGCCAGAAACCCAGCAGTATTTGGGTGCTGAAGGAGGCAGTTGGTCAGCTGGGGGGTTTCTCAAAAGCATTTCGTGAAAAGAAAGCTCTTAAATACCCTAAAAAGCACATGGGCTTGGACAGCAGCCCCAGGCAAAGGGCTGCATTTTTGTGTCCTCCACCACAGAGAAGCCCAGACGTAGCAGAGACGCTTGGCCGGCGTGACCAGCGACCGGAGGAAGCAGGATTTGAAGGGCCACTTCTTTTCCTTTTGGCTCTGGGAAAACCACGTGTCCTAGATGCAAAGTCAGGACATAAAACTTGCTGTCAATGAACACAGCTGCGGCGATGCCAGCCAAGCCTTCACCTAAGCTTTCACTCCTTCCACTTCATTAATAAAGGGGAGGGAAAGGGAAAAAAAAAAAAAAAGAAAGAAAGGATGAGGCCTTGACATCAAAAAAATACAGACTGTGTATTTTAGACCAGAGTTTCCTGTAACCACCTCTCTCCAGTTCCTTTTCATTCATTTTCTCCATTTTGTCAGTGTGGACCAAGGCAGGTCAAAGGTTTAAGCTTTTTTGGAAAGATTTGTTTCCAAAAAAAAAAAAAAAATTGGCTGATCTGCACATTTTGTTACCTTCACACCAGACTGGGAAATACGTAGTCAGAGCTTAGAGTTGTGTATTTTTTTCTTTTCTTTTTTTTTCTTTTTCTTTCTTTCTTTTTTTTTAATGAAAGCATCTGGCACCCATGACATGCTCTGAAAAAAAAAATACATGTATTTTGCAATGTGTTAGAAAGTATTGCTGGGCTGAGCAGCTCTGTTTCCCCTGCTCTTTCATAGCTTGAAATCAGTTTGAACATTGTGGCTTTAAAGTAATGGTGATGCTACTCCACTGTTAATTCAGCAGGGTAAAATTTGGTTGTCACTAAGGCAGATCTGAGAATTTTCTGAGTTTTGTCTGGCTGAGATTTTTTTCTCCCTCTGGCAATTTCTGCAACTAAGATTGCACCCGTCTGGGACTGACACGGGTGAGGTTAATCTCTGAGACAGACAGGTGGGCAGAAAGGGACTGTTACAGACCACAAGGCACAGGAGGGAAGGGAAACAAAAAGGAGAGAAGGCTTGAAGACTCAGTCAAAAAGTGTTTTGTGGTTGAACTACAGAGGCAGGTCAGAAAACGGAAAATGCAGCATGACTACATCTTCCGCACGCGCCAGCCCGCAGCATTCATGGAGTGATTTCTCTTTACTTTGTCTCCGGTCCAGTGCTGGAACTTCCAGTGGATTTTTTTCCCCCTTCTGTCTCTGATTTTATTGATTCCTCTCATCTCACAATTAGCAAATAAACACATGAGGTCTATATAATCACTTCCCAACAAAGATATTTTCCTGGAAGGAATTCTAGGGAGGAGAAAAGTGTTCATCCTCTCCAAAGGAAGTCAAGGAGAAGTAATCTCAGTTGATAGCTGCTCCTATCCCCCTCTGCCTTCTCTGTGCTGCTTGAGTGACATAAGTGTCAGAAAAAAGAGCATAAGCATGGCAGAAGATGCCTCCAGGCTTATCTCTGGTTCCTCACCACACTGAATGACCAAATGCTTGGTCTCCTTCCCTCCATGTGTTTTGAACCCGAGTCCACAAGACGGACATCTTTATGAATGGGACTCCAGATGCAGCTCACACCATGAGCTCCAGTCAGAGCAGCTGCTGGAGGCCCATGCTCTGCTCTGGAGCAAGGCATCAGCCACCACTCATCACTCACTCCCCTTTGCCCCAAAATGGCATGAGGCAGATGGGATAAGGACCACGAGTTTCAGAGGTTGTCAAAGCTTTTGCGTGCTTAAGCTTCAGGGTGGCTGGTGTGACACATGGAAAGGGCTTCTCATGGGATGTACATACCTGGAGCATAACTCAGGAAGATCACAGCAATGCCCAGCTGGAGAGATGGCTGGGAGGCACAGATAGGTCTGCAGTGCCCAAGGAAGTAGCTCCATGGAGGAGGAGGGCTGATGGATGTCACCAAGCCAATCAGAGTCTGACATGCAGGGAGGCATGTCTTCATTGGGGAGGGCCCTGCACAGCCACCTCCCTAGAGGATGTGCCTGATCAGATGCCAGGAGAAGACTACCAAGCATCTGCAGGCACCTAATGATACTGCCTAAAGCCTTGCACAAAGACAGGAAGCCTTGTCACCGTAGCCTGCTCAGGACCAGCCTGGACCATAGCCCTGGTGGTGACCTGCAGAATAAAACCATGGGAGCTCCAGGGTCTTTTGAAATCATACATGAGCTAAGTTTTCCCCTTGAGTGCTTCACCCCACAGGAGGACGCTGGAAGCAAACCAGTGTCTATCATCACCAACTCAGCTCTACGGCTTCTTTGCAGAAGATGCAGAGAAGTGTCCTCTCCTGCCTCAATCACTATGCAAAGTTACCTCTTCACACTGGCTCAGCAGTGCTGTGGGCCACTGTTCCTGCATGGATGCTGAGTGGTGAAGAGATACAGTAATGCAATATATAGACTCAGGACTACAGTTGAGGAAGGAGCAAGATGTGGAGAAGCAAAGGGCTGAGTCTTTGCCAGGTTTCTCAGGAGGTTTTATCACAATCCATATGGCTGCAAGTGTGTCAGTCTTTTGGGCTATATAACATGAGCTGCAGCATCATTTTGAAATTCTTGTGCTTATGGATCACATTTGTCCTCCCATCTCAGCATTCCTCTGGGAGCCTGTGATCTCCTGTTAACCTGTCCAGACCTTCCTGGCTGCTGCTTCCAAGATACTCTCTATAGTGCTAGAAGCCCGATGCTGCCATTCAGCGTATTAAAGGAGAAGTTCAAATGAGTCCACCGTACCCGTAAATCTGGGTTGGATCCGGTCATTGACTTGTCCTTATGATCACTGAGCACTGTCTTTAGTGCTTCACTCGAGCTTTTCACCAGCAATGTCATTGTCCATGTCAAACTGAACAATATTGGGTCAGGAACCATCTCCTAGAAACGTGATAGCTCAATTTCCTCTTTTACAAATCCTTTTGTAGGTTTGAGTAGGCTCCGTATAGATCACATATTGATTTTGGATAGTGCTAACATATCTGTAGGATCACACCTACTCCCCAGTTCATTACATGGCCTTCTTGTACTGCTGGTGGGAGGTGTCCAAAACCACTTTTCTGTTACCTTGTCAGTGGTCAGTGTCAAACGTAGCTGGCTCTGGAGATGAAAGGCGAGTGTCCCACAGAAACACATGCTCCAGAAACATCCCGGAAAAACAGAACAGTCAAGCAACCAGAAATCATTCCTGACAAGCAAGACCCAGCTGCATATCCACACTCAATCACGGCTGTGGAATCGTCATCCATAAGGAGGGGCCTGCTCAGATGCCAGGTGCTCACAGAGAGCTCAGTGTAGCTCACTCCTTATGCTGGCCCCAGGCAGATGTGCTGGAGGCCTTAACAGATCTTTCCTACCTCCAGCTGCCAAATGCTTGGAGATAAGGGCCAGTCCCAGCATTTTGCTCCAGATTTTGGCTCACCCTCTCTTAAAACCTGGGGCTCCTTTAGTGTCTTGGTGTAGATGTGTCCAGTTGCCCCTCTGGCAAGGAAGAGAGAGAGGAGGGCGGGAGGGACTGGCTGTGCAGAAAGCACATAGTGCTCTCCAGACTCAGGAACTGGTCTGGGTCGTGCTCTAGCATCTGAGTCTCCCTGGCTGGAGTTAGCATATGTGTCAGGAAGAAAGCCCTTCCCAGGTTCTGACAGTGCAAGCCAGGGTTTAACACCATTGATGAGGGCCAGCGTCTGGTTTCTGTCCTCACTGCAATGCACACCTTGTGCACAGAGCCTTTGCCCTGCACCTTGGCCACTGCTCAGGCCTAGAGGCACACGTTTTCCCTAGGTTTATTAATTTTCCACTTTCATCTGTGCTTGTCGCTTTAAGGGAAAAGGCAGATTTTAGCACCACAGTGACCTTATGGCATACATGAATCTGACTGATTTTTAAAGATTTTTTTTGTATCACTGACGAGTGAGCCACATGAATGGCTTTGGGGAACTGCTCCATCTGTATTTGCTTCATAGTTATGTCCTGAAGGTCCCTGGGAGATGGATGGGTCATCCCCCCTCCCCAGGACATTGATAGAAAAAAGGGCAGTTTTCCCCACCATCACTCCAGGTGGCCCTGCATCATTCACGTGGGCCCTATAACAAGGAATGAATCAGGCCCTAAGGTACTGTCTCCACCTCCTTGCCTCCCCTCTCCCCGTGGGGGTCCTCCAGCCTGCACAGCCCATCAGAGAGCCGGCCCTGCTCATCTGAGACCAAGAGGGCTTCCTTTTTGACAGCAGAGCTGGAGAGCACTTTCCATGCCCCTTGTGGTTTCAGTATCTTTGCTGAGACCTTCTGCCATCAACACTGGCTACTTTATTCTAGGATGAAAGCCCCAGAGAGAAAACCAGCTTCAGTGCAACCACTACCAGGCTGGCCTATGGTTGCTTCCCCTAGCCTGAACTCTGGAGGCAGAAATCATTTTCCTCCCACACACTATTAGGTAGGACTTTACATTCATTTTCTTCTCACTAGCCCAAACCATAACATCTTTTCCTCTCTTGCCTTGGCTTTTTCCAGCTGTTCAGATCCACATCCTGAAAGCGGAAAGAAATGCTGACTGGTGGAAGTTCACGGTCAACATCATCTCCGTCTACAAACAAGGGAGCAACAGGATACGGCGTGGAGACCAGACCCTGTGGATCCACTCCAAGGACATAGCGTGCAAGTGCCCCAAAATCAAGCCCATGAAGAAGTATTTGCTGCTGGGCAACAACGAGGACTCTCCTGACCAGAGTGGCATCATTGCAGACAAAACCAGCCTGGTGATACAGTGGCGGGATACATGGGCTCGGCGGCTCAGGAAGTTCCAGCAACGGGAGAAGAAGGGGAAGTGTAAGAAAGCCTAAAGGAAGAGAAGGCAATGGAGTGCACGAGAGAGCGAGTGAGAGACTGACTGTGCATGCTGCTTTGTGTAGAACCTGGAGCGGATAGGGCCTGGGATTAGGGACTTTGGGAAGGAAGTCACGTTGCAGTTTGTGTGTGTCGGGGCGGGCTGGGTGGGGGAGGATAGCTGGGAATCACATCTGTGGGACTGCAAAGTTTGCACCTCATATTACAGGAGGGAAAAAAAAATCACACACACGAAAATAAAACAAACCATTGCAAGAGGAGGGTGGGTGTGGGCATGCAGCACCTCGACTGCGGTGGGAGTGCGAGCAGTTCCCAGTGCCCCCTAGCTTCTTTCTGCCCCATTCGCTGAAGAAATCAAGAGACACCAAACTGCCTTAAAACCGCTAACGTCTGCTAGTTCCAAAGCATAGACACAGGAAGATCAAACCTGTAAGAAACTAATCAACGGCAATGCTGGAAATTAACCCCTCTCCCCAAAATACATATTCTCAGCCTAGTTTGAATGAGACAGTTATCATAGAGGAAACTAAACAGAGACTTACCGCTGAGGACAGATCTGAGGATCAACTAATATAGGTTATTTAAAGACTCTTCAGTATATGATAGCTGTAATGATCACCCGCTGTACAGTACCTAAGAGACAGGACGAGGTCTCCAGCTGTATTGATGTGCTGATCCTGTAGCACCAGGTTAGCCAACCATACGCACAAAATGGTGTAAAAGAAGAGACCACCAGTTAGCAACTTCCATATGGGCATAACTCGGGGAAACAATTCTCTGTTTCATTCCCCATTTTTCCAAGGAGAGCCGCACGCTGCTGCACACCGGTCGCTCATTGCAATACATGGACCGAAGGAGCTTGAGCCCACGGGATGCCCCGGTCCCCCTCCAATTCAAGTCGATAACCAGCATCCCCAGGGAAGCACCCAGACTTTGCAGAAAAGTTGGCCTCCAGTTCCCGTAGGTGCTCTGGAAAATCTCACCCCAACTATAACCACAATTTTTGAGTCTCCACCGTGGCTATCCCTGAGACCTCCTTCATGAGTTTGGTCCTTTCTACAGCCGTCAACGAACTGAGGAGTGCTTAGATAGGAAATCTGTGCAGAAGATAATGAAGCCCTGGACGGCAGTAGTTTCACTTCCAAATTCAGCCAGCTTTCTCCAAACCAGCCCAGCCTGGTCCTCGCTCCCTCAGCCTGGCCAGTCCTTCCAGCTTCCCATGTCCTTGCATGAGGTGGCCAGCCCTTACCTCCATGATGGAGCAGGACAGCAGGTGCCAAACTCCTGCTAGCCCCTGGGGCTACCCCCATGGGCAGCAGGACCAGAATAGAGGTCCACATCTCTGGCTGTGTTACAGCCTGCGCAGGACAGTGTGACCAGCCCCAAAGGGTACAGGTCTCCACTGGGAACCAGATGAGTGAGATTTGACCCACCTAGAGCCCCCTAAACCAGATCTTCCACTGGGGGTGAAAAAAAAGCAAATCTACCAGCAGAAAATGTAATTCCTAATCTTTAATCCCTAACGAACTCAGAAGGCAGAGACTACCCTCGCCTCCATCTAACACCCTGTGAACCAGCAACTGTGGATGGGAGCAGCTTTCCCTGGGGCATTTAAGGGTGCCCTGTCTCTGGAGTTTTTGTCACCAGAAAAAGCCAGATCAGTGCCGCTTTGCCTTGCCTTCCCCTTCCACATTGGTCCATAAAAAGCAGAGGAAATCTGAGTTCATCTAATCAACAGAGGCAGGCAATAGCCAGGGTGGAAACGCAGGGAGGGTAGTCCAGGTACCTGGATGAGAAGCAAACACTAGTCACTACGCAAAGCAAAACCTCCCTGATATTTTTCCTTTTAGGAAACTTGGAAACATCTATTTTATGACATTTTCCAGCAGTTTTGCCTTGTTTTATAGCAATTGACAATATTTATATAATGACATAAACTACCATAAAGCGAGGCAGCCATGTAAATAGGTGTAAAGTGGAGGGCTCCCAGGGAAGCACAGGCCAGCACTGGGCTGCTGGGAGACACGGCACAGAAGGAACCGAGTACTGCTGAGCCTCCCCAAAAACACCAGGGCCTTCAGAGATGAATTTAGATTTAGGACTGAAATCTCATCCTGGATGCCAAGCAATCCACCAAGTCACATCTTTCTCCTCAATCCTTTCTTGCTCAGAACAAACTAATTTTACCTTAGTTTAGAGCCCAAGAAGAGCCGATAATTTTACAGGCAGGGGAACGCATGCAGCCAAGTCAACAAAGGGCTTCCAAAAGATAAAAATCTGATCGAAAGTGTCTCAGTGGAGACTTAAAGCGACAGGTGGCTCTCCTCCAGCTGGGACTGACCGATGCTTGGTAGAGTCTGTGCCGGCTGGAGACAGCTTGTCCTCAATTAGCCAAGGTGCTCTCAAATCGCAGGTGCCCCACAAGCCCAAGGTCCCTTCAGCCTGCGCTGGTTGTGTGGACCTCACAGCTCTGCTCCACAAAGGCTTGTTCAGACGGACAACCACCTTCCAAATGACGCTTCAGGAACATCTATGTGGGGAAACGCAGTGAGGAACATGGAGGAAACACGTGGAACATATGTCTTTAGGTAAAATGTGATTTCTTTTGAATGCCCTAAAGACAACCAGACCCAACCCCAAACCTGCTCTCTCAAGGCCTTCAGCACTCTCCTGCACAGGGAAGACAAGGTCAGGGAAGATAGGGTATTCAGGATCTACCCATATCCAGACACCAAACACTCTCTGACTGCCTTTTCTAAGAATGTGTGGCCGAGCACTGCCACCACCCCCAGCCTCGACACTCACCAATACCCACAGCAATGGAGACAAACCCCAGCCCTCTAACCGATTTCCTCATTTTGGGAAGTTGCAGAAGAAACCATCCACTTCAAGCAGACAGTTGTCCACCTTGTCAGGCTGCCAAAGCCCAGGGACCCTCCAGACATTAACAGAAACCAATACATGGGAAGGAAATCAAGGTGCTTGTACAGTTAGCACAGGATGTAAACAAATTAGAGCTCAGAGAATCTATCATAACCAGAGTGACTATTGCAGATGTAAAACCCCTTCAGCCCCGGCCCACCAGAACCCCGTTCTTTGATCATTGTTGGAGTTTTGTGCTTTCCAACCAGTTTAGAGAAGCTCCTTCACCCTGTCCATGGTTAACCAGTGCCTCCAGTAACCCCCACCTGCACCAATGGCTGGTGTAGCCCATCCACAACCATACTCCTTCTGGGTAAGACAGAGCAGTCCTGTTTTTGGGATGTCTGGGGAAGCAAGTCTTCCCTGCAGCCACCTTGGGACACCTCTTTTTTGGGGGAGGATGTCTGGCCCGTCACCCAAGCAGGATCAAGATGTCACTCTCAAATATCACCCTCCATAGCCAGGGCTGCTGCTCTGTTGGAAGTAAGCATGAGGGCAATCACATTATAACCACTGAGGAATCAAGGTGTCTATCCATCCTCCCGGGATGCCCCCAATTCAGCAGCTGTGGCCAGAAAAGTCACCTGCTGTGCTCCTGGAGAGCTACAGGCCTCACCAATGTGTCCCCCGCCATGAAAAGCAGCCGTCCCACAGCATGACGAGGTGAGAAATCCTGGCAAGAGAGGGCCCAGCTCCCTGGTGGCACGGGGATGGGATGGCACATGGGGTCTGCAACTAACCCCAAGAAGTGAGGGCCACCGGCACGCAGCCTCGAGGCAGAGCTGAAAACCGGAGGCGCCGGTGGGAGCCGTAGCAGAGCTTGTAACAGGGTAAAAAGGGCTGCGGTGCCTTTGAAGCAAGTTCGGAAAGCAGCTGAAATGCCAAAACAATCATCACTCAACGGTAGCACCCGACAACCCGACAGAAGTCGTTCCGTCTCGTTTTTGTTCGTTTCGTCGTGTCCGCCCCCTCTCCCCGCACCCCCCGCCTTTTATCCCGTTACGCAGCCCCGTCGCAAAACCTGTGTTTGTTTTTTTTTTTTTTAATTTCTGTTAATATCTTGAATTGTAAATGTTGTTTAGTTATGACCATTGCATACTGCTTTGGGCAATGTTTCTTTACAATGCATACTAATATATTATGGTTATTATATATGAATATATTTAATGACACGTGAAAAAGTTGTGGATTTTCTTATCGTTTTTCCGAGTTTTTTTTCCCCCGACTGTTTGTTCGTTCATTCGTTTCGTTAGATTGGCTGTAATTGAACCAGAAGGAGCTTGTAACTGTTCAGCACCCACTCAGTAGAACTAAAGTCAGAAACCAGTTGAATAAACTCTTGTAAACCGTAACAAACTCCAACGGTATCTGCTTCCTCCCACCCCACGCCCATGGGACGGGGACCTGCTCCAGCAAAGCCGGAGGTGCTCCATGTCCTCGTGGTCTCTCCTTCGCCTCCCACTCCACGTCCCTGAAGGTCCCTGCAAAGTCCCCATTTGCCAGAGTCCCAGGCACACAGGGAACGAGGGGATGCCATTGGGATCAAGAGAGCTTCCAACTCAATGGTCAAGGCCAAGCCCTGCTGGTTGTACCCCCTGGCCGGGCTGCTTATCAAAGTGGTCCCCTTTCTGCTCCAGTGGCCACCCAGTATCTTTCACATGGTAGATTTTTAAGCAACATAGTCAGCACAGGGGAGAGCAGTGGGGAGGGCAGAGCAAGCCTGGGCTCCATCTCCAGACACTCGCTCAGCTCACAAGGGGCATCACTAGCCGCAGCACCAGCTCACCTCGAAGCAGCTGGCACTTGAGACCAGGCAAAGATTGATGCTAAAAGATAAACTAGAAAGTCTCTGGCAGAGGAAGTGAGGCAGCAAAACACTTCCAGAAGGAAAAACACAGGCAAAAGGTCCTGCAAACAGCAGAGGGGTCAGCCTGCATGACCCACGCTCTTAACATCTCTGAGAATTTATTAATTTGAAAACATCGTGGAGGTCAGAAATCTCAGATCTTTATTGCAGCAACAAATGGGGCAGAAATGGCCCCACCTCCGCTCCGGAGCTGCAGCGTTGCAGAGAGAGCAAATGGATTTCCCAGATCGCTCCGGCTTTTATCCCTCTTGACACGTAGCCGCCGGCCCGAACGCGGCAGCGGCAGCTCTGAGAGGTGGGTAAAGCCGAGGGCCGTACGCCGAGCGCCTGCTCCCACCAGGCCCTGCCGCAGTGATCCAGCCACTCGTCCACCCGGCAAAGCAGCCGGCTCACTGCGCAGAAGAAACAACAGCTGGAAACACATCAACTCCAGAGCACGTTCTCGTTCGACAGGAATAAAGCAGAAGGAAGGGACAGTGAGGCCCGGGACGCCTCTGCGAGGTGCACAAACGGGATGTGCAGGACCTTCTGCCACTCGTAGACGAGGTGGCCCAGCGCCGGTACGCGCCTCGGGCAGCCCCGGCGAGCAGCTCCAACGCGCAGCTTGAGAGCCGTTTGCCCCATGCCTGGAAATCAGAGCGACCCCCCATCCAATTGCAAAAGCCGTGGACTCCAATTAACCATGCTTTTCACCCTCACTTGCTCAGAAACAGTAACGAACTGCTCAGATATTTTAACCTTCCCTTTTGTGGAGCAGCGAAACAGAAAAAGATTTCCACACACATCTGAGCACTGCCAAATCCGCTTCTTGTTAATAAAAGTCCTCACCCACATGACGCATTAGATGTTGCCTAAAGGGCAAATCTAAGAATCTCTTTATTAGATACTTCAGCAGAGCAGCTCCTTGCGTTTCTACCTTTCCCATGCACAGAGAGCAAAAATGTGTTTGAGGATGCAACAAATCAGAAAATATCTTTTTTAAAGCCCCTATCCAAGCGCAGTCCTTGTGTCACATCCATCAGGATAAATTATGCATCCATTCTGCACGCCCTGGGAATTCAAACAAGACCTTAATTCCCTCCGTAAACTACAGCTTTAATTAGAAGCCAAAGTCCATATTCTCATCTCTGTGAATTGCCCGGTATTCTCCTGCTGTCACTGAAGATGCACGAGGCTGCACTGGAGCAGGAGAGTGCAATCACGCCGCAGGGCTTGCACAAAAAGCCTCCTGCTGAGAAACAATTCCAGGCAGATTTTCCAGCTTGGTTCCTCCGAACAAGCACTGCTGGAACGCACGAGTTTTGAACACATCTCCAAAGCCACATGCTGCTTGTTTCCAGCTGGAGCAGCCTTGCTTGAAGCTTCGTTTCTACTTGGAGATCAAGCAATAAGATAATCAAAAACCTGTTGTGAACCACGAGAAAGTAAAACTATCTTCCCCCCCCCCTTTTGAAGGTTGTAATGGGAAGCATCTTTCCAAGGAAAAGCAAGCAAACAGGCACAGCCTGAACAACCAGGAGTGAACTGGACTTTTAAAGGTTTCAAGAAACATTTTCTCCAACAAAGCAGAACGGACACCCAGGAAAGCACTCTGCTCCTTCCCAGCAACGGGCATCATTTCTTCTGCCTAGCAGGCAGGGATGTGGTATCCAGTTATCTACCAAAAAGCACAGGCGCAGATTTCCCACCTTTAAACCCCAAATACGGATGCTGAAGTGGCAGTAGCGTGCAATCAGCCTTGCCCTCAGATTTCGAAACCCCTCTAGAGGTGCTGGTCTCTCCTCCAGCTGCTCACATAGGTACTGAGCAGCAGAAGGCAGGATTGGGCCCTAGTCCGGAGCAGTATTTGAAGCCCACCACCCACACCATGAGGTACAGCTGCACTTACTGGGCTTTTTCTCTTTTACTTGGCATGTTAAGAGATTACTCCAAGCCCTTCTCCACCTATCCTGTGCCTGTGTCCTAGGAGCACACAGAAGGGAAAGGACATGATGGTGCTTTTCAGCTCCTATCCTTAAGGACTGAACCCCCACCCTGCCTGGCAGGGTACAGGTGCATCCAACTTCTAAAAGCACCTTCATCCTGCAAAACCTGTGCCGCTCCCACCACTACCCTGTTGTTTCCACCTCAGATCCTGCAGCGAGTCGGTTAAAACCTCATCTCCACCCAATGCTTGTGGTAGGCTCCAAGGAGCTTAACAAGAAAGATTTTGCATTCCGATCTGCAGATCTCCAAGTACGTTACAGAGGAGGTCAGTACTGGAGAGTCTCAACTCATAGATGGGGAAACTGAGTGAAGGAGAGCAGAATTACTTAGCTAGGGCTAAGAAGCCAGAAGAGCCAGAAGAGCCCGGGTTTCCCAGCTCCTAAACCACCGTGGACCCGCTAGACATGTGTTGCTATCACCAGCTGTGGAGGGGAGGGAGAGAATAGTGCCAGGAGCCAGTTTAAAGCTCTGGAAACACATACTCCATCACCATGGGTATGGACCAGCCTAGGGCTAGCAATCATTATAAATACATAAGGAAAGATATGTCAAGATACACAGGATGTCTGATAGGAACCATTTTTTCCTCTTCCCCAAATCATTATGGAAGCATTAAAGGTCATTAGCACATCCCATGGGACAACAGGCAACAACAAAAATCATACAGATAAGTTGTATATAAATGGTTCAGCTTTTATTCAATGTTGTTATTGCTTCCTCTATCAATCTGACAATCACACTGGCACATGTAACAAAACGATGAACTTTTTGGCCAGAAGTGAGCATCCAATGCTTCTTTTTTGTTAGTTTTGAAATATTTACAGTTTCTTTTCCTTTTTAACAGTTTGTGAAAAATTATAAAAGAAAGAGGCAGATTTCCACCACCAAGATTAGTACACTAATACTAGCGCATCTCCTGCGGTTAGCTGGCTGTGGAAAGCCTGCCCCAGAGCAAGGCAGATAAGGCTCCTGCCTTATGAGCACATTTTGGGCAAGGCTTTCCGCTCTTATGCACCTGGCTGTGTTTAAGACCCACTGCTGTTTACATTTCTATCTGTGGAGATCAACACTGATAATTTTCCCACAACAGCCAAAGATGACTCATTCGTGACTGTTTTTGTGCAGTTCATCTGAGTTCCTATACCCTGGTCATCATGCTTTTCACTTTAGGGCTACATGTGCTCTCTAGTTTTCCATCTTGCTAGAGTCTATACCCATGCCTTGCCTTAAACATTTATTCCTTGAGAAATGTAAGAATCCTCATTCCAAAGAACGGTGTCAGAAAGTACAGGAACTCCACTTATGTACCCCCAACCCCCAGTATTATCAGCTGACAGTATTTTAAAACTGTCAAGATGACCAACCATTCAACAGAAGAAAGACTGGGCCAGGCATACAGCATCCCAATATGATCACTTACTTAGATGTAGATGCACTGAGAAATGAATCTATTCCATAAGCAAGTGCATCCTCCTGAAATACTAAATTAAAGTAGGAAAAGAGTCCTTCTCACGTTCACATCCTCCAATCATGCAGCAATCTTCAGCTGTGCCCTGAACGAGGGAATGGACGGATGTCTATCGGACACAGCTTCATTCTAATACTGGTGAGTTTATTTAAAATATGGAAGGTCTTTGCACAAAGTTGATCTCTTCTCTGGAGTCCTCCACGTTCAGCTGTCGAACAGCAGCTTGAATGGGCCCCAAATTTGCATTATTTTGTTGGCCAGACGGCAACCACAGCAATCGCAATCAGGAGCAAGACAATCACCACCAGCATTCCTGGAAAAGATGAAACAACACGGTCACTGCCCTCAGCTTTTACAATTGGTCTTTTGCAATTAAATTCTTCCTCTGAGACCTGCTCCTCCTCCCATCTGAAAGAGATTTTTTCCACATTTGCTGTGTGAAAGCCTTTCACACAACCCCTCTCACCAGACCCTTGCACATTAATTACCTGTACAGCAACGAGAACACAGAAGTCACATTGGTAGAGCAGTTATTCCTTCTCATACTGACCTTCTCATTCCTTCAAATTATTTTTTTGAATTTTGTGCTTGTTGCCTTAAACATTTATTCCTAGTCTTCCTAGTTGAACATCTGCCTTGTGAAGATTAAAGGATATGTTTAACTCTTACTAATATCATTGTAAGGCTAGTTAAGCTTTTCTAGGATCACTTTATACCATCCCACTGGGCAAAGGATTACTCCGAAGGAAATCTAAATTGCATCAGGAAATTGTTTCCAATACACACTATTCCTGCTTTAAGACAAAACCATTAGCAAAAACACTGCTTTTGTGTATGTACCTATCTTCGGAAAATGAAAATCAAGTAACATTAAGAAGAGCCTACTAGCACTCTGCGAAATCACGCAGCATGCAAGCTGTGTGTGCTCCATCCTTCCCAAAAATCTTATTGGTTCCTATGCAGAAATTAATGACTAATACAGTCTCACAAAACTTTACGACTATTTGTTAGTTCAGACACACCATGCTGCTATGCTGAAGGTTAGTATTAAAAGAAAAATAAGTTCTGGACAGTTTCGAAGAGTGATACAGAAAATCAGCAATGTGGATTTTCACAAGCTCACCCCCCAACTTAAAACACTCTGTGATTCACTATAGAATTATTGAAGTCCAGAGAGAAGGTGACACAGCTATCCAGGCTATGTTTTGCCATAGTGTGTTAGACAAAATTAATTCTCTAACCACAACCTAGAGGGGAAATAGCCTGCCCCTCTTAGCCGAAAGTAATGTTTTACTGGAAGGGGGCTGGACCCCTGTGGTGGACACCACAGCCTCCCTAACAGAGAGTCCCCGAACATCCCAACGCCTCGCACAGCCGCGGCACGATGTCCTGCACGCTTCATCCAGCAGCCTCTCTCGCTCATCCGCACGCATGCTTTCCCTCAGATTAAACTTTTAATCACCAGGCTTTTGTTTTGGTTGAGTATCTGGTCTGCAGCATCCCCCTGTCAGAGCTATGGGAATATGTTAGGGCTCCAAGAGTGGAAAAAATGTCCCTTCATTTGGTCCATCAACAGATGACTATTACTCAACCACTTACAATATTTACAAGTCCAGCTCACGGCAATTAAAAAGGGATGTATTAAAATAAACTCCTCTTTCCAAGCTGGAAAAGGATATTAGACATAGCTCTTTGTAAATAGTGTCATGTTTTCTGTGCAGAAACTGTTTCTATGCCAGGGGTCCATGATTTTTTTCCAGTGAAAGAGAGTTGCCATTAGCAGTATTTTTTCTTTCATGCTCAGTTGAAAACATTTGTTATCTGAATTGAGCATTAACAGCACTTCATCAGATTGCATTAAATATATATACATATACCCAATACATATATCCAACACCGGGGTTCTTGTTATAATCACAAAACCTAATACAGATTGCACACTGCTTAAAAAGCTTCACCCTGCGTGAACACAGACTTTGACTGGCGTTTCTGATTTTTAAAGGAGCAACCAATCGCACCAAACTTTTAGTTTGTGAGTTGTCCAGGTCTGAGCTGGTCATCTCGGCTCTCCCCATCAGCGGAGACAGGGAGCCTGCGACAGACGTCCAAGATCAAAGGGGTAAATCGCCCTCTGGGAAGGATTTTCTCAGCAGTCAGCACGGAGATGACTAGTTCAGCCTTAGACAACTATCTTTTGAAGTAAGGCAAGGGGATTCCCATCCAAAGAGCGCCCTTCATGCTCAGCAGTATCTAGACAGCAGCTCACTTAAGCACCTGGAGAAAACCACAGCCTCTTTTCCCAGAGACTTCAGGGGAACACTCAAAGGCACGAACAGATGGCCAGTCTCTACAGCCCATTGCATTTTTAACACTACAAAACGCCTGCTTTTGCCTCGGACACCTCTCTGCTCCCTTGCGTTTGTTTTTCATCCCTCTCCACACCAATTTTGCAGCAAGCAAAACAACAGCTTTGCATTTGTCTGCTCCTGCTGCTCCTTTCGTACCCCGGCCGAGGACTTATTTTTGGCTCTCGTTTCAAAAGCAGCCCCTTTACAAGGGAAAGCAGTGGTGGAAGCAGATGACTTCTCACTTAATGAAGATCTCCTCCTCCCGCAGCCGTTGCTGGTTTGCCAAGGGCAAAGGCCCCGTGCAGGAGGTGCTCTAGAGATGGGACTTTTCCCAGAGGTGTTTGTCAGGTACCAGCTCCCTCGCAGACGAATGTTTCAAGACGCTTTTGTGCTCTTCAGGCCCATTCCCATGCTCACAACGTGCCTGGCGCCGAGCTCTCCCCGCTTCCTCCACGGGCACCGTTTCCCAGTGCTTTCCCTTCCAGCAGCTTCGCGTTTCTCAAGCCCGGGGCTTCCCTCGGTTGCAGAGGCCCACAGCACCTAGCCTAGCTCCAGATCATGACCCGAGGTTTGTGTCCACCAGCACGAGCCTAAACACGTTTGGAGCAGATGGTTCTTGGAGTATAAACAAGCAACCGGCTCCTGCCCCCGGAAGGGACAGGAGATGGTTATCATTTGCTTCTCGGGAACGGCAAGCCCTCGCCAACCACCTCAGCATCATCTATCGATGCAAGCTGCTGTGCTGATACATTGGGAACACAATCTATATTTTATTTGGAGGTGTTTGATGCGGCTGGAACCAAACAACCTGCTTAAGTTGGGACAAAATAAGATCTGATTAAACTGCCATGTTCAGATTTTCTGTTATGTTTTGCACTGAAGGGAAAAGTTTTAGAGGGTGCAAATCCTTTGCACAGTTTCAGTGTAACTGAGTTTATGGATTTTAGCAATTAAGAGACAACTGAGATCAGTTTCTTGGAAAATACTCTATAGGTGTGAATTAGTAATGATACAAAGTAGAGTAGAGTTAATGGGGCGTAATTATTCTTTGACAACTCCCAAGAAAAACTCCACATAAAACCAGAATCATTACACAGCAGGAACCTGGGAAGGTGGGGGACCAATAAAGTATTGCTAACGTGCAATAGCAGAATGCATAGGAAATGTAAGAGAACATTCAGTGCAACAACAGCAGGACAGCAAAATGAAATAAACTTCATTTTATTCCTGGAAGGAAACTGGTACTAAAAGCCTGGAGCCACTTTTCTGTTTCCAAAAGCAGTGGTCAAGTATTTACTCCCCCTATGAGAGAGAGGAAAGTAGAGATGGCACGTGTCAGTGCAACATAAATCACAAACCAGCTAGTATTAGAGGCTTATCTGATCCACTCAATATGCACAAAAAGAATAGAATAACATAAATTGGCAGTAACATACAAATTTCAAAGTACCTCTTGCATGATAGAGACCAGATGTTACACACATTGTATTTTTTCTTATACTATTCAACAGCAGATTACAAGGATCTGAAGCTTTTAAACTTGGGAGTTTCACGGACTGCAACATGCTTTCATAACAAAAAATTCCGGATATGATCTGACAGTAATTATGCATTCTAGATTCCCTGTCTGCTTTTCTTTCTTTCTTTTCCCTCTTGTCCTGCAAAATAGAAATATTCTCCTCACCAAGAACTCCTTCATGAATCAAAGCCCCTAACAAAGCAAACAGGAGTCAGAGACTGGAGGGAAAAAAAGAAAAAAAAAAAAAAAAAAAAGAGATTCCTGCAGGAAGAAAAAGGAAATCGTGACAGAGATACAAATTTGTAATGTGTTTCTCCGGGAAAGGTGAGAAACAAAAGCAGAAGTCTGAATGCAATTACAGAATTAATTGCAGAATTATTGGAGAACGTGTAACACTCTTGAAGCTCCATACGGCTGCGGAGTTTGAGAAACTGCTGTCGAAGCTTAGAGGAGCCGCGCGGGAACGCAGAGGGGACGTTCTCGGAGCAGGCTGGACTGCCCCGTCCAGGACAGGAACACCGCGCCGAGCGGCTCAGCTGCGGCACCCCCTCTTCGGCCACCCTCGGCAGGGCCAGCCGCGACGCGGCCTCGACGGGCTCGCAGGCACCCGCGCGCGGCCGACGGCGTCAGGGCTCGCCCGGCGCCGCAGCTCCCTATCGCCGCGAGAGCGCCGGGCCACGCCACGGCTCTGCCTCGGGCTCCCACGAGCACGGGTCCACGGGGATTACCGCCCAAGCTGCTTTACCTGGATTTAACCTTACTGCGGAGATGAACGCTGACGTTTGTCAGCTCCATCTCGATCCTCCTGTCCCTTGACACCAGAGGGGTTAATACTCCAAACCGAGTAAAACGTAACATAGTTTTTTAGATGTAAGATGGAAAGAAAATGCGTAATTTATCTCTAGGCTGAGCTCAGTAACCATTTCTCCCCACTGTTCAGGCTGTCTCCCCTAAACCCCTTCCAGCCATGAGACTGGAGGATCTGGCATCCACAGCAACACCACATCTCAGCAGGGTTACCTAGGGCAGCCCTTCTTCAAGCCCCAAATCTTTCTCTCCGTAATGTACTTCAGTGTTCAAGCATAAAACTATTGCACACACTCTTCCCCACTGTACCTGATTTACTCCCCTCTGTGTAAATACAGTTGATGGCTTCCTTTTTTTGGAACAGGAGGGCTGAAGGACTACTTTCCCTTGTAGGCCAGACAGTAACTACCCTTGCACACCTGGGACTATATAACTTAAGGATGCAAGTCCCTGTTAGAAATAAGACCACCCTCAAAACTCATGCTCTCTGGTGCCATTGCAGCTACAGATAACGCAGTCACACAGACAGCAGTCCGCTAAGTCACTTTATTTGTTCTCTTCCTCCCAAGTTTTGCTTGGAGGACTCTGTTTCCCGTCACAGAGTCCTAGACGTGGCTTGGAGCTCCACCACGCCAGACACCGTATAAACACGGAACAAAACATGCCGGCCCTCAAGAGCTTAAAATCCAAGTCAACCAGCATCCCTCTCCTCTGCGATACAGAGCCCACGCACACGTTAGCCTTCAGCACCCAGAGCAGCGCCGCGGAGAGGCCGGACGGCCTGCGAAGGAAGGACTGCCAGCCGAGGGACCGGGCGAGCAGTTCTGCGTTCACATTTGGAACTCAGTGAACGGCACCCTGCACGTCTCGTAAGTAAGCCCATTCGCCTTAAATAACTGTTATGAATCACAGCTAACTCTGATGAATTGGTTTCCTCGGAGAACAGCGGATACCTACCATCAGCTAGCGCTCGGCTTCGGTGATGGTGATTAATCACCCCAAATTTCCAACGCCTTGTGCTGACCGTTTGGTTAGAAGCTGTGGAAGCTGCTGAGATTAAACGATCCGCAGTTTCTCCAAAGCCCTTCTAATTCCCAGCGTTAATGACGACTGGAGCCCGGCGAGGTCTCTGGTCATGAGCGCTGCCGATGATGAAGACAACCCCTCGCAGCACCCAGACAAAGCAGCCGGTTGTTGCTTGTCAACTCAGTGCTTATGCCAGCTTTCTGACAAGGCAATATTTACTGTGAAATATCTACTTATTGTGCTGAATATAACTCCTGGGAATCTGAGCGTGTTTAGTATCTGGCAGTGGTTCAAGTGCCTTTGAAAAGGCAGGCAGGAACCCTGTCATAAATACATCTTGTTTTGACAACTCCCTCTTGAATAAGTGTCACAAGATTTCTGGGCTGCTTCTATTAGACTATTGATTTACCATTAAAAATTGCTCCATACCCATGGAATAGCGGCTATTTAGATTTAATATGTTATCAATTAGAGTCCACTGGTTTCTATGAGATGTCTAGTGTTACTACTTCACATAGAGCAGGCTATGCAGAGGAGATGGTTATCGTCAACAGATACCACGCAGTTGAGTACCTTGCTCTTTGGTGTATTGTGTTCAGATACGAAGATATTCATCTCATTTCTATAAATTCACCCTGGCCAGGCCTAACTCCAGGGACTGAGGACACCTTTGTTTAATGGCATAAACATCAGAAATGCTCCACCACAGCTATAGCCCCTTATCTTCCAATCCACTGACAGCCAGGTACAACTAAGTGAGAACAGCAAGTGTTTGACATTGTTTCATGCTACTGTCCAGTGTCAGAGACAGAGAGGTCATATTAAAGGTATCTAGTGTTGACACTGGACTGCCCTTCTGCCCCAAAGGCTTGTAAGTGGACACCAGCTCCACTCCACTGCTCTTCATTTCATGTGAAGCCTGTCAGTTATAGATGCAGCAAGGAGATGTTCAACACACCCACAGCGCAGGAGATATCCGTGTCTTTTCCCAGATCTCGGAAGATCAGCCCAGCCTAGGTTGCCAATGGAAATATCTGACCCCAAGCAGAAAAATAAAGTGCAATCAGCTGAGAGAGTTATTACTGGAAACATTTAATGGGGACGTGAACAGTCACATGCCTGTTCTTGTTCCAGACCCAGAACTTGAAGAGCATCTTTCATTTGCCATCTCCAGATACTGGCTGGCCACAAGCATTTCTTAATTTATTTTAGCGTAGGGAGGCAGATGCACCCACTTCTGCTCCCACTGTCTTTCTCAGTGCCAGGGCATGCTGCTACACTGGGCTTTGCACGAAGCTGTGATTTAAGCTTGTCCAGAATTGAAAATGAGTGCAAAATAGAGCTGCGTGATGGACATCAGTACATCAACTGTGCACTGATTTCCAGCTTCCAGAATAGCCTTTTCCCAAGGAATAATCATGAAAAAGATCCCAAATGCTGTTGTAATATACTAAAAGAGTTTATGAAAGCAACTGCACAGTGAATTTGCTTGTGATAGATGAGGTCTGGATTCAATGAGCAAGGAAATCTCTTCCAGGCCCTGCTGTTATAATTAGTGCACAGAGCACTAGATGGTCCTTATAAATAGAATAAGTAAATAAGAGAAAATGCTAAAGGGTATTTCTTGTTTTCATGGGGCAGGGGGAATAGCCACTGGTTCTCTTCCACGTTCAAAGCTAATCTCAGAGTCAAACCCTAGGTAGTGCTCTGGAACCAGGTTGCTCTGCGATCAGGACAGCTTTGCCTCTCCTCTCCTAACCAGGGTGCAGGGGTGGCTTTTTGGACATAGACTTGACCAACACGATCCCTGCCTCTGTCACCCTAAAGTCCGAGTCAGCTGGAAAGCCAGAGATTTGGAAAACAGCAGCCCTTCTGGTAAGCCATATGGTTTGTGGGCTGAGAGATCTTTCTGAATATTAAATATATTCAAAAAGTGAATGTGACTGTGCACTGGCAGAGGGGCGGCATTGGGCAAACAGCCGCCTGCCGCAGAGTAAGCTAATGTCTCTGCCAGTAGATAACTTTTGGAGCATCTCTCAAGACCCGCTCTTCTGCTTACTGGCAACTGTTTATGAGAAAAAGAGTTTTGCTTGAGATTTTCCATGTCTTTTCTGCTGGTTTGGGTATAGCATCACTCTCAATAATGCCGAAGGCTCAGCATAGAAGATCAGTGTCTTTTACAGGTTACAAAACAATAATAAAGAGCATGCTATGTCTTTAAAGAGCCTGGTATAGTATAACATTATCTGGAAAACGCTGCTTTTTTTTATGCCAAGAAAGCTATATTCCCACAGAACTGACTATCCAGAAGTTTATGAATAAGTCTTCTTTTATAAGTGACACGGAGCGCTAACTTATAAACACATAATAGTTGTTTTATAGAGTAGAAGAGAAGCAGGAAAAAGGCAAAGTTTCATGGAGAGGCTGAAGAGTCTCGGCTGCTTTCTTTAAGGACTTCTTTTTAGCATCATAGTTTAAAAGATATCTATGTGTCGTGTCCCCCCCCCCCCCCCCCCCCCCCCCCCCAAAAAAAAAATTTTATCTGCATTTTCAGTAAGTTAATTTTAAGTCCTGTTGCCAGATATATGGCAGAAACCTTGCCCAAAACCTGTTCAAAACCTTGATTTTTCAAGGCAATAGAGAACCAACTGGAAGGTTGACTCAGAATTTGGTTCACATATCTAAAGCATTAGTTTAATATGGCAAGCACCTGAAGAAATCTATCTTGCTGTCCTTTATGTTCCCTAAGAATAATAATAATAAAAAAAAAGCCAAACACTTTCTCCCCCCAAAGCCATAAAATCTTTCCTTCTAACATTTTCCTCTTTTAAAGTGAGACAGGCTATTCAATTTGTATAGCATTAAGAACCACTTTAGCATAAATCCCACACTATTAAGCTGGCCTGTATGTAAATACACTCCCCGATTCCTACACCTGCATCATTGAAACCACGTCTCTCGAGGCCTGTTCTTTATTAGTTTTGTGACAGCCAAACCTTTTCTTGGGCGATATGTCCACGTAAAATGCTGCAATCGCACATTACCCCGCGCCCCCGTCCGCCCCAAGGAACCTGCCCGTTATTGCTTTTGACCTTCCGCTTCAGCTGCTGTGACTTGAGAAATTTAACGCTGCAATTGTACCTCTCAACTCTGACATCAAAATCATTGGCAATTCTCAGCCGAAATCAAGAACAGGCTCCGAGAATGGTTTGTTAAAGACTCCAAATGCCCCTGTATTTCCTTAGGTCTAAAGGAAGAAAAAGAGACATTTCAAAAAGAAAAACAATCAAACAAACAAAAAAACCCACTGAGCTCTTTGCAAACAACAACTGTTGCATTAATAATTCCTTATGTGGAAGAAAGAAAAACGTAGGTCATTCCTATGTAAGATGAAAGAAAAAAAAAAACTATATGACATTTGGAGTTATTCAGGCAATGATAGGTTAACCTGAAGAACCTGATTACCTGAGTCAAATTACAAATTTTTGTTTATTACACATTAACTCCTCAGTCCACTTTGTTTCACATAGGAAAAAAATGCATTTTGGAGTTCTTTTGGTCAGACTGGAGCCTTTTGCAGCAATGCTTCATTCTCAGGCACACAAGCCAGTTTGTTACTGTTAATACGATCTTTTGATCAGAGCATGAACATTCCCTATGTTACTGACAGCAGTACCTGTTGGCAAACAAAGTGCGGATAAATAAGCAGCAAGAGAAAAAACACTATAGGAAAACAAATGTCAAATTCAGCCTCAGAAGCAGCATGAATCATGTTTAAATCCAAAATGTTTATTGCTTCAGTGGTCAAATAATCCCTCGTGCTTAGGTCCCAAACCACATGCACCATCCAACCGAATGAAAGGAAGTGAGATAAGTGTTTCTCTTAATCCATTATTGTTATACCTCAATTTGCTTGTTTTTGTATCTATTTTTCAAATTACAAAGGCGTGCCAGATAATATATTGTCCTACTTCCAAGTGCAATTGCAAAGAATCCCACATTCTTTCAAAAAAAGATAGATTTTGTAAAAATCCAACCTTAAATGGGCTGTGACAGTCAGAGGAATATTTCAGATGGATTTAGTCACAGCTTTCTCAATAGCAGACCTCAATGGCTGCTGACGTTTCCAACATCTCCTTCGATACTTAGTCAATCTGCACAGAGGCATACTTCTACATTTGGCAGTAGTTAGAAGCTTTAGGTCCAACAGTTTAAAATACTACATAAATTTCACATCTAGAAGTCAATTGAAAAAAAAAACAATTCATTAACCTCTTACATTAAGCTGAGAACCAGACTAGAAGGGCATTGAAAGAGTCAAGGTTGAGAGGAAGTCTTCCTGAATGAATTAGGAAAAATAGGTACGTTTTACCTTTCAAGTCAGAAGAACTGGAGCTCACACACAAACAAGTTATATATTTGAAGAGAAGCAGAAAGCACAGCAAGAAATAAACTCTAATAGTTGTTAACTTCCAGTGAAAACTGCTCAAGCACAGAATTAAATTTGCATCTGCTTTTAAATAGCACAGGTCAGTTTACACAGAACAACCTAGGAGAAACTTTTCAATGTACATTTTATATAGAATTATTGCAGTGTCAATAAAGAACATTTAAAATTTATATATGTGTAATCCCACTTTACAAACAATTGTTTCTGAAGACATGGTATAAAAGTATTTACTGGACCCATCATTGCACAAAGAACAAGTGCAAACTCACTACGAGACCATGTCAGCTAATTTAAGTTACTCCCCACCAAACCCAGCATCACCCGTACCCACTGTAATCACTGCTACACCAAGGAAAAGATCAGAGTTATTTAAGAAGCAATAGCAACTACGCAGCAAGAGTGCACAATTTCTCTCTAAATTTGTTGAGATAATCATGCTAAATGCCATCTAAAAGAAAGCCCCTTTGGAGCACAAGCTGTCCTCTTGGGTAAATTTGTACAGACCCTTGCACTCATGCCCAGCAAAAGCTGACAATTTAAGACCGCAACTTTCCCTGAGAATCATTTTTGGTCTCTTCCCACATACCATCTATTTTACTTCTAGCCAAACCTGGCAACCTCTATACATCTCTGCCTGATACCTTTTACTGATGTGTGTGCTAGAGGAAACATCAGATATATACATATGGATTTGTACAGAAGATCAGCCAGATGCCAGCAAGCAAGACACTGGAAACATTCTCATGTTTTTTCCTTTTGTTCTTGCTAGAGTGACTTCATAGACTTTCCTTGTTTGTCCCAACTCTGCTATTATCAAACTATTTCCAACCCCAAAGGTCATCGGCAGACATGGTTACTGACTTGCTTTGTGTGTGTGTGTGTGCGCGCGCACGCATGTGGCTTGTTTTTTCTTCTCCCCTCCACTTTTTTTTAATTTTTTTAAACAAGCACGCACATTTTCCAACTTTCCCTTCTGCAAACTCTCTAGCATCCTTTTCATTAGATAAACAAGGCCAAGAAACAAGATCAGTCAAGCAATGCACTGCATTTCTGAACAACTGTGTTACAACTTGGAACAGGACTTGTGAAAGTTTGAAAAACTTCAGCGTGCACTAAGCTCTTCCAGAAGACAATAAAATAAGCCCAGCCAACAGGAGATCACCGAGGTTTTATAAACCCCTGTATTTCAGATGAAGTTCATCCAAATGAGAGGCAAAACAACCCCTAAGTGCCACCAGAACTTTTGCATTTTGGCATAAGCTGTGCAGAAATCAGCAGGAAAGGAGGAGAAAGTACAGACTTAACTGGAATGTCCCCTTCTCTGGATTCACCAGAAGTCATTCTCACTAGTCCATTGAGGGCAATGAGCAAAGAAGAATACAAGCAGCAGTTGTTGTGGACTGCAGGTTCAGGACAGAGAGAACAACAGGCAGTCAGGACTAGAAGGTGCTAAGTAGAGCCAGGTGAAGTTTTCCTTTTAAGAAGGCAACTATCTAAGGGCACCCACAGGTTACCATCAGCACAGGTTACATCACCTCCAGCAGCACAGGTTACAAATTTTTGTACCAGCTGCCCCCATCTTATTCCTCACACTAAAGAGACTTTTTATTCCATTAAAAAGCAGAAATTTAGCAGCCTGTCCCAGCACTGGCTGCCAGAAAAGGCACCCACCTGGGGCTAAAGGTGAACTAAATCCCAGAAGCACTGCGCTCCCTGCCTCTCGCAGTGCCCTAATTGCACATGTTCCTCCTCACATGTGAATATCCGTGCATCTTCTCGAATCCGGCTTCAGGTAGCCTTCACCCACAAGCCCGCTTACTCCAGCACGAGCTACAGAAGCTGCAGCAGCCCAGCAGGCAAACTGAAAATGGTTTTCCTGAAAAAAAAAAAGTCTGCCAGACAGCAGCTCACCCTCAAGCTGCCACCTGAAGCAAGCAAGGACAAGGCAGAAGACATGACAGATGATCTCAGCAGGGAACTGTTGTTCTTCCACTACTTTCTCCAGTAAAAAGCAAATGAAAAAAAAAATCAAAGGACTGCTCTGCTGGCCTTGAGCAGAAGGGGACATCTGCTTGTGTCCATCTGCCATCATCCTGACACCCTAGTCTTTGTTTTTGGTCGGGTCAGTCTCCTACCATTATAGCTCCCTGAACTGCCTCACCAGGACATCGCTGCTAGTACAAGGAAAGAGATGGGGACATGGTGAGAGGGAGCAGGTAACCACTAGATCCATGTAGATGCATCAGTAAATTGTCCCACCAGGCTCTCAAATCCCTTTCGAAAGTTTTACCTCATCCTTTGTTTTTCACTCAAACAAATGCTAGGAGTATCCTGCCACTAGTTAGAGGGGTACACTGCCGTCTCAGAACACTTCCGAAATGCTTAAGGCATAGACAGCTAGAGTTACACCTGAAAAAAATCACAGCTCAGCCAGCCACACAAGTGAAATAAGGCTGCAGTTCTACTAGTCTAGTCGCACGAACTCTGCTAACAAGACATTGATAAAGGAGAGAGCACTATAGGATAAAATACCATATATTGTTCATACCATGTCATTTAAGGTCAGTTTAAGCATCCTAGAAATCTGCTCTGTGTGTCTTTTATTTTAAAAAGCGCCCTCCTTGCACAGGAACTCTAGGAACTTTTGAAAATGGGACGCTGGCTCCTAAGTCACTTGGATACTTAAACGAGTGAGCAGTCGGGTTGAGACTTGCATACAAATTGCAAAGCTTCTAGATGGTTTCCTCAGAGCAAAAAATGAGGGTGGAGAAGAGAGACTATTTAATGATTAGTTCCTTATGGTTCTGACATTCTTGAAGCATATTTCTTGCAGTCCCTGGAACACTCCTGCATTCTTGATTGCAAAATGGCAGTAAGTGATTTCCTTTAAAAGCCTTGTCTTTTATTGGAATACTAAAAATACCCCACTAGCCCCACTCTACTCTACTCTCTCTCTTTCCTGGACAGGCACCATCAACCCTAATGTATTCTATTTTGAAGACAGCGATAAACATTTCAGCATGGTGTGTTCAATCCACTTCATAGTAGATCCTGCATTTCCACTGCAGCCCTTACTAGCACCATAAATCATCTTTACACAGACTTAAGCATGAGAAACTCCAGTAAAAATGTATCATGGATTTTTCTTTCAAAAAATTAAAAAGAATGAGTACAAAACAGTCAAGACTGAAATGACTGGCAATTTTAAACACGAAGCTACTGGGATGACCCTACAAAACAAGGCTGTTGCAATAGTTAACAAACCTGCACTGCGTAGTTCTGTCCCACTTTGTTTGCTGGATGCAAACCCACCTTAAAAGATGATACTGTGGGGTAAGGTTCCAAACAAGCTGCCTACACATTCATAACATCTAAACAAATATGGGTTTCAAATCTAGGATGCTCTGGCTGTTGCTGGTTTAAAAAGCCACAGACGAGGATTAATTACATACCACGTCTGAACTGCTTACACACAGCTAACACTCCTTTTTTATTGCTATATTGACTCAAAGTCTGAACTGTTCTCCTGACTGTTTCACTCATTAGGTCTCTCTCTCTCTCTCTCCATCTGCTACAGATCTCAGGGATCAGACAGACAATTTCAGGTACATGATGAGGAGGTAACCACATAAGCCACAATGTTATCACTAATGCTCTTGGCTGAGTCCAGCAACTTCCCCATTAAGAGCAGTTGTGCAAGTATGATCAACTAAATCCAGCCAAGAGCAGGATGCAACTAGCCTGCCTAAGTCTTAAACATGGAAGTCTTTGCGTAGTCCAGAGCAGAAGAGATGCACTTCACAGCACCAAGGCAGGCGCCAAACAGTTCAACGGCGGACAGTGCCGAGGGTTTCCTAGAGTATCAATCTCTCCGTTAAGAAGCTTAGCTGGACAAGGTGATGAGCTGGCTCCCAAAGCAACAGAGCGGTGTTGGCCCTCACCAGCCCTTGCAGGATTACTTCTTTCCACAGTAGGAGAGTCTACCGGGAAATCTGACCTCACTAAACAAATCTGCTGATCACATTAAAACTCTGTTATAGCAATTGCCCTTGAGTCACTCCACAAACTACACACAGCTCAGCAGCCGCAGGCCGATGCCCCATGGAGTGAAATAAATATATGCTGTAGCTTTCACTTGAACACAGATTCTGATTAAGGTGGGAGATATTTGTTTTTCTACTTTTAAAGTCCCAGAGGGAACTAAACCTAACTTTGTTATCAAACTAATTTTTGATGTGGCTGGATAGCCTCATTATCCACCTACTGCTGTCACACAGATTTCTGCTGGTAAATTCTGTTCCAGGTGATGTCAGAAACAAGCTTTGCTGAGCATCAACTTATCTTTTTTGTGGGTAAAGCACCACACTTCATCAAGCCCTTCCCCATCTGCAATGGGTCGCACGCAGGAGGGCCTCCGTAAAGAATCTGCAGATACTTTCTGTTGACTCATTTTATTTTCATCTGTGTGAATCAAGTACTCAACAGCAAGAACTGGTGACCAAAACAAGGAGATGCAATCTCAGTCCACTGCCTCTGCCCTGCTCCAGGTTGTACTGTTCATATCCAGTCTCAAGTTCAGAGAAACCCTGAGTAGCCGTGAACTACACTACCATAACTTAAACTCTGTACAAGTGTAACTCTACTTTAACGAAATTGTTTCATCCTGAAAAGTAACTGCACACTTATGCGGTGTCCTGTGTTAAGGCTTTGGCTCAGGACAAAGTTCTGGCTGAAGGACTGGGCTAGCAGCTTAGGACGCATCTGAACTGGTGTTTCAGCTTGGATCAAGAGCACTTGTGAAGCCATCTCCACTTTGACTTTGCAACGTGCACCACAGCGTTGTTTATGGAGTAAACAAACTGCATCCGCTCTGGATGCCACTGAACCAGAAGATTTGTTCATTTTTATAACTACGTTGTGTTATGCTGATAAAGTTATTCTCTAAACTATTGACAGTATTTCAGGAAGAACGGCGCACTATAGACAACCCAGTAACGTAATGCTGAAGTGAGCAAATGTTTATCATCTTAAATACAATACTGGGGGGGGGGAACTTGAAATCTCAGCATGGCTCTTTTAACTTAGATGAGGCTGAATTGATTTGAAAGTCAATATCAATTTGGACATATAAAATGTTTTGTCCTAGTTTCTACAGAAGTGTATCAGTCCGCATGTAAAAATCTTGACACAGATATAACTGGGTTTTGTTGAGAAAAATGTTTTAACATTTCAAAGAACAATCCTATTTTTAGAAACTTGCTCAACCTTTGGCAATCCAATGCAATCAGCATTCAAAACTGCAGAAACTAGCAACCAAATACTTCTTATTAATATCATTTACAGCTGTTAACAACTATAAGAACCCTTCTAAAAATGCCAAGGGAAACAACAGACTGGGTGAAACAATCTCTCACAAATAACTGAGTCAATAAACATAGAACTGTGGTAAGAAATTAGGTTTGACTTGTATAACTTTTTTTAAAAAAAAAATTTGTAAATGGAGTCTGAATAGCAGAAGGTTGATGAAATAATATAGTTCAGTAGCAGGGGAAAAGTTTCATGTAGACGAAGCAGGGAATTCAGTCCTTGCTGAATTCTTGAAATCATTCAGATGTTAACAGAAGTTTCTCCTCCAAAAGGAAAAGGAAAGGCATCTCTTAGTGACTGCATTCACAGATCTTTGACTCCTGTATGCTGGTATACTACATATAAATATACATATTTAAAAAGCTTCTGTCTTGAGTAGTGCCAAAACTATACAGTTTATGCAATACAAGAGGTTCTCCCTCATTTTGCGAAAGAGTAAAACTCAGAAAGGTGTGTGTGGGGGGGAGGGAACACATTATCATTTCATCTCAGTACCTTCCTCAACCTTGAGTAGTTTATAAGCCCTTAAATCCAATTCTCTTCCTTTGCCTTCCCACATGACAACTATAAGCTGCCACAGCAGCTGCAAAGTGAATACCTTCAAAGGAAATAAAGAAATAATTGCCCCAAGTACAAAGTGCAGGGGAAAAAACTGCCTGGGTGACATGACTAAAGCAGGGCTGAATGGGCCGTACCCGTGGGAGCAAACGCAGTATGTGCTACAGGCTACTACAAGGCAGCCTCACTGCGTGCTCACTAACTACTGGAGATTTTTGCCCAGAATAGGGAAAGGCAGTAAAAACAGAGCAGCACAGGGAGAACCTGC
Source organism: Rhea pennata (assembly GCF_028389875.1). Classification (NCBI taxonomy): domain Eukaryota; kingdom Metazoa; phylum Chordata; class Aves; order Rheiformes; family Rheidae; genus Rhea; species Rhea pennata. The sequence goes on from NC_084681.1 coordinate 11,891,378, forward strand.
AGAAGGCAGGACGCTTCCTCAACATGTCTTCATATATTCTGCATCACGTTCTCTTGTCAGAGAACATGTTCCCTGTTTTGAGCTCCTCACAGTATTACTCGACCATGCCTAGGTGTGCGAGGGGGGAGGAAAAACAACACAAGGATATAAAATTAAAAAAGGATCTGCGCAAGGAATGTTCCCCCGTCGTCATATAGTCAACATGAACAATAACACTTCTGAGCAAAAAGAAGCCGCCCAATTTAGTAAATAATTTTTTCCCTTAAATATAACCCATGGTTAAATTTACAGAGTTTATTCCCCTTGCACTTCTGGGAGGAAAAGAAATCCACAGTGCAAAAAAGGCATATAAATCCTTGCGGATCATTTGTCTGCTGCTGCCCTGAAAGAGGGACGCTCCATATGCTTTTCCAATAGCGCTGTTTTGATAGTATTACCAGGAGTGTCCCTTATTAATCATGTTGCCGCTAAAAGTCTCTCCGGAGTGTTTGCTTATTCTGTACTTTTCCAAACTGTTTCAGCTTCCTCTTAATTTATTAAAAGCTCACTGAAGATGACCGCATGTAAAGCATCCTAGCAGATAAAACTGGAGGAAAAGAAAGAATGGGAAAAGATCACTTTTAACCATGAGTTTTCACCCACTCACTGCTTTCCCAGGAAGGAACTCCCAAGGAATACCGGAGTTTCAACCTTTGCTACATGTTTCTGAATACTTGAAGTTGTAGAGCTGGGCTTACTTCTATTTAAGGTAACATTAGCATTCAAGAAACACTTCCCTGGATGTTACTATTTGAGTCAGAATCACTGGAAGAAATTTGGTATTGGCTCAATCCTGCAACATGCTGAAATCAATGAGCCTATTTGAGCCTATAAAGTGTTCTTAAAGACATGCTTGAGTGCTTTGCTGGATGAAGAACAAAGTACTTGGCATCCCGCAGCAGCGAACCCTGCTGAGGTGTAAGGCATTTCCAAACATTTGTAATTAACTAAAAGAATCCGCAATTAAGAAAGTCGCAGGCACTTGGTCAACAGAATAAAGGCAACACTTTGCAAAGGATCCCGCGCTTCCCACCGCAGCAACATGCAGCCTTATACAGTATCAGAGAAGGGAAAGAGAAGTTGGTCAAATAGTAGGTGGGCTGTAAAGAAGAAACAAAAGTGTCTGGGTGCCCTTTGGCAATTCAGCAGCGGTGCTTAAATCCGGACCCGTCCCTGAGCTTCGCAAGGGCGCTGCCGTTTCGCCTTTGCCAATACCACGGCTCAGCCAATTTCACAGGAAAGCTACACTCATTTCGAATGTATGCAATGCCCATCTTTTTATCCCAGAGGCAAAAAATGGGCCCAAAAGGAATGAAAATCTGTCCCCTCCCAGCGTGGGAGAAAACTGTTAGATGTCAAAGCTGTCGATACTGAATAAATGCAGTCCATAGCTCTGTATAAACTTTCAGGAAGATCTCCATTTAGAAACCCCTACCATTTAAATTGTTTTGAGAACTCTTCTATCTGCAAAACATTAACTCAAGCCAGGTGGTACAATTCTGCTAAAATTATGCTTTTAAGCCAACTTTATGTCTTTCTGAATGAGAAAACAAATAGGCCTTTCAATACATTTTTACAAAGGTACAGCTCAAGCTGTACCATGTGTTTCGTTCTCTTTTTCAGTCAGATTAGATAAATTACTTTTCACATTTATCTTTCCCTATGGGGGGGAAAGAAAATAAATAAATCACACTGATACTTGCTAACAAAAGTCTGACTTTTATCATAGCACAGGACAACAGGAAAAGGCCCCTTGCTCTCCAGCCTGCAGTCCTGCGCACGGATCATCAGAGGCTGACCCTGGAGCTAGGCAGAATTGATCTGAAATCAGCTGGAGACAACACGGATGCAGGCATTCGCATGAGGAATTAGAAGTAAAGCTTGAAAGACCCATGAAATCAATGTAAAGGATCAGATGACCTTCAGCAGAAGAAGATAACCATGATAGTCCATGGTCTGCTTTTACAGAGCCCAAGGAAAGTAACCAGAAATGTGGCTATTCAGTAGCAGCTTTAAACACACAGATGGAGTCTATGCGTTTTCCAGCAGAAGAACAGAGCGGACAAATCAAAAAAGGCTGGAAATAAGAATCAGAAAAGCCAACGCAGCTATTAAGAAGAAACTGCTGAACCTCAGCGTCTGCGCTGGGCCTTGTGGCAACTTTGAGTTTGACACTGGAGCATGGCTTACTTTTTATGCCAGTATCTTTCTCCAATAAGTACTTGTTGTTCTGCATCAGCAGCAGTATATCCTTACACCGACACAAGTGTGCAGTAATTTGAGACAATCCCACTTCTCAAGCAAAAGGATGAACCTACCTTGTGACTGCTGCGTAGTGCCCCCAGGTAGAGCCATGCACGGACATCACTACGACGACATCAAGCATTATTTTTTTTTCTTTCAAAGGCTTCACCAAACCCTCCCTCAATCATTCTCTAAGTTTCAGACCGCACAAATTTGTACTAGAAATCAGGTCATCTGCAAGCAGTTATGGTATCACAAATTAGGTGCAAACCACCAAGGCTGCAACAAGGTGCTTTGGCAATGTTTGATTTCAGGCAAGCCACGGAGTATCCACATCAACTTAAATAAAATCCATACTGTTTATCCAAAGCTTTCCATCTCTTTGCTCCCTCTCTCTCTCCTCCATCCTGCGTGTGAGCTAGCTAGAGCTCACCATATATCATGGAGTCCATCTTGAAGTAGGTATTTTATTTGCGATGTTTGCCTTTAGGAGAAAGCAAATGAAAAACAGAGAAATGACGGGATGCTTTTCCTGGAGTTTCTAGCACAATGAAGTCTGGGTGTGAAGTGAAGCTAACAAAATTTAAAAGTCAACACCTCCGATGGGACATCCTTACTTCCTTTTACACTATAGAGGCTTGGAGGCAGCAGTTAGTTTGCTTGCTAGCAGTCATTTTTTTTTACGTTGTCCACAGAAGTGGACAGTAGAGACTTTAAGGGGAGATTTTTAGTTCGATTAACTGCCAAGAAACGTGTCCCCGTTAGCTGCCTTTGGTCATAAGTCAGTAGCTGACTTTAGCACAGCAGATTCTATCTGCAAATCCAATAATCCTAGAAGTACCAAACATTATTTTCCCCTGAGATTTGTTTTGGTAGGGGAAAACATTTTTTAGCATTTTAGCTATCAGAACACGTGGTGCAGCCTCAAACAGTACTCACCATAAAAAAATGTTCTCCAGCTCTCTTCCTCACTCAGCCTGCCAGTGAACATGGGAAACCATTAACTCAAGCTGCTACAATTAACTCCCAGCATCTTCTTCAAAGACTCAAGACAAGCCAGAGCTACTTGTCATGCAAACAACCTGTGAGATTCATTCTCCTTGCAATGCAAAAGGAGGGGTAAATTACTGAGTTAAGTAGATTATCGGGGAAGGAGTCACACTCAGCAGCCTTATGAGATGATTAGACCCTGGGAAATTCACATACCAAATCCCTAGGCCCTGATAGCTCACATTCATTACCAGTTTGAGGATAAACCGCAATCAAGAATCTTCTCTGGCAGTATTAAATATTCATTTTCCAAGGAATTTTTATTTAACTTTCCAAAAGAAAAAAGAGAGATTAAAATTTTACACAGAGAAAGTAGCAGCAGTTTTGCAACTCAGCAGTTTACCTTTAAGATGACTCTTTTTCAAAAAAGTGCCAGCATTTTTGAAGCAGATGCTAGTGCTACCATCATCAACATAAATGTTACAAAAATCCCCCACCAACAACAAATTAATGTTATTGCTTTGTGGGTGTATGTGCACAGCACTACTGACAAAAAAAAGGGGGGGGAGGCTTCAGAGGGGCATCTGCCCCTAAGACAGAGCATGTGCATTTAATAAATGCAGCCTAATGGAGCAGCTTTTTCAATGCAAAAGAGCAAAAAGCAAATTTGTGGCAAGAAAGCCAACTGTTAGAACAGCAACGGAAAACAGCCATCCAGCAAGCTCCAGGGGTGAGTTAGGATTACAAATGCCCCAATTACAATACGCTTGCTGCTGGTGGCGGAGAGGGTGCTGCCTCTCTCTGCACTTTACTACAATGTGCAAGAATACCAAAGTTAGGAAATTACTTGCCCCACATACTAGATAAATGGACAGCAATTATTTTCTCCGAAATGCCTTCCTATGATGAGTACTGCTGGTAGCAGTCAGTTCTGGGACAGGCTGTTCCCCAGATGTTTCAGACTTTGCTTTATAACACACTTCTTTTTAAAAGACTCGTTGCTTTAACGTGAGGCTATAGAGCATTATTCAGCAACCCTCCATTATCTAAAGAATTAGAAATTCCCCATTTTGTTAATCTATTTAAAGTAAAAGGAGTAACACCATCATGTTTCAGAAGGTGAGAGTTTGCTGAGAGTTCTTCCTCCCACCTGAGGTATTTTTATCAGAGAGATGTCTTTAAAAATATCTCTTGGAGAATATCTCTTATGCAAGAAGTTAGCGAGTTTAGGATTGCTGAAACTGCAATCTAGTTTGGTTAAAGCACACTCTACCATAAGAAATATTTCATGCCCTGGTGTCTCAGAGGAGGCAGTAATAAAAGATAAAATATTGGAAACCCGATCATCAATCCAATGAATAGAGCTAATACTTTCAGAAAGCTGTGAGAGGTATAACCACTATAAGCAAGGGCGGTACAAGGATCTAACAGTAACATTGGGGGCACCTGGGAACCATCTTGAAAAACACTGGGTTTACCAGACCACCAGATGGAGCAACTATGTGGGATCTACTCCAGAGCTGCGGACAAGAAGAACAGACACCTTACAGTACACTGAAGCAATTCACAACTCATCTTAGAAAAGCATTATGATTTCTGGATCACATCCCCGAAGTCCTACAGCTTAACTCTAATTCCTTTAGCACCTCAAAGATATAACTGCCTCAAAATGGTCCAAGAGCAGGCTCACAGCAATGATCCTCTACGTAGGCATGGAGAATCCATACTCAGACTCAAGTAAGATGCAGTAACTCCGATGGGGATAAAAGCATCGTCCTATTCCACATAAAGGAGATGCTAAGATCAGTCAACTACTGCAGGATGCAGAGTTAGTTTTGCAGCAAACTAGAGCAATTATCTGTGGCAATTACTCTGCTCTGCTACTCTCAGTTCCTCCCTTCATCCCTTACAGCCTCAAGGGTTTTCAGCTCTCACCTTCTAAGAACCTTGGCAGAAGAGCACAGACACTACAAGGAAAACAGAACCAGCCACATGAGCCCACAAAGATGGGAAGCCTGCCTAGAAATAACACATTTCCTGCCTTCCTGACACCCCATTTCTTTCTTGACTAATGCTGAATGAAGGCTTTAAATGAGAAGGCGTCCTCCCCACTATCTCAGAATTATGGAGCCAACTTGGTGTCTCAGGTGAGCTAGACCACCGCTAAAACCAGCCACTGAGCAGAACTGAGCCAAAACTACCCCTTACCTCACGCTCGGTTCTCCTATGAACCTTGCCAAATTAAGCAAGGAAGCAGACGACTGGAGCTTGTACGTTGTAAAACTTGTTCAGTCATAACCCATAAAAATACCTGAATGCCCACCTACGGACATGCGCTGCTGTCATAAACAGCAAAATGCTGGGCACTGCCACATCAGCCATACTATAACAAACAGAATCACCTTATTAAGCCAGTTAACATCTCAATACTCCCAAACTCCAAGCTCTTTGATGACAAAATATTCTACTTACTGGCAGGAGGAGGAGGACAAAAGATAACCACCAAAAAGCCACCAGTGCCCCTTGACCTGTTCATTTACACAGCAGCAAAGGAAATCAGCACCACTGAATTCTTCTTTCCTTGGTAGATGAATTCTATCTAGTGTTTATTTCCTCTGATAACCAAAATAAAGAATGCACCTTTTAAAAGGCAGCAAGCCACCTGGACACCCCAAGAGAAACTCTGTATTTCAGGCAATTACTAACCAGAATTCGACCTTGCTTTTCCCAACAGGGTTTGTATAGCACACGGCACAGCTCTCCCATTTTCTGCGAGTCTCCAAATTTACCAGCTCCTCATTTATTTCAACCAGAATTTCAAGCTCTAAAGCATGCTTCTCCTTCTATACAGACTACGTCGTAGCCTTCAGCATAGCTCCATAATAGAGCAACAGCAGCTGAACGGATACAGCCCAGGCTGGAGCAAATCTAGTTGCATACAAGTCTCAGTGGGAAGATCCCGGCAGAGGAACAGCTTTTCATCAGTGGGCAAGGCTGACTGATCTAAACGCAAGACATTCCTTTACAGGAAAGCTTCTCATAGACCATTAACCGCTAATATGCATGCACAAATATGATATGAATGCCTAAATGCAAACAGCTAAGTATGCAGGAAACCAGAGCTTTTTCCACAGTCGTCTGCATAATTGCATTCAGCACTGAAGCGAGAAGCACCTTTTCAATACAACAGATGACAGTAAACAAACACAAAACTGTTCAGTATTGGTAGGAAATAGTATAGAGGACGTAGCACCCATGCATAAAGAGGAAATGTTAATAATGTTATTACCAGCAAAGTAAGCAGTAAAGCAGAAATACTAGCACTGGGAAAGAGGTGCAGACATTATAAGAGATTAAAGAACAAGTGTGTGGCCCTATGAAACAATAACTGCAACCAAGAGTAAAGCCATAAGCTGGAGACGTACAGGAAAGGCAAATGACTTCTCAATAAAGCAAGATGAAATGCTTTCAGCAATTAGTAAATTCACTGAAAACACACATTTCCAGTCACTGCAAAACTATTTACAAATCTAGGTCAAATTCATCAAATAGTTCCAGGGCAAGAAAGAAAAACAGAATGAGGTTTGTACAATGCGATGAGGGAGGGCACGGACAAGGGTCAGAAAAGTAACTGCCACGTCCCCCTTGCACAACATTTTGAATGCTAAAGGAACTCATCCAGGCTGCACAGAACATGGATCTGATTCCTGTTTGGGGGTTTTCTGAACTCAGATCTGCCAGTTTGGGGGGAAACATCCCAAACTGCAGGCAACAGGGCATAATATAAGGCAGGTTTCCCTCAATTCCCTCTGTATAAAGCTACTCTTTTGCCAAAAGCACTCGGGCAGGAGAAACAGAGAAAGAGTGATTCTACTGATGGAGCAGGACACTGGGCTCCATTCTTTGAAGCAATGAATGTTTCATCCTGAAAAGTGTCAAAAACAGAAAGACCAATTCTTGGCAAGTAAGAACATACAGGTTGAGAAGGAGGCCTATGTTCAAATCCCCCGATGCAGAGGGGAGAAGTGGATGTGAAGGCTCACAAATATTGGGCAACAGCCTAAAAAAAGGTCTCACTTCAGGCCAGCCCGAGTCCTCGTGCACACAAACGTCCGCTTGCCTTGACATGGAAAGCTGTGATGTCGGTTACATCCACAGCTCTGCTTCTCGGCGTCCAGCGAAGGGGCGAGGTGTAACAAGAAGCCTGACAATCCACGTCCCAAGCTCATCTCCCACTCAAACGTCAAGCTCGTGCTAACGGAAGAGACTGGAAAGCAATTTTAATTAAAAACTTATCTGTTTCTCAAGCTGTCTCTGGATCTTGCCAAAATGCACACCCCAAATAAAGCGTTTCTAAATCAAAAAGCATAAAGATCAGCCGAAAATGCAAAATTCACAGGAAGAAATGAAGTACTCCCATCTCAGGAAATTGGAACATTACTGTTTATAATGCTGTGTTCCCCTTAAAAGCATGCCATAAAATACTCAGCATGAATCATATGGCACTGCTAGTATATTTGTAGAAGCCCTAAACATAGGATATTCTGACTTTTGAGTCTTAAATTCAGTATCAAGGTGGGAAATTAATATTTTTGCATTTTCTTTAAATGCCAAAAAAACATTTTCTGCTTCTTTAGCAGGAATGAGTCACTTTGGCTCCAACAAGGTGCTTTCCAAAACTTTTTAGCAGTACTGCTGTCTTGCTAATGCTCTAGAGCTAAGTATAAAACATTGTCTGCTGGGATCCCCAAAGACATTATAAACACTGCAGTGGTAAAGAAAAATAAATAAATAAATTAATAACCTTGCAGGGGCTGGAAGTCTGACAATGTTAAATAAAATCACCAATCTCAGGGAGAAGCAATAAAGCCAGGAATCTCTTTGGTTTTCTGGAGAGTTTATACTTTCCAGATTCCTTGAACCTTTGGCTCTTGCTGATCTGGCAGAGTATATGGAAACACACACATAAAAGGACTATGCTAAAGTCTAACCAACATGATATGGCACAGTATTCTACGAAGTATCTGTCTTCTCTTTTCTCATGGGCAACCAGAAGCAAGTGGCAAAGCATTATAAATACCTGCATAAACCACAACTTCTCTCTCCTTCAGCCTGTGCTAGAACACAGGTGAGGGGCAAAAGAAAGTAGGTATCACCTAGATGTAGGGCACCCTATTATATTACATATTTTGCATCGGAATTACATCCACAGTGCCAGAATTGCTTAGCTGTACTCAGCAGCAGAGCTAAGGAATTAGAACAAGATAACAGAAATTACTGATACACAAACATTATCGCCATTCTAATCGCCTAATAAACTGCCCCCAAATTACAGCTGGCAAGTCATCACCTCCAACTACAGCTGCCAAGCCTTGAGAGCCTTCACTGGGTGCTCTCCAACTTGTGCTAAGAGTTCCTCAGTCTCAACATCTATCACTAACTACTGTCTGGACTCTACATCTTCAGGCACAATCATCATCTCTCTCTCTTCACTCATTCTGAATTGATACCAAGGTTTCTCCTTGGATTAGTTTGCAGTCTTCCAAAAAAGTAACAGAACAACTTGATGAAGCATTTAAGGCCAGATCCAGAGACGTGAGGCTTCTCCACATGCACAGCCAAAGGCCACCTTCAGTCACTGAGCTGCAGGAGAGTATTTGGCCACTGGGCTGGAACCAAAGACCACGTCATGTCTTGCGAGTTGCTGGCTTCAGAGCCTACAGCCCCAATTAACCACTATGCTTGAAGACACACCTTGAATTGGAAAGGAAGAAACACTTCACTAAACACTTGCTAAGCCCTGCAAAAGTGCAAAGACTATAAAACACTTAATTTCAGTTCTGCATTTGCTGCTTCAGGTATGCATATTTTGCTCCTCATTTCTGAATCTTAACAGTGGGACTCTGAAGGTCTACAGGCCCTGATTTGATACCACCAGGCTCACTGCTTCTTCATATTAACCTCTTCTCTCTGATTGTCAGCTGAAAGGAAATCAAATCAGTGGTCTCCCCACAATCAGGGGATATGAAAAAGAATATAAAGGACTGTGGCATTCATTTGCAATTACTCCTGGCAAACAGGGTGCTAATGGAAATGCCAGCCACATTTCTCCATGCCATAAACTTTAGAATAAGCCCATTACTTTGGCTAGATTAGATTCTTTTAGGTGATTTTCAAGGTCGTTAGAATTACCCACTCCTCAAGCCGTTGTTCCTCTAAAAGCTAATCATCTAACCAGCCTGTGAAATTTCAAAGCTAATATTCCTCCCTGCGTAAATGCAAACACAGGCATCAGCTACTTAAGAAAGAGCGTTTGCCCTTTCTGGTTCAACCTCTGACCCTCCATTAGGGCTGATGAAGGAGGCTGGGGAACACGTTACAAAGCCCTTCCTACCCCCCACCAATTTTTTGTTTGCCCGTAGGCACTGCACAGAAAGGTTGGTTAGTCCCAGGTTTCTAAGAAACGCTCGCACAATCGCTCCCCGCTTTCTGTTGAGGGACGCGGGCTCGCTCGCGCAAACAAGGGCTGACCCCTGGCAGTGCCCGCCTTGCACTCGCTACTGTCTTCAGTTTGGCAACACGGCACAAAAGCGGCGTGCATGTCTACACCGGCCGGGCTGAGCCTCCTATTCAGCGGGGGCCGCAGCTTCGCACGTCACGGGCCCCCGAGGGACAAAGCCCGCGAGTTTCTTAATTAAGTCGAAGTGAAAGACAGCCTAAAAGCATCCCCACTTACATCTCCAGAGTACCTCCGGCGCGGACTTCAAACGCACGCGCTACACTGCCCGTCAAACCGAGGCCTCAACAGCCGGCCGGCATTTTTCCCCTCTTGTGAGTACAGAACGCCGGTGCCTTCAGCACGGCCTCTTCAGCCTCCTCGCCTCGTCCCGGCAGGCTTAGACGTGTCCCTGGTTTAGAGGGGAGGAAACAAAGGGGCTTCTTGTGTGCCCCAAGCCCTCCAGAGGGTCTGCATTTCAGGCCACCCTTCTCCAAAGCAGGGGAGCGTCTGGAGAGCTCTTTAGCTGGTCTCGTCTCATTACCATTTCCATGAGGGATCAAAGAATATATTAAAAAATATCTAAGTACAATTCCGGCTATGGAAGGAGAATATATTAAAAACCTGCTCAGATACCTTTCCCTGATCCATCACGGTGTTATTAGCTGTCTCTTCATGAACCCAGTGTTTATTTCCGCTGAACTACCTCTCCATAAATCCCACGGAAGTCTCCACAAATAGGCCCTGCTGAACCCCCCGCTCCCCCCCATCCTGCTCCTTCCATCTCCTGAGCTGGCCTGGGATCGGCTCCTGGCAAAACCAACCCAACTAGACCCAGGGACAGAAAGTCACCAGGAGCAGGAACTGCTTTAATTTTGTCCCCTTCGAGCAGCTGCTCAGGGCGGACCGGGAGATGGCTGCGCTAAGGCAGCTGGGCTGAATACTAAAGAAGCACTGAGGCACCGCGTCCCGCAGCGGGGAGGGAGGCAGCGCCCGCTCCTTGCAGGAAGCGCATCAGGGAGCTTTGCGTGTCCTCAAGGAGCCTTCCTGCCCACCACCACCACCACCACCCCGCCTCGTATCTCTGCGTCGGCCGCCCCTGCCCGCGGAAGAGCTCCCACGCACCTGACCAGCTTGTGAAAACACCACCGCGAGCGCTACAAGCGCGCAAGGCGCCCACCTCCCCGCCGCGGCAGAGCCCTCGCGCTCCCGCCGCCGCGATTCTTTGCTTTCTCATTAGAGATGCCCGGCAACATCCACCAGACAAAGCCACTGCAAACAAAGTGCGCGGAGAGAGGGGACGGGGGGCGGGGGAAGGAGGGCAAGAGAAGAGGATTTTTTTTTCTTTTTCTTTTTTTTTTTTTTTTTTTGCTGGAAGAAAGAAAGAAGTGCAGAGGAATTCTTCACTCGCTGATCTGCAGAATACATTAATATCCTGAACTGTTGGCACAGCCTCCGATGCTCAGGGGACCAACAATGCGAGCAACGACTCCGAGTCTGGGATCTTCAAATAAACCACCCCTGCTGTCATGGCCACCGGGAAAGAGAATACCAGCGATATTAGCTGACCTTCATTTTGTTGTTTCTCCAGACCTGACTGCTAGACCTCTGTTTGCCTGTTACTAGGATTTCTTGGCGGAAAAATGTAAGCATTTCCTAGACGATATAAGAGGCAGTTTATTAGGTAAATAAACCAGGCCCTAAGCGGTCGCTTCTGCTTGATAATGAGGAGGGAAGGAAAGGGCCAGACCTCCCTGCACCACCTAAAATAACCCCAATCAACGCTCTATAACTAACCCGACATGCATATTTTTAAACAGACAGTTAATGAACAAGAGAAGGTCGTCCTAGCCCAGCCAACTCGTGAGCAAAACCGGTTGCTCAGAAAACTATAGGCCATAAAATCACAGCAGGCACCGTCTGTAGCGTGTAAAACTGTCCATCTACGGGAGCAGAAAGAAGTTTAAAATAAGCGTATTCTCCCAGACTTCTTAGAAAGAAGGCATCAAGGGAGAAACGTTTATAGAGCAACCTTCCACGAAGGGCCACGGAGAAGAGCGTGAAAAGCACTTAGGCAGCACGCTCCGCACAGCTCCCTTCTTAGCTCATCGCCAGGAACTGCAGTGATAAACGTGATTTAATCGTTAGCCAAGCAATTGCCCAGAGACAGCAACTAAAGCCGTTTTGCGAGCCTACAGCACCACCAGCAAAAGGCTACTGCAGCAAACCAGAGGCAAGTCTGACGTTTCCCAGCATCTCTCAGAGATAACTGTAATAACCAGACAGCTTTAGAAGACTTGGAAAATGAAGTTTCCCCTGAAACAGCTCTAGTGACACTGTTCTCCTTGCCAAAAGAGCGATGTTTTTGGTGCCTTTTTCTTTCTTTTCTTTCTTCCCCCCCCTTTTTTTAATACAAGATAACTGCAACATAGTAGCTACTGTACCATAGAGTCCATTGGGGATGTGGTACAAGACAACTCTAACGCATGAAACACTGCGCAAGGTACTCAACCTCACGCCTGCAACTCATCCTTAAATTCCAGTGCTCACTAGGGTTTCACAGCAAAGTCACTAATGCAAGCTAGTCTGACTGCTGCAGAAATCGATTCCTTTCCTCCTTCCTTGCCTCCATCCCCTAAACTAAGAAAATTATTTCAGGAGCAGACAGGCTGTAAATCAAACCGCTGAATTCTACCTGGCCAACTGCAGACCTGTGCACAGCAAACCCCCTTGCTCCTGCTGGAGTTCAGCCTGCTTTGCAGGCTGACAAGTGGCCTCAAGGAGCTCAAAATTGCCAGTTACGTTGCACTGTAAAAGGCGCCGCACATCTCTGCACCAATTTTGCCACTAAGGCTTATAAATTGGTACAAACCCTCGCTCCAGCACTCTTACCACACCATCAACATATGCCCTGTGTGCATCACCTCATAACTGCATGACATCCAACAGCATGAGGTTCAAAGGACACAAAACCTACCTGAACCCTTGGGCAAATAGACTCTTAGCCCAAGCTGGCTCTCAGCTCCCACAGGTACCCACTGAAGCTACCTTAAATGTCCACTAGAGTAGCCATCACATCTCTAAGCTGCATCAGAGTGATAGCAAAGACATGGACTGTAATCTGCAAAAACTACATTCATGTACAAGCTTAAAGCTGGTTAGGGCTGGTTTATTAAACACATGACACAAAACCCCACTTCTCACGCTTGAGAGTTTGGAGAAGGAAACTTGGCCACAACTTCTCATTCCTCAGAAAGGCACATGGTGTAGGTCTTCTCTAGAGGCATCATGCTTTTAGATCAGCTCACGTCAGCACATGCAACCCAATCCACCACTGCCAGACATGGTATGGTTGGTTTCCACAGCTGCACAATCTTTTACTAGGTTAAGTCAGTTCAGAAACTGTTCCCCTTGAGACATAGCAGGAAGTTAGGTGTCAACGGGCACACTATCACATCACACCCAACCCTGCATTAGAAGGTTGCTACCAAAAGCGCTGGTTCATATACAACCTCTAGCTCTCCCCTGAGCTGGATCGACTGTTCATGCAGCTACAGCATCAATCTCTTCCATGGAGTGACCCAGTGAAATCTGTATCTGTTCACCAGCTCATCCTGGAGATGTGACGGTGAGATCCTCCTCCAGACAGACAGTAGTACAGAGCCTGATGGTGGCAGCAGCTGCTGCAGGTCTTGCGAAATGGCTCTTGCAGCACCTACTTTCCAACTGAAACCTAACTTCTGCTGGCTTTCTGGCTCCTGCTGATGCTTCTGAAAATCTCGGTGGAGCTTTTCCCAAGCCAGTCCCACAACCCCAACACAACAAAGCTGAGTCGCTTTCAGCAGCGCTAAACACAGTGCTAGAACAAAAACACTCTCTAGCCTACAACTATTCTTCTCGTAGAAGTACCTTGTTCACATAACCAAATGCAAGGCTCCCATATGCTTTTTGGGTACAAACCCACCAATCCCAGATGTGCAACACAGCTTAATTATCACTTGCTAGAAGCTTAACTTCTGCTATTTGAGTGCTTCAAGATGAATGCTGTATAAACATATTTCATTTTCACCTTAACTTTTTTCTTTATGGGGATATAAAATACCTGAATATTTTAGCAAGACTGCATTAATTATATTAATTATATTAATTATAGCTTGCAAAATAAGAAAGATTTGAAATCACAGCCCTTGTTCATTTATATATCCAGTTTCTCATAGAATCACCATCCTCTATGTATCTCAAAGCCCTGAAGAGACAAGTGGTTACAGCCTAACCACTTGGTCCCTAGCAAACTAATTTCTCCACTGACCACATCTTCCGAGTATTGTTGTGTCCCACAATCCTGTCTCTCAAGTGCCCGGGGCCAGCGAAACAGGCTTGCAGATGCTGGATCCTCACTGTCTGAGCATTTTTCTTTTTGCAACAGCAATGTGCCCACTCTGCTCAGGACAGTATCTTTGGCTAGGATAGATTTAGCAATAAACAAGCAATAAAAAGACCAAAGAAAGCTTGAAATGGCTTGCTTTACAAAAATACAGGATGCTTCACGACTTTCCTGTTCACTGGGTATTTGGGAGCCAAACATTACAGCAGAATTTCAAAGTCATAGGAATTAATGCAAACAGTTACCCTGGAAATTTCCCCCTCAATTTATTTTTAACATGACACGAAATCCCCAGGCCAGAATATTGTTGCATTTCAACTCTGAAGATCGGGTAGAGTAATTATTTTCTCATCGAGATTGTTGTGAAAGAAAAGGAAAACGCAGGCAACTTTCAGCCTCTTTGGCAATGTACAAATTGCAGCACCATTTTCAGAAATATAACTTAATGATTTAATTCCACAACATATATCCTTGGAAATCAAGCTGTAAGCAGTCGCCCTTGGATATTTCACACGATTCCGATTTTCTTTTTTCAAATATTCAAATACAACTAATTACTTGGTCTTTCGGAGTGACGGTCAGCTTGGGTGAGCAGGGAGCCCAGGGGCTTAGTTTACCACTAGACTGGTACAATCCTGCTACATGGGTTGACAACAGCTGCTCTAAATCTCCTGGTAGGTATGAACAAGCATTGATGAAGTTCAGCCTGTTTGAACAGCTGCATATGCAAATGTAATTAAGTAGGTGCCTACTGCCTTTTCCTTCACTATCCATGTCCTCCCCCCTCCTCTCCCTCTAGCATATGATACCAGAACCAGAAAAAAGCAGGCAGGAAAAGATAATACGGATACAGAAGACCCGGTCATACCTACAGCAAGCAATCACTGCTTGATTCAGTGAACCCAGTGCTTGGTGGGATGATGGAGAAGGTCACAACAGTTCTATAGAGTTTTAATGTCACTGTAAACTTTCATTGTGGGATACACACTAGTTAACGAAGCAGGAAGATCTGATGTACGCAGAACTCCAAGCCTCCTTTGCAATCAAACATTTCCAAAAACCTATCTGGGATGTGTATGCCAGAACCAGAGAGCAGATGTAACAGTGGAGAAAGGTGGTAGTTCCTTCTCTCACGCTGAGTGAGCCGTGGCTGCCTGTGCAGGACCAGAGGACAAGAGCAGCATCTGTATTACTGAACCAGGGAAGGGAAAAGGGATCTGAGCAACTATAACAGGATGAACGGTTCTAGAGCACATTGTGGAAAAAAAATAATTAGAACATGAAACTGAATAGTAAACAGGGTAGAAAATGCAGGTTTACTGAGGGAAAATCATATCAAACCAAGCCTGCCAGGTTAGCCTCATAAGATAACGGTTTTTCTAGACAAAGAAATGTAATAGATCCCATCCTTGCAGACTTCAGCAAAGCATTTGATACAGTGCCACATGGGAAATTATTAAATGAAAAAGATGAGGATTAGCTGAACTGTAAGGCAAGGAAACTGGTGAAAGAGGAAGTAGTGTTGAAAGAGCTATCAGAATAGATGGAGGTCACCAGTGGAGTTCCTTAAGGAATGGTCAGGAGGCTGATCTTATTAAATATTTTTATTAATGATCTTGGCACAAAAAGTAAGTGTGCTGATGAAATTTGCTGATGACACAAAGTTGGAAAGCATAACCAGCACAGAGGAAAGCTGGGATAATGCACAAGAAAAAAACTGAGTAACTTTGAAATTTAATAGTGTGAAAGAGGAGGCCACATCCTTGGGACAAACAATAGTTTTTGCTAAGAGTTGGGAAGAAAATGAACTCAGGTAGAAAACATGCAAGAATGAGAAAGGCCCAAACAAACAGCTGAACACAACACTAACTGAGGCACCAACACGCTGCAGCTGCAAACTGGACCTTAAGATCCGGTAGCTGGAAAAGCGTTAGTGCCGTCGGACAAGCCATTTGTGAGAACACACCGAGAATCCTGCAGCCAACTCTCATTGCTCATGTTAAAGAAAGTTAAAGTAGGAAGAAGTGCAAAGTAAAAGGGCTTGTCAGAGAACACAGAGATTATTTTAAGATATTAAAATATAAAGAAGCTTGTTCAGCCTTAAAAAAGACCAAAAGCTGGGAGTGAACACTGAGTGATCTCTTAGAAACACACTTTCAGGGGAATAAAATACAAAAGTGGGAAAAGAATTATTCAAGATACTAGAATAAGTCCTGCATGAGGACAAAATGAAGTATCCCTGATAAATCTAGGCTGACAGTAAGTTTATGAATTCCAAAAGGAGTAACAGGGTGGGGGGATAACTTTGTTTGCAGAAATTCATCTTGAAGCAATTCTACATCCCAGAAGGCCTCTTTCTGTCCCATGCTGCTAAATACATACAGAGATTACACCACCGGTAAATGCTCCTCACCTGGAAAGAGGTATTTTAAGGAACTGAATTTCTGTGGGGTTTTTTCGTTTTTTTGGGGTTTTTTCAGTTTTGTTTTTTTTAACTGGTTATGACTGCTTAGGTCCAGAGACCTTGATCAGTTGAATCCATTCCAACATCTCAGCACGAGCAATTTTAGGCCAACTGCTTAAACTATTAATACCAAATGTACAAGAAGGAGGCATTTAAAGTCCACAAACTAGATGGAGGGTACAAACAGCACTTGAGGGAGCGAGGACCAGATTGCTGGGCGTACCAACACAGCCACCAGGAAAGGAATGATCTCAGCACTGTGCTTGACCTTTTTCCGTGTATTTTCTGAATCAGAAAGCACAGTTTGTGATCTGTTTCCCTTATACAGTTAGTCTCCTAGTGAGTTCCTCACCTGCTCCTCTGGGGCTCAGAGCTAACAGAGGAAAGGAAAAGTGGTTAATGTTATGGGAAAACGAGATGGTAAAAGCAAAGAAATGAACCCAAAGTCTTTGATTAGCAAACTACTGAACTTACCCTTTTAAAAGCTGTTCCATTAACATAATTAATGAAACCACATTTCCTTCCTCGTCTCAGAGCTAATGTGCTTTGAGGATTCTCTGGTGTCTAATGAGAGTTGAGTGCACCCTGTATTCTCTTCCCCAACAGGCAGCTTAATTAGGTCTCTCCTCTAATGAGCACAGACACCAGGTAAACCTGCAGGAACTTTGTGACCTCTACCTCCAACTAATTTCAGCTTCAATTAGCCAATGAGTTTGGAAGTCAGTGGAGCAAGGTGAAAGTAAGCGCAGAGCTGCGTGCGCACAACGTGACTGCGGAGCCATCAGTTCCTCCACAAACCAGGCTAACCACCACCACATTTCAACTTCCCCAGTTTTCAACTAACTTGAGTTCTCATGAAGAACAAAACTGAGCTGTACAAGAGGAAGAAAACACTTCATGATATTTCAGACAAAAAATACAAAACAAGGGGCGATGGACATTACATATTGGATTAAGATTACAGGCAGCAAGACTAGCAGCAAGACCGAATTTGAGGGGTGGTGGACAGCAGGTACTCCTACAAAGACTGGCCCAGTTTATCCAGCAGATTCATTTTAACTACAGCTAAAGTTTCTTCTCTCTCAGTGATAATAGCTCAATAGAAACTCTTCTACACAACTGCTTAAAATGGAAGAAACTGAAGAAGGTGGGGGGAAAAAAAGCCATGCACACAGAAATACCCAACTAGCCAGGCCAAGGAAACTCATCACGTACAAGCACGGACAGGTCACTCGGAACCAATGTAGTTGTCAGAGCAGCACTCTGGAGGAATATTGGTGTAAGTTTTCTGAGAATCAGACTGCAGGAAAGGTTGATTTAATGTCACATTACACCAACTTCTCCACTGCACTGAGAAAAAAATTGATGGAGACTTGCTCATCTAAACACACAATGTACGTCAGAGGAACAAACCTGAGTAACTGCCATCCATAATTTATAAAGCAAATTAAATCCATGGCAAAAATAAGTATAACTTAGAACACAGCGATCATAGAATCTGGCAGGAAAAGGCCACAGCCTGTATGAATCATTACTTTCTAGAGGAAACCTTATATAATCCAAACTGCCTTGTTTTAAAACAAACTACACTTCCTGAAAACTCGAACTGGTTGGCCTGGCAAAGCTCTGCATTTGATTCAGGTATCTTGGTGATTTGCTAAGATGTATTAAACAAAAAAAAAAGTTACTACTAACTTTATGGTAGTCTAGGTCCTGCTTTCAGCATCTTCAAAAACCTCAAAGGAAAAGTGAACATTAGAGAGATCTACCTGGGTCCCTGAGAAAGGCGATTAGATTGCAATGCCATCTTGTGGAATAGGAGAAAATGAAAAATGAAAAAAAAAAAATTGCTCAGCCACCACTTCGCAATTGTGTATTATTTCACAGAGACATAGACATCGGTGAGGGTCCAGCAGGGATTTATATTCAATTGTGGTTGCTTCTCATTTTCCCTAAAGGTTAAAGGTACACGAACTAACAACTTGCAAAGACACCATCTCCTTCCTTACCACTGTTCAGAAAACAGAGACATTGGATCAGAAACAGACTTGGACTTTTTTGCTTGGTTTTAGCACTCACAACGATAAAGTCACAATTTTATTTGCTGCTTCTCCAAGAAACAAGCCTTTCTCTTAGGCTAGGCCCTCTGCTACAGGAGAGCCACCAAGAAGAGTTACTTGGCTAAGAACAGGAATAGGACCACACTGATTCCATCAAGACTGTTAACTTGGCCAATTCATGAGATAGTTTAGCAGGACCTGAAGAACATCTCTGTGAGACCTGGACATGCGCTCAAGTCCAGTCACATATCCTATCTAGAAGAATAAAAGTCCCTTAAATCCAAAGGCCATCTGAGTACTTTTGCTTAGACTGGGGGACCCTCGCTATACATAACCTCAAAAGCATTTTGTTGCAATGGTCTCTACATATGTGGTGTCTACTGCTTTGCTCTCACAGCTGTGTCATACATTGCTAAAATCTCCATAGCCTGTTTAGACATGAAAACCTAAGGCAACAAGAAGCTCTCACGACCAACAAAGCCCATTTTAGACAACCTGTGTGTGAATGTGCGGGGGCAGAAGGAAGAGGGACTGCCTACAAACAAACATTTGCCACAAACAATCAAGTCGTTCCAGTCTGAGGGTTTGTTTGGGGAGAAGGAAGGTGTTTATTCTCCCCAGCATTGCAGCTTTAACCGTACTTTCATTTACTTAAAAAAAAAAAAAAAAAAAAAAAAAAAAAAAACACTTAATGCAGTTCTTGAAAGGACAATCTGGGAGTTAAGCTTCTAATGAAAATATTAGTGATAAATTGCTAATGAGTGTTCATCTGCACAAAAAACCCTAAAAGTATGCGAACTGGAGGAGAGGGGGGACAGGGTCAGACACAAACAAACCCAAGACAGCCGGGGTAAAACTGAAAAGTTCGGATTGCACACTCAGTCATTCCCGTGGCAAACTTGGCAAAGGCAGCCTAGCATTTGATTAATGATTTGCACAGGCATTTTGGCGAAAGCTGAATTCTAAGAAATTCATATACCCTAACATCTAACATCTAGATGCCCAGCACACACTGAACAGAAATAAAACAATGCCAAGTAGCATACAAATACTTATTTGCAGATGACTGATGATTTTCAACAGTAACTCACAAAATGCAGCACACTAAGCATAACACAGCGCGTGTTTCTCAACTATTCTTCCGCTGCAATCAACGGGAGCTTCCACTGCCATCACTGTGGGGCTCCCTGGGCCACCAAGGGAGACGTGCTCTCAACCGGGCAGCCTTCACTGGGGAGAATCAAGCTGCAAATGAAACAGTCCAAAGCAACCTGAAGATTTCTGTCCTAGCTGAGTATGGCTAAAAGTGAAGTCAAAATGCAGACGCTGCTGCCTCTAACGTTTCCTGACCAAGCAATGCCTCTGTGCGAGCAGATAGGCACCTGGAGTGCAACACACACAAGTCATGCTATTCACTGGGAACGACCACTAACACTTGGAATTATGTTAGCATGAGAGCAAGATGTTGAAATATTGATTAAAGTTGGATTTCGTCAGCAATACTTTATTATTATACTGGCTGCTAACAAAGCCACACCCATTCATATGTTGAATTCCTGCTTCTAAAAGGGTGATTATTCCACAATTCACGCCAGAATGCTCTGCTTGTATCCACATCTAGCTGCTCCAGGACATGCATCAGAAAAAAAACAGGGGGGGGGTGCAGAACGGAGAGGAAAAAAAAAAAAAGACATTACGATTTTAAATGAGGCACAATCACAAAAAAGGCCACATGCTGCAATAGTGCAGATACTGGTTCCAAACTAATGTCTTAATGACTAAGAAGGAAGGGGTGGAGAGAGAGCGAGGCAAAGACAGGGCTTTTTATTCCTGGTTTAATCCAAAATAACACTGCTGAAACCAAAGGGTTGCTCAGTATTTTACCAATTTAAACAAAACGTTAGAGAAAAACTTCAAAAAGTTACCTAGTAAGTGCCAGTTCTCTTGGTCTTTGAATTCGTTCAAGGGATAATTACACATGTGCAGAGGATTTTTTTTGATCTTAACATCCTAGTGATTCTCAGTGTCAGGCACAGGAGAGGAAAAGGGATGGGAAGAATGCCATTAAAGCCTGGGTTTTCCAGCATCATTGTTCAAAAACTCATGATTAGGCAGAGTAAAATAGCTATCTGAGGCAATATAGTGTTTACATATGTCCAAATTGTTATGCAAACACAGGAAGACCTATCAGAGCAGACGGACTAAGGCACCAAGCAGCAGCGCTTCTCACCAGCCCTTAAAGAAAAATGTTTTTCAATGTGGAAAGGGTGAGAGAGGTCACCCCCAAGGAATCCAGCCTGTCCTGGGTCCTCCCAGCCTTCGCCTCTCACATCCTCCTCCTCCTCGCCATGTCCCTGCCAGCCAGCGAGGGCTTTAGTGTTAAAGAGACAGGCTCGTTATCTAGCAATGTTGTTTGGGTTCTGCATTTGCATTAAGACCCTAAAAAGGAGGGGGGGAATATCTCGCAAGCAAGTTGTTCACCGCAGACAACGTCTTTTATGAAATCGGTTTCACTGCTTGCCCTGCGAAGGTATTTCACTTAGCACTTCCCCACACTTCAGCAGAGAAAAAAAAAAGAAAAAAAAAACATTACGGAAATGAGGGGAAGACTCAAAAGGTAGAAAGTGGTATGCAGTATAATTTGAGTGCAATTATTTTAAAATTATATAAATCTTGTCTCAGCACTGCAGAACCGAAAGAGAAATCAGTCACGGACTCTGCAGTCACGTCTTTAATTCTATCCGTAGCAGGTACGTGCAAAATCAGAAACGAATGGCTCTGACAAGTCAACTTTAACCTCCAGAAGAGGCCATGGATTTTCATCAACTTGTATCAATCAAGAGCTTAGCTTTCGAAAAGATATCACGGATGGAGAATCCATTATATTCCTCAAATATATCCTCGCTGCTCAAAAGAAAGTGTCTCACAGCTAGTCCAAGTTCATTTGGTAGCTTTAGCTAACAGCCATCAGATCTTTATGCTACAGAATAAAAGTTCCTCACACGCAAGAAGCCTTTTCTTCACCCAGAAACATGACCAAGTCAACTCTCAACTTGCTCCTTACTAAGCTGCATAAAACAAAAGTCCTTTGACTTCTCACTGTAAGGCCATTTTAAAAAGAGCAGAAATCCCTCTTGCAATATTTTGAGTCCTTTGGTTGGTCGAAAATGAACCATGGACACTACAACTGGACATACTGTTTCCAGGAGAGTCTCACTAAGACCACCTCCAAATTAATATTAAGGAGTGACTGCTGGTGGACAACACTCACTTGCCTCCAAGATAAAGACATTTTCCACCATGACCCACATTATCCTCCCAAGTCTCTGCTATCAAAATCCCCAGCTCGCCACCCTATACAACACACACATTCATTAACTCGAGAGGTACAACCTTGTCTTTGACTATATAAAAAGAGAGTCTAGCTTAATTTTACTAGCCTGCATGTAACTTCAAGCATCACCAGCAAGGATCTCATGTCTTGCAGGCTCTGAATACCATTTGGCTGAGAACACCTTCCTGCAGGAAACCACTACAAATGTCCTCATGGGATTGCTCCCCATTGCGAGCATTTTTTGAGAACTGGTATCTAATGAGGCTTTGTAAACCTAATTAACATGTACCGCACTGATTTCATGTAGTTCTATAATTTCCAATCAGAATATTGTGTAATACTACAGAAAATAGTTTAAATAAGTTAACTATATCGACAAATAGCAAGTGTGGTAAATCAAACCTGCAACATCCGCTAAAATCACATGCAAGTTTGCAGAATGCTTTCCCTCTTCCCCCCTTTTAAAGAAGGTTTTCTTCAGGGGGAAGCAGCATACACAGCCTCTGAGCAATTGTTTCTAGTCACTTAATAACAGTACAGGACTTGTTCTCAAGCCGTCTCCTACCACAGGAGGTCGATTTTTTGTCCACCATCTTCACGTGCCGTGTTTGATTGCGAAGCTTGTCATCCGTGTTTTCAACCAGGTTAGTGAGGTCATCAATGATCTCTGGGAAAAGAGAGAAACACAGCATTAATCTGCAAGCCTCTTAGCATCACTGCTCACCAACCACGCTTCTCCTGGAGGCTCCAAAATGGAAACCAGCTGCACCTTTGTGTCTTCCAGTACCACAGTCCAGCGTTCCACAGCACTGAGAAAAAGCACATGCACTGAAAGGTCTAAGTCCTGGGAGCCACAACACAAGAGAAAAGGTCTTATTGCCTTCAACCCTGGCTTCAGTGCAGTCCTCCACTGGAAGAGCAGAGAGGAGCAGGGTTGGGGGGGCGGAAAGGATATAGCCTGAAACAGCAGCATCAGCCTAGGTAACCACAGAACAGAAGTATAGGGCAATGGAAACCACAAAACACTAGTATAAGTGTTAATTAGTAAAAGAATTAATGTGCATGCTATAGAACAATCTCAAATTTCAGTTCCTGGAACAAAGCATCTCAACATGCAGAGTTTTTATATAGCCACTTTTATAGTCATAGGCTGTTACATAGTCATTAAAACAAATTCAAAATCACTGTAAATACTTCGAAAGCACCCACTGCAGTCCCAATCAAACGATCGTGGAGGATATAGTGAAAATCTCACATTGTTTCAATTACCGTGACATACAAATGGCAGCTCTGCCTGCAGCCAAGCTCACCCGTAGGGAAAAGGGAAGTGAGCAAAATTTCTCCTAGATCTATTTTTAATAGAGGGGAAAGGGAAGTTTCAAGCCAACCCACCCTCAATCTCACGCACTTGATGAATTTATCTTTGCCATGGAAATCAAATCAGGTAAAAGGCTTAAATTGAGGCAGTTGATGGGTTGGGTTTTTTTAATACTTAAAATTAAAAGCCTCATTCAGGCATCAAGATTCCTTCTCACCAATTACTACGCTTAAGTTTTGTTGAAATATGCGGACGGTGCTTGTCCCCGGGCGTACGATTAAGCCTCGTCTCAGTTGCTTTTTACTCTGCAGGTAAGAATCAGAACGGTTGCCCTCTGGTTACACTTCTTGCACTTTCTCCGCTATTGATCAGTGTCTTAATAAATCTCTCTTCTCAGACCAGGTCCGGGACAACTCCCATGCCAGCTGGCCTGTGCCGAGTTCTGCATTCGGACACAAGCAGTTCCCAGCTCTGCATTGCTCAGCTACAGCACGCTGAAACCTCAAACTTTAACCGACTTCTGTCAAAAGCTGAAGTGCATAAAATTAGCACGATACACTGCAAGAATTAGCACGATTATTCTGTTTATTTTTACGCATCATAACCCTGTGTACATGCTAGCTGACGATTAAACAGAAGTCCCAACGGTAATACAGGGCCTTTAGGGATCAGCCTTTACTATTTTGACTGTGTTCCTTCAAACCAGAGATTTCCCCAATTCCTTTATAAGCAGCAAGGTGCTGACACTAAAGACAGCGTTCCCCGTACTTCCAAAACCTCTCCGCGATACTAGAAGGAAGTCCTGTGCCTCCAAAGGAAGCAAGGGGGATGCAGTGCCTACATTGCGACATCAGTGCTTACAGCTCCTCAAAATTTATACCAGTGCTCGCAAGGGAATGCTTTCCTCCACAACACACCTTCCTGCAGCTAAAGTTGTTTGTTATACATGGCACTTTTGCTGCCAAATCTCACTAAATAACAAGCACTGCTTTAGATAGAGAGATAAAACCTATCTCACCCTACACGTGGATCACAAAAATTTGATGTTTTGAAGACACAGAGGAAATTTTTTAAGGCATACGTAGTAGCAAGGAGGTTTTCTTCTCATGAAGAGTGAAGAGAATTAAGCATCTTCCAATGTATGCTTTTTAAGTCTGCCCCACCAGCACCCCATCATCTCCAGTGAATCCCTAAATAACATGGTTACCATTACCTAAAAATCTTGTACTTTGAAAAAATACATCACTCAAAACAGTAGCCACTGAGTCACGTCCCACCAGCCTAGGTCGTTTCAGTACTCACACGAAGGGAGGCCAGAAGGCAAACACTAACAGCTCCTCTGAAGGTGCATCCTCAGCTTTATTCTATAAATCCAAACCAGCTCCTGTGACTAAGAAATCACCAAACTAATATGTCCCTGCTCCAGACACAAACTCTCCCTATTTGTGAAGCTGTTTGCAACACTCAAGATTTTACTGCTTACCTTATACAAAAAACACATTTTCCCAAGTGATGGCAGGTACCGGATTTGAACTGCACAATTTGTTCAGTTCATAGTTCAGCTATTAATTCTCTTCCTCCTCCCACCCAACTTTCCCAAGTTCAACATCTGCAAAGGCAACAACGTTTGGGGGAAACTTTATCTGTCTTGTGTGATTCAGCACACAGGAAAATTAGTACAATGCTGCCTGTAACGGCAGGCTTTCTCATGTTTGCCTCTAAATGAAAAAAATAAAGTGCCGAAAGTTCCCATCGTTGTCAAGGACAGAGTGATAAGCACGCTTGGGAAATAAGACTTTCCTTTGCCAACACTGACCAGACCCCTCCTTGAAAAACATCCTGGTGAACAGGCTGTAGCTAAATGAGAACAAATGCAACCAGGAATATTTTCTGTCATCATTTCAAAGCTCGAGGCGTTACACTTGGGATTATGTCTAGAGCCTCTCCTTTCTGAGCCACCTGCACAAGCCATTCCAGCGTCCAAGTAATCAGCAGGAGCCACTTCTGAACCAGAGAACTGGACTGTACAGCTTCAGAGAAACATTTTTCAATCGCTTTGCTTTTCTTGGTATCATGAGTTTTCAGGGGAGCAGACCACTTCGCTAAACCCAGGGGCCACCACTGAACAAGGAACCGTCCTTTGAGGTAACAAACAGGCAAGACCCAGGAGAAGCAGTGGTGAATTCATGCTGGGAGCGTGGAACAAGGTCTTCCCTTGCGCAGCCATGCTGAGGCTGCAGCAGGGAGGAAATGCAGGGAGTTACCACCATCACCAGGGAAATCGGGAGCCAGGCAGAGAGCTGTGAAATACAGATGGAAAGGGAACAGCCCAGGAAAGCATGCTAAAAGCAAGTGGTACCACCTTGACTTCTACCAGGCTTTCAAACCCATCAACACCCTGCATGGAAACACATCCACCCACACTGCTGTGGCGATACTCAGGCTCAAAAGAGCTCTTGACCTTCATGTAAATTCTTGAACTTCTCCCCACTACAGAGCAAAAGGAAATACAACTGAAACACATACTTGATAAGGCTGAGCTGAAACCTAGTTAAGTTTTTTTAAGGCAGACGGAGAAGCTCCACAGCTAAGCAAGCAGCAAGAGCACTGAAAGTCTTGCCGTAGCTACTGAATATCACTTCTTCTGAGGGATAACCCACCTACAGCCCCCTTTTGCAGCTCAAGCTGGCATTTACATTTGGGTTGAACAGTTTTCTATTAGCTCCCATTTACCTGATAATGTAGGAAGCAAGCTAAAAAATAGACTCCCCCCTCCCCCCAAAAAAAAAAAAGAAAAAGAGAGAGAGAGAGAGAGAGAGAAAGCCAAAGGAGTGAGGTTTCCTCTTTTGCGAGGAAGGAGGTTGGAAAAGCAGGCTGAGTACTGAAAGACTGCCAATGACCTTCCAAAGGACATTTCTGTAACACTGCGCTGCAAACCACATTTAAACCGTTAACTCAAATTTAGTCAAGATCTTCTTTCAGTGGAGCCGAATCTTGGAGCAGAAGTGAAAATCTACAGCATAAACCTAATGCTAAAGTGTTGGAGTAATTTAAGCGCAGCTAGAAGTAGATGTTTGAAGGCTGATCAACTGTTAGAGATGACACCAGATAGCATCTTCCAGATCAGTGAGGACGTGAAAACTGGTGTCACAGCCTCGCTCACCAAGCTCGTCCCAGGCATGCACATTCGTCTGCCGTGGTCACACTGATCAGCCGGGCAGATACAACGGAGGACAAATTCCACGCATGGGATTTGTAAGTAAAGAAACTCCACAATGAGGAAATAGCAAAGTAAGCCATTGACAGCACAAAAAAAGCAAAGCAAAACAAACAAACAAAAAAATAGACAAAAAGCCCAAGTAGGCTGGTGTGCTCTGAAACATTTGACTTTTTGTTAGAAAACAACCACAGCAGCGGTTTTTGATCTTAAGCAACTTGTGTTTTTTAACAGTGCAAGACAGCCAAGCTGCTACAGGGGCCCAGATCAGAAGAGGTGGCAGAAGCAGTCCCACAGAAAAAGTGGGAAAAACAGGAAACAGCACCTTTAGCGTAAATATGGAAAAACCTGGCCAATTTCAAAGTTAATTCCATCTACTACTCCCAGAAAAGAAAAAGTCTTTCCTGGAGAAAGTGTGAGCAAACTTAGGAAAAGCCCATTCTGGTTTTGTTTGTTTGTTTTAGAAAACAAATACCAAGCACATTTAAGACATTTTGGTCTCATTTAATACTTTCATTAAACTTAGAACATTTTCTTAGCCCATAAAAACAAGTAAAACATCGCTTAATCAGATCTGAATTCCACATTGCATCAGCTATCGCAGCCAGACATTTAAGGCTCCCAACTGCAGACAAACCTAAAGAATTTTACAAAATTGCTTGTTGAATTGCTTCATTGATTATAATGAGTTCAAGGCACTATTAATGCCTGCAGTCAACTTGTACAGCATCAAGGATCAATATGAAGTCTTCAAGACTATTCATCGATGTGAGCACCTAAGTGTGGAACACCCCTTTCCAAAGGTTTATTGGAATGGAAACAGAAAATGAAAAGATGAAGCAACTGGCCTGAACATGGTATCTTAAGCAGTTTGTGGGTTGTTTTTTTTTTTTTTTTTTTTTTTTTTTTTTTTTTTTGAATCACGCTGGGTTTAAGGATCCTAAATGGTACGTGAATGGCAGAGAAAGACAATCTCTATAATAGCTCTGAATTAAATATTTGCAGCATAACACACACTAGCATTGTTTTTTACTGCTACTGGACTCTGAGGTTCATCTATGTACATGTGTGGTTTTTCAGAAGGACCAGGCTAAAACTGACTACCATAGTGGAAAAATGAAAATAAAAAAATATATATTTTAATCACATCTGTATATGTGTGTGTGCACGCATATATGTGTGTGTGTATATATATATATATTTAATATTATATATATACACTTTAATATATATAATCACATCTGACAATGGTTGGAAATCTAAAGCAAACTACAAAGAACACCAGCAGAAGATAGATGATGAAAAAAATTGGACAGAAAAATAGCTGTAAATAATTCTAGAAGTTTTTCAGAAAAAAAGCTCATGCTCTTTTTTCTTTGAAGACCTTGCTGCTGCAATGAAAATCAGAAACATGGTGTTTTGATTCATAAAAACACTGATGCCTTCTCTAAAAAGCTGGTTCTGCTTCTCTCCAGCCACGGCATGGATAATTTCAGAGCCTCCCGTGAGACGGGAATCTCACACATTACAGCCATAAGCCATCTCTCAGGGAAATGGAAATACATCATACTACATCTGGTCCCTGGCATTGAGGGCTCACACGGGATGCGAAAAACAAACCCTGAGCTGAACCCAAACCAGGTGTTAGAGCCCTCCACCATGTCCAATAGGATCCTTTTGTTTCCCTCTATTCCTCCTCCAACAGCCTGAAGCTTTAGACACTCCATTTACCTGTAGACCTGTCAAACAAGTACAGCACAACGCAAAGGCAACAGATCCTACATCTTGACGAGCATCTGCCTCTGCCAGAGTCCCAGCTACGCTGACATTTCTAATGAACCTTCATATGGGTTTGAAGTCTGACGTTTCTGGCAGTTCCATCTTCCCTGTCAACTCAGCCATCAAGTCTTTCTACAGCTGGTCGAAGTTTTCCAAAGAAACAACTGGAAAATTATTTGACAGATGATAAAAACACTAAATCTCAGAGTGTTATTCATGCCTGGATCTTCAGTGGTTTTGCTTCCTGCGTGATGGCCTTTAAGGTTGAAATGCAACATTTTGATCAGCTTGAAGCAAATAACTGCGTTTCTTTCTGCAACTGAAATTCTCTGTTTTGGCAATAAATCAAGAAGTCCAAAAGTTTCCAGAGAGTGTAAATCCCACTTCCAGCCCACTCGGCCACTCCATTTCTCCTCCCCTTCCGACCTCGCTGCCAAAGGTGCTCAGCAGTCCCCAACCCTCCCCTGCTCTCGCCAGCCAGATCTGCTCCACTCTAACACCACGCGACAACGTTGAAGACGACAGAGCTGCTGGATCACGAGATCATATTAGGAACACCAAATTAATATTGCATCTTGCTCTGTAGGGACTAAACAGCAATAAATTAGGCCAGAAGGCTTGAACGCTGCGCTTTTTAATCAAAAAGGTGTAACTTATGAGATTACAAGTCACCACGTGAAACGCTCCACGTGGACGAGGCGGCGGCGATCCTATTCGGCAGCTCGGGACTGCTGCTGCCGCTCTCGTTACCCATCTGCTTTGTATTACACACCACGGTGCCCTTGTAACTCCTGGAAACCTGTCACCGCGGTCCTCGGCCAGGCAGGGTCTGGCATGACACCCAGCAAGCGCCGCCGGGGCCACGAACCCAAGCGCTGGATCGCCGTGAACTTCCCCTGCCGCCTCTCCCCTCGCGTAGGAAGGACGAACCTCCGTCCCTGTGAAGTAAACCAGGCCCTCGCGCAGCCACAGCTCTGCTCTCGTACCTGACCACGCGCTAATTGATTTTCTGTTTTATTTAAAACACGTAAAAAGCCTCATCTGGTTTTGGCAACTCCATCTTTTGAGTCATACTCATTCAGCCTGTGGAGATTTAAAGGAAAAAAAAAAAAAAAAGCCAAGTGGAAATGGCCACACGAAATACAGCACAGGCAAAGAGCAATAAGTGCAATTTCTGGTCTCAGTTTAGCAGAACAGCACACTGACCAACCATTTCTTTCCAAAAGCTTAGCTCTTTTTTTTTTTTTTTTTTTTTTTTAAACTATTGTGGATTTAAGTTTACAGATCACTCAATGGTATTTACCAGCGAGTAATGCATCTCCACAGCATATCCCACTCTAAGTCACGGAACACTGCAATCAGCCTTAAGAAAAACATATAGAGAAATAAAATCTGTAATATTTTATGCTATGTAAAAAAATTACAATAAGGCTGGAATTTACTGGAGAGGCCAAGCAGGCTTTCCCAGCCTCCTTCAGGTCTCTGGTGCCTCAGGAGAAGAGCTAGATACCAAAGAAATGAATCATATATTGAATGCCAACCTCTATACATCCAAACCCTATAATTACATGCTAATAAGAAAGCAAGCATTGTTCAAAATGCCAGTGGTATGAAGTGAAGATTGCAGCTAATGTAAGTACATCAGAAACCTAAAGAACCTTAGCACGATGTGCCAGCTGCAATGTCAAGGCAGAGTGAAAAGAGAAAATAGAGTTAACATAAAGGCAGGGCAAAAGATTTTAATTTCTCTGCATCTCCCCTAACTGTGCCCAGTTTTGGCTCTCTCTCAAATGTGCAATTCTACTTGCTACATGCAACGGTTTAGCAGAGTCACAGACTTCTCCCAGTTTAACGCCACATCTTAATATTCAAAATCACATTAGTGTTTACACTCATCCAAACTCCATGTTGTTCAATACACTGGGACAACATCATTCCCCACTGCGACAAGTTTTGCATTTCAAGTAGGACCAAGATTCCTCCCCTCATCTTCTGAACTCAACTGATGACATTTCATCTCTTCTTTGGCAGAACTTCATAAATGTTTTAAAAAACAAAATACTAACTTTTCCAAGGAAGTAAACCAACTTGTTCCTCTTTGAATTCTGTTTTGCTTGTATTGCTCTTCAGCTCCTCTTGACTCACTCGGAGTCAAGTTTAGAGGAGCTCTTCTGGCCTCCTACCAGGAATGTGTTTTGTGATGTATAAGGCACAGGAAACAGTCTCAGGGCTACAGGGAGGTAGTAAGAGATGTCAGCTCCATTAATTCCCCTCCAACTCTGCTGTGATCTGGTGACCCCAAAATGTGTTCTCCCTTCCCTGCCACCCCACCAGTAGAGGACAGCTTTGCTGAAGAAGGAGAGTGGCTCTGCCTGCTTGTCAACAACTTTCAGCTGGGTTGCAGATCAGGGCAGGAGCTTACTGACTTTGTGTGTGTTCAGGAGGGCAGGCAGCAAAGGACAACATTTCTTCCCTGCACAGCTGATCAACAGCCCAACCTGCAGCATGACCTGCTATCTACACTCAGGTTGATGCATTAGGCATCAGAGTAGAAGGCCCTTCATCTCCCAGCATATAGAGTGGACTTCTGACAGCAATGAAGACAACACAGGCCATGCCAGCTTTATACTGAGGGTTCCTTGCAGAGGAACAACTTCTGTAGAAGCTCCAGATTCCTTAGGTTTCTGATGGGTAGCAAAAATGCACAAAGAATAAACTTTGAAGAATAAACTTCCAGAGCCTTATGACCTCCGTCCTTTGGGGAATAAAGGGCAGCCCAAGCACCCAGCTCAAAAGGCCAAGGACCGGTGAATACTTTTGGCATAATCCTTTCCCATCAAATCACCAAATCCTCAGCATCTTTAAGGACAACAACTTACTTTTCCTTGTTGAAGCAAGAGAAAAACTATACGTTCTGCTATAGAAAAACCTTGCTGTAAAGGCTAACAGAATACATCCAAAACCACCATTTCCACCAGACATCCCCCTTCAAACGGCACTGAACAATACAGGAAAGTAGAGGTTCACTCATCCCAACCAAAATATTTAAGACTATACCCAAGTTTAACTTCGCTAAACCCCCAAGCAAAACGGAACATTTCAGCCTCTTCAAATTGGGTCCAAAGGCAGCAGATGGTCATCTGTAAATACATCGTGGTGACAAAGAACTGTCCAAGGCCATAAGCTGTAGAAATGTTCATCAGATTATTCAGAACTGAAGAGTAACACTAAAGAAAACAAACAGCAGTATCGATTCCAGGAAACACAGTTATTAACTAGAGTTGTTATTTTAAAAGCACACTCTGAGAAGTTTTGCCTTCTCCAGCTGCTTATTTTTTTTTTTTTGTTCGAACAAAACCCATGGACATTAATTTTAGTTGTACTTAATTGAATAATTTCTCCGGGGAATAGTTCAGGGAGAGTTTTAAAGCAGCCTGTTTCCAAGAGCCATTACTAATTGGCATATACCACAGCATCAGTGTGCCAACCAAAATAGTATGCTTTAATGTTACTGGAACTACTTTCAATCCAGATGTGTTGAGAACTCTTAGTGATATAAGGCAGGCAATAACTGTATTTACATGATATAGTATTTGGAGTATCCTTTTCCAGTTATCTGGAAGGAGATAACAGACAGTCTCCTTCGCTAGAAGTATCTGAATGTAAAGACAGATCATTTGTTCCTCCTCCTTACTCCCAACACATTATCCTTCCTTTTTATTTGCCATGTTTAAACAGATCAGCATAGTTAACCAGTTATAAAATGGATATTAATATGTGGAAAAAATATTGTGAGAATTATAAATGGTTGACTCAAATTTACAGCATTCACTGAAGGAAGCACTACTACATATCCATTGAACTCTGTTCAATATGGTTGCAAAAAACAAGAAAATAAAAACCAAACCAAAACACAACCCGCAGCATGATCTGGCCCATTATATTTGTAAGTATCTTATTTTTACTCAAATCAGAAGGCTCAGTGCTCTAACTATACAAAAGATAAAGACTTTTAGACCAAATGATCGAAAAGACCAGCAAGATCTTCAAGTTAGGGTTTTGTGAATACATCATTAAATTGATTTTCCACTTACTTGACTTTGAGAAGAAAGCAAGGAAATACTGTTAGTAGATAAAACAACAGTAATAAATTCTGCATCTCTCTAGGAAAGCCCAAAGCAGTAAAATACTGGAAACCTACTGATGTGCGTATTACAAAGGGCTGCCAATCAAAACATCTTTCCTATGATGACAGGTTTGTTTTCTGTAATCTTGCAGCAGAAAATGAAACAATAGAAGCTAATTCAGATTTCACATTTGTTTGCCCTTTATCCCAAACCAACACATCATTTTTTAAATACTGCATTTAGAAGTTCTTCATAATATTTACCTCTGCTCTCTTTAGGTAGTGCCATTCTTTTCCCAAGCCCGCACACTGTACACTCTTGCAGTACTTCTCCATAGATATCAATACCTTTAATTACAAGCACACATCCGTGGCCATAATTGCATTAAGCTAGAAGGTATACCCATTCCTCATTAAACCACCACTCGGCTACTAAACACTGCAAGTTCAGGTTCCCAGTCCATTTCATGGAGCTTTCAGAAAAAAAATCATTTAAGTTATACTCAGCACAGCTGTTGTCACTTTAAGATCTACTAGACAATTACTATTTCCACACTTCTTAAATTGTGGACCTGTTGTAGTAAGGAAGTAATTCGAGAAAATCTACACATGGCAGCTTTAATAAATGTAGTCTTTGCAGATACCAGACCTTAGTCCCACTGGGGGGAAAAAAAGAAAAAAAAACGCAGTGGGACGAAGTATCTAATTCACTTGGGTCAGAGCCATCTCAGCCTAGACATACACCTTTCCTCCATTAGAGAGATTGGATTCAAATCCATTTCACAGCCTCGCTGGGCTCGAGAAAGCAACTCTAACGCACCCAGGGAAGGTCTCGCTTTAAAGCTAGCGGGTTGCTCGCTGCGAGTTTACTCACACGAGGTACTCCCCATAAATCTGCCGGAGAATTGCACGCCATCAGTCAGCCGAACAATACATCACAAGCGAAACGACCCCTCGGCTGGCCAGCAAGACGGAGCCGCGAGCTTCTCTTTGATTAACTCTAGCTGTGAATGATGTTAGCAGCACGCTGATGGATAACCCTTTGAGGCAGCCCTCTTCCTCGAGGACAAAGGCCCAGTCACTTGGGAGTTACTGCAGAAGTTTCCCAAGCACCTTGGAAAGAAACTCATTTCTCAAGACCTGCCTGGAGGACAGCCCTAGCTCTAACGCGATTTAAGCCAACGGTTATAAATGGCTGATGCCCTTTTGTTCCCAGGAGAAAATTATCAAACTGTTAGGCTTTGCCGTGAGTTAAGATAAACAGAATTATCCCATCACGATGTGACCGTTTTCAAGTAGAGAAGTAGATTTTCCAGATTGAGAAGCACTTCAAAAGCTTTAAATCATATGCAAGCAGAAGACCATTCAAATCCTGGAATTCCTGAGATGTCTAACAGGCTGTGCAGGATGTATAAAATTATTCCTACCCAAATTAAAGAAAATCCAATCCAAAAAGCAGGACTGAAACATCTCTGAAGTGTTAACCATAACGCTATTTCCAACCAACTAGAATGTCCCACATTTTTCACATTAAAAAGGCTTAAAAGTTAGTGAAACACTTCATTGCTGCCATGGTTCCTACAAATGAGAATTCTTAAACAACTGGAGACTAAGTATACTTGGTTTAGAAGCAGATTAGGGAAGACTGGAAAAAATGACCAGCAGTGTTCTACATAGCTAGAAACACCAAAAATATATTATACAGACTGCAATTTAAGGAGCAAGGAGGGAATACCATTCAGTGTGCTGATGTGACACTGACTTTGGTGATTCAGGTTTAAGTAGTGCATCCCCTTCCTTCCAGTTTCATTCATTGTATGAGCTGGACATTGTCACATGCAGGTGGCCTACACACACCAACCAGCATGTCACATGCCAGAGGGTTTCTCAGCACGAAGGGTACAGTCACACCAGGTGACAGAGAGAGTACTGTGGAGCTCATCCCCAGCAATGAACCCTCACCTTTCAAAAGCGTGGTGGGTAGAGGGTTTGTAAAAATGTTTATTATATGCTGCTGCAATGCAGAGACATTTGTGATCAGGTCATCTTTCCTTCTCAGCACTTACCAGTCAACGTCAATGCATTCTGCTGTCTTACACAAGGAGATAAGGAGGGAGAGAAGTCACAGCTGCATCCAGTCACCTGTAACAGCACTTCTGTAAGTCCGACCAGAAAACACTGTCCTCTGCTTTGGCCAGGTACAGAGGCCTGCAGTGAGACATCTGCACTTCACAGATTTGAGGAACATTCTTCCCATAGGCAGGCCGCTCTAAACCCGGATTCCTCCTCCAAACGGGTAGACTCTTCATTAATGATCTCTGCAGAAACCCGAGATCATGCAGCAGCAGATGCAAAATTTAGTTTCTAAAATGCATTAATAAAATCCTGGCCCCGACCCTACTCATGGGAGGGCTTTTGATATCCTCAGATGGGACTAAGGTTTCACATAATTTTTCAAATAATCTAAATATATAACCCTAAGGAAGATGTACTTCAGTACTCCAATACTGAAGCGATCAAAAAGATCAAATAGTAACAGCATGCTGTGAATACACCAGAGAAGATCGTTGGGCCAGGTGGAACTATTTTCTTCACCAATCTGTCCCTTAGCACCTAGGAAGAGACAGCAATTCACCAAAACCAGGCACACACGCAAAACAGCCAACACCCTCTGCTAACTGCTGAGCTTGTTTCTCCTAGCCAGCATGTATTGCCAGTCTGCTCTGCTATAGACCTCAAGAGTTAAAACTCTTTTAAAGTAACTCGGGCTCTCCTGAGCATTAGAAGACTTACACAATCCTGCTCAAGACATTTAGAAAAGAGGGAAACAGAGAACCACAGATTATCCAGCTGTGAAGTCTGCAAAACACAACTGCCCTTTTAATAGTCATTTGGGTTGGTAATAAGCCAACAGATCATCACATTATTCACCAGAAGAGCATCTTGCTGCGGACAGCTGCATGGCATTACCCTCTTGGATCACAAACAAGGAGGAAAGCCACTTTAGAATTGGTCTATCAATCATGTGAGGAACTAGAAAACTTGCAAGTGCTTCATGGTCACAGTATTGAAGGCAGCTGATAAAGCTAAGGTCAACCCAGGCACCTGGGACTAATTTCCAGCTGACATACTTCATCAAGCTCTACTGGAGAAAATGCTAAATTGACTAAATTAGCAAGAGATGCACATCATCTAACATCTTCAGTGCTAAGGAACACCAGAAATCAGATCAGCTGCAGTGAAAGTATTCTTCTGATACTTCCGAAATTATTTGCATGCTACCTTTTCAACCACTTTCATAGAAGCTTGAAGCAGACTAATAGCGAAGAAAAATATTTCTTGAATAGATAGCTCAAAAATGCTCCCTTCCAAGTTTGCAGCCATGGAAAATGCTCAGATTAGTCAGAAAAGTGGTTAAAACAACAAAAAGAGTGGAAGAAGAACTTCCACAGATAAGACGACCTCAAGTCTTTGAATCCCGGTTAGCCTTAGCTAATGATTTTCTTTCTTCCCACTTCCTTCCACCAAAAGTTGTGCCAACTTTCCACATGCCCTCCCAAGGATTTTCTGCAGATGTGGCTGAACACTTACTGTTTAGCGTGGCTCTGTGCCCGTGGATTTCTGCAGAGCAGGGAAAGACTGTTATACAGAGGGAGCCCATATACAGCTGCTCTGCTCCTATACAATTTTCTCCTTTTTACAGAGTCCATTTGTTGGAAAGACCAGAAGTGATTAATTGTCAAAAGCTGCACAAAGCCTAGAGTTTAGTGCTGCTAAATAACATGTCTATAAGACTCTTCAGAAGACCGTGGCTAAATACTTTTTTGATCTCGATGCATGAGTTCTAAATTCCAGGGTGACAAACTCCAGTGCAGGAAGGAAACCTTAAGCCTCCGCTTTATCAAGCTACATAAATACATGGTTTATCAAACTGAAGAGATTACTAGTGCTCATTGTACTTTTTGCAACTGTTTGCAGAAGCTTACTGTTTGATCACTCTCAAATGTATGAGAACAAGTCAGTACACTACCTTACTGCAGCCACAGCAAGAGTTTATATATCAAACAATATTTTCTCTAGCCAAACTACTGCGTCCTTCCCTCTCCCACCACCCCCGAAAGAACATGAACACATATAGGGGGAAAAAAAGCCTCCCAGTTATATGTTCATGTATTCATAAAGTCATTAAAATTATTCAATCTATGGCATCTCACTTTTGAGATTAAAAAAATGTATTGATACTAGAAAAAGAACTAAAAATTAGAAAAAACATACATAATTTCTGGCCATCTGTTAAGCCTATTCTTAGCATACTTATACTAATCATCTGCTGTTCTGTAACATGGTAAAAAGGCACAAATCTCTGACAAGAATAAACATCAACTGAATGTACAAAATATGTCTTGTCAACTTGCAATCTCTCTGGTCTACAGAGGCTTCCTAAATCTCATCAGAAGAGGCCATCAATTGGGTTATTACAGACTCCAAATTAAAAAACCCAACATGCTCTGTACTTTACAACCCTAGTTTTAATTAAGTAATAATGCAAAGCACTGCCATCTCTATCTCATAATATTTCTCAAAGCTACTGGAGAAACATATTATTAATATATTACAAGATCTACCCTTTTTAGCTTCACAAGTTAAGAGTTCAATTTTAAGACATCTGGTAGCACAGGCACCTCCTAATGTCTGATCCTTCCATATGGACTGGGACAAAGTTAGATGTTTTCATTTTTTTTTTGGAAAGGACAATGAACATTCACTGCCTCATTTCCAATACAAACAATTCTGAAATCCAAAAGGATATTAACTGATAGATGCGTTGTATGAATCCTCATTAGCGCACAGGATCAGATTCAATGGTCTGGCTGAGACTATTATGTCTCACACTACAAAAAAAAATGTTTGGTCATTAAACACCTCTATTATAACCATTTCCAATTTAGTCACACTTTAGAGAACGCCTGTACTCTGGTCAGACCCTTCACCCCACAACGTGGATGATGGTGAGCAGCTGCTACAGTGGCCCTGCACCATCTGGGCCTTCCTCCATGCAGGAGACAAGGGTAATTCTATTTATGGTTCCCCTCATGAAATAGTGGAGGGGCCAATCTATTAAATCAGAATGGAAGGACCAGCATGAGCTATAAGCTTTATCAGTGAATATCCAGGAAATGACCTCATTTCCAAGTGAGCACTCGGTCGTCAATCCAACACTATAAAGCAGTGCTTACCCACATGTTTTAGCAGAAGCAATACCACAACCATTACTTTACCTGCATGATCTGCTTGAAGATGCATAAATCGCTTATTTTGTGTTTTTAAAAAGCATTTGATACTTGCAGTAACAGGTGCAAATGTCAAAATTGTTACTGCAACTTGGCCAAAGATGACATACTTTGAAGTCTCCAGATTTTAAAGTTTAACCTCACTACCTAACAGCAGTATTTCAAGACTTCAAATGTTAAGTTTTGGGCCCCAATCTTCATTTAAAAAAAAAAAAAAAAAAGGAAAGAAAGAAAGAAAGAAAGGGAGAAAAAAAGAAAAACTCTTAAAACACATTTAATCCTTTGTTTTCTTTCTAAGGAGAAAGGTTTCACATCTGGACTGTCAACCTGCATTCCAAAGCATTAGCCTGGCAAATTAAAGCAGCTGAGTTGTAAATCTCCAAGAGGAGGCATGTCATGGAAACAGCAATTCAGCATTAACTACCAGCCCAGTCCAGCAAGGAACGCAAACATAAAAAGCCCAAACAATGCAGACAGTCCCAAGACAACTTAGAAAACGCTGCTTGCTGATAGAGCAAGCTAACCGAACAAACATTTGGCTAAACTGAGACTTGTAGCAGCATCTCTCTACCCAGCTTTTAATCTGAAGCAGTTGCACAAAACCTCAGAGTGAGTAACCACCAGTTACACAGTTGAATTCTGCAGATGGCCTTCTACACTTTTCTTCCCAGCTTCATGAGAAGACTGTAATTCTCAAATACGCCTTATGAGAGTTAAATGCTCAATCTCTAAGGAATTCCAAGACAGCCAAGGTCCTTATTCCCTCAGACTGCAGTCTGTAATAACTCTTTTCTGGCGACGAGTATCGTTACACGAGCAGAAAGATAGACAAGCTCTGGAGAATGAAATTCTTCCAGCCAGATTTCAATGGAAATCCAAATGTTAACAAAGCAGACACACAAGGGAATCAGCACCAGAAGGGTGTAGAATGGTAAAATTGATAAAAATAGAAAAATCATAATCTCCCTAGTGCCTCTGGATAACTACATGTTACTTAAGTGTCTCAGCTAATGCAATAAAAAAGTGTTAATGTAACATTTTTTGATCATTGCATCATTTATTTATTCAGATTTCAGATTTAAAAGTTTGCTGCTAAGAAGAATTCCATTTTTGCTATTAATTTTTCTTTCCTTTACAGAGAAAGCAGTTTTGGAAAAAACACAACTCCAGGCTTAATTCCGCTGTAGAGTAGCTTGGAAGAAAAAAACTGGCTGATCCACAGAAGATATCCAGGCAACAATAGTCTGGTTGGTTAACTCTTCTGTCAACACTCATTTCACAAAACACTCTACAGTCTAACTCAATTACTTCTTATACTTTCTACTAACGCATTTTAATAAATCTCTCTTCCTACCAGACATACAATGCAGAGCTTTGTGTGCTGGGCTCTTAAGATTATTTCATTCTTTCAGCTCTAGTTTCTTGACTGTGTCTCAATATTGATCTACTAAGCTACACCATGTACGAGTTCATCTCTTCACCTTGGTTGCTGAACACCTTGGCCAATTTCTCTTGCTTTTTCCAAAAACTAGGCAAACGCTTTTCATGGTCAAGTCAAAGCAGTCATGTTGTTTAATTAACAGCCCCACTGCACCACTCTGCTGCCACACAGGGTCTGCCAAAAAACTGCTCTTATCCTATAATGAACACAACTGTAACGTAGCCAGCTTGCTAACATATACAGTTACTAGAACTGCATCGAGCCTTCTCTGACTGACTCTTAAATGAAAAGCAAAAAAAAAGAAAAAAACTCCAAAAGTTTGCTCAAAACTAAGACAAATGATACCTGTGCCTTGATGTCCTACGGAAAAATATTAGAAGCAAGTGGTTATCTGTCAACAACACTGCTATTAGCACCTGAGGCTACCATAATGCTTTCCCCTGCTATTTTCGTGATCACGTTATTCAATGAGTTTTCCCACTTCACTCCCCACCTCTTACTCTCCTCTGGTGTATCGCCTCAGTACGGTTCAGCTCCATGCTGCAGCTCTTCTGCGTCATCAGGCTAAACTGCACAAGTATCTATGTCCGATCACTCCCGAGGGCATCAAAAGCAAGGGGTCAGAGAGGAGAGATACCACAAGGTGCACGTGACTATGGCCTTGCCCTGCAGGTAATTCTACTATGGCAACACTGCGTGCATCTCTTCCTCGGAAGACTTCGGAGGATTATACGGTGTCTCCTATCAACAAACCTTTCAACAAAAGACACTATTATAAGATTAAAACCCGGTTGAAGTAATTGCGTAAGGAAATTCCTTTTATTAGGTCTGTGGATCGCGTCTTATCAGGTTTCACGGCTCAGAGAGCAGATTCTGGCAGCGAGGCATGCTTAATAGCTCTTCCAGCTGCAGCAGGATATTTCTGCTCACCTGGTTTTTGTCACAGTGAAACAAGACACGCCACAATGTTCTGCGACAGATATTTTCATTCGAGTAACACGTTTCCCTTTCCTCGCTCAGTATCAAGTACTCAGCGTAATTAAACCAGCTAACACAACACCTTGCTGTCCGCCGCGTGTAGATAGCCCGCTCACTCCTTGCACCACTGATGAGCTGCAGCATGTTCCTAGAGCACGAGGAAAAAAGCCAGAGAAGCCACTAGAAGACTATCTGCTCTGGTCTGCAAACCAGAAGGGGCTGTCTGACATTTCATCAGGGCAACTTCACAGCACTCCTTGAAACAAGGCGAAAAACGCTAAAATGTAGACAGAGGACAGTAATCAATAGGCAAAAAGAAAAGGGGTGGCCTGGCAAGCTAGCATGTCAATCCTATTTCCTGACCTGAAACTTGACTGCCCAAATTGGTTCAGACAGCTTGATTTTCTACCTCAGGCTGTGATTGCTAGGCATCACTTCCCTCTCAAGGAGGCTTAAACAGATCACTGAAAACCCACCTGTCAAAGCTTCAGGTAACTCTCTTAGCAACATCTGAACGCTCAGCTCGCCTGCCGCGCATTCCTCCTAGTTCATATCCAACCCATTTTCAAATCTGCAGCTGAACAGAGCCTTTAACTCCCAAATTCCCCCTTTTCTCTCCTATTTTCTTCTCTTTCCATTGATAATAATTTCCAAACTCTGAAGGACTTGGAGATACTGCTTCCAAGGAAAGACAGGCAGAAAACATGCCATCTGCTAAACAGCATTGCTGCTACAGTTATAAATGTAATGGTAAAACGCAGAAGAGCACAACTTGAGCCAGGCAGAAAATGCTTCTTCCCACGGTGCTTCTGCAGGGTCCAGGAGAAGACTTCTTTGACAGTTACTCCACATAGGCACAAGAAATTCTTATTTGTTTTACTGTCCTCAGCAAACTTACAAGAGTCCAGTCTGGCTTCTTAGATGTCATTCTCACGTGCATGTGTGGAGTTCAGCTGTGTGAAATGCATTTTAAAGCTCGTCATTCTTTTGTTGTTCTTCTCTTACTGGAAGTTCCTCACGGCCATCCCAAACTATCTTCATCACCACAGCTGACTTTTTAAGAAGTCTGAGGGAACTACATATGTAACCTCATGGAAATCCAGTGGGACTTAGCTCTTAACTTCCTAATAGAAGAGGTAGGTAACATGTGGCCACATAAAAATCCTGGTGTCGATTCCACAGAGGCTCCTACAGCCCTGTCAAACCTTTCTGGCCTTTTCTGGTACTAGTTTAGTGTTATGGCAGCTTGATATTCATGGTACTGGGTCAAATCAGCACGAGATCAGAACAAGTATTGGTGGTCACCATCACTGACATACTCTGCATGACAATACGCAAAGGTTAAGAGCTCAAGTCCCAAAGCATCATATATGCATCCACATGGAGCTGAATCCACCCAAGCAGTGTTGATGAGACAGCAGGCAGCTGACTTCTATGCTTCAAGCTCACTAACATTAGCTTAGGGACCTCCACGTCATACAGCCCTAAGTTACTAGTTACATGCTCTTAGAGGCCTTTGAAACTTTCTTCTTAAAGATTTAGAAGCTTTGGGTATTTTAAACAATGACCAAAATATCATACATACACTAAGCATCTTTCTTGCTTCAAGTTTTCTTCATTCTGCTGGTCAAAGGAGATGATGAGTAAACTTGTGGATGTAGAGAGCCAATTAAAGCCTTGTATCACTGACCGAGTTAGCTCAGCACAAAAGCCAGTGTTCCCAGGAACATCTTCCTGCACGAAGAAATGGACTGATAGTATTACTCTTACCAGCATGTCATAACTCTAGAGTAAATGAAAATCAAACGGGAAAATGAGAGCACTCATTTTCTGATGTTTACTGGCTGAGGTACTGGCTTCAAGCAAAAAAACGTTACTTTCACAGCGCAGAGCACACTGTTTTATAATGCAAGCTTTTGAAGTCCAGCAAGAAAAAAAAATAAATAAAGAGGGTTTTGTTGCTTTGTGTGGGGTTTTCCCCCCTTCCTTCTTTTTTGAATGATGTGATACAAACCAGCTTGATACACAAATTAGAGGTGATCTCATCAGTCCATTAGCCCAACTAAAGCAAGACCATCACTTGCAAGGGGATGTGCTGGCTAGATACTACTGATTGGCCTGTGAGTAGCATTAATATGGGGGTACAAATGCAGCCTTCATTACATAGGCGAAGCATGGCTCCCAGCTTTCAATCTGCTGCAAATAGTTTAGCTGTATTGAAAAGTGGGATTTTAGAGCAGTGTCTCACACTTAGCGCTCTACCATTTAGGCAGAGACTATGGCTAGTCCTGCCACCTCTCTTGATAGAAGGAAATGACCTACAAACATCATATGCATCACTGATTCACACAAAACAGATGCCTTGTACAGAGTGTCAGCCAATGAAAGAAGGGGAGGAAAAGCACTTGAAAATTCAGTAAGAGTAGTAAAATGTAGCGTAGAAGCTTTCGCCTTTGCCTTTCATTTCTCATAAACTAAAACTGGATCACATCTTTCCAC
This sequence comes from Rhea pennata, assembly GCF_028389875.1. Taxonomy (NCBI): domain Eukaryota; kingdom Metazoa; phylum Chordata; class Aves; order Rheiformes; family Rheidae; genus Rhea; species Rhea pennata. Next base: position 11,934,038 of record NC_084681.1, read on the forward strand.
TAAGTTCCTTTTGATTTCTTTGTTGCAGAACAAACAATGCTTGAAAGCTAGGAAAGTCTCATTTCTAAGATGTTTCTATTTTCAATCGAGCAGCAGAACTATTTATTTTCCTTGCTGGTGATGGAATTAAACAATTTGTCTTTGAAAACTCTTTAAGCCTTCACCCTGACAACCCTCCCCCATCTGCTTTTTAGATTACGGTACTTTGATTTTTTACCAGCTAAAGGTTTATGAACTGCTGTATAAACCCAATTACTCTCATAGTAAATTATTTAAAGCTTACATGTTATTCTTTAAATTTTTCCCCATGGAGTACTCTTGAGATTCTGAAAAGGAAAGACTCACTAGAGCACTGTGGAGTAAAAATGCCTCACACTGAAAATCATGGTGCTTTGAGAAATTCAGAATTCGAAAACGTCAATGTACTTAAGAGAGGATGAGACACCCCCAGGAAACACTTTTCAGAGCAAGTCTTAAAGCTTGATTTCAGTGGAAGGGGATTTTTTAAAAACACATTAGGTTTCATCCAAGGTAGTATTTGCTCTTTAGCTAGTCTCTGCCTCACTTTTTGACTGAAAATGGGGATAGAGGAAATCTTGCTGCACTCCCTTTCGATGTCATCAGCAGAAAACACATGATGGACAGTGTTTCATTTAAGAGGAAAGCTACCCTTCACGTTCTTTGTGGACACAGCTAAAAAAGACACAAAGAGGCACAGCATCCCAATAGCTAATAAAGCAGGCTGGAGTCCGAGGTGGAATAATGAGGGAGGCCACATGGAGCACCAGACAAAAAGAACAGAGTTGACTACTGCTTCTCCAAACAAGTAGAGATCTAGGGAAAAAACCAGGGGTGTCTGGCAATAATCACAATATAATGCTAGCAGGAGCTAGTTCACTTTCTGATCACCAGCTCTGGGGGCACATACTTCATGTATCCCATTACTTACTACGTAGGAGAGGCAGGAGAGCCAGTGTGGCCACTCCAACAGCAGCCCTGCTTACTGATCAATTCCTTATCCCTAGCCCAAATCCTTCACTCTCTGGGGCAACTCTTCTCCATTGAGGTTCCTGAATAAACACAAAGTCTCTCATTTTGTAGTCACAGTGTTTTAGCAAGACTACTGCTAGAAAGATGTTTGCTCGACAGTGGTGTGAGATGGTACTGTTGGGAGACTGCTAGCAAGGCACCTTTATCGTTTGCCTGTATTAAAAGCTAAGGAAACCAACATACTCAAACTATTAGATTCTTAGTTTTAGAATAGTGAATAATTGTTCGTGCAAATTCATAGTTATCACATGCAAACTGTTAAAGAAACTTATAGCAAGTCACAGGAGCGACCAGAAGCATACAAGACATGCCCCTCAACACCCAGACCAGAACACGCAACAGATATGCACTGAAACACCCTACTATTAAACGGCAGGCGTACAGACCAGCTTGTCCTGTGCAGTTCTTTTCCCGGTATTTCTCTTGTTACTTATGCACTCAAGCACAAAAAGGCATGTTAGAGCAACATCACACTGAGCAATTTACTTGAGGTCTGGTTTGCATGTGTCCACAGTGTCAAAGTCTGACTAACATAATTAGAAGCCAATTTCCAGTGCCCTAACCTAAGAGTTACTCTAATTTCTGCCACCAGTACATTGCAGCTAAGTAGTAGACAGGTGAAGCGATTTAGTTAGACTGATCAACTAAGGAGGAGCAGGCAACAGCACTCCTGCAAACATGGTACAGCTTAACCAAATTGATGCTTTCCTTCATAGATGGTTATTTCTCCAAAGCTTAACAGGACTAAATCCAGAGGTTTAGACCCATGGCCAAAGCAGTGCAAGAACATCAGAGAAAGCACGCAACTCGAACATAAAACGGACTATACCTCCAGTCTCAGAAAGATAAATAGCTTCTCAAGAGCTCCTTGCTGCGAGACTGGCCCCTGCTGTCAGACCAGCACTAACAGATGTAGTTTCAGGGCTTATGGGGGAGGTGGGGGGGACGTTACCTGCCAAGACCATGGTGCTGAGTTCACCAGCTGCAGCTCATTTAGAGAAAGCCAGCACTCACTGCCAGGGCAATCAATCTGCACTTGTCTGCACACCTTCCATGCAGCCAAAGGAAAAGGCCAAGCAGTTCAGCTTGCCCTGCAGAGTTGTCTTTTGGAGGATGAGAAGCACTGCCTCCAAAAACACATCCTCCGTGCCTGTCTTTCATGGCAAGCAGAAAACAAGTCAAAGTCTTCAGCTTGCAAATGGAAAGCATATGAAGAGCAGGCAGAGGGGGAGTTACAGGTAAGAGGCAGGCCTCAGAACAGCAGCTGGGGCAGAGCAATGAGCAGCAAGCCATGAAGATGCACACTGAGATGGTATCCTAAAGCCACAGCAGGGGCTCCCCATTACCTCTGTGAGAATGGTTTACAGGAGAGCAAAGCTCCCTTTGCACCTTCTCTTACAGTACGACCTACTGAAAACGAGATGTGCTGCACCGCACCTTGCTTTTCCAGGGTGGTGTCTAGAGAAGGATAAGAGAAATAGCAGAAAGGTTTAAAAGACCTTGAGAGCACAAGAATACCCAAGAAAGCACGGTCAGAACATACTGTGCTTTAGAGACACCGCATCCTCACACCAGCCACAGCTTCTCCTCCATGTCAGTGCCTCACCTACCACCTCCCGAAGCGCCAAGACCTAGCTCATCTGCGCTGAGGACACAGGCTCTTGTTGCTACTGTACAAGTAACAACTACTTTTATGATCTAAATTCTAGGGCTCCGGTGACAAAAATTCCAGTTCATCATTCCAGACATGGAATGATGCGTCTTCACACCCCTCTTCTCCTCCCTCCCCCCTGTTGAAGTATGTAGTACTTTGGTATACTTGGGCATTCAAGTTAAACAGATATTGCTGACTGGATCGTCTTCTGACTCCTAGAGTAGCTTTCTATAGGCCAAGGGCATTGATGCTGATCTATAATACTGAGTTCACATTCCTTTAGGGCTAATGATTCTGATGTCTGCCTTCAAAATTTCTGCAGAATACTGTGTGTACTTATCAATTTTTTAGTAAAAACATGACATAGTATGTTTCCCAGAGCAGCTGTAGATCTTCTGCCAGGGCCCTGTGGAGAACCAGTTCTCTGCCTATGCTTGTTCCATTTAAATTCCATTAATCTTGTATTGTCAGCAATACCGATTTCACAAGAGGTCAAATCTTGTGATTTGGCAGCTAAAATTGTCACTAGAGTCCTTGAAAATTTGTTCTAACGAAACTATGCAGTAATCTTTTGGTATGGACCAACAGTTTCTCATCTCTTCGACTACTAGTCGAACACTGACAGTCTGCACAGTATAAGGGTTTTTTCTTTCTTTCTTAAATTTTAAGACTGAAAATAGCTATTGGTTACACTACTGTCAGAAATGCAGAATTCAGAGGATTTATCAGCCTCTCCAGTACTATCCGTAAAACACATGTGCCAGCAACATTCTGAAGATTCGCATTTATTCCTGCAGCTCCCAGGTTGGGCACAACCATCTCTTGCCTTTTGTATACCACAAGCACATCAAACACTTCAGAGGTTTCTTCTAGTTTCAGGATCTTCTTCAGAAGTCCCCATCTTTAAGACTCTTCTCCCAACCTACCTTGTAGTCCTGGTATTCCTTCTCTTCTTCCTTTAGATTCTTCAGTCTAGCATGATATTTGCTATACAAACTTCTATATTATACAAATACTAGGATCTTGTGGACAAATATGTCTCTATAATTTCAAGCATCTGCAAAGACTAATTTTCATCCTCATGTATCAACTGACCCTCCTCTCAATTTACTCACAGGAGGTCTTGCCCTTGCCCCACTTCTCTCTGCATTACTAACAGGAAAATATATATAAAACATATATACCCCCACACATTTATATGTATGTACACACACACACATATCTGTATGTATGTACATATAGAAAGACATATGTATATAGTAGGAAGTTTTAACAAGTCTCCACCATCAACATGCTAAGCCCATACCGCAGAGCAAACCTTTCTCTACAGTCCAGGACACAGTATTTCCTAGGAGCTTATTAGTAGGACTGAAAATAGCAATTCTCAGTTATAAAGCCAAGGCATCTATCAGCAGTAATTATTCAAAATAAATTAACGGATACACTGGACTTGACAGCAAATAAACCAAGAAGAAAAAAGCCCTGAGTTTTCTGAAAAAGGAAGTAAAAAGCTTCCGAGCCTGTAACTTAGGAGCGATTTGAGAACTAGAACATCTGCAACAGTTTGTTTTACCCACCTAATAACCTGAACACCATACCGACCAGCCAGCCACGGCGGGCCAGACGCGTCTCACGAAAGGGCAAATGCTTCCGCTGCTGCGGCTCAGAAGCAGAGCGCCCGGCCGCAGCACCACGCGCGCGTGCCGCAACGCCGGCGCACGCGAAACCCGCCGCAGACTGCAGGAGGACAACAGAAATACGAGGGTCACGAAGATGTTCTGCTCCCAGGCACACAACCAACCACCCCCCTCCCCAGCAGAAATATGCTTAAAATCCCCCCAAATATGAAGAATAAAGCAAGGAGAAATCCAAGTAATGGAAGTGTTAAAGAGATGGCAAATTCAGAGAGGATTCTCCCTCTCCCTCTACTTTATTTATTTATTTATTTACTTATTTTTAAGAGCAAGAAAGTAATTATTTTATGCTGGATGTTTTAATATGCATTAGCATCCTGATCATCATCTATGAAAACACCGGGGAAAAGGTTAGACATTGCACGATAGCTCTACATTAAGAGGTAATGAAAAACAAGGAACACCCCACGCTGAGGACACACTAACGGCTCTTTCAAGTCAACACATACCTAATTCACTTCTTAAGACTAAGTTGCAAATTTTTATTCTGCTTTTACAGCACAAATAGCCACAAGAAAGCTATCAAAACCCCTTACTTGCCAACTCAGGCTTATTTGAGATGAAGGTCACTTCCTACTATCCCAGACAAACTGCTTTAAATCCTTTAACAGACACAAATACAAAGAACGCTTTTATCGATTTTCTGATGAAAGACACAGGAGGAATGCAAAAATACAAAATATTTAGAAATGCACTGGGCTGGTATCAATGGGGTGCAACAGTTAATTTATTAAGACACATTAATGCACCCACAAAACCTACAGCATTAAAGTAATTATGACCTTTCTAGATTGGCTGCCAATGTGATATAGGTCCAGAAGAAATTACCTCTTTCTACCGCGACAGAACAATAAATTGGCTTCCTTGAATACAGTGGTTAAAGAATCCAAGTTCCTGACCTTGAATGTTTTACTAGTAGTATGCTGTGCTGTAGGGAACAATCAGGATGACATTTGCTGAAATGTGTGGGATTTATGATATAATACGTTGCACATATGTGCCAAAAAAGAAAAAGAAAGAAACTCTTAAATTCAACCAAATCAAGATTAATTAGCTATTTAAATAGCTAAGAGAACACAGTGCAATACAGGTGGTACAACAAACCATCCTGCTTTTTGTGGATTATTTCCGAGGTCACGCTGTACATGTATCTTCTATCACACTCTCACTGGGAAAAGTAAAAATTGCCGCTCCTTTGCAAACTCTGCTCTTTGTAAACCTGCAGGTTCGCACTTCTATAAACAAACCTTGCACAGGCTTTTTATAGAAAGTCCCACTGAGCCCATGGGAAAAGCCTGTATTGTCTGGCTTTGATCATGAAGACAGTCTGAAAATTAACTCTGGTGTTTTTTACGGCGAGCCTTGTGCGGAGGGCAAGCCGAGCTGCACGCAGCCGCCTCTCCCCCAGCAGTCGGGTTCCCTTTAACTTTTCCCCTTCCCTCCAGCCCAGTGGCTTTTTGGTTATTGCCGCTAATTGCGATTACAGGTGTTCAGAAACCAAGAGCTTGACGGATGCCTCATACCTCAGATGCCATCGCCATCGCCTAGTGCTTTTCTGCGGGCCGCGTCTCCTCAGCCGCAAGGAGCAGGCTTGAGAATCACAAAACAAACAGTCTTCTGAAAACACACCCAGGGAGAAATCACAGCAGCCTATTCCCCCCCCCCACACACACTGCCCCAGGAATGTGAACAAGTTGTTAATACCCTGCAATCTGCTCAGTTTCCCTCTTAATCCTCACCTTACCCTTGCCTCTCCTTGCAGGAGATCACATCGACGTGCCACCGGCCGCCGAACAACGCAGCAAAGAGCCAACGTTACTGCGAGCCCGAGGTGGAACAACTCGATACCCAGCAGAGGACCAATTTGTACCAGGAGCCGGTACGTCCTCCTCTAGCAGGGGTAACCACTTGAAGTGAGCTGACACCCAGGGACACCAAACATCCTTGCGAAGCTACGGTTAGCTAGCAAAAGCTTGGGTGCAAAGGCAGCGTTTCTCTTTCCACGCGGTGGCAAAGCGAGGCACGTGCATCTCCCCTCCTCGTGCTCCGATTTAAACTACGACACATTTACGTGGCTTTTAATGTCACGGGCACCTGTCTGCTGTGCTTACGGGACCACGGAGCAGGAAACGAAGTGTTGCAACTTTGGCCTCGGTCCACGTTAACCCGCAACCTTGAAATCTGAACCTCGCTCCTCCTTTCAGGTGTCTCTGCTCTAAGTTCATTTTCCGCAACATAGTAAACTATTCATTAAGTTTATTGGTCCTGCTTTGTTTTGCTAACACGTGAATTTCCAGCCGACCACAGTTTCCCAGCGTTTACGCAGTTACATTCAAATATATTTCCAGTGCTGACAGCAGCATCTCCCTAGGGCTCACATACCCTTTGGTTTGCTATACACAGCCCAAGAGCAGCATCCAAGAAAACTAATTATCAACCAATTTATTCATTTATTTCGCAGCTATGTTTGCCTTAGGATCTTTTTGTTAGGTTTGTATTCCATCCTGGAAAAACTCAGGTTATTTACAGATAAAATAATTTACATGAAAATAATTACAGAGCAGATTTAGGTTTTGGAGAGGAAAGGAAGACCATCAGCTGATGCAGGACCACTCAGGTACCAAATCAGTAAAACCTGAATAAGAGAAAGTCACTCCAGTTCAAGCTTTCAGAAGCCTCCTTTAATACTTAACTCTATTCATTCAACTGTTTACAGGATATTTGAGCTATTTGTTAGAGACTCAACATCTTCCACTACTTAACTGAAGAGTAGAAAAACTGCCTAATCCACTTTTGTGGGTACCAAAGGAGCATCCTGAGCAAACTAGGATTTGATTTATACAAGAAAACAGCTGCTTAACAAAAGCCTTCCACATGAACCCACTTATCCCAGATAAGATATTTTTTGCATCGGCAAAATTAGCATGGAAAAGCTTTAAATTCTCACCTAAACTTATTTCTGTAAAGGCCCTCCTGCTTAGGTAAACGGGAAAGCAACTCAGGTAAACCAAATCCAACTCCAGGAACGTCATCCTGACTATTTTCAAAAAGATAAATATTGAAACACGTTGTGATTTCTTTTAAATTTGCAAGAACGGCAGCCTCTAAAACCAAAAAGTGACTGAGAATTCCCTATTACTCAACACGATCGTTGAGCAGCGTGTAAGGATAACACCACCACGGTGGTATCTGTACGCTGGGATGATAATGTTTTTACTCTCTCAGAATTGATAGACACATTAATTGCAGACAGCTGCAAGGAAAAATATCCTAACGACATGATTCATTAGTTTTCATAGATAATTACATCTGCTCATGGCCTCACAGTGAATCATTCATTTAGGGAATTTTGGGGGTATTAAATTTAAATGGAGTAATCAGATTTGTTAATCTGCGGGACAAGGCAAACCAAACAACATTTTACTCAAAGAATTGTTTATACTTTCAACTTTGACATTAATTCAGCAGCGGGAAAAAAACAGCAGTATAACGAATGCTCGGGTAGGTTCATAATTATTAATGTCAATCGCCTTCGCTCCCCCCAGTGCTTGCACCGAGACGGCACAAATTTCTTCAAGGCTGCTTGGACTGCACATTTTTTTCCAGGATGCACCTTTACGCATTAGACAATCCAGGGGCTTTTTTTTTGTTTGTTTGCTTTTAATAGAATTAGAGCGTTAAACAGACCTATTTTTGCCATTTAATAGACTCAGGTATGACTTTTTCACTGCTGTTGTATTGCAAGTTTCAAAAATTAAGTTTTATATTCGATGTAGCTGGTTTGGTTACTGTGAAGTGGCAGTATGTCTTCCTACATAGAAACCCAAGGCTGGAAAAAAAAAATCCCTCGCAGATCCAGTCCAGTCCCCCTCTTCTCAAGTCACTTAATTCTTTAATAAACTGAACTCCTCCTTAAAAACAGGTAATTTTTGCCCATATCTTCTCCTGGAAGCTATTCCAGAATTTCCAGTTAAAAAAAAAAAAAAAGGAAAAAAAGATCTTTTTTTCTAGTCTGTATAAATTATGGTCCCATTTTTTCTTGAACTGATATTGCTTTCCAGCGTCAACAGTTCTTTTCTATCTCTGATATTCTACTGCCAAAACACTAACAAAAAGCAAACCCCATCTCCATCAGGCCACTTTTAGCCAAACTATATAACCAAAATATTAGATTCTCCTTTCCTCTATAAGTTATTGTCCTCCATAACTCTGCAGTTCTTTTCTATGCCTATTTCTCCTCAAATCCATCCTCCTTGAAAAAAACAAAAACAAAACAAAAAAAAAATAATAATTCTACTTAAGAGAATTTTTGCCCCACAGCTGTATCCTGCTATACTGACTCCAAGGCAAAGATTGTATTTTGATTCAATCCACAAATTTCCATAAATCGCATTCAAAATGTTACCGCTGCAGTAAGGCCGCATCCATCACACGCGGAGGGTGTCTCAGCCTGATGCTGAACTGGTACCAGTCACTTCACAGCTTGCAATTCCCTACTCATCAGTTGAGCAGTAGTAACCAACCTTGTAACCTGCTCCCCTTGGGGAATAAAACACACTGATGAATATTCAGTCTTATTTCAGTCACAAGCACGGGATACAGTTGATTATCGCAGCGCAGCTGACACAGGAGGGGTTCATCCTAACTCGCAAACGCATTTTAGACACTCTGCAATCGCTTAATGATCTGCAATGAAAAAAATGCAAAGGGTAAGGCAAAAGGTATCCAGCAATTTAATGTTGTATCAGAGAATCCCACAGCCTTTTCACAACCTCGATTCCATAAAGCTTTGGGAAAAGAGCAGGTAAGCTAAGACGTGGAAATATTTTCTTTTTTTTCTTTTTTCCTTTGGTCAAGGAACAAAGGAGAAACATACAGTGCCATGCCCAAAGCCACTCAGCGAGTCCTTGGGCAAGACAAGGATAAACGGCATGAATCCCAACGCACCCGCTAGACCACAGCTACTCAATAGCAGCCAAACACAGATGTTTTTCTAAGGTGTATAGAAGGGAGCAATTTTGCTACCACAGCTTGGATTTCTCTAAATCCACACGGTAATACTGAGAATCAGAAATTAACATGCAATTTGATATCTCCTGCTTTTATAAAGCTGCACCTACGCAGTCATATTTTTCCTCGCTGAGGTTTGGGGAGCAAGGGGTTGCTCCATGGAACCTGGAACAAATTAATATTTCCCCGAGAATTATTTTGTTAAGGGAAAGAACCAGCAGAAGTTTAAAAGGTAAGCCAACATCTTCTATTTTCTTTTAGTTAAGCATCTGACAACACATAGTATATTTTATTCAGAACCGAGGCCCAAACACTGGACCATAGTAGGCTCCTCTTTAAGGCACGCACTTTTACTGGAAAGCATCCCAGATGCTGCAATAAAGTCCCAATTTTTGCAGTACTTTTAAGCTTAACGCCCATGTCACATCCGTGACTTCGAGAAAGACCTTTCCCAAAGAACGCCATTTAAGGTCTCCACTCACCTCTCCCAAAAACATGACGCTCGTTTGTAGCTAGTGCAGCACCACTTGTTTGTGTAACTGGAGAAGTGTCAGGCCCTTTCTCCCAGTGATTTAAGCTCCTCCAGTGTTAGAAGTAAAACAAAAGAACAAAGATGCTAAAGTATTAATCATCTTGCCCGGCATCCACTGGGAGTAACAGCAGGAATGCAGCACTTTGTGGTCTGCTGGCCGCACTTCCAGGTTACTGCCTGTTCGGCACGCCGAGACTCCCTTTCCTGTGCACATGGAGAGGAGTTGGGAAAGAATGTACCTCAACAGCTCTCCTCAACTAGCCAGAGGTCAGACTTCCCCCAGCAGAAGCCCTATGACAAGGCATCGCTTACTGTTTGGCGTTGCTAACACGCTCGGCGCCGTACAACTGAACGGGCCTACCCTTGCGCTGGAGCTCCAGAGATGCACTGGCAATTCGAGAAGAGTGCATGGGCACGTGCAAATGTTTTCATCTTGCAACAAATTCAACAGCTTCAGACCATCACGAGCAGCAAATCCAGAAAGCCAGAGCTGTTTGCTAAGAAGGGTTTTAGTTACTAAGTGCAGAAATCCACATAAGAGATTTTTGGTAGTGTTTGGTTATCAAGTCCCTGCACATCATGATCTATCAAAATATTGAGGAAGGAACTTGTTTCCAATGAAAAGGAAGATACCAACTTCCTTCTCGCTTACTGAGAAGAAGTACAAATTAAAACAGAAGCTGGGGGGGAGGGGAGGAAGGCATCCTGCCCACTTCCCCCCTTCAGTCCCGTGGATAAGGACCCACCAGGGCACTGAATCCAGTAGGAACCATCCCACCTCTTAGGGCAGAAGGGGCTCAGATAACACCTGCAGGAAAGCTGCAGGCGAAAACTGGCCTATGTCCTGGGGAGGAGGGTTAAATTTCTTTCTCAGCCTCTGCTATAAGGAACCTGGGTTGTTCTGAGAGCAGCACACTATGTCCAGGCAGCCGCCTGGCCTGCGCTCTGCTGGCAATGCGTTCGTTTGTGCGGCCACTCTAACAGTCTCGCAGCGCATGGTGCACTGGCCTCTTCGGAAGAATGGTCATTTTGGATGGCCCAAGCCTTTTAGTTTCATAAAAGGAGCTAAAATTGTCCTGCCTCCCGCGAGGCAGCAAAACTTCTAGAAAACACGAAAAAAAGTCATAAGAAACAATGTAATAATAACACCCTATGCTGTGCAAACTACGGGCCAAATTCTATCCTTGCTTATCTGAGCATGGAAAGGCCATGCCATATACCAGACCCGTTTTAGAAAAGCCATTCCAAGAAAACACAAGCACAACCACGCATGATGCAAAATGTCCCCTTCCAAAAGGGGCAGAAAACTACTACACATCTGTTGGTCGAGGACACTTTCTCCCCCTCCTCAGCTGAGCCCTACGAGCTGAGAGCGGTTTATACGACAGAAGACGTCAATGCAGAACATCAGCCCTTTCCCTGCTTAGTTTATAGCATTTTAGCGCTGAAGAATAATTCAGCGGTGACAGTCTGGTAAGACAGACAGAGACAGCCGGAGAAAGGAAACCCCGTACCCTGCACGGAACTGTTTTGGGAAATGACAGAATCAAGTTAACACACTCACCCGCTGGGCGAGCGGAGCCACCGCCGAAGCACTAGCGAGAGCCACGAGCATTACAGTGATGCAAAACCTTTGGCTCAGCGCCCTGCAAATCAGCTCCATCACCGTGATGGGGGAGAAGACCCAACAGACAGGTACCAGCTCCCAGGGCAAGACACGAGCAGAGAGACCACTTGGCCCCGAGCAGCTGGATGTGCTCGACCTCCTGCGGCTTTTTTGCCGCGCAGCACTGGGGTTAGGAAGAACATTTCCATCTCCTCCTCTGCTCCCTAGACAGCAAGCTTTTTAAACTGTTCGTTAATTACTTTAACAAGAAGTCGGGGCAGGGGGAACACATTCCTCTGAAGTAGCATCACTGCCAGTCACAGGACCATCAAACCTGTAGTCACTTGGTGACCCCATGTGCAAAAAGCACCTTCGAAACAACAAACAGAAATTATTTCAGGCAATATTAAAAGCAAAAAAAAAGAAAAGCAGTGGCTTTTTTTTATAAGAGATAAAATATACCGTTTGATTTCTAACTCTCCTCTTTAAATAGTTTATTCTATGCTTCTCTCCCACATGGAAAGGATGAAGAATTATTGGGGAGGGTAGTGGGTCAGGACAGTTTAAGTGTGCATGAAACGGCTGTTCGCTCTCAGAATACCATTTGTGCTCTAGTGAGATTGCCACAAAACCATGACACTGCTCATTTATCCAATAAAATTTCATGAATTCCAGCTGGAGACTCCTTTTTTTCTTCCTCTAGGGCCAAAGGGATACGTACAGATATTTTTCATGTTTAGGATGTGGGGAAAGACACACAGAACATTCAACTATATTAAATTGTTGGTTTTCCCTTCCCCTACTCCTCCCTCCACCCCCTTTTTTTTCCAGAAGGCAAAGGGGGGCTTCAAATCCCTAAAACATATTAAAAAGTAGACTACATATGAATAGCAACAGCTAGCACCGAATTCATTTCTCCCTCTGACTCTCATTTGCCACATAGAAGTTACTGTGCACTCACAGCAGATCTACTCCTAACTCCTTTAGCTGGCATTAAGAAAAGATTTAGTTTGGGAGCACGGGAACAAGACCATCCACGCCACCGCGGGAAGAAACAGGAAAGGAGGCTCATACAACACAGCGGCTACAACACTTGCGACAGCTTCAGGCCGTCTGCGTTAGCAGCTAATCAGTTTGCAGCTCCAAGCAGAAAGAAGAGAAGCAGCATCTGGCAGCCACTGCCAGCAGTGATGCCTCTTCCTAATTCACCTAGGAACTTCGGAGCACATCTAAATTTGAAAATCGCAGTGGTTCTTACCAGCGCTTTGATCCAGAAGCACCAGGAATTTCAGCGGAATAGCCATTAATACCACCAGTCATCACGGGTGGTTAAGCAGGACTACTACTTTTCCGTACTGGAAATTTATTTTCATATAAGAGCTATTAGCAAAAACTTTGGGAAAGTTTCCCCCCTTTCAAAAAACAAAGCCCTTGCTAAAGTTAACAGTACCAGTCAGCTTATGAAATGTTTTTATACCACAACTGTAGAACAGTTTTTCTGCTGCAGTTGTTTTTCGGTGATATCATTACACTCAGATGAATTTAGGCTGAGGATCTCCACCGCTTTTAATGGCCCATTCTCTCCTTAATTCTCGTTAAGACTGTTTTTCCCCTTCAGACTTCTTTAAACGTTGCATTGGGAGACTTGTTTAAAATATATTCCTTATAAAGGCTCCTGGCAACTCTGAAATGAAAGCATTTCTTAATCTTCCTACAAACTTCACAGGATGAAGTGTTCAGCAGTCACAATTTAAGAGCGTGAAAAACGTTACCGTGTTGGATGAGAAGCCAGGCCACAAAACTCCAAGTCTAGCACCAATCCCCTTCATCTTCCCTTCAAATAAAAAGGTCTACTGACATGCTCTTCCGGACACCCCAAACGTCACCAGGTCCTACAGAACAGCTCAGTAGCTTGCTTCAAACAAAACAATCTAAATATTTACTAATTAATAAGCAAGGTCCTCTTCACCAAGTGAATGCTGTTCCTAAGGGTCTACTGGGACTCTCATAGTAGAACATAAAGCAGTTTTGGGGCATTTTGGGCATGAAACGTTATTTTGTATCGTTACAGAAACGATAGTTGTAGCTGACTCGCAGTTATGGTCAAGTTCACTCTTGCATTTTGCCTTTGTAGATAAGAAAAATAGTGACCATTCTGCAATTCAGCCAAATACACTTTCATTCAAATGTATAAAGAGGAAGATCAAAAACAGACATAATCCCCTTTAGAAAATACTGACATGTTGGGCAAAACTCCTCCACATACCCTCTACATGATCTAAATCAGCTGGTAACCAAAAAAGTAGAAAACAGCTTAAAGAAGACTCAAGACTGGCATGTGCCCTATTTATAAAGGAGGTTTTCCCCTAAGTATTCATTTTCCTTCACCATTATTCACAAAAAACCTGAAAGCTTCTCTTTCAGCAGAGACTGAGGAGCAATTATCACTTTCAGAGTTTTTTTAAAAAAAAAAAAGAGAGAGCGAGAGATACAGGTATTGCAGATAACTGACAGTTGTCACCACTCTGCCTGTAGTCTGCATACCACCGAGAACAACAGAACCCAGGAGGAGCTGAGAATTTCTTCACTGAGGTTGAGCGATGACTTAAACCCTACTGAAAACAGCAGATTCGGATAGCGACTTTGAGAAAGGCTAATTTGAACTCCTCACAGACTGGCACAATTTTTCATACAAGAAAAAGCTATTTTGAGGAGACCTATCACCCTTGAAAATTTTGTTTAAAATACTATCATCTCCTCTGTGACTACTCAACAGAAAGTAAAGAGCAAGAAATTTGCCTTTTGTTTGTAATAAGACAACTGGATTTCTTTCAGATCAGCTTTAACCATTACACTTCCAATTTATTCTTGCTTTTGAGAAGTGCAATATTAATAAATTGCATTTAATAATAACTGTGCATTTTAAAAAAAAACTAAACTGACACACCCTTCCAACATGAACTCCAGTTGGGACAGACCTGATTAGAAAAGATACAAATAAAACCCAGAATCTACTGTATGTTAAAGTGTTCTCTTACTCTAGGAAATGAAACAAAAATATGTCCCTGAACCCTGGAACAGGTCAAGTGCAAAAATGGACTAAAATATCCTGGCTTCCTTCCTCTAGCACCTTACCTGGAAGATAAAGTTTTCATCATCAAGGGCTAAGAACTAGCATCTATCCCATGACCCAGAAGAAATCAATCTTTCTCATCTGCTTTCTGGTTTTGAAAACAGTCTTGCAATGAGAATCTGCAGCATTATAAAAAGTGATCATCAAATTCTCTGAGCCTGCTTATGGTTCTGCCAAATAGCAAAGGTGTGAAGCTACCAGGATTCAAAGTTCACTTGCTCTTCAGGCTCCAGAAGCAACAATGAGACACTTAAGATTTGCACACTTTAACTACTACCACCGTGGCCAAAGAGTCATACTAGAAATAGTATGCAAAAAAAAAAAAAAAGTAAAAAAATGAGAATAAAAAAATCCACAAAATGAGGTGGGAAAGAAGCTCAAACTGCCAGGATTCCTTCTAGCCTTACTTCTAGTCTTATCAATCACGTTGTTAGGAAAATACAAAGAAGGAAGATGCAACATGAAGTAGCCCTTTCTGCAGAAAACTGGCTGGAGACACTAGAAAGCAGGCTCAAAGGTAGCACCTGCAAACAAGAGCAGCCTAGCACGCTTCCAGCTATGCTTTGCTGCAATCAGTTAAGGAATCTATGTGCCTCACCACACAAGTGGCTCCTGGGCCCAGAAAGAAAGCTTATTTTCTGTTGGGAGCACCCCAGAGGCAAAGTACGCCTGACAGGTTGAGACGTGCTGTGCTAGGAAAAATCCCCATGAGCTTCTCTTTGGCACCTGTCAAAACTCATGAAACCACAAAAGACCAAACAGATGTTACCTTACAGCTGCCCATTGCACTTTAGCCCTTCTGCATCCATACCACATCAGCAGACTTGAACTGCAACAAATAGACGGGGACGAAAGATCTTCCAACTGCTTTGCCTGCTCTAAAGGGAAGCAATACTGAACTCATTATGGAAATGTAACTATCAGGCTAAATCTGCAGTCTCTAGCTCTAATCTAGCACAAGAAAATTGTGAAAACAAGTTTTGGTAACTGGAGAACAGTGAGGAGTAGGGATTGTACAGGTCTCCAGAATGACAGTGAACTTGGTAAGAACGTCGGCTACTACAGCCATTTCAGCTGACACAAAACCCAAAAGTGAAGACACTCTCCTCTCAGAGGTTTTCCACCTCCTTTATACTCAGCATCACTGAATATCAAACCTCCCATCTTTAAAAGTAAACACTAATGAATTTGGATGAAGATACAGCCCTTTAACAAAAAGAAGAAATACACTGATTGCACATGCATTCAGTGCAATCAGCTGGTTCAGACCTTCCCCTAGAAAAGCTGAGTGCTCTCCAACTATGAAAGCAACCTCTCCTTGATTGAAAACACACCACTCACGTTACCTATACAAAAAAAAAAAAAAAAAAAAAAAAAAAAACTCTTATAGTTCCTATTCTATTAAAGCGTCAATTGGAATTCTCAGGAAGAAGTGAAATCACAACAATTTAACTAGTGCTCAGGACTATACTTTAGCTAAACAGACTCTATGCAAGTTTAAGTATTGCTATAATTACCTAGGAATGGTGAAGTACCATAAAGCAGAAGAAACTCAACTAGCCTATCATTGACCCCAGTTGCCACACAGACATGTCAGAACCAGCAAATGCATAATCCAACCCAAACTTTCACAAGGTCTTTGGTTGTTAGCCCATGAACCTGTACCACGCTACAAGTCTTCTCTGACTACCAGCAGGCTGGTGTTCTGGAGGCAGCTTAGCCTCAGTAATAATTTCCAACTGAAAATACTTATTCATAATGGGAAACTAATGCATAAAAAGTAGTCTATGTCATAAGCTCGGCCAGAAGGAAGCTTTCCTCCCAGTTTATCTGATTTTCTATTCATTTAAAATATCATGTTTCGGAAGGCCACTTTAGAGTTCAATTCACACTGCTAATTTTCCTTGGCAAAAACCCACGTTATCTACAAACATTGGTTGAAAACCCAATTACAGTAAAATGATACCCACACCCTGTAGCATAGCAACTGGATAACACAGGGATATGGAAAATGTTGATATTCCAAAATAACAGTAGGTAACAGAGCTACTTAATAATCCTAAATAGAGCTACATCAGCAAGATGTCCAGGTGGGATGCAAGAATTCAAAAGACGGGGGACAACAAAATTAAGTTGCGCCAACTCCAGTACGCCAGCTTGCTTGGCACACCGTCCCCCAGCCTGGAACACTCCCCCCTTTCGATGCCGCCTTTGCTCAAGAGCTCATACTTGCTGAACGCTGTAGCACCAAGAGACATCAGTAAAAGCCACGAGAGAGGCTCTCTACCATAGTGCTTCAAAGGAGGTTTCAGAGGTCTAGCTCAAGTAAGTCTGAGTGGATTTTTCCCAAAAACTGAGAAGCATCTCGGGTGCTACCATAAATCCCTGCCAGCACAAAGATACCAGACTACGACAGTATAAGAGCAATAGGGAGAGTTTCAATACAGTAAGATATCTCATTCCCACGTTTCTTCCAGGAATCACCCCTTTTTTACTATGATTATCTCACACACACAAAAATTAAGCCTACAGCAAAAATAAAACAGGAAGAAAAAAAAAATCCTCCCTTCCCTCCAAAAATAAGACTTTATGTTCTGCAGTCTTTGCAAAAGGGTACATGAGATGCCAATCACCTCTCTCCAGTGCTGCTAGGGCACATGACAAATATATGCATTTTCAATCAAGTACTAACAAAGATTTGGCTCTGTAAATGATAGTTGATTGTCCTGTGTTGTTATTCTCTCCAGCTTCATTAATGGCATTATAAATATAAAAGATCAAGAGAGTCAGATAGAAATAAAACATCTTCTGTTTTTATACCAAGCATCCTCTTATTTTTATGTCGGTTTTGCGCAAAATAGACCAAAAACCAGCCTTCCAAAATCTTTGGCAGCACTTGAAACCAATATTCTTTCAGAGGTTTCTGATAATACCAAAGTGATATTTATGTAGCGTGTTTAGCGGAGCCGCTGCAGGGAACCCTGGAGGCCCTGGTCCTCAGACCAATCCCGCAGGCACTCTGCTGCAGAACTGGGAACCCTGCAGCCTCCCTGTCCCAGGGCCAAATCCATCTCAGGAACAGATAAAGGTATCCCTCGAAATGGAAAAAGTTCGTCAAGCCCAGATGTTTCAGACTAAAGACTCTGGACTCGAACCAGTATTTCTTTTAAAAAAGAAAACTTGGTTTCATGAGAAAATTTCCAAAAAAAATTTAAGATCAAACACTTATTTCAGAACAATGCAATCTATGCAGCCAAAAGACATATTTGATAATGCCGCTGTACTTTGATGCCAGCCGGTTCGTATTAGAGTATCTTTTTTGAAGTATGTGATTTACTCCCGCATGCTGAAGTGTTTCTTACGCAGTTCTCTGCTAGGAGAGAAGTAAAGAAGAATCTTGCTGCTGAGACCCATACTACCGTTACACCGGAGAATTATTCCAGTTCTTCAGATATTCTTTCTGGTCCGACTACTGAAGTAGTTCACTGGGAGCAATAAGTATATCACATACACACTGACAGGTCATCGGGGCAACAGAAAGGCACTAAAGTATACAGCCTCGCTACCTAACTCAGGGCAATACAGGGCAGTAAAACAGCATAATACTTACACTATCCTTTTATTTACTTTGTCATGCATGGGGACAAAACACATTTTGAACACATTATCAACTCAAAAAAGGTTATGTTAGTAAGACTTACTCCACCCACAACTCCAGCTTTCAGGGACGTTATTGTTTTTTTAATTTATTTATAGAAGATTTACAATATAATTACCTGTTCTAAGTGATCTTAAGTATGCTTCAAGATAACAACTTCAGTATTTTAAAGGTATCATCTCATGGCATGTTTATGTTACATTAACTTCAATTACATTTACAACTGAAACAGTTTTAAGCAAGCAATTGTTCTCAGTTCTCTTTTACCTCTGCTTTCATCTAGCTGCAATTAATTGTGCATATGCATCCTAGAAATGGCTACTTGTAGGGATGATTTCAATGTTTGAGTGTAGCCAAGTATTACCGGTCATTTCTAGACCGTATCTAATGGCCAATTTTACAAATACCTAAGTACGATTTAAACAAGCAAGAAAGACATCTTCCATTCAGACAATGCACCATAAAGTTCTGTTTGTATGCAAAAAGTTAGCAGAGCAACCAGCTTTATCCTGCTTTCTGTTTCCTGCTATGATCAGAATGCTACAAGATGTTTCATTTCGTTTCTGATTCTGAGAGGTGCTGATTACCAAAGTGATTCCATATGTTATATTTATTTATTATAGAACAGATCAGCTATTACTGCTTGGCAATTGATAAACATTATAGGGCCTAACAATTTTCAATATAGCTGCCACAAGTAGATCTGTGTTCCAGAATTGCTCAAAAATAGAATTGAGCTGGAGCAGCCTGAACACCAGTCTGGAAGGGACTTTCTCCACCCACTGTCTCACCACAAACTAAGTTTTTCACTATACATCAAGCACAGCCCTTGAGGCTACAGAAAGGGATGCCCCTTCTTCCAAATCATCTGCAACTCAAAAACCTTCATGGTCAAAAGCAACAGAATCCCACCTTAACACCTCATCTCCACTCCATCCCACTTTCACTCCTACTCTCAGTATCTCTGCCTGGCACTAAGGGAAGAGGACTAATGCAGAAGACGCTAAAATCCTTCCATAAAAACACTGCTGCCATAAATTTTACAAGGCAAGCTCTCCAGCATCAAAACATGCTTTAAAACCTAGGACCAAATACTATTACACCCACAGTGCCACACCCCTAAATTGTTTCTGTTGTTCTCAGGCCCAACTTCTTTTGGGCAACAAACACTGCTTGACATTTTGGGTTGTGTTAAACACCAGTCTAATTTTGAATAGGTCTGCTATAGTGATTTCAGACACATTAAGCCATACTCAACATCGACCTCACTAGTGGTTTCTGTAACATAGTGGCTGAGAAGTGAACTATTCCACTCAATGACTATTGGAACAGGAAGGGGGAAAAATAAACCCACGTACATACCGAGGATAGCTCTTTCATGCAAAGACATGATGAGAAAGAAGCTAGAATTGCATTTGGGATAACATGAAACACAGGAGAATCTGTTAGAGAGCATTCACAAACCGACTTAGTGTTGAGCAAGTTCAAAGCACTCTTCAGATTCCAGCAATACCTCATGATAACAACATGCCAAAAAACATGGTTTTGTTATTCTCTCCTGTGCTGTGACCGTTCAGGTTTTGACCTCATGGATTTTCTGGGAAATCTGTTAGAAGTCCATTAAGTATCTGACAGCTCACTTGCCAAAATCACCATGACACAAGAGCATATGGTTCCTACCAAGCAGAGCTTTAAACCTGAATATCGCCTTCTTTCAGATGATGCCTAAGCAAGCTATCAAGTGATCTGGGACAGAATATCCACCTACTTTTTCCCATAAGCCCTGAAGAAGTTCTCTGAAAAAGGGAGGGAAACATTAGAGCTGCACGGTCTTTTAAAGCATTAACTCAAGTATTATTGCATTGCATTGCCACAAACAGCAAACAGGTCTAGGAAGAACATTTTATTTTCAAATAAATGGTGCTTAATGATTCAAGAAGAAAATGTGCAGAACTACAGATATATCTTCATCTGAAAATGCTGAAGCAGAGCATGCCTCAGATACATCCCGTTCAGCCTGAATACAAGTCTTCTCGGGAGCAGGGCAGAAAGAATTAGGAGCCCAGTCTTTAGTACGCAACTGAAGTCTTCTCTTCAGTCAAAAAAACAGAGAGACAGCACCCAAGGAGAATAAGCCAGATGGTTCATACCAAGGTATTATCTGGGAGGGTTAAAACGTAAAAAAATGGTTTTTTTATTATTAATAATTCTCCAGATCTTCTAGCAAAGGCTGTTCTACACTGGATCATGTATTTTCTGACTTTTTTTTCCTATAACTGGCAAATGAAAGGCCAGGATATGTAATTACAACTGCTCACAGACTGGCAGGCAACTTACCAAAAAGGAGCCGTAAAGGCAAACAGGCTGGATTTGTGCCTTTCTCCTTCTTTATGATGCATGACAGTCACCCTAAGAAACTAGGAAAGCAGGCTGGGAAAATAAATCCCCTCTCTATGGTCTCAGTTTGAGATTCTGAACAGGGGAAAAGCTAAATTAACAAGGAAAAAATCATCAGAGTGTTGAAATATCTACAGTTACATTAGGTTGTGTTTTCTTTTTAAACAGTTTAAATCACATGCCTGAAGAAGCAGATGGGGAAAAAAAGAATTCTCTTTTGCTAAAATTTAAGCCTTATATCTCTATTTGGGCTTTCCACAAGCCCTGCTACAAAACTGAAGACAAGAGTTAACAGTCAAGATGTTTAACATCATAATAGTTATCAAGAAGTCCTGAAAGGCTTAAAAGAAAGTTTGAAGCTAATTTTCCCTTCGCACTAATTACTCCAACATTTCTGATCCCCATCAAGACGGACGAAGGAAGACAGCTTCCCCCACACACATTGGTATGGGTGAGGTAGAGATTGACTAACTGTGGAAAAATCCACATAATTGAGAAGACAAATGTTGAACGGTTATTTTACGGCTTGAACTATTCAAGGAAAAACGCTAAGTGTGCCAAGAGGCCAGACAGACTCATTGTGTGTATGTGTTAGTATGTAGGAGCCTGGTCAAATTTGAGAAGTGTGCGGCTTTTATCTGCTTCCAGGTTGCGCTTTGCTGGTTTATCTGGTTCTGTAAGCACTGCATAAAGCTGGAAAAGATGCTGAAAAAGTGTCATCTGCCAGTATTTTGTGTACCCAGAGTGTAACAAAAATACCCACATACAGGCTCAGTAACATAACCCTCATTAGGCCATTTGTTACTTCCCATGAGAAGGCCTTATTTTCAGTTACTTAAAACGATGAAAAAACTAACTTCTTGGGTTAAAGATTCCCAACTTAGCTGTCTGCTTCCAGATGAATTTCTAAAAACTTAATATATCAAAGTCGCAGCCAAAACCTCTCAGCCATTTCAGAACAATGCTGTTTTTTCCACGTTAAAACTCTCCTGTGGCCTCAGAAGCTCCAGCACCCCAATGCTTTCACATTAACACATACAGAGGTTAAAGAGGGAGATAGAAAAGGATTCAGAAGGGGAACTGGTTGAGCAAGAATGCTGGAATACTGAATGGCAATTTCAAAAGTGAGAATTAGACCTTCAGAATGGGAGATTAAAGATCAACTCAGTAAAAGCAGAAGAATGAGACACTTGAAGGAAATCAAGCTGAAGAAAGGAGATAGGAAAAGTTAGAGAAGGTCATGGAGGAAAACAAGAAGTTGTCCAGCCCAGTTGCTGAGCTCTACCTCAGCTCAACAAATGCAGCTGTCAAGAACAGTATGTGTTCTTAAAGGCCTTCTGCAACGGGAGACTCCACAACCTCCTGATACAGCCTAATTCACTGCTACTGGGATGACTTCCCTAATCCTTTTGATCTTAACTGAGGCCCATTCCTACTAGCTTTTCCCTTCTCTCTTTATCCAACTTGCTACATTCTTAAGAACCTTGCATTTCCATCTCAATCTTCTCTTCTTTAGACTAAGTTACCCTAGTAGTTCAATCTTTCCTTGTAGATCACGCTTTAGTGTTTTAAATCATTCTTTTGCCTGCCCTCTAGACTCTTTCCAAATGATCCACATCACAGTATAGAGCTCTGCCCTTAACTGGATGCTGTGCCTTCTCAGTGCCAAGTGTAACGGAAGGATCACATATTTTCCACACAGCACTTTGTTTATATAGAGCCTTTTTCATAACATTATATTATTCGTTCATGTTTAAGTTGTGATTCACATACTCAAGTTCCACACAGCAAGTTGTGATCCATACTATCCATCTTCTCCAAAGGATTAGTTTCTCATCTTGAATTTGATCATCCTTACAAAGTGGCACCCTTTGCAAGTATCCTGGCTGAATTTCACCCTTTGTCAAGATCGTCAGGAGGAATGCTAGGCTTGTCACCAACGTAACTGCAATCTTTCTCATTTCTGTATTACATGAGGAGTTGAACAAACACACTATCAGCTCCATCATCCAGGTTCATAATGAAAACACTCAATATAACCAGAAAGACCTATGCAGTCCAGTTCAATGCATCTTTCCATTCCAATTACGGGCCATCAATTATTAATCTCTGGGTATAACTATCCAATCAATGTCATATCTACGCTTTTGAAAGTGATTCATTTGGACCGATGCTGCTATAGACTACTTACAAGTATTCTGTGGCTCCCCCACAGAATAAATCTAAACTCATTTGAATCTCCTTAACAAGGACATAAGTAACAGTCTCCATAGATTTATCATCTCATCAGTACTTACAAACGTTATGCCTTCTTGTAGTAGAATTCATCTAGAAGAATTTCTGACTATTAAAACCCATTCTACAAGAGCCTGAAAGGGAACACAAGATGCTTATGCCTTACTTTTAACTGCTGTCAGCAGGCATCTGTGAAGCCCACAGGCAAGACATCTTACACCTCTTACATGCTGCTCCACATCACCCAACACTGGTAAAATCACCCTGTTAGCCTAACTTGCAGAGGTTCCCATGTAGGTGTTCTCATCTGGCTGCTGACCCAGGTGTGGAGACAGGTCTGCATTGCAGCGACTTCCTCATTTTTTTCATTTCTTTTCAAGAATACTAGGAAATTATATAGATATATAAACACTGAAGCTGCAAAATCGTATACTTACAAGGTTAGGAAATGCTACAAATAACACTGCTTTGCGCAGATGTCTGTTGTCTAATCATATAACCTTGGCTTTTATTGCACATAGCCTTCATCTCCTTCAGCAGGCAGAACAGGCAGGGTTTATTTCCTTGACAGATACTGAGTATTTTGTTTTAGCTTCATCATCCAGCATAAGGCTGCAAGCCTTACTGCCTGCATACTACTCAAACTCTGCTCTGAAAAGTTGCAAGTTTCCACTTAAGTTTTCCAAAAATGGTCTTCAAGACAGTAAATACCAGTGTATTTTCACAGCTCTCTTGGGAGATGAAACACTACCATTCCCAACTCACAGAAGGAAAACAAGAAATTGAATAGTTAAGGCTTATTTTGGGAGACCAATGAAAGATGTTTGAATCTCTCTCTAAAAAGCCACACACACATACGAGAAACCTTCTCTATCCTTCCAAATAGTACTTCATCCTCCCCAGCACCTCATTATACCCAGCACACAGCCCTCACCAATTGTTGTTGCTAGTGCCAGTGTTCAAAAGCTCTGCACACTAAACCCAAAGATGCTAAGTCACATGTACAGAAAGCAATCACTTTTGAAAAAGCTTAATTAAGATGAGTTAACTAGCACCACATGGAGCTCTTGGGCAAAAGTAGAGAAAGGCTTACTCTCTAACACAGCATCCATCTGCTGCTGCCGCAAGTCTCTTACAACCCTTGCCTTATTCACTAAACGTTTTCCCAAACCTGGAAGAAATGAGGCAGAGGCCTTGCAAATTGTGAGCAGTGCCATCCAACCTTAATTTTGGCATTCCCCAACTTCTGAGTGTTCATACTGAGGCTGCGTATTCCACTATTTAGATCATTCATGACAAAAAGCAATGGTTTAACATGGGTGATAATTTTTCCCCTAAGAAGAGCTAACTCCAACTAAACTGCATTCAATAAAGACAGAACATTTCCCCAATAAAACTGAAGTCATTTCTACTCCATACAATAAGCTCAGGAGGCAAAATAAAAATCTATCTGCATAGTATGAGGTCAGTCAAGCTATGAATGGTTATTTTAAATCTGAGTATTAAAACCATGTGTTTCTCTTTAGAGGTTTTTAAGAAAATCTTAACCTGCTGGTGCTCAGCATTTCTCAAGGAATGCTGCACACCTTCTAATTCCAATGACCAGAAGACTCAGGACATCTCAGGAGGTTGCTGGTGTGCACAGGATCACATGATGAAGACACACACTGTTTAGACAAGGTGATGAGCACTTTTTAAAAATTTAAGTTTAATCTTTAATCATTTCTTATTTACATACTAATCCTAACAATGAGGTAATATACATAACCCCATCGGTTTTAATCTCATAACTCATACATATTACATATACAATCCTAATTAGTTTGTATTATAGCAAAATGTTCTTAATAAACCGAAATGTGAAACTCCTTCCGAATTCCCTTTTGATTCTGAGTATGCAATAGTCATGTAAAATAATCTTTAGAAGAAGCATTTTAGTGTACAAATACTGATAGAGCTGTCTACTAGAAAGGATGAACCTATGGTTAAGCATCGTCCTAGGAGACATGAATTGAATCCCACACTGCACTATGAGTTCCTGTACTATTTTCCACAAGTCTCTGCATCACCAAGAATATTTTCACTCACTTCCTCTGATCTTGATTTACAAAAATACTTCTCTATGCCTATACATTCAGCAACCAATACAACATGGCTCCAGCGTCCAGTGGAGTCTCTAAATTGTATTTTGACAGTGGTGCATCAGGTTAATAAAAGTTGTAAGCCAGACATATCATAGGTTTTGATTACTGAACTGATCCGAGACAAAAGGCCGATCTGAGTCTGCCTCTGAGGCTTACACGTCACCACCTACGGCCAGAGAGAGGTGACATAGAAACCTTTATCTGCATGCCTATTTAAAATAATAATAATAATTGGATTTTTGTTTGGTTTTCAAAATTTGACTTGGACAAGAAATTAAAGGTGTTACATACTCATCTAATTAAACTGTCATTATGACAGATCACTTACCTAAAATGAAATATTTTCATTAAGAACATTCTGGATACTCATTCTGACAGTGTACAACATTCCCCTGACCAGTAGGAGGACATAAACAGTGTCCTCCTAAACAGCAGTTTATCCATTTAAGAACATATTTATGTTCTTACATAAATTTTTAAGCAGAAGGAAGCAAAAGGATCTATCATTGATGGTATATACCAAGTGGGAAGTAACATGGTAAAAATGCCAAACACTACAAATTTTGCAAGCTATCAATATTTACCATCCGTCATTAAGAGTACTATATTCTCATGCAAGTATCCCACAGTGAGAAAATATCATCTCTATAAGGGTAAAACAAACAGCATTCAGAAGCTCTGAAAGCATTCTTCCAAAATTATTGCACTAGATTAGATTGCCTCATCAACAGGGCCAGAGGCCATTTACATGAAAAAAAAATAAAAATAGAGCAAGAAAATAGTGTAACAGATGAAAGGATTACAGAAAGTTTTCTGGGGTCAAATTTGGAATTAATGATGGGAAAATTCTTTTGCTAATCCCCCATCTCTCCCACTGCTAGCAGTCTCCTGAGGCTGGAAAAAAAACAATGTCTTCTGGTACCCTGCTTCTACTTTGCTCATCACTGCAAAATACTATGCTCAGGAGGTTTGAAAAGGACCCTCAAGTTAGCACAGAACCATAAAATCTTCAAGATGGGGCTGTACTGAAAGTCTGAGTAAAGAACAACATAAGACTTCAATCAAAACCTGCAATCACCGCAAGAAAATCAAAGAGTAAGGTTCATCTGCTCAGGGCGGATGTCTGCAAAGCAGCCACCTCCATCTGAGCCTCGACTCTCTTTATAGTCAGTGGGGAAAAAGTAGGCTTTTTCAGGACATAATTCACCTTAGCCCAAGGTGGGATGTGTAAAACAGGCCAGAGGTATCACATCTCAGGAACCTCTACTCCTCTCTGCTGACTACGAAGGAAGCTCAGAAAGACTAGCTCAAACACGGGCACTGCAGAGCTTCAAAGTTAAGCGAGGCTGGCATCGCTCGAGGTACCCAAAGAGAGAGAACTTTTCCTGAGAACACAAACTTCACTGGAACACAACAACCGCCTCTCCGAGCAACGAGGCCCATTTTCAGGGTACTGCAAGATGCCCTCTTACAAACCTTGAACGTTGCTCCTCGCGACCGCCAGCCAGCCCACCAGTGAAGTAAAAATAGATACAGCCAAACAACTACCCTTCTAAAAACGAAATTTAATCATTTTTCAGTCATTTAACAAACACAAAGGAATCTAGCTCTACCAGCTCTACTCAAGAAGTAAACTTTGCATAATTAATTTGGATGTCTCCAATGCTTGCTGTGGCTGGATCATCCACAAACACACAGCTACACCAACCGGCACTCGGGGGAATATGCCTCAGGCCACACTGAAGAATATCTCAATTGAAGAGAGAGCCTGGCCTGCTGAGGAAGGAAATAAAAAATTAAAAAATATAAAAAAAAAGAAAAAAGTCAGGTAGCCTAGAAAATAATTACACTTATCTACCTCCTTAAATAATTTTTTTGCACTATCAGCTACTTCTGAATTAAAGCTTTTTTTTTTTTTTTTTTTTTTTTTTTTTTAAATCACAAGCTCTAACCCCCAAGCCACTGCAAGCTTGACGCACCTATTCAATGAGTCCTAGAATGTCAGAATGGCCAAAGCAGGTTAAGGAACTGGAAGTCAAGCTTCCCACAGAAGTGTGCAGTGGGATGGAAAAATTAACTCCAATAAAAAGAAATACTGATGCAGTACTTAATGAAGATGAACTTCCCCTGCCTTCCCACAATACAGATGATGCTATTATCACTCTGCACTAGGAAGGAAAGACATTCTGAATAAGGGGAAATTACAGGGCAGTTATGCTCATCAACTCTGGCAGTGTACAGTGACACGATATTGGCAAAATGCCTGAGAAAAGTCTGTAGAAAGTTAAGTACAGGACATAAAATAAGATGCGTGCAGGGAAAGAAGCCACTGGAAAATACTACTAGGGATGTCAGGCTTTCCAGCGTGCCAATGGCATGAAAAGCTCTACAACACTTCCACAAAAAAAAAAGAAATTGCGAATCAGAAAACATGGAAGTTTTACTTGCCTGGTGGCAGAGAAGCCGAGTGACTTGCTAAGTATTTTGGTCTCCCCATCTGTGAAAGCCAGACTATTTCACTTTTTATTCAGACTGCTTAAAAATCTACAAATGTAGCATTCTACAAGACCTGCAGGTTTTACTCGTGTGTGTCTAGGACAGAGAGAAGGACAGGCAATGCAGCCTTTTCTCTGCCCTCAGAATTTGGTCTGTAGTTGGAAACAAGCAGGTAATCCTCACCACTTTCTACTTCAGGCGCTTGGGAAAGTTTCCGTCTTCAGAGAAGCAGCTGCCTATAGCTTATGTAACAGTTTACACAAAAACATTAAGAGTTTTGCTTTAGGCTTTATAATCATCTGAAAGACAAGACAAGTCAAATAAAACTGGTATTATTTGCACTTTCTGTTAAAAGGAGGGTTGAATATATTTGCAGTTTCATAGGTGTTTCAAGACTTCACTGCTAGAAGCAGCTTGGTACAGTGACACAGAAATGCTGCGGTACAATACCTACAACCTTCAGAATCCCCGAAATGTAAGGATTTGGGAAAGCCACCCCCAACCAGAGGGACATGGGACACAGATCATATATTTTCCTAACAAGAAACCAATGTTTCATAGAGAATTAGTAAAATACTCATGCTTCCCACCTGTTTCCTATTTAGGGCAAAAGCAGCAACTAATACAACTTTTTTAACAATGGTTTATATAAGAGACTTATGAAACCAAGATTTCTAATTGAAATTATCTTTGCTTGTATGAGGCAGGGGATCAAAATATGACAAGAGCACTACGCGTAGTTTCTCCCAGCTGTGCAAGCCATTTCTTAACAATCTTAAGATTAATAAACAAAGATGCATTTTAGACATTTCATATTCCTCCTGGATTCAGTCAGAACACATACACAAGGCAAACATGAGCAAGCCATGCTCTTACTTCACTCTCAGTTGGAATGGAGCTCCCAAACAGTACTTTATGTTACCTAATGGTTAACAGGGAAACCCCCTCACTAAGAGCACACAGATGGAGAAATACAAGATAAAAAAAAAAAAATAGGTCCAAGAAGAAGCTGAATTAAGCCTATCATTTATTAGCAAGTAAAAGGGCATTTACCTTCTCGGTGGTTAAGTACAACGCAACCCAAGGATAAACCATATGGCTCAAGTCTTTGTGCAAGGGAGAAACCTGGCAGGACTCCAAGGCTCTAATTGAACTATTACCATATTGTAAGAAATGAAAAAGTCAGAAAGACTGGAGGATCTGCTCTCCTAGGGACAGTTTATGTCATGTGATCAATTAAGCGGGTAACAAAGCATATTTTACGTGAGAGCAACTCCACCATTTGGATACTGGCTCAGTTTAAAGAAAATAGGTACTTTCTATCTCAATATTGCATTTAATTCAGTCCTACAGTCAATGCCATGAAATCCTCAAAATCCAAGTCATCTGTAGCAAACAATACAATGCTTCTCCTTTAATCACTGGCTCAAGTCTTTTCCATTTAGCTAATCATGAAAGAAACAGAGTAGGAACACTCAAATGAAACCCAGCAACAAATAAATGATTACCAAAAAAAAAAACGTGTTGTTAGTATATGATCACTGGAAACTGCGGTATAATATTAACTACATACAAATAACCACCAACCACCACTCTTTCAAAGGCAGGCCTGATTAAAATATACTAAGCATTGTACTTATACAATATAGCATTGTACTTATACAAGAGGGTATGCAGTATAACAAAGAAAAATAACTAGTTCACAAATAGAATGCGTAAGAGTTGCTGATACATAAACGCGTACAGTAGTGTCTTGCTACTATATGGGGAAAACAGTGCAGTTCTCTAAGGACTAAAAATCACAATCTTAAATTAAAATGATGGAAAATGAGCATCCAGGGGATCTTTTTCTTACCATTCTGTTCATCCAGTTCATTCCCAATTTCTTGCCCCATTTGCTTTTGCCGGGATATGATTGAAGAAAGAGCATCAAGCCCAGCATCTTGTTCTGCAACAGAAAAACAAGATCAATTAAAAAAATTGCTACATATCATGAAGAATGTAAAAGCAAAGAAGATCTAGTCTGTGCTTAAAGAGTTAAAATATATCAAGAAAAAGACATCAAAACAACATGAAAATTAATTCTTATGGCAACAGCATTACTAAAATAATGTGAATGATGAGTAATTAATTTGTCTGCTCTAGCTGGGACATTTAGCTGAAGGATCCCAAAAAAATCCAAGAATTCAACATCCAGCTGTTACTCAATCATAAATGCAGGAGATTTTCTGGCACAGACATACAGACCCCTGATTAGCCCTTTTAAATTTTCCAAGAAACTTTTAACATAAATAAAAGACAAACAGGTGATGCAAACACCAAAGAATTCAGATACATTTTTAAGGCTGCAAAAGGATAGAGCGCACAGAAGAGAGCCTGAAATACAGGGGAC
Organism: Rhea pennata; assembly: GCF_028389875.1. Classification (NCBI taxonomy): domain Eukaryota; kingdom Metazoa; phylum Chordata; class Aves; order Rheiformes; family Rheidae; genus Rhea; species Rhea pennata. Next base: position 11,964,039 of record NC_084681.1, read on the forward strand.
ATAGTAAGGGCAGCTAAAGTTTGAAGTGTTCCCATCATTTCTGCAGACACTTTTACTATGACCCACCTAATCTCTGCTCTTCCAGCTTGCAAGTCCTGCACAGGCCTTAGTAAGTGCCTTTACCAGAAAGTGCAGCTCTTCTTGTCCAAACAGGTCAAGAAGTAGAATAATAAGAGATGCTGTAGACTAGATTGTCAGTGGTTTGACAAACTGAAAAACAGCAACGTTGCACAGGGCTAGACTGTGTGAGGAGCCAGGTGGCTACAGCCAGAAAGCCAAAAATTGTATGGAATGGCCAGAACCTGCTTCCCTTCAACAAGATGAAGGTCCAGTCCCTGGACCTGGAGGGTGCTCCAGGACCATCAAAGTAGAGTTGACACCATTCTCCTGGACCACAGCTCTAAACATTCTTTCACACACAAATTAAAGAAAGCCTTCCCTAGAGACCCATTTCATTTGATCACTTCCAGTACTTAAGCTACTCAGAACCATTTACCTCACCTACCATCTGATGTGATCAGGCTGAGGTTTTTCAACACACCTGAAGTTAGGGAATTCTTATCTAATTCCAGTTCAGCAATACCTTTAATGTTTACCTGTTTTGAAGCAGTGTAGTGATACCACTAAACTCAGTTCAACTAATGAGATCTCTGCTGCAGACCAAAACCACTAACACAGTCAAAATCAAGGATGTCCTCTAAGGTTTTGCATGTTTAAAGTCAAACTATGCCCAAGAATTACTCAGTCAGCAGCAATAGCCCATTTCTTCCTGACACATTCAGCTTCACTAAAATGGAGACAAAAGGTAATCGCTGAATTACTTGCACCTAAGTGGAAAGAAACCTGATAAATTTATACATTCAGAAACAAGATCTATTAGCTGTTTCAGTGGTTTCTCCTCCCCTACCATAGTGTAAACAAAGTAAAAAAATATTACTTCAATTGGAATGGAGACATTTTTGAAAAGCTGCTTTAAGAACATACCTCTAGATAAGAAGATTGCAAACAGAGCTCTTTCAAATACCAAAAAACCCACCTGGAACTTGACATCTCCCTCCAGGTAATACAACTTTGGTACAGCTTATTGCACTGACTTTCTAAAAAAGATTCTCACTGAGTCTTACCAATGGGCATGTAAAATAAAAATGCTCTTTTACCTTCTATGATCCTTTGCTGCTGCTGCTTGATATCATCAAAGCCAAGCCCTCTGGTTTCCTCAGATTCTTCCAGGAGCCATGGGTTGGTTACACCTCGTTTGACCCCTCCAGTCATTAGGCTAGACCTGAAAATAAATTTATTAAATTTTCAAGTTTTAAACATGAAACTCGCCCGTTTTGTACTCTGTGCTTCCATGACTAGCTGACAATGACGGAACTGTACGTATTTGCCTTAACTCCATGCAATTCTCCACAATTATAGCAGAAATTAGCGGAAAAAAACCTAATTATCTCCAGTAACAAAATCTGCAGGTTCCAAAACATTGCCTAGAAGCAGTAAAGCAGAGAGAGTAGCAATTTTGCAGTGAAAAATCAACCTGGTAAAATACACAGGATGCTTTTTATAATATGCTCACTTTACATATTGTTTGCATGTAGGACAAAGCATTCCAAGCTGTTATACAGAAAAGTGGGTTTCTAAAAATACACATATTCTTCATGCATTTGCTTTGTGATCATGACAAACTTCTAAAAACATAGATGTACAGCCTGACAACTTCCAACAGTATAAGGAGTTCAACATATTAGTACAGATACAGCTTAGATGAGCATATTAGTTTCTTTTTTCTTTTCTAGTTGGGTCAGAATTGCATTTCACAAATGGGAGATGCAAGTCGCACAGATACTCTTCCGTCTTTCCTGGTTTGGCATAGACGTGAACGAGAAGTCTGATACACACTCTTAAATGTAAAAATAATCAAGTTACAGGTTTTCTCCTAAAAGAATTATGACTTAAGGTTGTTAGCATTAGAGACACTTCCCTGGTTACAATGGAAAACATGTTTTTCATGTCCAAGGGACATAAATTTAAGTAGTAAAATGAAATGCCACTTAAATATTTTTCTCAGTACCAGATTTCTGGTCCTCTCCTTTCAGCTTCTCATTGTTCTTTTGCTACATTTTATGATAGACTGCAAACCACTTGGACCCAAAGCTGCAACTTAGATTTGGGGTATCTCTGACAAGATTGCTCTCTCAAGAGCAGCACAGAAGTAAGGGTGTTTGCTTTCCGCTTTGTTTTCTTAAACTCCTTATTTTATTCCCATTTTTATCCCTCCTCTTTCTCAAAACACTTCTCCAAACAAAATAAGAACAGATCGCATTTTCAGTATTTCTCAAAAAATTCTCATAAATTTATTACACTGAGATTTCCCCCCCCTTTTATTTTTTTCTAATTAAATTGACTCCAGGTCTCGTGATAGATACTGAAATGCTGTATGGTGCAAACATACACTTGAAATCATTTTGTGGTCAAGCCCCTATATCAAAAAAGCTAATTAGGTACAAATATCAGTACAGAGCGGAGAGGTTAAATACACGCTTTCTATAAATAGTTTTCCTGCAGAACTCTAGAAGAATGACTAAAGTTTTATGCCAAATGTATTTAAGCAAAATCCAGAACTCAGGTCTACGAGTTTCTTAAAGAGTTATGGTGAACGAGAGACATCTCCTGGCCATGAAATGAATCACCACTGCTGAAAAATAATCTCATATCTCTGCCACATGAAACTTTGGGTTGTCCATAAATTAGAGACACATACGCCCTTATTTGTGCCCACTGCACTGCATACTTCATACTACATTCATGGACACTTAAATTTAAGAACATTTAATTTGTTCCCACTTAAACATCAAGATAACTGTTCACCTGTCCTTCAAAGTAATGTATTTGTCAGGATCAGAAAATTAACTTTGTTCCTGCAGGACCAAAAGTTGTTCACTGCAACTCACAAAACTAACTTTAACAGTAATCATGTTGGAACATTATTCAAGAGCAGAACCCAAACTGCTTCACTGTGCCAACAACCAGCTGGCTTTCATGAGCAACATCTGAAACGGAGTAGCTGAAGTATTTCTCTATTTCATCCCCTTGCACCTCTATTAAAATGTACATATACTCTTGAGTAAGGAGATCAGGTTTGATTGGACAGAGGTTTGCAATCCTGAAACACAATTTTACATGTTACCTAGATTTCTTCATTGCTTGGGGGGGGGGGGGGGGGATTAAATACACTCTCATATTTTCTGGTCTCATGTTCACTGCTACCAGGTTCACAAATCTAAACATAATGGAAGCAATACACTTTGAGGATATAAAGACTATTACAGTCCACTCAATTGAGCAGTTCATTTAGGATATTCACAAAATCTAGGGTTAACATCGTTTGACAAAATTACTTAAATAAAGCAGAAGGAATGTAAGGCTCTTTGCTAGCTAACAAGAATGCAACTCTTTAACTATTTCTGCCTTTAAAAAAGCCAAGGCAAGCAAATTTGAGATAATTTGCCCCATTCCCTCTCTCTTAATAACCTGCCCTATTCTTCTAGGTTGGGTCATGACAACTGGTCTGCTTGTTACAATAATCTTTTTGACATGTTTGGTAACTACCTTCCCACACAACACAGCATAACTTCCTACTTCCTCTGATCTTACCATGTTTCGCTTTGGTGGTGTGAAGATTAAAGCTTATCCAATTAGCCACCCACTGCCTCCGCCAAGTTAATCACATAAATCTTTGAATCCGTCACAGAGCAGTGGAGTGTGCGGATAGCTTTTGATTATAGGAGCAGATTTAACTAATTACAGGGCTTAGCAGTGTGCCCAAGTATAAAAGATGATGGGGTTTAAAATCAGGGAGCTATGTCATTGCTTAACAAGTAAAGGCTTATCTTTTCGAAGGCATTGTTTCACTGATAATTCTTATAAAACTTCCCAAGTAACTTAGATTAGTCAACCAGTGCTTACTTTAGACCAAGGCCACACATCAAGGCTTATAGCTTTAGAAGAATGATCAGCAAGACTGAATCTTAAACAAAACCTGGGTCATATGACAACTGGTTGCCTGATCACTTGAACATTCCCTTAACGATACAGTTATACAGTAGGTTTCTTTGAAGTGCTTGGAGCACCTCATCTTAACTTCACAGGTCAATCTCCAAGGCAGTAAGTAGCGCAGAAATGGAGGTATTCTCTCACTTACGATTTAATTGCTCACACCGGCAGGCAAAGGATTTTAGGAAGCTCTGAACCAGTAAATAAAACAACAAATATTATTTTAGCATACAAAGCGCTCTCTTCCCTCAAAACCAGAAGAAAGCACATGAGCACAAGAGCTTCCACGAGCCCACCAGGTACCTTCCCAGGTGCGGAGACTTCCCACTAGAAGCATTCCTGATGTGAGGCCTAGAGAAAAAGACAACACTCCTCGGAGCTGGCAGGCCATTTTCCTCGCTCCACCAACACAAGAACTAAGAAAGCACACATCTTGCATTCAGAAAAAATGCTATGTTGCTCTTGATGCCATTCATCTGTGGCTCAGTTATCTAGTCCTGCTGGTTTTAGTGAAGACAAACTACAGATGAGCTACACACACAAGTTACCGCACGGTATGCTAGACAGCAGATTTACACCGCATCAGCCAGTCCGTACCACGTGCAGGCCCCCTGATTCCTGCTCACAAGACAGACAGAGCAGCTTCCACACTTCCACTGCAAACAAGCAGCTCTGCAATTACCTTGTGCTTACATAGGACATCTCTTGCCTGTCGACATTCAGCACAAAGCAAGCAACATGCTGGAAATACGTTTGCACAGTTGTATCAGCACACTTATTTTGGAAGCAAGTCCACTCAAAGAGCTGAGAGTCTGGATGGTGCAGCTGTAGCAATAAACTATATACAGAAGGTACTCCTACACCACAGTGTCTCCAGAGAGGTTATCTTGGTAACAGTGTTTACACTCACGTTTTGCTTCATGGCAGCCTCACTTTTCTATGCAAAACCCAAAATATACACTACAATAAACATTTCTTTCAGAGCAATAACTACTTATTTGGATATTAAATATTATCATTATCTTTCTGTGTCATCCCTTACTTTCTTACATAAGGCTGGGCAAAGCACAATACTAAAGATATTATTAAATGGTTCACAGAATCTACATTAAAACAAAGATTCACCCCCTACAGTCCACTTGCTGTCCTCAGGAATGAGAGGAATAAAGGAAAGGAGAATTCTTTATAAAAAGAAATTACATATTATGCAATCACATCCAGAGGAAAGGAGGAGACGACAAATCTAACTCTTGTGAGACCCCATTTGTTCTGCTCTCAGAGTGATCTACAGCTACTGTAGGGACAAGGCGTAGTACTAAGTTCACGCCTAAGCCTCTGCTCCCTGAATAGTGGTTCAAATCTCTCCGACCACAATATAAAAAAAGAACATTAGCCTCCAAGCACGGCACACTTGGCATTTATTCTCATTACAGACACAGCACATTTTATTAGGATTCAGTAAGACCTTACCAAAGTAACATGGTAACAGTGCTGGATACAAGAACAATTTTAGGCAAGAAACTTCCTAGTAGTTTTGAGCAAACTGAGGAGGTAAAACATAAAGCAAGTAGTTCAGCCTTGAAAACTGCCCTCCTACTGACATTTTTTCCTGAGGCCAATGAGCATTAATCATTAATAACAAGCATGCAGGCACAATCTGAAGCAAAAAGCCTAAAAATTAAGGGGGTTGACTTACTTTTCTCTATTGTGTTTAAATTCTGGATCTTTGCTGTTCCTTACAACATAAGTATATACAATTTTCCCACAACCACAGTCCTGACTTCAGAGAGGTGATCAGAGAATCTATGGTATATTCTAAAAGAAGAGAGATGCAACTTGCCTCTTAAACACAGATCAAAGCGAGTGAAGACTCCACCACCATCCTGAAACCTCCCTTAAATTTCAGCTATTGCAGTAAACTGGAAGGTCACTGTACACTGCTGAAAGCTGCTTGCGTGACAGTACGCTCCTGTCTACAGACGCTATATAACCTACAGAGGGCTCCTAGATGAAGTGTTACGAAGAGAGATGGTCTAAATACACAGACACAACTTAGTAGATGCAAGGAGGGTGTTGAGCCAATCACAACCACACTGTCTCCTCACTACACAGCCAAAGAGGCACTAAGCCTGGAAATCCTGCCCCAGGCCCTAGATTTGACCCTATGACTCACACCTCAGACATTCTCAAGCAGGGGCTTCTGGATGGACAACCTACCTCTTCTTGCAGCCTTATTAGAAGCTATTGTTGTTGATCTTCTAGCCACAATGCTAATCACATCTGGTATTAGAACACTGCAGCTAGGAACGTTTCTAGCAATAACTGCTGGTAAGGTAGGGAAGCAAAGAGTGTTTTAAAGGCACCTAAAAACTTCAGTATTTTCAGTCTTCCTTTTTTTTTCTTTTTTTTTTTTTTTTTTTCCAGAGAGCATTTGCTCCTCCATAAACAAGAACCAGGTTAACAAAAGTATTTAAGCACCTAATGGCTTATTGCTTTAAGTCAGGCATTCAAATGCCTATTTGGATTACATCTGATAGAAAAGTATTTAAGTGTGGGTTAGCATTTATTCTGTTTAAAAACAGAATATGGATACTTCTAAAAGATAGCTAAGATGCTTATTACTTGAGGTGTTTTGTGTCCCACAGCTATTAATAGCTTTTCTCTGTGTTTTGTGGAACAAAAAGAGAAGTTAAGGAAAGCATGTCGAAGTACACAGAATTTACTTATTCACTAGCGATCTACATGTATATCTACATATTGACAATTCAGTCTGAAAGGAGAGAGACTCTCAATTTATTTGCCTCTGCAAAGGTTTAAAGACTCACAAAAGCCTGATATCGTGTGTGATTTCAGAAAGTCAGTATTTCCAGTTGCTTTTTCTACTTTTCCCTTTCAAATGGTATGAAGAACTGGGACTTCTGCTCCATTAACGTCTGTGTTACATAAAACGCATAGATCTCTTTACAAGGAGAAACGAGAGGAGAAGATACTGTAATTACCTATTGAAAACCAATTAAAGAAAATTTAAGTGACTCTATTCAGAGTCATGTAAACAGCACAATCTTTCCCCTGGAAAATTCCAGTTGCATCTTAATTAAGTTCGACAACGCCGGAAGGTAAACTAATGCTATACTAAAGTAATGTAGTGTCTTGCCCTGTGTTCTGGCCCAAGTTGTCACTTAGGATAAATATTAAGAGCATTAAGGCAACTGTACTTCACAATCAGAAATAGCTTTACAGCAGTTTTCAAAGGATGTAAAACTCACTGAATGGTGACCAAATATAAACGAAGATTAATTCTAGTGAAACCTTCACAATTATAGGCCACGAGGACAATGAATATGTGATCAGTGGTGCAAGAAGGTTAATGAAAGGAATGACTGCTGGAAAGAAAAAGACTTCTGAAAATTTGTGCTGTCACATCAGAGGTGGATTAGATACAGAAAACCAATACAGAAAGAGAGAAAAGTGTCACTGCTAGAACTTAATCAAACATCATGTGCTGACTTTTCTGTGCAGTGGGTAAATCTGACTTTCAGACTTCAGACACACTGAAAAGTGGTCTTTGCAATCTACTAAATTCCAAAGCAGGTTGTTCCAGAAATCTGCAACAATTCTAGAGAAACCTAGTGCTGTACAAACCATACCAGAAACTGTTGTCTTCTGTCCTTACAAACAAAACGGCAGGCAGCAAAGACGTGAACTCCTTCCTTACTGACATCCATACAGGCCAGTTTCAAGCAAGAAACATGGATTTAGCTTTCTGGCCCAACTTTCAGGCCTTGGCCTGAAACATCTCCGATGTTATCTTGGGTTGGAAAATACTGTTTTCCCTGATCATTTCTAATGGAGCTTGAAATTATCATTGGATTTTGATATTTTCCTCCCTTCTGCCTCAGCTCCTCCATGTCAGGGCAACTCTGGCTAAATCCTTGCTTCTGCCGGTCCCACAGCAGTCACATGCCAACACCATCCTGCTAAACCATAGCTGGAGTACTCTTATTGCATGGCCACATTTCAGAAGATTAGACTAGTTCATGCACTGACTAGAGCAGGTAACATAAGAGTCTTCTCACATCATCAGTCTCTCGAGAAATTTTGCCTACTTGCTATTTTACATGTTTCAGGTCACTCAGTGATAGATGTAAAAGCAAGCACTTTAATAGGTTAACTGGATTTACACTGCATTCCAGAAAATGCCAAAACCATAAAACAATTAATGGATTAGATACAAGTCTATAGTGGGTGTTGCATTGACAATATTCAGTTACTCAAAGATTATGAACTGCAAGGGGAAATATTTGCTCTGGCTGTATCAGATACCCCACTGGAGAACAAAAGCAAGTAGAAACAACTTATCAGCCGAGTAGGCTGTAGCTCTGACAGATCCAATATGCCACCAGCAAAAAGAGATATACTGTCCCTATCCCAATCTCTCTCTACCATCTTACTGAAGAGATCTTGGTAAAATATGACCACACACTTTTTGCTGGAAAAATATATAAAACAGTATATAAAATTATCAGTGTGACTTTGAGCTAATCCTATATCTGCTCCAAAATGCAGAAAGTAAAAAGGCTAGGTAAAAAATCTTATTTTTAACAGTAACACCACTTTCATCAATAGCTGTTTTTTACCCTGCCAAAGCAGGAAAACCATCTCTGCCTTTTTCAAGCACACGTGTCTTAAAAGGGACTGGTTCTCAGAGCACATAAGAAACAGGCTCACATTTTTCCTCAAAAGCGTAAGAGTTTTATAAGTGAATGAAGGTTTGTTCTGTCCTAAGATTAGGGCTGATGCACTGTAAACCTTCCCAAAAGGGTTCTCACCTTCCCAAAAGGGTTCTCACACTCTCCTTCATACAGGTAACTTTGCATGTACATGTATAAAATACAAAGCTGTATAATCCCTACCAAAATGGTCCAACAAAAATAGCGCATTTAAAAATGCTTGCCATTTAGAAGTACAAACTAGAAACTGGAACACATTTCTATCATGTGACTTTGTTGCAGAAGCACAGTTATATGCTTCTGCACCAGCTCTTGCTATACTGCAGATCAGGTGAGGAAGCTCTGCTCAGTCACATCCTATGACCCAGACCACACATGCAGCAGCGTCCATGGCTTACAGCGCAGAGCGCAACCCCTGATGTGACCCACAACCTGCTTAAGATGTCCATGTCTGTGCCTGTTGTGTTAAAATCTTCCACATATTTTTATATATGTATGAGTTATTTGGGCCCGTGCACTTTAACTTGATATGTTTGTTTGTATATGTATGTACATACACACACACACGTATGGATATGTATATATACACATGCATACACAATTTTCTAGAGAAATACATTCACCAGAGAGAGAGAGAGAGAGAGAGAGAAAGTGCACATGTGCACATGCACTCACAAGTGCTTTTAAATCAGAATTTTACCAATTCCAGGTACAGTCAAGAGCAGTTTCACTGACTATGGAAATACAAGGAGCTCTGCAATGACCCAGAGGCTGCAGCTCCCCTTCTCTTCTGCACCATTTTGAAGGACAGAAGATTAACAGAATTTGCAATGGAAAAGTTAGGGAGAGCAAATGCAATTATCTGCACTGGAATTTAGCCAAAACGTTAACTCTCTTAAGTACAACAGTATTTAGTGACCTACCGAGGGTCAGAGTACAGGTAAGTCAGACTCTTCTGTAGTAGCACCTTTAACTCTTTGCATGAATGTTGGTAATAGAGATCACAGTGCATCAGCCAGCGAATCATGAGGATGCTTCTGAAGCTGTTCCTAGACATATATCATTTCAATTCTGAAGTATCACAGCCCTAATCCTACTCTAAGATAGCAAATCTACCATCTGTTTGCTTGCAGAGAAAGAAAACAGCTTCATTTTGTTGTCAGCTAGGAATAAAGCTTATTTACTGCTACCCTTTTTCTCTTCTTCCTCCCTAGTAACTAACTCATTGGTCACTTTAAACAAGCCTGATAGAAAAACAAGTCTCAGAGAAAACCAACTTTCACGATGGAAATGAAGAGGCAAAAAAGACAGGGCCTAGTTAGCAGAACTCAGTCTTCAGACTATCTGCCTGCCCAGCATGTTGTATAGCTCCAGGCTGAACCCAGAACACGCTTTTTCTTGACCAGTGGGAATAACACTGGGAACACAGAGGTGAAAGCAGAGAAGCAGAAGGGAACCTGAATTATACTATTTAAGTTGGGAAAGAAAACAGAAGTTTAATAAATCCACAGGAGTCACTCAGTTCTGCTGCTCACCAAACAAGCATTTTTAACTTGGTATCTAAGACAGACATAAAAGCTCTTAGATGTGAAGTACCTGCAAGGATTTTCTTAGAAAGTTGCATACATGCTTATGGAGAAACTAAAGCTACCTAAAATTCAGAGGTATGCCAAAGGTAGCAAATGCCCACCAAGAGAATTCCCTAGGAAAAAGCCAGTACTGATTAAACTGGAAATGGATAAATTTCAAAAGGCTGTTGACAAATCACTAATAACATCTATATTACAAGGCATCTTATAAACAGCTCTTTATTACTTTAAAAACTTATGCTTAAGGTGCTTGGATGTGGTGGATACCACACCTCTGTGACGCCCACTACATCCAACTTAAGGACTGCTTACAGTTTATTAAAGTAACTTGGGCAAGAGGTTTGAATCTCACACTTCAAGGAACAGATCTGTCTTTCTTTCTAATTCATTAGAGACCAACAGGGATGGATTACTTCTAAAAACAAATATGAGATGACAAATGCAACTCTGAAGGAGTTAGAAAGGGACCATGTAAGAAGGAACTGCATGAAGAGAGGACAACATTTAGGCTATTAACTGTTAACAAAAACCCATTAGTCTGACTCAGGAGTAGACTCTACTAGATCACAAAGTCAACCATTACCACTTTCAAGCAACTCTCCATTCCTTTGTGTCTTCTCCAGCCTTGGAGGATATGTATGATGTTGTCATTAAAAAAGGCACAAGATTTCTAAAAGAATAAAATGGCACTTTGCTGTATGCAGAGGTATATGAATTATATGGACGCATTCAGCATTATCTTCAGGTATATTCAAAGCACAAATCACACCGTTCATTTAAAGTGACAGTGTAATACCTTATCACATCTGGTTCTGTGCCTTCATTCTTGTAAGATGCCTGAAGTTGCCTCTGTCGTGTGAGAAGGTCGTCCACCAAGTTCTGTCTCCTGTCCCCCTCCAGCTGTGTGCTGGTGGCACTTGGTTAAGGTCCAAACTTAAAAATAGACTTTAATTATTTTGTATTCTTAAAAAAAGTCAGATCTGGTCATCAAGATAACCAGAATCATTATTTTAATTCAAGAAAAGGATACAATACCTAATATAATAATAATATTCTTAATATTAATATATACATCCTTAATATTAATATTATTCTTAATAATATCCTTAATATTCTAAACATGTTTCTACAGTTTGGAAAAAGGTTTCATAAACAGTGATCTTCATGATCTCAAACTAATGAGAAAACTGGGACAGTATATACTACTAAATGAGTGCAAGAATTCAAAATAGTAACCACCTAATCCAACACGATAATTCTTTCATGTAGTACTAAAAACTACTACGCAGATGATCTATTCTACAACACCGACAACGTACAATACTAGTGCATGGGTTAAGCTTACGGAAGGAATGAGTTTTCTTAAAAGAGCTCTATCCTGCACAGGCTTATAACTATTACTATGATATAAACCACGCTGCCCCAAAGCAGGATGGAGCTGTTGATATCAGCAGGGTACTTCACATCTTATTTCACTGGAACTGAGGCTCATTACACAGACCATGCAGTAGTTCTCAGCAAAGGTGATGAGAAAGCAACGAAAAATTTACTTCAAGCATGTTCCCATCTATAGTTTATCATCAGGATTCCTTTGTAGCAACTGAAGCAGAAGAAAAAAAAAACCCATTCAGTGTCTCAGGAAGACAAGTAGTTCTGGAGTACTGTCACTTTGACAGTGGCAGATGTGTTCGCTTTTTCAATTAATCTCAGTGACAGACATTTTGAAAGACTATCCTCTTCCTAGTACTTTTAAGAAGATTATGTAACAGCCATACTGATTTGTGTATGTTTTCTGCTATAGCAGTAGCATTCATTTGCTCTAAGGCATTTACTTGAAAGGGAAGTTTTACCTGATGTCCTCAGCAGAGCATTCAGAAGGTTTAAGCTTAGAAAAGATTTCTGCTACAATAAGCTTGAAAGTAATCATCCATTCATTAAATCAGTTTGCTGCTGGATACTTCTCTATAGGGAGATGGACATGCTTCTCGCAGAGTCCTTAGGCCTGACTAACCTAGCATGTACAGAGAGCAGCAAATCCATGTAAGGCCCTCGGGTAATATTTCTAGAAGAAAAACCTGTAATTTCTTTTAAAAGTATACCAAGAGGCCTTTGAGGATGCAGTTCCTCTGCTCCTTAAGCCAGTATACATCAGAAGCGCCACATGCCTGCCCATTTAATGTGGCTTCAGCCTTCCTTCTTGCAAGTACTAGCAAGCACTAGCACTCTGGCAGTCAGCGAACAAGCCAAGAGAAAATAAGAAAGTCAGCTCATTTTCTTCTAGAAGAGTGAACTGAGACAGCTCCCAAGCCAGCTACTCAATCACCAGTGCCAGCACAGTCCATGGGCAGGACAACAGCAGCTCTGTCTGAGATTAGCCAGACCATTTTATTAAGCTTCTGTGACAAGCATGTAACCAAAATAAGTCTCAAACCCACAATACCAGAGCTGTTTAGGTTACCAACCCTTCCTATAATATAGCTGCAATAAAAATATCAAACACAATCACAAAGTTCTATTGACAGAGTCTTCCAAAACGGGAAGGAGGGGAAATGGAGGAGGAAAGGAAAGAAAAAAAAGCCACAACTACACGGAATGCACAGTAAAACTTCTTTCCAATTATAGCATATTTTTCCACCCTCTCCTACAATATGGAAAGGTCAATGAGATAATGTTTACACAGATACATTTGGTGTGTTGATACAGCCCGAAGCAGCAAGTCCTTCAGATGATCAATCTTCTCTTTGAGATTCTGCAGCGATGATCTGATTAACACATTGAGCTGAAGGGGAAGAGAAAAGATTTTTTTGTCAGAGTTACATTTGCATAAAAATTTCATGTTGCTTATATTGTCACCTACATGTAGTAACTTCAGCTACATTGGTGTGGAGGATTCCATTCTAAACCAAGAGAAGTCAGCTTCAGGGCCACCAAGGGAACAACACAGTTAACTGTTCTGGACTGCTTACAAAATAATTAAATAGTACTGGTTTCACAAACACAATTCTAACGCATTAATGCTGTTTAATATGGAGAGCTTTCTTTCAAGTCTTTATAAACAGATTCCTTTATTTGGGCAAAATATTTCAGCACAGTTTTATATTTTCCAGGTAGTTTTCCAGTTCTTTCCTCTGATCTTTAATACAAATACAGGCGTCAGTTTTTTCTGCTACTAGCTTTCTTTCCCAGGTCCCATGATTACAGGGGTGGTTGTTACAGGTTCAAACCTCCACTGAACGTTTCTACACTTTAAAGATTCACAAGAAATTCAGGTTTATTTAATTTTTCTTTCAATACCATCTACAACACTCCACCTCTTCTTGCAGCTGAGCAGCACAAAGTTTACATGGGTCTGGTCTTACTAAAAGCATAGTTAAGCTATGCACATTCTTTTCTGCTCCAAGCATGCCTGAGGTCTGTGGGAATTCTCTTCCTCTTTCTCCCACTCTTTCCCAAATCAAGATGACATTATCCTCTATGTCGCTTTTTCCTTAAATTCCTTTCCATTCCTGTTATCTAGCACACACTACGAAAAACACCTTATAAAAGCAATTGACTATGCAAGTCATCCTAACTGGGATTTTATGTGCTTCTTGTAAACAAGATATTAGCCATGCTGTGGGTTATAATGATTAAAAACCTCAGGTGTCCCGAGTAATTAAACAGTAAGAAAGAAGGAATATTTGCTTTGACTCTCACTCCTCTGCTCCTGAAAACACAGAAGCAGCAGCCAGACAGCAAAGTCTTACTGAACAGTCACCCTGCTGCAAGCATCTTGCCCTTCAGTTAAATTGTATTTGATATTTGCATGGAGTTGGATGGAATGCTAAAAAAAATAAAATTAAATAAAAAATAAACTAAAAAACCAGAAAAAACATCTGGTAGCATCAAAAGTTTAAATCAATGAGACATGTTCTCCTACAATTGAGCGCTACTAGATACAGTGACAGAAAGAGATGCAACCCTGCTTAAGCACACAGCCAGAGCAGAGACCAGCCAAACACTAAAGTAACATTTTCAAAGCCATGATGGGGTTAAAATGCTATTAGGGAAGTTCAACCTACTGCATGCCCTCTAGCTAAGCATAATAAAAGGTCTTTTCATTTCGTATATACGTGTCCTGCACTCATGTTCAGTTAGAGAACATTGCATTTAATAAACCCAGTATAGCAAAGTAACACAAAAGGTACATGCATCCGAGACAGTCATTTAGCAAACAGGTTCCCTCTGCTGCTCTGGCCAGAAATCGTGTTGCTGTAACAAAAGATTTCACTTCCGTTAAAATGCAGGGAAAAAAAATCAAACCAATGGAAGTTTTAAGATAGCTCAATAGAGTAGAGTTCACGGATGGTGAGCGCTAGCTGGAAATCTTTCCCTACAGGTTTCCTTTTTTTTTTTTTTTTTTTTCCATTTTAATGTTTATGCTCTATTTTTATTCAGCAATAACCAAGGAGAGTTTTTTTTAGCCATGCTAATGGCTAAATACTATAAAAGATAAAAACCTGTTTACATTCTTCCTACCAGGCAAATATTGTACAAAGACCTTTTCCTCTGTTAAAATGTTTGCTAATCGTAGAATACACAATTGCTCAGCCACAGATTTCTCAACATGAGTTTCTGTTATGAAAACAGCTCTTTCATTGTTGGAAACTTGTTTATAGTAGAATCAAGCACTGCCAAATATTCATCTTTAACTGTTAATGGATTAACGGAAATTGCACTTGGAAAACACAGAGCATGGAACAAATGATTTTATGAAGAAATAAGTCAACTGTGTAATGTTTCCATAAAACATAACCTAGAAGACCTATGGTACAAGAAAGATTTCAAACAACAGTAATACAACCTTCTTTTTTCTGAATACATCACAAGCAACAATGATGCACAGCAGAGAACTTTGTCCTCTATAATTATAAAGGAATTAAGTAGTAACTTTTTTTTGTGGTTAGTCTTCTACTGCTTGAATATATCTGTACAATTGCAAATACCTGGTCATTTTGAAAGCAGAAGCTTTAATTATTGCTTCAAAATGCTCCCTCCATTTTTAATTTTAAAGCTAAGAAAGGGTTTCTCCACGGTCACTTTAAAAATGCATACTCGGGCCTCCTGAAACCTCTTCTGAATTTATGCCAATTTTGAGTCATGCACTAAAAGCACTTATTATTTTTAAAAGCCTACATGGTTTTCTCCAATATTTCAAAAATGGCATTTTATTTTAAAAGCTATCAGAAATGAGACCAGCAAAGAAGATCCGTGAATCTCACATCATATGACAGCCCTCCTGTAACAGGCAGTCTACCAAATACATCACTCATTTTTAGTTATGCAAGTTATTGCAAAAGAACAACCTCTATATAAAGGAGTAATTCTTATAAAAGAATAACTTGCATGCATGTTCCACTTAATGCAGTCAAGAGAAAAGTTAATGTCATGACTCATGTGCAATCAAGTAGGCTTCTATGGTTTCCAAAGGAAAGGACTAGGCTTTTAGTTCTAACGACAGCAGCCTCTTGAGAATCCTTCTTTTTTCTTTTTACTTTACTCAATTTTTTAAACAGAAAGTGTGAAAAGGTGACAAACCTAGAAATACATGTGGAAGCACTAAAGTTCGCTTCTCATTCACACTAAACTCTGGTTTTTACTTTGTTAGAAATTTGGCAAAAACAAAAAAGTTGCAAAATTCATATTTGGCCTGTTTTACAGCCATTACAGAAAGGAAACAAGTTGACCTGCGGAGGTGGGAGGAGAGGATCTCTTCACTATGTACACAAAAACGAGTACACAGAAGCTGACATACGCATCACAACATGTCTTTGCTTTTCAGATGTCCAATTTGTTGCTGGCAGTGACAGCCTTGAGCAGTGAGCGGTGCATGCGCAACACTACCAAGGTTTTCCTCACTTCCCTTTCTGTAAAACCAGCAATATTCCATATGTAAAAGCTTTATTACTGTTAAATCCAAAAATACGTTCATGCATTAAAAAGCTGCCAAAAATTTAGAAATTATATTTTTGTCTTCTTTACAAGAATTTTAAAGAACATATTATTAGTACTAGGTTCCTACCACTGAAGTAACTTTGAACCAGCTGTGCCCAGCTCACAGCAATAATCACAGAGTGGCTGAGGTTGGAAGGGGCCTCTAGAGAGCATCTGGATAAACTCAGGCAGCCTCTTCCCCACACCAATATAGTTTGTGGAACATCATCTCCTTTCCCAAACTGCTCCCAACCATTTGATCTGACTAAAGCATTATCCTTCCAGGACAGTACTCGCTTCTTTTTGGGGGGGCCCAGAAAGGCAGGAAATGCAGGACTTAGGCATGGTTGGGTTTTTTTTGCAAATCTAACATGCTGCTAGCACTCATAATACCTAAAGGTAAAACCTAACCAAAAATCCACAGTCTCAAAACTAGGCACTTTGGGAAGATCAATACCTTTGCTGTACTTTCCCCGTTCCTTTGGTACCGGTTACGCTCCTGGATTTTCTCAGCAACCTCTTGTGCAATCTGGCAAGTGCAATCATACAGCGAGAGCCTATGAACAAGAGTCAGGCGGCTAAGTACACCTCCCCGTCACTCCGCGCCACGGGCTCTTTTCGCCCACCTGCAATCTTTATTACTGCAGCTTCGCTTCTCCCGGCGCCGAAAGCGCGGCCGGAAACCCGCGAGGCCGCAGCGAGCCAGCTGCAAGGCAAGCTCCCCTCGCTCGGCCCGGCCCGGCCCGGCCCGAGGAGCCGCCGCCGGCCTCCCCCGCCCGGGGGGAGCCTCCCCCGCGCCGCCGCAGGACCGCCCGGCCCCGGCCCCGGCCCCGGCCCCGGCCCCGCCGCCGCCGCCGCCGCTCACCAGGGGTCGGGCGCCATGGCCGCAGCCCGGAACAGCCCCGCGCTTCCTGCTCGCGGCAGCTGACGACGGCACGCGCCGAGGCCCAAACCGCGCCGGCGGCGGCGGCGGCGGCGGCGGGCGCGGCCGCGCGCGCACGCGCTGGGTGCTGCCGCGCGCGCCCCCGCGGCGCGTGCCCGGCTCAGAGCGCTGGGCGCGCGGTGGGCGGTGCAGAGCACAGAGGTGCGCAGGGTGCTCGGGGCACGGCATAGGGGTGCAGGGTGCCCAGTGCAGGGCCCATGCTGCAGGGTGCGGAGGTGCAAGGTGCTCTGCGTAGGGTGTTCGGTGCACGACGCAGAGGTGCCTGCCGCAAGGTGCAGAAGTGTAGGGTGCCCTGCACAGGACGCTCGGGCCATGGCGCAGGGGTGCAGCGTGCACGCGGCAAAGGTGCAGGGTGCACACTGCAGAGGTGCTGGGTGCGCAGCACACCCTGCATGTTTCCCCAGTGCAGAGCGTGGAGGTGCAGGCGCCCGAGGCAGGGTGCTCCGTGCACGCTGCAGGTTCCCCCAGTGCAGAGGTGCCATCTCCTTGGCACAGGGGCTCAGGGTGCGCTGTGCGGGGTGCACAGTACACACGCATGGAGCAATCCCCGGCCCTGCCCTGGCCCTCCTGCTGTGGGTGCTGGGTTGGGCCCCCCCACCTCGCAGGGGCTGTGGACTTGGCGTCCCAGCTGGGTTTGCAAGCTGAAAGCTGGTAGAGGTGAGGCTGCTGCAGGCCCCAAGCTGCCTGCGGGCTGAGGCCCACGTGGCCAGTCCCGGGCCAAGGGGTGTGTTTGGGCGCTCTGCATGCTCTGTGCTGCAGCGTTTGTGTTGAAAACATGAACAGGGAAAGTTTATTTGTTTAATACAATTGCTTCCCTGCAATTATTTTCCAGTTTCATGGAACCAGCCCTTATTCTGTGTGGAAAGTGATGCCTCTGGCCTTCGCTTTTAAAGAAGAAAGAAATGCTTCCTGTTTTTAATTTTGCATCTGTGCAGCCATTATGCAATGCCCTGACTTTGCATTCATCTGCAGCATTTTGAGCAGCGACTGTGCCTCCATGCAGTTTGCACCATGCTCAGCACAGAGGATCCGCAATCTTGCTGGGGCATCTGTAGTGCTACTGCAAGAGTAACAGTGTTATGGCCTGGATTAAAATGCACCGAAACCACAGAGTGTACTGCTCTCCGTTAAGGCAACAGGGAAAGAGAAGAAACCTTCCACCCAGACTGTGGAAGTGCTTTTGTGCAGAGCGTTGCAAAACAAACTGCGACAGAGGAGCTGGGAAAACTGGAAAACAGAGCAAGGGCAAGCACAGGGCAGGCGTCCCCCCGGACTAGGAAAGCAGGAGGCGACGAGGAGCCTGTGTGCCTGACGCCCCTGCTCACGGGACCAGGTTTTGCGATGCTCCGTCCGGCATCGCGCATCCTGCGTCCCTGCTGCTTTCCAGAGGCTTGTGTGCCGCGGCCAGCGTCTCTCTGCCTATATAAATATATGTATATATGTATGGGGGGGTATGGATGTACGTGCACGCTGCCTCCGGGCGTTGCCTGCTGCCCTGGAGTCTCCCGGACCATTTGCACTCGAGGATGCTGCTCCTCTGAGGGCCCCTTGCCGCTCCCCCGCCTTCGCGCCCGGCCCCCCCCTTCTCCTCCTCCTCCTCCTCGGAAACGAGCTCGGAGGAAGGAGCGCGTGAGGTCAGGGCCGGCGGTGCCGCTCTGATGCCTATCGCCCCGCGCGGTGTTTACATCCCGCAAGGGACGTGGGAGCTGCTCCGGCCCACGTGCTGTTTACACCAAATAAACGTGTCCCGTCCCCCCCGGCCCCACGCCGCCGCGCGGCCTTAAAAGCGCGGGCGGGCGGGCGCAGGCGGGCGCAGCGACGCGGCGGCGGGCGCGGGGCCGCCGAGCGCGGGCGGATGCTGCGCGCGGGGCCCGGCTCGGCCCGCTGCGCCGGCGGGGCGGCCGCGGGCCCCGGCGAGGCGCCCGGCGGCTCGGGGCCGGCCCCGGCGGGCGCCGGCGCCCCGCCAGGTGAGCCAGGGCGGGCGGCGGCGGGCGCGGGGACGGCGGGGACGCGGGCGCCCAGGCCCGGCCTGGCCCCGGCGGCCTCCGCGCGGCCCCTCCGGCGGCGCGGGCGCGGCCTGGCCGAGGCGCGGGGCGGAGGGGCGGTGCGGGGTGACGCCGCCGGCTGCGGTAACTCCGCCGCTCGTGGCAGCGTCTGCCTGAAGCGGGCACTCGGGCCGAGCCGGGAGCTGGGTGAAACCGCTGCTTTCGTCCCGAACCGGAATTGAACCTGATCTGCTGCTTTCGCTGAGCTCGAGCACGGGCCAAACTGAACCAGAGCAGCTTGAGCCGCAGCCGGACTCAACCTGGAAGAAACCCAAAATCGTGGCCTGCCCGCCTGCCCCCCTGCCTCAGGGCTCGGCGGGTGGCCGGGACCATGCTGGTCCCTGGTGGCAGGTCCCTGGTGGCTGGTCCCCGGTGGCAGGTCCCTGGTGGCCGGTCCATGGTGGCTGGTCCCCGGTGGCTGGTCCCCAGTGGCTCGCCCCCGGTGGCAGGTTCCCAGTGGCAGGTCCCTGGTGGCTCATCCCCAGTGGCTTGTCCCTGGTGTCTGGTCCCTGGTGGCTCGTCCCCGGTGGCAGGTCCCCAGTGGCTGGTCCCTGGTGGCAGGTCCCTGGTGGCTCGTCCCCGGTGGCAGGCCCCCGGTGGCTGGTCCCCGGTGGCTCGTCCCTGGTGGCTCGTTCCCGGTGGCAGGTCCCCAGTGGCTGGTCCCTGGTGGCTCGTCCCCGGTGGCAGGCCCCCGGTGGCTGGTCCCCGGTGGCTCATCCCCAGTAGCTGGTCTCCAGTGGCAGGTCCCCGGTGGCAGGTCCTCAGTGGCAGGTCCTCGGTGGCAGGTCCCTGGTGGCTCGTCCCCGGTGGCAGGCCCCCGGTGGCTGGTCCCCGGTGGCTCGTCCCTGGTGGCTCGTCCCCGGTGGCAGGTCCCCAGTGGCTGGTCCCTGGTGGCTCGTCCCTGGTGGCTCGTCCCCGGTGGCAGGCCCCCGGTGGCTGGTCCCCGGTGGCTCATCCCCAGTAGCTGGTCTCCAGTGGCAGGTCCCCAGTGGCAGGTCCTCAGTGGCAGGTCCTCGGTGGCAGGTCCTCGGTGGCTGGTCCCTGGTGGCAGGTCCCCCTCGGTGCAGAGCACCGAGGTTTGGCTTTGTGCGAATGCGCACAGAGCGAATCCAGAGTCTCCAGCCTCCCTGACGAACCCCGTGAGGCTGAGCACACCCAGCACAAATACGTTAGAGGATTCGTGCATTCTGCTAATCGACTTGATCGTTGCCGATTAGCAACAGTCTGGCAGAGCCAGCCCACGCGGAGACGATTAATATCTTGTCGGACAGGATTCGGAGCCGAGCTCTCTTGTGAGCCTGGGAGCAAATGCCGGGCGTTCGCTCTCTAGGAGGAGCTCCAACTCTGCTGTTCTTCCTGTGCGAGGATGGCAGCTTGCGCGCCCGAGCTCCGGAGGCTCTTCAGCCGGGGGATTCTGTCTCCAGGTGGCTTTTCCGAACCATCTCCAGCGCTCCTGTGCGGTCTGCTAGATGGGTCTGTCCAGGTGCATCGGGTCACGTGGCGAAGGGGAGCCCTCTGCACCCCACAGACCTCGCCCCTCACTCTTGGGGAGGCCCCTCTTGCTGTAGCACTATCTCCTATATCCAAACCATCTTGGAAAAAGGTTACGTAGTCCTGCCTGCTCTGGAACCCGAGTAGCCTGGCAGAAAGCTGAGTTTTCCCAGCGTTGCGTTTCAGCCCCTGGTGCAAGCAGTGGGACGCAGGGATCTCCAGCTGTTTGCAGGAGTCAGTAAGAGCAGGGATAAAGGGCTGAGGTTGGTTTTGCACGCTCCATCCATGCTCACAGTGGGCACCAGCTCGGCGCTGGGGTACCAGACTCAGGCAAGTCATTGCCTTCTGCCTCCTTCATCCAACCTAGCCCCACTGCCCCAGGTCCTGTAGGCCTGGACCCGGGCTGAGCTGCTGTCCAGCATCAAATTGCCAGTGATACTCTGCAGCCTGATGACCTTGATGGCCCTGTAATGCTGCTGTCCCACAGTGGTCCCCTGGGGACATGGACTGCATTCTCGCGGTCCATCTCAGTGACTAAACCACCTCTCAGAGGGCCAGACCTGGTGCAAGGGAAGCAGCAAGCAGAGGGCTCAGCTGTCGGTGAGATGCCACCCCAGGTGGGAGAGGCTGCGTCCTGCACTGCCTCTCCATAGTGCTGGCAGCAGCCGCCAGGCCCCTGCCTTGGCTGCCGCTCCACCGGACAGGCCCAGCCCTGCTCCCTCCATTGCCCCGGGGGGTGGGGGGGAGGAGGCCGTGCTCAGCGCGGTTCCCTGGCATGATACCCCCACACACATCCAAGAGGCAGAAATAATTTATTGCCTTCTAGCTAATGATCAAAAAGCGTGACTTTGAGTCTGCTACTGCTGGAGGTATAGGTGCTGGGCCCAGCTGTGCCCAGCACTGTGGGGACAACACACCTCACCTCCAGGCCCAGTGTCCCCTCCAGATCAGGTCTGATATTTCAGCTGGTGGTGGGGAAGGGGTCCACAGATGCATGTGAGCAGGCGAGGGTGGTGTGAGCAGCTCCAGCCAGGCGAAGCCTCCTGCAGACCTTCCCTTGGCATAAACCTTAGCAGTGCTGTCAGTCAGAGTGAAATGCTGTCAGCTGGGGTGGTGAAGCATGTCGAATGAAGGGTCTTTATCCTACAGAGGTGTTTGGCTCGTGTCCAGTCACTGTGGTGATCACGTCCGAGGCTGACACCTGGGATATTGATGCCTCCTCTTGTCTGGGCTGTGGACAGTTTGTGGATTGGGACAGGATGCCAGACCTGGAGCAACAGGCAAATATCCCCAGAGACATCCTCACTAAGCCCAAAAAAGAGCTGAAGAAGCTGGCAAGAGAAGGCTACTGGGCGATGAGCCACGCGCTGAGAGCTCAGGTTTACCACCAGCTCATCCAGCAGGTCGCCTGCCGGCTCGTGACCCCAGATGCTCTAGTCTACATGGATGTGGCGAGTCGGCTCTTTGGGAAGCAAAGTGTGAGCTCCCATCCTTTGCCAGACTTCCTCGAAGGATGCTCCATGCCCACATACTGCCTGACCCTGGAAGGGGTCACTGCATTGAAGAAGATCCTCATCTGCATTGGTAACCTTTTCCCCGACATAACCTACAGCCCAGTCCTCCCCTCTCTGGTGGCTCTGCTGCTGCACTACAGTGAAGAGGAAGCTCAGTGTTTCGAGAACATCTCACGTCTCATTGCCAGCAATGCCACTCACACCAGCTACATTGACCAATCTTTCCTGGCCCACCAAGCCTCCTGCATGACTTTTGGGGATCTGGCCAACAAGCACTGCCCAGCAGCTCACAGACTGATAGCCAATGCCTCTGAGAATGTCTTTGAGGTCTACTCTGAATGGTTATCATGGCTCTTCCATGACCTCCCCTTCAATTACGCCATCCGCATATTTGATGTCTACCTGCTGGAGGGGCAGAAGGTCCTCTACCGCATTGCTTTGGCCTTGTTGAAGCAGTACAGGCTCTCAGTGACCTCCACAGAGCTGGAAGGAATTGATATCAAGACAGATCTGCAAGCTTTCATGCAGAACATTGGTGAGCATGTGACTGTCGACAAACTCTTAGAGAGAGCATTTGGTATCAGGCTGTTCTCCCGCAAGGAAATCTGGCTTCTCCAGATGGCCAACAGGAAGGCATTAATGGAGAGAGGCATGACCATGGTGCAGAGCAGGTAAGAGGGCCTATCGGTTTGCCAGCCTAGGCAGATGATGCTCTTAGGGCAAAGCATGCAAACCAGGAGTTACAGTAGAGATAAACATGAGGGGAGCATCAGGGAGCTCCCTTGGTTTGGCTCTGCTAGGTGCCTTTCAGACACTCATGTGGTTAAGGGGTATTATACAATCAGGGATAACAACTCTAAAAGAAAGTTCACGGTGCAGAAGGTGCAAGGAAACCTGATTTGTGGGGGCTGCACCCATAAAAGCCCACAGGCCCCTGAGGCACCCAGGCTCGGCAGTAACGGGTGTCCTTCCTCACACAGGCAATCCTTCCACCTGGCTGTGGACATGCAGAATTTCAGCTCCAGCATTGTAACAGCTCAGGAGATGCGCATCATCTGGTCCTGGATCCCTGAGCGGTTCTCCCTCTTCCCCCCACTGCTGCTCTTCTCCACCTCAGAAGATGGGTGCAGCTTGCAGAGGTAAAGTGCTATTCGAGAGTCAGGTCAGGTTAGATGGGCCAGGCATAAAACTGGGTAAAGATTAGCATGAGTGCTGTAGAAAGGAGTCCTTACACACATCGCAATTATGAGGTGCATTTGCGGTCTCCTGGGGACTCTGTTGGCTGCAGCGGGAAGCCCCATGTCCATCTACTTGCCACTATGGGAAAAAAGGAAACCTTTTCCTTGAGTTCATGAGCCTTGGAGTAGCCCAACTCCTTGGGGGCACTGTCAGCAGCCTCCACACTGGCCCCACTGTGTCTTGACCTCATCCTGATGTCCCTGCATGCTGTGCTGTGCCAAACATGCTGCAATCAGCCAGGCCCTGCCAGCTTACAGTCTCCAGTGCTCCTGCTCCATCAGGGTGGCACAGAACCCAGGGCAGCTGTTGGAAGCTGCGATCAGTGCTGTGGTTCGAAACTGAGCTGGAAAATGAATTTTCCATTGATTTCCCAATCCATAGAACAGCAAAACTCTTCCAGTGAATAGATGTTACCTTTGCATGAAAATTTTCAGGCAGGAAATCCAAACGTGTTCCTCATTAGGAGCAGGTTACGCTGAGAAGTAGCATGAGTAACAGAGCTCAGATGTTGGGTGCATCCCACGGTGGGGAGGCATCGGACCCTCTGAACTCAAGCTAAGAAAGCTCAACTGCTGTGATCAGTGCCCAGATCTGCAGAAGAAAGACCACTCTCAGCGCTAGGGCTTGTCCAGCTGCCCCTGGGGCACTTCCGTTTCTTTGCTCACCCCAGGGAAACGCCGCCACGGACATTTCATTTGCCTTGTGCAGCATGCATGGGATGAAGTGCTAGCTGCCCTCTGTCCCCACTGACATCCAGGTGCCGTTTGAGTTTGGAAAGGGCTAAGCTGAGCCTAAGCACCACTTTTCTGTGCCATTGTGCAGCAGCACAAGAGGCAGCCATCGAGACCACCACTTTCCACCTCGAGTGGCCTTTAACAACTCTTCCCTCCTCTCCAGCAACCTGGCTGCCCTTGCTCCCAAAGCCTCGGCAGGAGGAGTGCAGGGTATTTTCTACCTTGCAGTTCTGAGAGGGTTCTTTAATGGTCAAGACCAATTTTGTGCCTTGCTATTGCTCCCCGTGTTCCCTCACTGTGTGGGCAGGAGGGACATCTCCTTTGCATGGAGGCGATGAACGCGGGAGCCACTCGAGTGGGTGGCAGACGTCAGACAACAGCGAATGATTCAAAGGGAGGCTGGGCACCTCTCTCTGCAGTAAGCAGGATCCAGCCCTCTGCCCTCATTCCGGCTATGCTGGTGGAGAGCAGGAGCATCTGTATCGAATCAAACACAACTGCAGTGAAATGCTGGGGGCAGACTCAGCCCCTGCCTACCTGATGCTCCTCACTGGTGCAGGTGCTGTTTTATCTCTATCAAGCCCCACTCAAACAGCACTTTTAGATCAGTCTGCCAAATCCAGGGTGTCTGCACATCAGCATAAAAGGCCACCTGAAGCTCTTGCAGCAGGAGTCACAGGGCTGAACCTGGCTTCCAGGACTGCTGGGAACCATGCAATAGCCCTGTGACACCCACTGCCACGGTTGTGGAGCAGCAGGCATGGGAGCAATCGGAGATGTCCCTGTAATGCTCAGTATCGGAGCATTTGTATGCTGAAAGTACTTACTGATGAGCTGAGCAAAGATGCTCAGACTGTCTGGGGACTGGACACTGCCTGTGCCGTCAATCACTCCTGCCTCTCAGAGTGGATTGAATGGTTGGGCTGGTGGGACAGTAGCTCTCTGTTTGGAACATGAACATGCTCCCCTAGCCCGCAAGAAAGAAGTGGCTGCCCTACAGCAAGGTGGCCCTGCCGCATCTCAGGCAAATACAAGCCTGCTCCCCTGTGTCACCCTCCAGCAGGCAGCAGTGGGGCGCGGAGCCCCCGCGTTCGGAAGGGGGAAGTCAGGCAGGGTCCCAGGCTACTAACAGTTAAGAAATGCATCCAGACTGAAAGAAAGCTTCCTTGGTAAACTCATCCGGTCATGTATCTCCACCCCAGCCTGGTGCAGAGGGCAGGACGGGAGGATTTTATGTTTGGATTTCTCTGAGAAATTACCTGCTTCACCGAGCAAAAATGATGACTCGAGAAGGCCCATAATAAGCCAACTCCCCCACTTACTGCCCAAACACCAGAACGGCCCGAGCTAAATGATTAAGTGTTTCTGCCACGATCGCTTTACGAGCTCGGGCAGGCAGGCTGCTCAACATAACAATCATCCCGGAAAGCAGCCACCGTTCCCAACTATCCTTTATAGCTTCTTGTCACATACAGTGTGTAAAACAGGTTGTTTCAACTCCTAACCAAAGAGCAGTTTCTCCCCACCAGCATAAGCTAGCCTGGAGGATTCCCGCTCCAGATGAGAGCAGCCCTGGGTCAAAAATGCAACGCGACGCAGACCTCGTACCCCCTGGTCCCCCCGCCGGGGCTTCGGGGGAGGCTGCTCAAGCCCACAGAGACGCAGCACTGTGAAAGGGAGAGGTGGTTCTGAGCAGAAGCGAACGGGCCATCTCCCATCCCCTGTCTGCGGCCGGTAGAAGATGCCCTGCCAGCCTGCCTGGGGCTGCTGTCTTCCCCACCATGTGACAGGGCAGCCCAGGTTTGAGCCACTAAGCACAAATGAGCCCAACTGGGTGACAAATTCCCTGTGCCATACCATTAACACAGCCAAGGCCACAACTGATGCTGCCAGAAAGACAGTGGACTCAGACGTGCCTAGGCAGAGCAGTGGACAGAGACAGGTCCTCTGTGTCACCTTGGTCACAGGCTGATGTCCAGCAGGCCATGCTTGTACCAAGCCAAGTTAGAAATGCTGCCGTCACATCTGCAAGGCAGTGATTCCTTCTCTGGCAGCACCTCCTGGGATGCTTTGGCCTGACCAACTCTTGCCAACCCTCAGCGTTTCTTGCATGAAATGTCTGGTTGCAAACAGTGCCAGATCTCAAAGCAGACCCCTCTGCAGATTCCCATCCCTACAGCCATCGCGTAGGGCAGACCGATGAAATCACGTGGGGAAGGGTGAGTGTTTGGTAACACTCGCTTTTCCTGCAGAAATTTGCCCACACAATCACTGCTAATTCACACCTCTCCTAGCGTGGACAGTTCATGGCCACAGGAGTTGTTTTAACACCTCTGAGAGCTCCCTCCTTCCTTTATCCCTGTCCATTCAGCACTCAGCTGCAGGCAAACCTGACTGCTTGTTTTTCCCCGATATGAAGGATATATAAGCCATTTATGGGTTATTTTGTGATGGGCTCCTGGCCCCTGCTCCAGGTGAGGAGCTTGATGAACACCTGGGCTCTCTGCAAGGCAAGCTGCACCAGTCTCAGACTTGCAACTACCCAGTCTCCTTGCTCATCTCTGCAGGTTTTACTCATGCTGTGAAGGTTATGAACCAACCGTGCTGCTCATAAAAACGACAGAGGGGGAAGTAAGTATTTCCTAAGCAGAGAAGGAGGGTGGGAGGGTGGAAGCAGGCATGGGGAAGGGTGCCTGACCCCATCAGCTCTTCTTGGAGCAGTAGTGGAGCAGGGAAGTCCTCCGCTGCCCACACTGCAGTTCTATCTGCCCCAGCGTGTGCCCCAGCTTCTAGGAGAGAACAAAATTCACCCACAGCTGCACTGCACGCTTACACCAGCTTCCTGACGGCCCTTGGAGCCCAGCCATAAATTCAGCAAGCTCCAGAAGACAGAGGCCCTGGGTGCAGCAGCCAGCGCAGCATCAGAAGGGTAACAAGTAGCTCGGCTGGTTTTGCAAGGTGAAACCAGCCCGCTCCCAAACCCTGCAGCACACAGGGCACATAGTAGTACACCTTAAGGGCACTACTGGGGACAAGCAAAGGAGGGGACGGAGAGAGGAAGAAAGGCTGTGAGAGATACCTTTTTCTGCTGCAAATATAGATTAAAGCCTGAAGTGTTTACTCAGCAGACTTCCCTGAAGTCAGCAGATGCTTTGCCTGAGCAAAGTCTTGCTTTAAATATATTAAACACAAGGATCTCTCCTTGATTTCAATAGCAGCCACACAAGGGACAGGAGGAGAAATAAGGACAGCTTCTACGATACTTGAAAGTCATGAAATAACTGCAAAAATACCCAAGCCAGGCCTCTTTCCAGGGACTCTGAGAGCGGCTCATAAACCCGTAGTGCATCTCTCTACTCTCCATCAAACGGCAAAAGCAAGTTCTGTAAATTGTTCAGGCATCCTAAAGATTTATTAGCCTGCAGGTCCTGATTTCCCCAGGCCTGACACTTCAGTGTGGAGAGGAGATAAACACTCTGTCATCCTCCAGGGCTTTGCACATGCTACGAGAGTTGACTTACAAAACCCCGCTACCTCCACCTTTTAGCTCATTTTATTCCTTATTTAGTACCAAGGGCAGATTTGATTTCCCACCCTTCGGTAGGTCTTCTTCAGCCATGGTCAAGTGAAAGACATTTGCAGCAGGGTTGGCCTGACTGTGGATGGAAGAACTGGACAAAACATCTGGAGAGTGATGTCGGATCCTCTCCCTGTGACTTCTTAAAAGCTTTGTAGGTAACAAAAATGAGTTACCTGAGTCCTTACCCTTTTAAAATGCCTTTCTCCTGAAGACTCATAAGACAAGCAACCACCTCTCCAACAACCGTGGGCACACCTGGCACTAGTGACTCCTAAACCCCAGCATAGAGCATGTTTCAGGAATTAAGTATAAGCATTAAAATAATCCTTTGAGCCCCACAGTTATTCCTTTCCATTACTGGGAGTCAAATTTCGGCTGCTCAGAGCCAAGGCCCCTCTCTGGCCCCAAGGCATAGGGCACAGGTTCCCCCTATGCAGCCCAGCTGGACAGCCTCATCCTGCCCACGCAAAACGCTACCATCCCCACACGTGGGCACTGCGTGGAGCTCACCCCTGCCAGGGGGCGCGCCAGCACTGCAAAATCGGCCGCGCTCAGTCAGCTAGCGAGCGGCTTGGTGCAACTCCGAAAGAGCGAAACGTCGCCAACCCGCTTAGCCGTTGAGGCCAGGCAGTGGCCCGGGACGCGTGCACAAGCAGCGGCGTGGGGACACGCCATTTCTGTCTGAACTCTTTCCAGTGCCGATTCCCCGGCAGCTGCTCCCTGTGCTCTCTCCCAAAGGTGTGCGGGGCGTTCCTCTCCTCCGACTGGAGCGAAAGAAGGAAGAGCGGGGCGACCTCCGGCTTTTTTGGGACAGGGGAGTGCTTCGTGTTCACTGTAAGTCACGTCTTATTTATACTTACGAGCCGGTCTGTGATTACTTTTTGCGTCACCCCTCTGACAGCTCAGGGCACGGTGGCTATACACCGTGGCATGGAGCAGCTGGTACCGAGCCGCTTCCTTTACCTGCTCCCACCACTGCCCTGAGCTCTGCTAGGAGGCGGCAGCACAGACATCGCTGTGCTGCAGCACAAAAAAAGGGAGAACGAACTCCTGTCTAGGGGGAGGCCGGGCAGCCCGAGCCCCTGGGCAGCTCTCGGAGCATCCGACCGGGGTAACTGCGGGCAGGGAGGGTCATGCCCCTGCGTGAAGCAATCCCCGGACAGTCCTGGTGTTCCCGCAGAGGGAGCGTGGCAGATCTGCCTGAAAAATCCCAGGGGCAAAGTCCAGCATGCATCCAGCATCCATCCGGCAGGGTGGATGGCACAGGTTTCCCTGTCCCCAGCAGTGCTCAGGTGTGGACAAAACCCAAAACCAACCTCTTGGTTTTCACCTCCACCAGAGTGGGCCTGGCACTGCCGAGATGCCTTGGCCCTTCACTTGGCCCTTCAGGACCAGGCCTGGCACGTCGCATTTGGCCCCTGACCCACCTCGCCATGCAGTAGCAGCTTTCACGAGCTGCAGAGAGAGGACAAGGTTCTCACCAGGCGTCTCCTGCTCTCCAGGTGCGCCCCGAGATGGAGAGGTACGAGTGGGTGTTCATCAAGAAGCCGGAGCTGGCCAAAGCAGTGCCGCGCTCGCGCCAGCGCTCGCCTTCCCCCTCTGCCGCCTCCCTCCTCAGCTCCAATCCGGACGGCCGGGGCGCCAGCTCCAACCACCTCGCCGTGCCCGCGCCGCGGAGGGCGAAATGCCGCCTCTCCCCCTTTCTGGCCATTAGGCATTTCCTCCTGCCTTCCAAAACAGCCTCCATGTTCATGTCCGGCTCTCAGGAGGGAATCGTCGTTGGTGAGTATCTGACGGCAGGCACCCGCGCACGGCCCCGTGCTCCTCGCCCGCTGCCCAGCACGTCGCTGCTTCGCCTGGGAAAAAGCTGGTCTGCCCTGAGGCCCCCTTGCACGCAAAGACCCCCTGTCTTGGGTTAAATAACCAAAACTCAGGGGACATGAAACCAGCCCCCTCTTCCTGTCAAGGATGTCTCTTCTGCGAGCCCCAGCAGAGCAGGTCTCTGCTGGCCCGTGGGGAGCGCCACAGCCCAAACGTCCCCATGGCGTTTACACCTTGGGGGCTGCTACGTCCCTGCCCCGCGAGCATGGCCGTGCAGCTCCGCCGTGACCGAGCCTGGCCTCTGCCTCCATTTTGCGGAGTAGCCCCAAGATGGGGATTGAGAGGAGATGCAGGTCGGGAGCAACCCGAGGAAGGGTCAGACACGGGCACCTAGAGCAGAAACGCCAGCCCCGTGCCCCCGATGCCGTCTGCTGTGTCAGGCAGCGGCCCAGCGGTCACATCTTCGTGTCCCGCCGTGGGCCAGGTGGGTCCACCACGGAGGAGCACCGCGAGCAACGACTGCCTCCCGGCACGTCAGCCTCCGCCCGTGCCTCGGCCCCGGCCCTGTGGAGCGGGCGGCCAGGGCGAGCCCTCGCTGCGGGGATGCGACGGTCTTTCCTTGTTCTCTGGCTCTCCAACCTGTTTAATAATTTAGCTTGTGCTGCCAGGGCGACGTCTCGCCCGCCTGCCTCGTGCCGGCTGCCCTGCAGATATCTCTCTAGGAGCTCTGCTCGCACGTGGACGTCCAGGTTAGCCGAAAGGGGAGCTCGGGGCATTCCCACCAGGGCTCTGTGGTGTGGCCAGAGGAAGTAAAGCGGAGATGGAGGCAGTCCTCAGCGACCCTGCCGGCCGGGCCGCTCTCCCCGCTCGGGCAGCGAGGAGATGCGAGCGGGTCCCAGCCATCCGGCTTGCTTTTGCAGGTGGAGGGGGAGGCCGAGCTCTGGCCCTCGACGCCGAGCTGCTGTGGGGGCGCACGGAGCGCTGTGAGACGTTCGACAACCCTCCGCTCTGCCAGGAGAACTTCAAGGTGCAGCTCTTGGAAGCGTGGGGCTTTCAAAACACCTAGGCACCATGCGGCTGGCCCCTCGCCACGCCGCCTGGGGAGACAGGAGCCCCCCTCCCCGCCCCACCGGGCTCACCCCCGGGCTCACTGCTACGGTCTCTGCCGGCAGTGCCGGCGATGCCTCTGTGCTCTGCAGCCCTCTGGTAGCCATCCCCGCCTGTCCCCCCCCGTGTCCTCACCAGCAGCCCTGGACAGGAACCAGAGCGACGAAACACCACGAGCTGCACGGCAGGTGCTGCCTTCTGGGGAGGGGTGGGGAATAGCTTAGGTCCTGGCCCTCCTCCTCCCACAGTTCAAACCCGCCCGGTCCTCCAGTGCTGTTCCACTTCAGCATGCTGGGTGAGAGGTGAGCTCTTTTGGTGTCTTCTACACGTCTCTCACCTGTTTGCATTTCTGGGCTCTGCAGCAAACCTGCGCTACAACAGCAAAGGCATACTTGGTGGGAATTTTGAGTCTAGGTGAAATACAGCACCAAGGCAGAAAGTTCACCAGAAAGACTCGCCATACCCAATTTTACTATAGTCCCAAGCACAATGCCACCCTTTGGACCATATGTAGAGTTTTGTAGCCTTTGTGGGTTACCAAGATTCGCTTGGGATGATGCGCTGCTCACCATCCAACACAGTGTGGGAGACTTTCTTACTGTTTTCAGTTGATGCTGCCAACTAATAATTAGCAAAGCTCCACTTGGTGCCATATTCGTCTGCAGCCAACTAGCAAACTCCCTGCCTGTGAACCTTCCTCAGCGCGCTTGTATAAAACTGAAGATCAATATTCACAGCAAAGGGTTGTTGCTGCAGAACTGCAAGTAGTTAACATGTATGAGTCTAACCAATACGCCCTGATTGCCCAGCATCAGGATAACAGAAGACATTTTAAAATATGAAATGTGAACATGTAGATGTTGCTAGTTGAGACAATGCAGCCCTTGCGGGAGGACTGTATATAAACTGCGTAAAGAATTCTGGCTGCAAAATGAAAATGTGTATGTGCCACGTCCAAATACGTTTTTCGTTTGTGGTTTTATCTTTCGTGTATTCCGTTTCTCAAGGTATTCAGAGCAGGGGTTATTGCTACCTCGATGCAAATGGTTCCAGAGATGGAGGAGGAGCAGGCACCGGTAGCAAACCCGCACAGCAGTCAGTTATGCAGCAGGCTTAGCAATTACTTGTTGTCTTCCAAATATATCAAAGGGCGATAAAGAAATGAGGCTCGGGTATCTTATTGCCTACGCCTGGCCTGTGCTCACTGAGCTCATATGAAAGAGTGCAGCAGAATTATTTATTTTTCCCATTTAAAGTGCCCTATGAATGCATCCTAAGGATTTCTTTCTTTCTGTGGTCACACAGAGGACTCTGTCCAGCTGAAAGTTTCCCGTGAGTCCTTCTTTCTTTCCCAGAGGCTGTTTCTCTCCTCCGTCCAGAGGTGCACAGGATCCCTGGGAATGCAAAACCCCTCATTAGCAATCAAGCCTGACCTTCCAGCAGCTGCTGGCTCAGGCTTCAGAGCATTTCTTGGCAAGCAGGTCCCACCTAATATATTAAAATAGGAGATACTGGGGTTGTGTTGCTCAGGTTGTGGACATCTTTGATGCGGTGGCAAGGTCTGCGAGTCCCCGGGGTGCTGGGTGTGCTGTGTGCCTCAGCTGGCTGCTGATCCGAGCTGTCAGCCACAACGAGCCTCAGGCGGCTTATTGCATTCGGTGCCTGTAATGTGGTGAGCAGGCCTGTGCTATTTTTACAGGGGATGCTGCAGTACCTTCTTCGCTGCACTTCATTGCCACAGAAAGTTCAAAACTATTCGAGAATAATAATAGTAATAATAAAAAGCAAAACACACAGAGCAGAGGGGCTTGGAGGCTCAGGGGACTTGCAGCGGCGTGTGAAGAGGAAAAGGTGTCTTCGGGGAGCGGAGCAAACCCGAAGCCCGTGCGCACCCGCCCGGGGGAAAACGCACGGGGAGATGGAGCGGCGGCGGCGACCGCCCCGGCCCCGGCCCCGGCCCGGCCTGGCCCCGCCCCCGGCCCGCCCAGGTCCCGCCCCCGCCCCGCCCCCGGCCCGGCCTCCACGGGGAGCCGCGGGCGCAGGCGCCGTTTCCATGGCGCCCGCGTACACAGCGCGGCGCGATGGCGGCGCCTGCTGGAGAGGCGGGGGGCGAGCTGGAGCTGCAGGCGGCCATCGGCTTCAACGGTACCGGGGCGGCGCTGAGGGGGCACCCTGGGGGGCAGGTGTGGGGTTGGGGCGCACCATGGAGGCAGGTGTGGGGCACCCTGGGGGGCAGGTGTGGGGCAACATGGGAGGCAGGTGTGGAGTTGGAGGGCACCCTGGGGGGCAGCTGTGGGAGATGTGGGGCACTGTGAGGGTAGGTGTGGGGCACCATGGGGCAGATGTGGGGTTGGGGGGCGCCCTGGGAGGGCAGGTGTGGGGTTGGGGGGCGCCCTGGGGGGCAGGTGTGGGAGATGTAGGGCACCCTGGGGGGCAGACGTGGGGCACCATGGGGCAGGTGTGGGGTTGGGGGGCGCCCTGGGAGGCAGGTGTGGGAGATGTAGGGCACCCTGGGGGGCAGACGTGGGGCACCATGGGGCAGGTGTGGGGTTGGGGGGTGCCATGGGGGGCAGGCGTGGGGGAGGAGAGACCTGCCTTTGAGGACCTGGTGCTTACAGCGTCCCATGCACTCCCCTGCCACCAACTCCAAAGACACGGGAATGTAGAGAGAGAAGAGATGAAGTTAAGGTCAGGAAAAGTTGGACTGAGCGGCAGGATATTTTTTTTCTTATTACCCACCTTGCTAGAGTGAGAACAGTTTCATTTCAAAATAAAACTCCATTAGCTTGCACAAAACGGTGTCATAAACAATCCTGTGACTGCACGAGGGGAGCCAGGGCTTTACCAACTGTACCATTTCTTGGGAAATTTGCAGCTTTACAGC
Organism: Rhea pennata; assembly: GCF_028389875.1. Lineage (NCBI taxonomy): Eukaryota > Metazoa > Chordata > Aves > Rheiformes > Rheidae > Rhea > Rhea pennata. The sequence continues at coordinate 11,997,739 of NC_084681.1, forward strand.
TTTTTTTGACGCAGGTCACGACAGTGTGAACTCTTGAGGTGGCCTTCATAAATCAGTAGGTGCTCTCAACGAGCTTTGTGTGATGAAGTGCTCAGACCTTTGGACCGGTTAAATCTCCCGTTATCACAGCACAGCACACGTTCTAAATCTTTAAACCAAACAGTGAAGGTGACCCTTGAATTTCACATTGGATTATTCTGCTGAGTGGTTTCGAGTGGGAAATGGAAACCTCTCATTTTTGCCCTCCTTGTGAGATAAGCCCTGAGACATAAGAGGGTTTCTCTTAGGAAGTATGGTAAGCAGGGACACCTGCATGGAGATATTGAGGTGGCAGGTACGTCTGGCCCAAAGAAGTGACGCTGTTCTTGGGTCTGTCTGCTTCAGGCCTGGGGCAAGAGGTCCCAGATGTCTCTAGGATGGTTTAATGGTCAGCAGTTTTCTTGCTTCTTTTTCTCTTGTAGGTCATATACTTTCTGGTCTCATTTGTCACCCTGATAAGGAGCATCTTCTTTATCCTCTGGGATGTACTGTAGTTATTCAAGACATGACCAACAGCAAGCAGAGCTTTTTGCATGGCCACACCAACAACGTCTCCTGCGTGGTCGTGTCGAAGAGCGGAATGTTTGTTGCCTCTGGACAAGTCACCTTCATGGGCTTCAAGGTGAATAATGTTTTATTTTTAGCTGTATAATTGCCCACGGAAATTGGAGTTCACCTGCCAGCAGTGGGAACATCTTTTGTTTAAAGAATAAATCTTTTGTTGGAAAACAAATGTCTACAGTGGAAGGGCACTGCAGGGGATGGGAAATTGTGGCCACCCTGTTGTTGGATGTGCCTTTATATTTGTACATGGTGTTAAGCATTCCCCCTAGGAATTCCCCCCTTCAAGGTTAAGGCATTTCCTAGTTCCAGCCTTTTTATCAAAAGTATTGTGAGCAGGTGGCTGCCTAAATCTCATTTAACATTAATTAATAAATTCCCGCATATTTAAAATGGGACCTGAGTTCCAGAACTGCTTAGGATTTTCAGAAGTCCTTGACAGGTACCTGCATTTTTAGACTTCTGAAGTTTCCAATGGTTTATTTGTTGCTTATTTGAAAAGACTCTGACAAACTTGAAAGGAATCAAGTTTTAACATCATCCAGTATTTTAAACTCTAAGTACTATTCCATAAATCGATATATCAGTGTAAATTTTTGATTCTAAAATGAAGCAATGAAGCAGAGCTACTAAACTGGTAAGTTGGAATAATGCTTCTTACAGCACCTAATCCAAAGTATATTCATATCAGTGGAGCACTGGGCTGGAAAGAAGCTAACCATAAGCTGGGTGCCTTGAATCCAGTTCTTTTTGTGCAAGAGAACTTCAGCATGTTAGAGCTAATGCTCAGGCTTTGACCTCTTCTGCTTTGGGCCTCAGGCAGACATCATCTTGTGGGATTTTAAGAAGGAGGAGCTACTTGCTCGGCTGTCACTTCATAAGGGTAGAATTGAAGGATTAGCGTTTTCTCCGAATGACCTTTATCTTGTGTCACTGGGAGGCCAGGATGATGGCAGGTAACAGTTTCCAGTTTCCACTTTGTAGAGCATCTAAGAATACTGCTTAAGGAGCATTTACTTTTCCCTCTTCTGGCAGTTTTGTTCTTTCCCCTTCTTAACATGTCTCCTGAGATAATCCTGTTTCCGATTCTTTCTGACAAGAAGCTAGGTTGGTACCACGGGGAGAGTGGCTGTAAGGCAGGAACAAGCAGCTGATGGGAAGGAGAGGGGAAGCAGCTAATTCTTAAGTTGGCATTGTCACCCAGAAGTGCTATGTAGGCTGGACTGTTAGCGTGCTTACTTTATTGTCCTGCAAAAGTATAAATTTCACTAAGAGCCTGCTTTGACAAACAAGTAAGAGGGGAATAAAAAGTCACTTTAAATCAGTGTCTACCAGTGGCCTAAGATATGACTTGAGTCTAGGTCAACAGAAGCCTTAAGATAAATATGCATGCCCACTTTAGGAACAAGGAATGTAAAATCCAAATTCCAGTGTTTGTGTTACAGTTTTTCTTAGATAAAATATCTACAAAGTGACTTTTATTTTATATTCTGCCAACAGCAGACAGCCGGCAAATAGGCTTGTTCTTGTTTTTGTGATAAGTTTTTTAGCCATGTTAAAAATAAAAGCTACTTAAAACCCTTTCTTCTGCAGTGTGGTTGTATGGAGCATTCCTAAGAGAGAGGCTGTGTGCGGCAGCCCTGCTTCAGCTCGGAGCTCTGGGAATGCTATGGTGCTGGTGTTCTCCAGATGCAGAGATGAGATGTTTGTTACTGCTGGAAAGTAAGGTTTCGTTTATATGACAAAAAGTCTTTTGAGGAAGAAAACCCATAGACCTATTTCCTTTTTCAAAGACTCTTTACTTAGTACAACAAAAGTTAGGCAACAGAGTGTTCAAGCTTTTTTCTTTTTGCTCTGAATGGCCCATAAATATCCATCAGCTTGTCCCTTTAAGGCATTTCTGCTTTTTTCTTCACGTAAGAGTATGTTTTCAAAGCAGCACATGGACAAGCATGCAGCACTTCTGTTCCTGATAGCAGGAGTTTGTACTCAGCATTCCGCATGTAGTGTTTAAAATATTTAGTTCCCAGTGTTACACAAGCAAAACAGTCAAAGAAGGGCTTGAACAATGGCTTATTAATGGAGAAACAATGATATCTTGCAGGTTGTTGGATCGTCTCCTATCCTCACCAGAGGCGATGTACAATTGGTTACTGGCTTGTAATGAAAGTTGATACGAAGAGACACATTTTTGCATGGATTTGTTACAGCCCTCCTATATCTAGCCTGGCATTTAAAGGTGCTGAGGACCTGCATCCTCTTTGAATCAGGCAGCAACTTTAGATGCTCTTGGCAGCAGTTGCATTTATAAATGCTGGTCTTTGCAGTTTTAACACTCTGTAAAATGTAAGGGAGGTTGTGTGTGAAGTTATTATATTGGTTCCTATGTTGTCAATTAAACTGTGCTAGAAAATACTTGAAAGTGTTCTGTGCTGTTCGTTTCCTGTTCTAAGAAATAAGATTCCCACAGTGCATGTCTCTCTGGAAAATGAAGTGTCAAGGTTGTTACATACTCCTCCATAGTCCCAGTATATATTTCTGCTGAATCTTTAAGATTTTTGATTTATCTGGTAACTTTTACCATAAAAACTGCAGAAAAGACAGATTTACTGTTGGCCTCTCTGATACTGTTTTTTTTTCCTACTTATGCCTCCTTCCTGTCATATGTCATATTGTTTTTTTCCTCCTTATTAAAATTTCAGAATAACATGACCTAGCGAAAGCTCTTTAATGACTGTAACAGTAAAAGAACCTGGATTTTTCTGCATATATGGATTTGGTTGTAGTATATCTTTCTTACAGTGGGACCATTCGAGTATGGGAACTGGATCTAAAAAACAGAAAAATCCGACCAACTGAATGCCAAACAGGGCAACTGAAAAGAGTGATCACATGTGTTAAGGTAAGTTTCAGCCAAAATTATGTGGCTAAACTAAGAAACTCACAAGAGACTACAGAAAGATCATAAGCTTTTACAGTAATGTTAGAAACATCAATTATAACTACATGATGACAGTGAGGCTACTAAATCTTCGCTCATGGCAGACTATCCCCTGTAATTTCTTCCCCTGTGAAAAGAGTATTTTGAATGCTTCTGAAGAGAAGCAACTTGGATTTTAGTCTGAGAGGCTCTAGCACCCGGGAAATTCAACTTTTGCTTCAAGATACTATGTAGGTTTTATTTGAAAAATGCCTTACATAGATTAGATTTATAGGTCTTTGTGTGTGTGTGTGATGGGATGAAAACATTGCCTGCATGCCTTAAATGAAATCATGGCAATACACTCAAATGAAGCACAACACTACACTTGGAACAAGCATGTAGGTAGCTGGACCATGATCTCCTTATTTACACTTTCCTATAGATGGCAGATGACGATAGTTATTTCTATGTTGGCACATCAAGTGGTGATGTCCTGAAATTGAATACAAACAACAAGCTGATGAGCAACTATGGGCCTCAGAAGGAGAAGTTCAGCATGGTGAGCAGCAACTCTGACTTGAATTTTTCCCTTCTCTTTGTTAGTAAGTGAAACTAGGGCAACCTCTAGGAGAACCATTGCAAAGTTGATTCAAAAACTAACCCCTGCTCTGTGCTATTAATTCGCTGTGAATGTTTTAATTTTGATCCTAAAGTCTGAGATTATTAGTTTGGCTTTGTTCAGTTGCATCTGGATCGGAATTTGGGTTTCATCTGAATCTCCTATGCTATCCCAGAAATTTTCTCTTATATTAAATTTGGTAAGAGCAATAAAAAGGTGGAAAACAATCATAAAAATGCAATAGCTCCTTATATTTTTTTGTCTGTGCACATGAATAGCCTCAAGAGAGTCTTATTTTTCAGTTTTCTTAGCTCTGAGTGGGTCCATCCTCCGTGTTTAATGCACTGGTGCTTTCTCGCAGCATTGCTGTTACCTTTTTCTTCATTGAACATAAGAAGTAAGATACCAAGAGTAAAGGTAGCAGCTGCTGAATAGAATAAATATTGGGCAATCAATATTTGGCCATCTGAATCCAATCAAATAGCTTTCAGTGGAACTGGATGTTAGATGTGCTTCTTGTAACATGCTGTTAGCAACAGCAATCAGTTCTAAGACAGGCGAGAGGCTTCTCTTCCCTCTTGTTCTGCCTTTGTGATGAGGAAGAAAAGAAAATAACTCTGCCCTCAAAAATTATGCATCATACCTCTCCTGTGATCAGACTGGAATGGAATAGGTAGGGATTGTTTGAGCAGGTAATCAGTGTGTTCCTAATGAGTCACAGTTTTGCACCCAAAGGCTTCCAGAAGTGTAGATACAAGTCTTTTCCAACACTAAGGAGGCCCCAGCTCAGTAAATGAGGTGACTGCAGTGGCCACAAAGAAGAAGAAAAATATTTTTAGTGGCTTATTCTCTAGCCATAAGTGATAAAATGAGAAAGACTTGTGCTTTCTCTACTTTCTTCTGATGCCAGGGAGATACAGTGTTTAGCTAGAGCTAGACAGAGGTTGTTCCTAGGAAGGTTGGTAGAAGCACTTAGTAGTGAGATTTTCCCATAGTTCCTGGAATAGAGTCCTATATTCAGATCTTACAGATCTGATGAATTGCCTGGTCTGGAATTTTCCAGGCCAGGTGTCTGCTACAGGAAGAGCATTTTGGAAAAACTTTCAAATACCATGGTTGCTCAGAAAAGTACTAAGTTTCTGTGTGTTTGTTCCCCAGTCCTTCCTTACCTTCCATTCAGGAGGTTTTCTTTTCGAAATTCTTTGAAGCAGAGATATGAAATTTGGCAAGGAAATGGTCTTTCTAAAAGGGGACATGTCTTTTGCTGTTTGTTTGCTGAAAATTTGCCTTTATTTGACAAGAGGTAAACTGATGTGAAATTGCAGTTTGCACATGCTCGTTGAACATCTCAGGGCATGGCCCTCTGAAGATTCCTCACTGAGCATCATCCATCTGCACATCCGTGATGCTAACCAGATGGTTACAAATATCTCTTGCTTGCAGCCACAGAGCTCGGCCCAGCCGGGGTTGTAAGCTCTCGGGGAGCTTTGTGCATGGTTGCTTTATGGCTGCAAAGCAGGGCAGCTGGGCACTGCAATGGAGAGAAGGGAGCTTCTCTCCCCTCTGTATCTAGTAATTTGCTTATTGACCTGATGACAGTATGGTGAGGAGAAACGTCCCCAGAACACAGGGGACGAAAGGAGGGCTAGAAGTAGGAAAAATAATGCATTAGAACAAGGAGCCTGGCCAAACTGGGGCTGGCTTGGAAGTTAAGTGACAGGGAAACTGTGATTGAGAGGCAGAAGGGAAGGATGATATATGCTCCAGGCTTGCTTTACTGCCATCAAAACTAGGTTTGAGTAGTTACTAATGCTTTGATGGGATTTCTGTGGCAGTTGTCTTATGCTAAAGCACATAGAAATTAAAGCACAATGATTGCTTATCACTAATTTTGGTGTGCATTTTGAAAGGTTGAGTCCTCACTCTTTTCCCCACAGTACTAATGTAGCTTTTTTATGTAATCATACGTGACTCCTGTTGACCTTATTCACAGATTACAGTGCTCCATACTTTTGAAGATGATCTTTCTAGTAGGTGTAGCTTCTTCATGGATGAGGCAGAGGTCACCTCGAAAAAAATAGTATAGATCATGTAATTAAAGACTTTGTTATAAAACATATGCACAATGGGGACAGAATAAGGCTGCACAGGATGCAATCATTCTACTTTTTAACTTTTGAGTGCTTGACTTCATAACCTCAATAAAGTTCCTTTAACATAGCTCTTTTGACTATAATTGGGACTCACGGGTCTTAGTATTAAGATCCCCAGACAGGAATATCTTCTGAATAAGGCAATTCTGGCTTTTCATTGCCAAGAATTCTGCATACAGGGACTTGTAATGATAAACAATCAGCACCAGCTACTACATTTGCTCTTGGTTTCTCTTTATTTGTTACTATAAAAGACTTCATGTAGTTTCTCAGTTATACCCAGTAGAGAAGGCGATATCTAAGGAATTCAAATGCTTCCCTGAAAAACTTTCTTGCATAAGGCTGAATATATTTTGCTGGTCTATTACAAACCCTGCAAATCAGCAAGCAGCAAGGGAAGCAATGCAGAAGGAAGTACTGAATGTGTTGGTAGGGATGCCATGGGGAAGCTGTCCTAGAAAGAAGTAGATCTTGTTATTAGAGAGCAAACAGAAGACTAACAATGACTAAGAAAAATTCTGCAGCAGACTCCAAAGAAAAAGCTAATTTGAACTTGTTTTTCCAAACTTCCTGAACTTTGCTTGTACCAACACATGTGCACACAAACCACATATTTTCCCATTCAAAATGTAATATTTCTTGCATTACAAATGCATGCCCACATCCTTGGAATAAGTTGGATGTGAAAAGCCACTGAGTTCTTTAAATATATTTCAGTATTCATCTACTCCAGAAGGTAGGAGGAGTTATTACACTCATTCATCCCACTTGTGTTGTGGGAATATAAGTAATTTAATTCTGTATACATGCTAAGTAACAAGAACATTTGTATTTCGTTGTTCTACTTGAAACGGTAAGTTTGCTGAATATATAATGTGCATTAAAGCTCTTGTGGGCATACCTGTACTGTACACTGCTATGGCAGCCTTCCAGCTGTTGTTCTGCAGTGCTTTACATCCACACAGGACCTATGTCCTAGCTGATCTCTGCTGTCTCTTATACTGAAGTCTTGATGACTATCATCTACTCTTTTAAATGCCGGCATGCTCTGAGTTATTCTGTAGCTAGCATTACATGAGCTTGTCTGAAGCCATTCAAGGTTCTTAACACCCTTGTCTTTTGGGTCGAAGGAAAGGTGCTGGATGCTTTTGAAATGAAACTTCGCTTCCTTCTGTTTTGAGATCATTCCTAAAGAAGTGATCAGATAGGGTCACTTGCATGGTGCTGCGTAATTTGGGGTTGAAAGACAGCCTAGGGCCTCTTAGAAGAAAGCAGATGCTCCAAGCCAGATCACAATGTTGTCCATACTATAAGCGGTTTTCTTATTAGACAGTATCACAGGAAACACAATTTGTGGTCGATACCACTGGAACATGAGTAGTTTCACCTGATACAGCTTCTGATAACAAAGAGCTGATGAAAACCAGGATCTTTCACTATGCAAGGGGCTGACAAGATGCTAGGGAGAAGAGAAGGCCCAGAAGTGGATGTCACAGCCAACTCCTAACCTTGTGTGTGAGACCTTAGCTTTTACATTTCCTTTTACTACTTAAGCATCTACTTAAGATATACTGGTAATTCTGGGAGCAGGGAGAAAAACATGTTTGGCAGTAGAGATATATTTCCCCCCTCCTCCCCTGCTCCGTGTGCACCCAGGACCCTATTTCACCGGGTGGAAATAACAAATAGCTCCTCCAAACTCCTACTCTATCCTACTGCTCAACATGACTCTGCCTGCCAGGAGATTTCTGTTCAAAGACAGCCTTGCCCACACTTTTTGGTGCTTCTCAATCAGATGGATGCGCAGTCACATCACCTCTTCTCTCCACGATCATTTCCTTCCTACTCTCTTCCTCGACTCCTGCCAGTGTAATTTCCATATGCCTGGAAGGGGGAACATGTCAGAGCCCCAGTGCAGAAGTGTATTTGTTGCAGCTGAGAATTTACTAGTACTCTTTTTAATCTCCAGCTGCTCTCAGGTCCTGTTTCATGTTTTCCAGTTCTCCTTTCCTGGCTTCTTACTGTGACTCCCCTTTCCCCACCCATTGCAAACCTCTAGGCACAAAAATATATCGTTAGAAAGAAATGTCAGTAAGCCCTTACCAGACACAAGCAGGAACTAATGTTTTATGTCACAAATTTCCAATTCTAGCATAGCTTGGGATACCAGAATAGGTACTTTGCAACTATTTTATCATTAGGAAGTAGAGCATTTATCAGAACAGAAATATAGGCATCTTTGTTTCTACAAAATTTAGCACATAATATTGCTAACCCTGAGGGAATTGTGTTGATTTTTTTTTCCTGTAGAGCCGTATTTATTTCACTACACATCTTTTGTATCTCTCTTGAAAATGTAATATGTATATGATTGGTACTTGGTACCAAAAATTCCTTTAGCTCTAGCAGCATGAATCAAAGCTGTCATGTTGCTTGTTTCGTAAGGAAGCCGTGCCCTTTCAAACTAGATGTGATTGCTCTAAGTAGATCTTTTGGGATGTGTATTGACTTTCCTAACTATGTATTTCCCCTGCTTCCTGGCCTCGGAGGTTGGCTGCATGTCTTCCAGTGTTGGAACTGTCCCTGCCTCTCTCCCTGTGAAACTGTTTCCTCTTCATTACTTCACTGCAATTCTATATTCATTTATTTATTAACATTATCCTGAATCCTTGAAAACTTTGTTCACCGAGGACCAACAAGGAAGCATAAATAGGTGGCACATCATGAAGCTCTCCAGAATCCACCATGACCCACGACAAGTGTATCTTTAAAGAAAGAGTTGAGATACAACTAGGGCGAAGAGATGATGTTTATTGGAAGTAATTGTGATGAACCTTAAAGGAACTCTGTTTTTAGATATATGGGGAAGTTTGTTTATTATGTAGACATGATCTGAAGAGTTTGCTAATTTGTTTCTGTTTTGAAGAGCAGTAGTAGGAGCAGACAGAACAGTGCGCTAGTATTACGAAACAACTTGTTTTCCAGCTAAGTGGAATTACACTTAAATGAATTTCTGTAATGTCTATAAATACTGGAATAAACAGTAAAATTATTTTTTATTCCCATCACAGGCTTGAGTAGCTATAAGGCAGCTGTTCAGATGCAAAGTAGGATGTATGACAGCAAATGCATTTTCAATAATATTTGGAGTGTTTGCATTGTAAAAAATATTTAAACAAGGTTCAGTGGAAGAGGTAGTAGAGTATTAAAGAACTGTGCAAGAGATCAGAATGAGATACAGCAAGTATCCCTGCAGGGCAGGGAATGGGCAGCCTGAATTTGCTCTGGTATTTTTATTTATAATCATCATACTTCAAAGCAGTGGTTACTTTTTGTGAGAAATAAATAATGAATGATGATATTTTTAACCCTCTACATTAGGCTCTGTATTTCATCTACAAAAGAGCTGGCAGCATATAGAATAGAGTATTCATTACATCGTTAACATGAACTACTCGACTTCATAAATAACGAGTGAAACTTATAAAGCTATCTGTTTACTCATGGTCATTCAAACTCTGATAATTTTGAGAACTTAGCAATATGAGTCCTGACCACTTTAAGGCTCTTTTTTTTTTTTTTTTTTTTTTTTTTTTTTCCCCCGCTGTTAATGATACCTACTTTCCTCCCAAAGTAGGAATTAAAGAGAATACTTAGGAAAAAAAAGTCAAAGCAGTGTTGACAGCACTGTAGAAACTCTAATTTATTTGCAAATAGCAGAGAGCTGTAATCATGTAAACTACAGTCATAGGTTTAACTTCTAATGCTACCACCTGCTATAACACTACTACACCTAAAGGGCATTTGAGATGAAAGTCTTCTGCAGAAAAAAACCCTGCAAAATAGTAGATCAAAGGAAAGTTAATGGGCCTGTGATAACAAGAGACTCCTAAAATGCCACCAACATCTCACAGGAAATTCTGAAAAACAAGATGCTGCCACCTATATTTGTTCAAAAATCACAAGTCAAGCAATTTCTTCCCAAATAATAAATGTAAAATTCTTGTAGTGTGCCTTCTGGCTATCATTCTTCGAGAATTCACTTTTTCATGCTTTCACAACACTAAATGCTAGTTTTTTTCCATTAAAAAAAACCAACAACAAACACAGCCATTATAATGAAAACATCAATTTCTAAGAGCTCAGGCTTAAAGGAAAAGCCTTGATATTGTGTAACTGGTACCATCACAACAGTTGGCAATACTGCTTATAAACTCAGATAGTAGCAATTGTTGCTTGAAGTCTGTATTGCAGCTTCAAATGTCATACCAAACAGACTGCTCTACAAGTCGTGCATTGCCTGCAGCTGTTAACAGCTGGCCTGTCTAACTGGGAGCAACCTACAGTGAGGACGTTCTGCCCTGCTGGTGAGAGGGGAAGGTGCCTCTCTGGACCATGCTTTTGCATGGTGATGGAAACTTAGTTTTCAATCTAAGGTTTGATGGCAAAAAGTTCATCCTAGTTTGTTTATCCTTCTCTTTTCTTTTTTTTTTTTTCCTTTTGGTTTTTCACTAGTGTATGTTCCCCAAAGCTCATGAGGATTTTCTTCTGGGTATGAATATTGAGATTTGGCCCCATAGTGCTAGTTTCACCCCTCTTGCAACCTATTCTGGAGTCTGTCAGAGATTTTCAAGAATTAATCTGCTGTCTTGTATAGGAGGGTAGTATTATTTCGCATGCAGCAAAACTAGAGCAAGGAGATACTGATTTGTCTAAAATATACAGGAAACTCTGTGACAAGGCTAAGAACTGTTTTTTTTTTTTTTTAAAAAATATATATATATAGTCTGGTACTTTATCTGCCAAACAGCACTACTCTTTTTTTCTAAGGGCCAGTCTCCTGTTAATCTACTTAACTTAGTAAATAGATGAAACCTATGTTGATGGGCTGACTGATTTCTAAAGTTTATCTGTGACAAATATATTTTATTACTAATACCAGGAAGATGGGATTGGACCCTCGCACGGAAAGGGGTATAAGACATAGAGAATCTGTTCTAAAAGCAGCTATGGGAAAGGATGCTTTGGCTGAGTTTTATCATTTGTTGTTTTAATGTCTGATAAATGAAGAGTCTGTGAAAGGAAAAGTTGAGACCCTAATACAAAATGTGTGTATTGCTTACTGGAATAAGGTAAAGAATATATAGGCTCATACATTCTGAAGGGTTCATAATGACGTTGTTTACTTGTTCTTTAAGAACTGATACCCTAGTTGTTCGTATATACCTGTAATTAAGAACTCCTTTCTCCCTTTTCTCTGCTGGAGAATCATTTTTTAGCCTAGGTCATGCAAAGAATACTGATAAAGCAATATCTGAGTACCATAAGCATCACCATAGGGAGCATGATAAAGACTGTGTTGTGCTGTTCAGCATGGCTGCATCAATAAAGATACTCTGCTTCCATCCAATTGTGTTTTAATCCTGTTTTCTCCTAGGGAGTCACAGCTTTGCTTTTGCTGAAGACAGGAGATTTAATAGTCGGCACCGGAGGAGGGATTGTAGCTCTCTGTAAAGGCTCAAACTACAAAGTAATGAAGTGAGTTGGTAGATGGGAGAATGAGAAGGGTAGAGGTGATACTCTCCCTAAAGGGTCATAGTATGAGAGTAAATCATTTCCACATACAATCATCATCCAAATAAATTTCAATTTTTCAATCCTGCAGACAAAATAGGTGCTGTTAAAATAAACAGCAGGGTTCCAGCATAATGAAATTGAAGCAGACTGAAAATTACCATGTACTTTTTCATAGACGCAAATTGCCGTACTCATGGTTCATTTTAAATGACCATCGTTACCTGTTAGGCATTTGGAGTCAGGTCCTAAACTGATGTAAAGTAGGAAAGATCTGTTGAAGTCAGAAAAAGTACGCTGATTTACACCAGCTAAGGAAGTAGTGTTTACCATTTTAAAAAAGTGTTTGTAGGAGGACATAGGATTGTAAAGGAGGACTTTCACTAATTTGTAGGCACATGTCTCAAAGTGCTGAAGGACTTGCAAAGCTTTTCCACATGCAAAATAGAAAGCTGCAGGCTTCATTTCCCGGTAGGTGATTTGAAAATTGTGCTTGCAATTATTAATTTTGCATTGCTTGAATGGGCAACTTAGGTGTATGGTTCTGAAACCTTAACTTTATACCATTTTTATAACGATTCCCCAAAGATCTAAATCATCTGGAAAGATTCTTGAGTATGTGATATTTAAGTGCACTTAAGCAAGAATGTAAACAGAGGTGCTGTTATCTCAGGGCCTGGTCCAGAAAACTAAGTCTCCAAAGTCCTGCCTTTTCAGGCCTTGCTAGAGTAGCAGATGGGACAGGCAAGATCATATGAGGTATTAGCAAATGTGATGGGGAACGAAATGTTAGTCCTGACCACATTCTTGCATATTGACGTTGCAGCCTGATGTGGAGCGTGTTGGGGGGAAAGGGAAAGTAAAGACTCTCTAAAGGGGCAAAGGGAAGCTAGAAAGTGGGATATCAAGATGAGCATCATCAGGCCAAACTTCTTTTTTGTCTTGACAGGAAGATTCAAGTTCAAGGTACCGTCACTTCCCTGACACGCAGAGGCCAGGGTCACCAGTTCTTTGCAGGAACCAACGAGTCCCAGATCTATCGAATTAATTACACAGAGTTTAAAGAGGAGCTGATTGCTGCCTGTCATAACGAAGCCATCCATGACATCGTTTTTCCTTTGTGAGTAGAACTGGCTGGGAAGAAGTGAGAGGAAGCTGCAAGTAGGGCCAGAATACCTGCGTAACTCCTTTTAACCAGCACGGTCCCAAAGACTATTACGTGCCTGACCAGGTGATTTATTCAGGGAATGCTTTCATCTGCCAAAGAAATGGGTGTCAGAGAACAGCTGCTTAAAAGCAGAAGGCAGCAGTTCAGTTTGAGAATTGGAAAAATCATCCATCTACAGAAAGAATTCTAAATAAAAAGGATATAATTATTTGTGTTCAAATAACAGCAGTAATGGCCGTGTCCCCGCTTCCACCCCCTCTTCTCCTAGGGTTGACGCTATGAGACCTGGGCCACTTAATCCTCCATTAGTATGAATCTTGAAAGTCTGCTTCTGTCTATCCTGCTGCAGCTAGAGTTTATATTTGCAGAACTGTCTGCTTTTCTGTCACTCCTTTGAACCTCAGCTGGTACCTGACTAACAGAGCTATTGAAAGAGGTTTTTTCGGTCTCTCAACCTCCCTTGTAATTTCACGTTTAACAAGATGACATGTTATATTAAGTTCCAGGCTTGTGAGGCAGGATGCTAGGTATACTGGGATGTCTTCTCTCTGTGTTCATCTCATGAAAAGGCAGCTATGTGCAGTAAGATCATGACACGTTATAAAAACAATGGGTCTGTTGTTCCCTTTCTGAACAGAAAATGGCAGTTTGATCCCGAAGGAGGTTTTGAGTTTCGGCATGCTCTTGTTGTAGCCCTTCTTGACATGGCACAAAGTATCAAATCTTATCAAAGCACAGTAAAATGTACCGTGTATAAATAAGGAGTGCCAGATGCCCTCCCCTGTGCTTGTCACCAGCCTGAAAAATCCACATCCTTTTAATTTAATGAGTAAATCATTTGGAGCTTTGGAGTAATTTGATGCTAATATACCTGACTAGCACATCCGCGTCAGAGTTACTTGGATGAGCTGGATTTAGTGATGATTGTAAGGAGTACATCCTTGCATATGTTTTAAATTTTGTATCTGTTATCTGTTCTTAAACAGAGCACATCACTGATTTGGAAATGCAGACTCAATTTCCCTGTTCTGGCTTATTTCAGAATGCTTACACTGCTGGTGTTACTCTGCTTTATAAAGCACTTGCACAAGCTTGGACTGAAAGGGTTACACTGTTGTTCTGTCAGTTTTCTCTCTCCTGGTTCATCTTTCCAGGTGCTAATGGTGATGTTGAACAAAATAATGTGATAGCTTCCTTGATTTCATTTTCTGTCATATCCCTAGGATATATGGTTTTCATGCATAATTAGTGTATCATTTTATGCCAGTTAGATAGAATTAATCTCATCCTGCAAAAGTGAGTGGTGATGTTGCGAAACCATGCCTTCTTGCCTTAAAAAAAAAAAAAAAAAAATCCAAGCATTCAGTCCCTTAGCTTTTGAAAAGTTGCAGGTCCTCTTTTTATACAAGCATGTATACCAAGCATATTGTGAACAGACTTTTGCCATCTTCTCCATTTCCTTCAGCAATGTTGAATAGGAATAATCCAGTGTACAAGATGTTAAAGAAAAAAGGTTTTTTTTTGCCAGAAAGGTGGTCCTGTGGATAAGGTCTTTCAGTCTGTGGTGATCCCTATTGAGATTACAATTGAACATTAGAAACAGCTAGCCTTTGAAGGATGAGTTAAGGAGTGAAAAAGAGGCTTCTTTGGAAGGCTTCCTGCATTAGGTCTCCTCTCTGAATTTTCCAGGGGGACTTCTGACTTGTTTGCTACCTGCTCCAAAAACGATATTCGGGTATGGCACACTCCTGAAAACAGGGAGCTCCTCCGAATCGTCATCCCTAACATGACCTGCCGTGCCATAGAGTTTATGAGTGACGGCAGGAGCATCATTTCAGGTAATGATCAGTCTAGTCCCACGGTTAAGTTTGGTCCTTAAATGTAGCCAACTCGTAACAAACATCAATATATTAGAGTGAAGGAAGGTTTAAACTAGAAATCAGTTTAGATCATTGCTGTGATCCAAAAGAACATTTGTTCACATCTAGTCCGATAAGCTTTGCTCCATAGGTTCCAGAATCCCATAGTTTCCCTGCATGGAAAAAGCAAGATTTTGAGAGCCTACTTTGGATATGAATCCCAGCAATTCAGAACTCAGTTCAGCTCTATTCAAAAGATTCACTTCCAAACTATTAACCTTGCTGTATGCAAAATTTTAACTTTTGAGATACGCAGAGCAACTTTTGCATTAATTTGCTACCCATTGCCATATGCAAAATGATTGTGCAGGAACTACTGCCATTCAACTGCTGAGAGCAGCAAAGCTGTCCCCCCACTATTACCAAAACTGTTTGCCCATAGCCAAAACAAAAAAGGAAATAAATTTTAGCAGCGTATTTGGAAATATAGCTCTGCAGGTGCATCTGGACTGCGGTAGTTTCCATATATATACTAGTGGTCTAACAGGGTAGACATTATAAAGGAGTTTAATTTTTATATATATATAAAGGAAAATATATATAAAAAAAAAAAGAAATTGAGAGAATAGTAAGAAGAAAGTGTCCATGAGCCTGGATAATCTGTTTCGTTATTTTCATCAGCTTGGAATGACGGGAAAATTCGTGCCTTCATGCCAGAAACCGGACGGCTGATGTATGTGATTGACCATGCCCATAGCTTGGGAGTAACAGCAATTGCAGCTACAAGTAACTGTAGACGGATCATTAGTGGAGGAGGTGAAGGGCAGGTAATTTTTGCTTAAAAACCTGGAGCTGCTTTGTGCTCTCAGCACAGGACCCGGGAATTGTCTGTAACTGCTTAGTCAGAAGGTGAACTATTCTTAGCTGATTTTGCTTGAGCAAAGCCTCGATTCTAATATATTAGCCTTTGATATATGTAAATCGTTTGCCCTCAGAGGGTGTAATAGCAAACAATGCCCTGATTTCTTCTGGCGTGGTAGTCTTGGAAAATCCTTCTAATGCAGAACATGCTCTTAATCCTTTTAGTTCATTTCTCTTTCTCTTATATTTGGCTTATCTGCATTAGTCATTGTTTGCAAGCCTGTGTCTAGAGCACGGATTTTCTTTCTGTCATTTCTTTGGAAGTTCTAGTCCTGTCCAAATTGAGTTGTATGAATTCATTTAATTTTCTTTCCTTTTTTTTTCCAACTTAAAAATCAATAGCACAAAGTTTACTTTATATCACTATTTTGTCTATGGGTAACTTCCTAATTTTCTGTAATGGTAATTGCTGGCTTATGTGGTGGAGCTAATAAAAGGCTCTAAAAATAACTTGTTTCTTACACAATTATGAAAACATTCCAATACAAATAACTATAAAAATCAGAAAATATGTTATAGATGTCATGCCTGTGCGCTTCAAGAATTGTTTTCCCAGCAGTAGAAAACAAACACTGTGTGCTTGGCTACTCCATACACTTCATTTAATCATGGCCCTTTTCAATCTATAAAAGTGATGCTCCTCTTTTTTTTTTTCTTTTTATTTTTTTTTTCTGAAACCTAAATAATTTAAATACAGCTTTCTTAGTTTATACTAAGAAAAATAAATAATTAGGCTTGGAAGACTCTTGTTCAATTTCTTGCTTTAGTTCAGACTTCGTCTCTGAAGTCTGGCAAGTACTCAGATCCAGACTTTTAAAGTGTGTGAGCAGATGCCTGACTCCCTGACTTAACCGGTTTTGTATCCTGTTTTGTATACCTTGACTTTAGTGTTCTGCATGCCATGCTGAAGATTGCAGAGGAAATATTTAAGAGTGAGGAACTGAGCTTGGATCTTTCAAATCTCAGGCTAATATACTAACCATGGAATCATCTTTCTAAATTAGTCTTTGCCTCAGCTCTCCTTCTGTACAGTAGTAACAACAGCCCTGGCCTATCTCACTTTATAAAGACTTCAGAAATGAAGAGACACTTCAAACCTTCACTAATAAAAGAACACTTAAGTATCAAACCTTCAGTAATAAAAGAACACTTAAGTATCTTGTATGATTGGACTGGAGGATGCAGAAGATGGAAGGCCTAGACCCTATACGAACATATACAAAATGGCACAGGCCCTGGTTAGTTGATCTCTGAATTGCAAAAGACAGCCAAGACAAAATTAAAGCTAGAATGTTGGTTAAGTAGAATCAGGAACTGCAGGGGAGCACTTGCAGTATTCATTCAGAGCACAGAAAGATGTTCTGAAATGCTAATGGGTCCATCAAAGTCAATCGTCTAAAAGCTGTAACTTTCAGGGTTGCTTAAGAGATCTGGATGTTCTGGTTTCATTCAGCGAGTGGGAACTGGGCATCCAGATCCCATAAGTGACTCAACCTGAGACTTCAAAACATGAAGATGAGCTCTCGCCACTTTTGATGTTGGTGTCTAAACTAGTGAATTTTCACTAGGATTTGACCTTAAAGGAATGTAAAAGTTAATTGATATCATGAAGCTTGGCACTAGTTGGGCAGTAAATGCATTTTGCCAGTAACAGAGGTTTGAAGGATCAAGCCCTCAAAGCAAGATTTCTACTGTTAACTTCACTGGGAGAAGAAGTGCTTTCAGGCATGTATTTCATATCAAAGATTTAAAGAACTATTTTATATTTACTTGCTGGCATTATATGTAATACAAATAGTAGATAGCTTTTTATATTCAATTTTCATAATCCTTCCTTTTTGATCTTTAAAGCACCTCTGGAAATATATAATGGAATAGATATTTTTTTTCCTGATGAGAGATGAGTAATCTAAGCCTAGTACCAAAAGCAAAGTTGAGGGTTAATGGTCAGAAACTCCTGAATGAAATGAATTACATGCTCAAAAACTGAACTCATTTTTATGAGATAGCTCTATGAATAAACCAGAGAAAAACAGAGAGAGTCCACTGAGAGTCAGTTGTCATATGTGTTACAGGAGAAACTCAAAATTCAGGAATGCCTCAGGCATCAACCTAAGCCCTGTCAGAAGCAGGTGGTACAAGAGATGTTTGTTGCTGATTTGCAGGTGAGGGTCTGGGAGATTGGTGAGAGAACTCGCAAACTGGAGGAAGTTCTGAAGGAACACATATCTGCCGTGTCTTGTATTAAGATCAAGAAGAATGACCGAGAATGCGTCACAGCCAGCCTTGATGGAACATGTATTATCTGGGATATTGTGTAAGGAGACAGATACGTATTGCAAGATCCTTAAAGTGTTTGTAATGTATCTGCTGGATTACTGTGTCCCATTTAGGACATCACGTGACAAGGAGGCAGGGGAAAAGAGCATTGGGAAAAGAAAATTACTGGGAAGAACAATCAAGCCAGGGAAAGTACAGCCTCCAACACTGGAAGCTTTTCAGAAGAGTTTAAACAAACATTTGTGCAGAGTTGTTTTGTTGCATCTGATCCTACTTAGCCAAGGGGATGGAGCAGATGTTTTCCTACAATTCTGACTAACCCTGTTTTCCAGCTCTGTATAGTTCTTATTTAGCTATTGCAGATCTCTAGACTTTCTGACTTATGGTGAAAATAAGGACTTTTTTGCATAGTCGATAGCACCTAGAAAGCATTCTGGATTAAAAATTTTCATCTCATATGATAGCAGATCAGATGTCCTATGAAGCAGACATGATAGGAAACAGAACTAATGACACTAATATACCCTGAATGCAGACCAATACCTGATAATATCCAAGTTAAAAGAGAGGTATGATGTATAGCACAAGTGGATATAGCTCAAGCTTTGAAGGCTTAAGATTTTTGACCCTTTTGCTCTGTTCCGTTTTGGGGTGTTTTGCAGGCGTTTCACAAGAAATCAGATGATTCTGGCCAACACATTATTCCAATGTGTGTGTTACCATCCTGAAGAATACCAGATAATCACCAGTGGAACAGATAGAAGGGTAAGGAAAACTACAGGAATTATGTTTACAATAATTCAGAAACCCCAAATCTTGCTGCAGACATTTCAGACATCTGGTCAGAATCAAGCAAGGCCATGATCAAGCCAGGCCATGAGAATAAGGGAAGACTTCCTGGATTTCCTATAGAATCAGGCGCTTGTTTGTTGAGGAAACTCTCATATCTCATTAAAAGTTTGTGTTACAGGGCAATACTGAAATCCTTGTGCCAGTTATGCACAACTGAGTTCTTGTCTTTGGTATGTTCTCTAGATTGGATACTGGGAAGTGTTTGATGGTTCTGCAATCAGGGAACTGGAAGGCTCTGCATCTGGTTCCATCAATGGGATGGACATCACATCAGATGGGACTTACTTTGTCACAGGTGAGTGGGTGGGCAAAACTAGAAAAGAGGAGAGGAGATTCTATTAACACCAGGAAGAGCAAAGCAATGAATCAAAGACCTCAGTACAGTATGAAAGAATGAAAAGGAAGTCCAGCTAAAGAGGAAAATAAAATACTGATGAAAAATACTTGGAAAGAGGCTGTGATTCAGTCTTGAAAAATATTACAATTCAGTCTTGCAAGATGTAATTTAAAGGTGAAGACAAGGTTCAAGTGTCCCAGAGGGAGTACGGGATTGCACCTCGTCCTGCACTTCATTTAGTTTAGTAGTGTTCACAATACACTTGAATGATCTGTTCAAATGTCCTGCTCCAGCAGCCCGACAATCTTTGTTGGTTTGCAAATGAGAATGACTCCAGGCTTCATCCAGCCTCAGGCTCACATGTTCCCAACAATCATGACGTCTCTTCTGGGAGCCTAGCACAAGTGTGGAGGAACCATGTATTGTGTGTATTGCCTGTAGTTAAAACTGCAGACTTTATAGATCAGCACCACAAGCTTTTTTAGGTTAATCTGGTAAGCCAACAATGGTTAAGGGCTTTTTGAAGGCCCTTAATATTTTTGGTACTACTTGCTGACTACAACTTACTGTAATCAGCTGGTGCAGATATCGAGCACTCTACACTTACTCTTCAATTCAGTTGAAAAGTAGTAGTTTTTGCCATAATGTTCAAGACAGTGTATCCCACCCTTCCTACACCAGATGAACACCAAAGTATTCCTCTGCCTGTGGTCTGGGAACAAAAAAAACAGCAGAACTTTGTGTAATTCTCTGTTTTTCCTTTGTGCTCATTGCAGGAGGTGATGACCATCTGGTGAAAATGTGGGACTATAATGAGGGTGAGGTGACTCATGTTGGAGTGGGCCACAGTGGCAGCATCACCCGCCTCAAGATCTGTCCTGGGAACAAGTACATTGTGAGTGTGAGTGCAGATGGTGCCATCCTGCGCTGGAAATACCCATACTTTCGCTAACAGCTGGCACAGGAACTGCTAGGCTGCTATTTTCTAGGCCAGATTTAACAGTTCTTTTCTTTTATAGCTGAGGTTGTTTTAAGGCATTCCTACTATTAGAGGAGATACTATTTTTATACTCTCTGCTATGAATTTACCGGATCCTTCAGATATCCTTTCTAACACTGAATAACTAGGTCTGACTTTTCAGAGGGGCTAAGAATTTGCTGTTCCTCTTTCTCAGATTGGAGTGAAAGTATTCGTCACTTCTGAAAATCTTCACTGTTTTTATAGTAGTTGTGGTTTGTTACTGCCACCTTTTCATAGTGTCTCCTCGAGTATTCTTACTTGTATGTGTGCTCACTTGTGTGCTCTCTCTGGTTTTCATACACTTTCTCTCTCTTTCTCTTCCCTACCCCCTTCTGTCCCTTCCTTTAATGAATTACTTCTTGTGTAAATTCAGTCTTCTGTGTTCATTTTAATTTGTCTGGACCTGATTATGGGAAAAGCCCTGAGCTCCAACTCAAACATTTAACTAGGAAGTCCACATGAGTCAAGCTTTCAAATCAACATTTTCTAAAGCATACAAGGATTTAGGGGCTTCCTCATTTGTGGTGTCCATGACTCTGTGCAGAGGCCTGATTCAAGAGTGAGAGTGCAGTCCTTTCTAAAAAAAAGTCTGGATGTCTCCATCTGGACACACTAAAACTCCTAGTCATCGGACCTAGTTTTTGAAAGGTAATTGTATTAGAACACTTGGGCTTAGAGCTCCGAACATAAGTAGGAAATATGTATTTTGTCTGAGAATGAGTATTTGGTATCGTATCTAGTATTAGAAATGAGCTCTTGAGATACTGTTTGTTTAAAGATCGGTGTATTTCAAATGCAGCCATTCTGTGAAGTGATGCAAGTGAAGTAAATATTTCTTTTTCTGGCATTGAAGGCCTTTGGGGATTCTGTCATAAATTAAAATTGTAGCAAACTGTTGCATTTCTTAATGTTAATGTTTGCAGACATTCTGTGTAAATAATAAGATGATTTAAAGGCACTGTTAGATATTGCCCCACCTGGATTGATAGCATGAGCTGTTTTGCTATGCAGAGGGGGACAGAAAATTGTAAATATGATTTGTTTATTATACTTTATATACCATTGAAAATGTTTGTTGCTCATAGAAGAGGAAAGGTGGATATTTCTGGGCTGGTTCTGGGAGTATCTATGCACATATGTTGTCCATCAAACACTTTGCAACCATATTTCTTCTGGTTGAAATATCTCTGCTCTTATTAATGGAGTCTTCAGCAATGGAATTAAGTCATTCCTTCCTCTTTTTCTTTGGATTCAAGACTTGATGCTATGCAGTGATAAACACTAGCAGGTTTTACAAGCTCATTGTGGTTTGGAAGGCAGGATCGAACCACTGGAATGTGGGATGGACAGTCTAACCCTTTATGTTTTTGCTGGGAGAATGAAAACAGAACTTCGTATATGCAGAACTAACCAGGCAGTCCCAAAGTCCTGTGTCCTCTCTACACAGATGATAACAGGATGGACAACAGCAGTGGCAGTTTCCCCAATCTATGCCTTTATTAACTGCAGACCTTAGGGGACCCCAGCCTATGCAGTGTTCAGTACACTGCCGACTCTCTGTACTCTCACAGTGGGAGAGTTTCGAGATGCAGATAACTGCCCAACAGAGTCTCACTTCAGTAAAGCTATTTAGTTCCCACTGGATAGGTCCAATCCTGTCATTATATGCAGCAGTAGAATTCTGCCCCAGTGGGCAGACAAAGGTCCTATTTCTGCATGGCTGTTTTGTGGGTGTAAGAACCAAAACTCACCATACTCTTGTTGCACAGACTGCTTCTTCCCTGCTTGGAGGTAGCAGAAAGAGATAGGCTTCCATAATTCACCTGGCCCTGGTCACCTGCTGACTCTGTGGAAAACAGGAGATGACATGCTAAAGAGTAAAGGCTAGTAAACCACATTTTCTGTTTGTTGTGAAGAGCGAGGACGCTTAGGCCCTATGCCTGTTACTAGCAACTCTCAGATCAGAAAATTGTAAGTGTGGAGTATTTGCATAAGTTCTGCCCTGCACCCGTTTCTTTTCAGTGTGAAGCTACATCACGTTATTGAGACCAGTCCAAACTTTTAAGCACGGACATTGGTTGAATTCACTTACTACAGCTTAGCAAGACGATGTAGGTCACTGCCCACAAGTGTTGTTTGGTGTGCAGTAATAGCTTGGCAGCAGCATGGCATCTCCGCTTCTGGATAACAGCACGTGCACACTGCAGTCCCGGCAGACCCCCAACCCTAATGTCCACATACTAAATTGCACCATTATTGCATTGCAGCTATAGCAGCAGTTGAGCATTTGGGGCACTGACCCACATTCTGTGTATTCGTAGGCGACAGCTACATTCAAGTCATTTAGTCCGCGCCTGCAGGTAGCTGTGTGACCTTTGAATCTGCTACTTTATTTGGAAAAAAAATGGGCCCCAATGGCTGAGCCAGGCACTTGCAAGCTCTCTACTTCCCAGGCGGTGCTCTGGTACACTGCAGCTCAGCAGCACTCCTAGCACTCATCCCCCCCAGCACAGCCTTGCCCCCTTCTCCCCCCCCCCCCCCCGGCACATCTCACAGAAGCGCTAAGAGCAGTACACGCTCCTCACCAGCACAGCTAGGGTCCCCAGGGAGCCCCCTGAGCTTTACAAATGGATGTGACCTACATGAATAACGCCAAGAAGCAGATATACAGAGCAACCTGTACTGCTCTTCCACCAGAAGTCAGGTTGTGTTTGGGAAACATGAACTGCAGTCACAAATTTCCCCATTATGCATTTGCCTGACGGCAGGCAAATTGTATCTTACAGTGTGAATGTATTCATTAGGCTCTCATTAGTCATGAAGAACAGTCCTGTTAATAATGAAGATCTGTAACACTCTTACATGGAATCAGCCATAATGAATGTGCTATTACCATAAAGCGCTGCAGAGTTTCAGCGCCCCACCATTCACCAAGGCAAGGGGAGCTAATATTTCCCCTGTCACATCAATAAAAGCGAAAAGGTGTCACTGGCAAAAGCCATGTTTGCATACACATTGCGTGTGCTCCTGACAGCTCTCTCTAGCTGAAAGCCTCCTGATGAGGAGGAGGAGCAGCTAGTGGCAAAACAGGGAAGCAGAAAGGCTACAGCAGTGCATAAATTGCGTGGACACCCCGGTGGCACTGAGTCATCTTATACGATCTTGGTAGTCTCCAGTGACATTGAAATGGAAGTAAATTTTGGTCCCTGTGGGCCTGGTGGAGGGGGTGTAAAGGGAGTGGCAGTGGAAAGCAGCCATATATTGGGTTATGGAAATTGCTTCGTAATGCTTTTTGTTAGAGGAAAAAGGAAAGTTGCTTTAAACAGTCTTCAGTGATGTTTAACTCTTGCTCCACAAGCAGATAACTTTTTGAGTGGGTGAAAGCAGTGACCAAGAGATGGGGGACCCAGGTTTCTAGGTGGAGTCTTAATTTACAGCATAACATCAGGATCAGAGACTCTTACTAGCAATAATTTGGCTCCCAATCCCCCAGGCTGCCATTTCCCACTCTATGAAACCACCCTCTCCAGGACCCAGGTCACCGGGAGCTTGGACTTATGGCCCGCAGAAAGGCTGTATAATCATTAGTACCTTGCTCTATCCCCACTATAAATGCTTCTTAATATATATATTTTTTAATGTACTAGCATCTCAGGTAACTTTCCCATCTCTGTTTATTTGCAATTCCTCAGCACCTCAGGGTATCTGCTGCGTGCAATGAATAAGCCGGGGCTGGTCCCAGCAGGCATCCTGAGCACACACCTTCTCTGGAGGCAGCCAGCTTTGCACCGTGCTCTGCTGTGCCATGCCATGCTGTGCTGCGCTGCAAGAAGGGGCAGGTCTAGCCTTGGGGGTGCCTCCAGCACCGTGCTGCAGCTGGGCAACAAATCACCAGTGAATGCAACTTAAACGGACCAAGCCAAGATGGGTCCTAGCACAGCCATGGTGTTAGAGATTGCAGGGAAAGCTCCTGCCACAGCTCCAGTCAATGAGGTTTTGTGGAATGGTTGATAGGGCACGTTCCCCCTCTACCTGCTGACGATGAGTGCGGTCTTTGGTCACTCTCTGGGGTGTACAGTTTTGATTGCTGTAGCTGCATGCTATTCCCAAACAGTTCTGGACTTTGTGGCTCCCTTTAAGGGCTTGTTCATGTCCATCCTTCCAGGAATTACCTTTCAGCCCAGCCTTTCATCTTTGCAAGGCAATGGGAAAGTTAGGGACTGATGACATTAGGCTCTGAACTCCTCCAGCATCTTCTAGAATAGCCAGCCTGGGAGCTGAGTTGCTAGAGTAGAACTATATTTGCCAAACCTAGAGAGTTGGGTCCACTTTTTGGTGTATCTCATCATCTCCTGCCAGCTAGAGTGTGGGTCTGCTGAAAGACATGCAGGAAGCAGCAATGGCATTTGGCCTTGTGGTGGTTTTATGGGGAAGCGCTGGGTCCTACCCCATACAGACGCTGTAGTCTCTTATTGTATGGGCTGCCCTGGACATACCATCCTTGAGTGCTGATCCATAGTTGAGTTCCTAGAGACTCATTTAAAAGCAGACCTGAACCCGCTTGCAGTCTGCACCAAGCTAGGTTTCTGCTTGTGTTTCCTCAGCTGCTCCTCCTTCTGGAGACATGCGTCATATTAGAGGGGTAAAACGAACAGATCGGTCCTGCATCCCAGCACCAAGAACCGAGACCTCTTCTCTCTGTAGCAACTCAAATCACGCTCGTTCAGAAAGCGCTCCCTTGGCTGCCAAATGAGTAGTTAGGCTAACGCAGCCCAGGAAGACCTGTCGCGTGTGCTCTGCTCTGTGTATCCCAAACTACTCACAGGAGGGTGATAGGAGTGCTGGAGTACTGAATTATCCCGACCCCACCCGGCAGCAGCTGGCCGACGGGCCCAGTGGAGGGAGAGGCTGCCCACGAAAGGGCCGGTGCTCCCCTCGTGCCCCCCCCCCCCCCCCCCGCAAAAACTGAGGTCCCCGATGACATAAACACATGGAGTTTAATGTCCATAGCTCTGCAAACTGATTTTATTTACCGTGCAAAATCCAGAGGAATGAACACGCCTGCGGTCAGATGCTCGTTCCCAGTTGAATCTTCTGAGCCCCCCCCTCCAACCTGGCCATGATACCTGGGACAGCGTTGGGCAGTTTCTGTAACGCATCCCTGTGCAAAGCCCCTTCTCCCTTCTGCTGTCGATGGACCTGATCCTCCCTCTCCACCCCCAACTTCGGTGCCCGCGGCACAGATCACAATTTCTTAGCTCGGAGGGGATAATGGGTGTAAATACCCCAGAGATGCTTGTTCGGTGAAGCAGCCAGGGGTCCAAACATATTTATTAAAAACAAAGCAGAATTGCTGCAAACAAAGTGCATAAGTTACTGCAGCTCAGGGGCAAGTTATCTGCTGACCTTTCATGTTCCAGATCGATGGAGCATATTCATCGCTATTCATCAGCATGATGCAAGGGCCCTGGCAAAGCAGCAGTTAGCTGCCTTGATGCTATTCATCCACGAACTTAGGCCAAAAAAGGCAGGACCCATGCATGTTTAATATGGCTACTAAATAACTTAGTTTGCTATCTATAATTTAATTAGAGCAAAGAGACTGAATACGGAGGAGTCTACAAGGGAAAGCTCCTTCTTTCTACCTCCAGCCGTAAAATCAGATGTCGTCGTTGGTGGGTTTTTTGTCCGTGGTTCTGTAATTAGCTGTCCAGTAATGACGTGATCAGATTATCAGACCTCTTGTAGTATAAGAAATTTCCCTGCGACTAAACAATCTCCCCGAAACGAAAGCAGGCTCGGACTGGGTTCCCGTAGCGCTGAACGCTTGCGTGACGCCCTGCGCCTTCCAAGCGCCGGGCAAACGTCGACCCCCTAACCCGCCCGGCGCTTGGGAAGCCGCGGAGGCGAGGAGAGACGCGGCGACCGACCGCGGCGGGCGCCCGCGGCAGGGAGCGGGGCCGCGGCCCGCGCGCTCCCCCGCAGCGGGCATCGCGCGGGCGAGTTTCCGCACGGATGTTCCCAGGCCGTGCCAAGAGAGAGGGAGAGGCTTAAATAAAGAAAACATTGTCCTGTGACAAAACCCAGCGTGCACGTATGGAGGTTGCTTCTTTTCTTTTTTTTTTCTTTCTTTTTAATCCTTGGGATTTGGCAACAGATTTCTCCTAGGCCTGAGTCAGCTCAGTTCAGCTCAAGTCCAGAGTTTTTTTTTCGTGTGCTCAGCATCCTGCCACCCAGGTGCCTTTCCCTAGTCACGTTGAACCCATCTGCACTTATTATATTCGTCCCAGCAGCCTGGTGTCTCGGGTACCGGAACAGCCCGCGCAGGAACCACAAGGAAGCTCTCACAATAGCAGGTATTTTCCCACCCTCTTTATACTTCGAGCTGAGATTTTCCCCATGCCAAATTTGCTTCAAGCCTCAGTCTGATGCATAGAAAACATCAGCTTGAAAGGCAGAAATCCGAGAAAGTCACGAGCTACCGGCAAAGGCTTTTTCGAGAGCGTGCTTACGCAGCCCTGCGCCGCCCGCGTGCCGCAGCGCCGATAAATATTTGATTTAACAGCGCGGGCTCAGGGGGCTGCTGAACTTGCGTGCTTCGTGCCAGGCTGCCGCGGACCCCGGGCCAGCCCCCTTCGTTAGCTAACACGTTGCACTTCCCAGCTCGGACGGCTTTTGACTCCACTCCATTTCCCCATCACTTTTTGGATTATTTTTCTTTCATGCGTTTGTCGCTTTTTGCCTTCTAATTCACCCTGGTTTCACTCCCTGCTGCTGCTACCTGCTGGCTTCCGACCTGACTCTGTCTCTGTCCGGATCCTGCCTCCCTTGCTTTCTGGCTTCCCTCTTCTTTTTCTTGATGGTTTGTCTCGCTTTCGTTATCAAGCCGCTTTGGATTTCCAGCTCCATGTAATTCGGCGTTCAGCTGTGGCCGGGCTCGTGCCATTGCTGGCTGCCTTTGCCCGGGTGGAAGGCTGCTGGGTTTGGGTATCCAGCCAAAATCAGCTGCAGAGAAGCAACAAAACGGTTTCTTTTAAGCAAGCCAGGAGATTTTTTCTTTTCTTTTTTTTTTAAGATTTGATAAACTCCGTTCTTCCCACAGCGCAACCTGCCATTGTTAAGTAATTCAAACAGAAAAAATTACCATCTCCTCGCGCAAATGATTCAGTGCATCTCCGTTTCCATTTCCTAAGGTTTCGTACCAGGCTTTGCAGCAGAGCCGAGGTGTCCCGTCCCCGCGGAGCAGGTACACGAAGCTGCCCGAAGCCCCGGGGAGTGCTCAGGCCTTTGCTTTACAGCTTGTGAAGTTTGCCGTCTCAGAAGGAATTGGATTCGCGCCCGGCGCGAGGGCCGCCGGGGCCATTCCGCAAGGTGCCACC
Source organism: Rhea pennata (assembly GCF_028389875.1). NCBI lineage: Eukaryota > Metazoa > Chordata > Aves > Rheiformes > Rheidae > Rhea > Rhea pennata. The sequence goes on from NC_084681.1 coordinate 12,025,425, forward strand.
AGGCCCGCGGCTCGCGGGCTCCTTCTGCGCAAACGTTTCCTGCCCGGCAGAGGCAGGCGCGGGAGGAGCTGCCTTCTGCTCCCGCCAGCTCCCCGTCCCGCCCCGCTCCTCTTGCTGCCAGGACCCCGCAGGGTCGGCTCCTGCCGGCGGGAGCGGGCGCGCGAGCCAGCCCGGGCCGGGCTCGCCAGGCCGCGCCAGCGAGCGCTCGCCCCGCGCGCCGCCGAGCGCGGCCGGGCGGCCCGTTTGGGCTCCTTGGCGCGGGGACGAGGGAGGCGAGAGCTGCGGTGTCTGCGGGGACGCGGCTCCCCGCCTGCGCTCGCCCGCCTGGCCTGCTGCACCGTTTCCAATCTCCGCTCGGGGATGTTATATCATCATTTCGAGCAGAACTGTCAAAGCGGCTCCAGCCCAGAGTTAATTCCAGGGCTGTTTGCAAAGGCCAGTGGGCGCCGGGCTCTCATGCGGCTGCGATTGCTTCCCAGGCTTTGAATTTTTCACAGCCTGGCTGCTGCTGGAAAAGCAAAGCCCTGCTGTGCCAGGCCGAGCACCGCGCCGGGCTGCGCCGGCCACTTCGCTGCTGGGTTCGGTCAAGTTGGGGGGGCCATGGCAGTGCTCGCGTGACGGCAGCCAGCTGGAGCAGGCGACGGAGCATGGGGCAGGAGGAGGAACCGGAGGGAAAGCCAGCAAAACCGGAGCGGTGAGCGCAGGGGGGTGTCACCACCAGACCAGACGGGGTCTGTCCCCGTCCCCGCAGTGAGGGCTCGGCTCCTCCGAATGAGGCCCAAAGCCAGCTCCCGCGCCAGGGGTGACGCTGACCCGGAGGCGGCTGAATCCCCCAGGCCCTGGGCAACCCAGGTGGGGGCAACCTGGGTTTCGTGGCGCTTTCGTGCGAAGCCCTGTTAGGCGGGGGGCTGCCCCAAAGCCCTGACGTGACGGGGGCCGAGCCGAGCATCGCCCCGGCGGCGCCGCCGCCACCGTCCGCGGGCGGCGCCGCAGCACCCCGGGGAGAGGCGCTGGGACGCGGCGGCGGGGCCGCGAGCGGCGGCTGGCAGCGCAGCCGGGCTCGGCGCCGCGCTCCCTCCTCCTCCGCCTCCGCCTCCTCCTCCTCCTCGTCGCTTTCCCTTTGCCTTCTCCCAAACGCAGCCCGGCCCGGGGGAGGAGCCGGCAGCCGCGCACACAAAACCGCCCGCCCGGCCGCTGCAGCCCCCGCACCGGCACCGGCACCGGCGGCGGCGGCGGCGCCCAGCGCGCCCGCCCGGGGCCATGAGCGCCGCGGCGGCGGGGCGGCAGCGGGGCGCGGGGCCGCGCCGGGCATGAGCGCGGCGGCGGCGGCGGGCGGCCCCGGGGGGCGGCGGCGGGCGGGGGGCTCCCGGCGGCGCCGCGCGCTGCGCTCGCTGGGCCGCCTGGCGGGGCGGCTGCTCCGCACCTGGGCGCGCCTGGCCGCGGGGCGCCGCGCCCGCCGCCCCGCCGAGGACGACGAGGGCGGCTTCGGGCGCGCCGAGCCGCCCGCGGCGCCGCGCAGCCCGCGCCCGGCTCCGGCCCCGGCCCCGGCCCCGGCCCCGGCGGCAGCGGGGCGGCGGCGGCGGGGCGCGGCGGAGCCCCCCGGGGCCGGGGCCGGGGCCGGGACCGGGGCCGGGGCCGGGCGGCCGCCGGGCGCGCAGGGGCTGCGCAACCACGGCAACACGTGCTTCATGAACGCCGTGGTGCAGTGCCTGAGCAACACGGCGCCGCTCGCCGAGCTCCTGGCGCTCGGCCGCTACCGCGCCCGCGGCGCCCGCGCCGAGGTCACCCACCGCCTCGCCGCCCTCGTCCGCGCCCTCTGGACCCTCGACTACACGCCGCAGCTCTCCGCCGAGTTCAAGGTACGGCCCCGGCTGGCCGCGCCGTCGCCTGCGCTCTGCGCCCTGCCCCCGCAGGGAGGGCGACGCCAACGCCGACGCCGACGGACCCCCATCCCGCCGGGATGCCCGGGCGGCCGCCTCGACGGTGCCCTCGGCCGGGACTGCGCCCTGCGATGAAGCCGTGGAGCAGTGCGCCCCGCGCAGTGCCGGAGCTCGCGCGTGGCGTGGCGTGGCGTGGCGTGGCGGCCCACGTGCCCCAGCGAGCTCGGCGACGGGCGCCGCTCGCAGCGCCACGTCCCCCTCTCTCTCGCTGCCTCTGTCTCCCCGCAGGGTGATGTTGGGCCGCGCACCGCTTTGCCTCCCTCCCTCTGCCGCGCCGAGCGGTGCGGGGGGCTGCGCAGGGCAGTCGCCGGGGAGCAGGCGGCGATTCCCGCCGGAGCAGGCTCCTCATCTCCTTTCCTTTCCTTGCAGCCGTGCACGGAGCCCGTGTAAGAGGGGGCGCAGTGTTTCTGTGCTGTACCTTCTCCTCCCAGACCTGCGCTTAGGCACGGAGCGTGGAAAGAAAAGAGGAGGGCAAAAAAAAAAAAAAAAAACAAAAAAACTTCTAGCCTTTGAATTTCCTCCCTCCGGGTGGTTATCTGCATGTTGCATGAATTTCCAGCTCCATTATTTATTTATTTATTTATTTTATCTGCCTTTAAAGTAAGATCTTTTGCAGCCCCGTGAGAGCAGGGCGGATTTACGGGATGCTGCAAAGCCCCGCGGGCTGTCGAGCCGAGTCCGTGGCGTGTTTTACGTGCGGGCGCTCGCCGGCGCGGCGGGCCCTCCCGGGCGTGGGGCACCCCTAACGCTGGCGGCAGGCAGGGAAGGAGTGTCAGGGTCTGATATGGGGATTGTGGGGGATTTTGGGCTCCGCTCGGGATATTTCCCCTTGGAGGCATCGTGCGTGTGCTGCGGCCGAAGGCGGTGAAGCCAAGGGGTTTGCAGTGTGCTGCTGCGACCCATCACTCTGGCAGGTCCAGGCTTTCCCCATCAGCTGATAAAAAAATAAATAAATAAATAAATATTGCACGGATGATTAGGATTTTTTTCCAGTGCTGGCAAAGCAGAGGTTTGCAGCTGAGCTGAGGAAGCAGCTCTTTGCTTTTCCTCCGCGAGAGTGAGGTGACTGCGGGCTGCCAGGCTGATGGACCTCGCAGACCCCAAGCTTGGCCCGGTCGGAGCGCTGGGCTCTCCTGGGCTCGCCGGGCTTTTTGCAAAGAGCAGCTTTGCCCCGCCGTGGCGCAGGGCGGGCGTTAACGAGCCGGCCTTCGTTAGCGGCGCCGCCGGGACCTTGCCTTGCAGAGCATCGTGTCGCAGCACAGCTCGCAGTTCCGGGGCAACGCGCAGCACGACGCCCTCGAGTTCCTGCTCTGGCTGCTCGGCCGCCTGCACGAGGACCTGGGCTCCTCCTCGCCCGCGCCCAAGCCCCGCCGCCAGGACGAGGTGGGTGGCCCGCGGCGGCCCCGGCTCGCCCTCGCCGCGCGGAGCCCGAAGCCGCTGGGGCCGGCCTCGCCGGCGCTGCTTTGCCCCGGGACGGGTTGGGGGGGGGGGCGCTCCGAAACGCCGGCCCTGGCGGGAGCTCGGCGCCCGGGCGGCCGGCTCCGCAGCCCGGCCCGCGGCTCGCTTTGGGCCGCGTTCCCGCGCCGCAGGCCCTCGCGCCGCGTCAGGTCCCTGCTGCTCGCTCGGCGACTCTGGAGGACGCGAGATTTACCCGCGGGTGGGGGCTGCTTCACGGCGAGGAGTATTTTTAAGGCGAGGAGTAATTTGCTCCAGGGTCTGGAAGGAGCCGGCGGAGCGCGCGGCCGCCCTGCCGGCGATAGAGCGCCGAAACGGCCCCCGAGAGGAGGGTTTTGCGCGGGTGCCGAAGCCCGCGCTCGGAAGGGCGCGGTAGCGGGGCCCGGCTTGCTCGTGATCGGGCCCGTGCCGAGGGCGGGGAGCGGGGTCCCGGGTGCGCCCGCGGCGCGGGGCTCGTCCGCAGGCCAGCGGGAAGGGAGGCGGCGGGCGCGCGGGAAGGCCGGCCGGGCGAGGAGCGCCGGGTTGCCAGCTCCCGAGCGAGCGTCCTCCCCTCCGGCGAGCTCCGCTTCTGCTCCCGGGGCGCCGTTGGGTGGCTGCAGCAACTGCAGGGAGCAACCTCAGCCTCGTCGGCATTGCGCTTGCAGGGCGATTCCTTCCCAGCTGTCTAGAGCGACCTTTTTATTATTATTATTTTCTTTTTTGTATCGTTACTCCCTTAGCTCCACCAATGCCCTTTTCAGGGGCTGCTTGCCAGCCGTGTTCAAAAGGCTCATTAGCTTTCCAGGGCACTGAACCCGTGTCACCGGGCAGATGGCAGTGACTCGATTCAGCAAGCGTTGGTCGTGGAGGTTGTTTTTTTTCTTTTTCTTTTTTTTTTCCCCCCTCTCCCCTTCCCCCCAGCTGGTGGCCCCTCGGGGGCTCGTCGCGTTTTCCTTCCCGACCCCGGCTCCGCCGGCGCGGCTCGTGCCCTCCCTCGCCGCTCACCCGCTTCCCACCCTCCGCTTGAGGGGACTTTTTTTATCCTCTCAAAAGTCCTGCCGCCTCGGGCGCGATTCGGCTGCGCCGGCGCCGCGGGAGTGAATCAGTCCGGTTTTAGACGGTGCCGAGTCGGGCGAGGAGCCCGTGTCGGAGCAGAGCGGGGGTGCGGGGGGAGCCCGCGCCCGGGAGGGGCTGTGCCGGGCTCCCGGAGCGAGCGGCTGAGGTCTGGTCTGGTCCGGTGGGGGGGGGGGGGGGGGCGTTCGCAGCGCCGGTTCCTCGAGGCGCCGCGGGAAGCCGGGCGCGGGGCGGCCGGGACGCCGGAGCGCCCGCCCGCCGCCTCGGCTCACGGCGCTCGCCTGCTCCCCGCAGCCCGGCGCGGACGAGGGCGGCGCTGGCGTCGGCGTCGCCCCCCCGCCGGCCGCCCGGCCTCCCCGCGCGCAGAGCTTCGTGCAGAGCCACTTCCAGGCGCAGTACAGGTGAGCGGGCAGGGTCGCTCCGGAGGGGGGGTTTGCTGCCTGCCCGGGTCCTCCCCCCCCCCAAAGAAAAAGCCCCCAAACCACCCCCAGCGGCCCCGGGAGGGGGAGGTAGGCCGAGCTGCCCCATGCGTGGCCGGATCCGGGGACTGGCTCCTCCGAGTAGCCTGGAAACGGCGTCACGGCGCAGGCGCCGCCGGAGCCGCCTCCGTCCCGGGGAAGCAAAGGGGAGAGGTGCTCCTGCTCCGCGGCGGCCGTCCTGGACGCCCAGGGCCTTCTGCCTTAGTTGGCTGCGAAACTGGCCCTCGGGCTGGTGGTGCCGAGGGTGCCCAGCGGCGCCGAGCTGCAGAGAAATGGTGGCGGCAGGCGCCATCGATGGGTTTCAGAGTGAACAGCCTGTCGGGGCGGGCAGCTGGCTCAGCTCTCGTCTCGCAGGTCCTCGCTGACGTGCCCGCACTGCCGCAGGCAGAGCAACACCTTCGACCCGTTCCTGTGCGTCTCGCTGCCGATCCCCCTGCGCCAGACGAGGTGAGCCGCGGCGCTGGAGAGCCGCCGCGGGGCCGGAGAGCCGCCGCGGCCCTGGCCGCTCCGCCGCTCCGAGCTCGCTCCGCGCCTCCTCCTCCGCAGCCGTCGGCCCGGAGAAGGACGTCGGGGGCGAAGGCGTTAGCCGCCGGGGCTGCTCCGGTGGAGCCGGGGAGCCGGCCGGGCGCTGGTGCCGCCGCCGCCGCCGCCTGGCTCACGCGTCCTGCCCGCGCCGTGTCTTCTGCAGGCCTTTGAACGTCACCTTGGTCTTCCAGCGCAAGAGCCAGCGGTTCCTGCGGGTGGGCCTGGCCGTGCCCCTCTTCGGCACGGTGGCCGAGCTGCGGGAGATGGTGGCGCAGGAAGGCAAGATCCCCCCGGAGCAGGTGGGAGCGCCGGAGCGGCGGGGGAAGGCCGGGGCGGGCCGAGCGGCGGGCGCTGACGGCGCCGCGCGGCGCCCGCAGGTGATCCTGGCGGAGGTGTCCGCCGCGGGCTTCCGGCGCTCCCTCCGCGACGAGGAGGACGTGGGCGCCGTCGGCGAGGCCGGCAGCCTCTACGCCTTCGAGCCCCCGCCGCCCGGCGGCCGCGGCAGCCCCTTCCGCCGCGCAGGTACCGCCCCGGCGCCCGGCCGCGAGGTGCGCGGCGCTGTGATTGGTGGGAGGTGAACGCTTGGCTGCGATTGGCTGGGGGCAGGTGTGCTGCACTGTGATCGGTGGGAGACGAACACTTGCTTGACTGTGATTGGCTGGGGGCAGGTGTGCTACACTGTGATTGGTGGAGATGAATAACTGCTTTGCAATTGGTCAGAAGCAAGTGTGCAGCCCTGTGATTTGTAGAAGGCTGGTAGTGTCTCCGCTGTGATTGGTGGGAGGTGGGTGTGCTGCCCTGTGATTGGTGGGAGGCTCACAGTGTCTGTGCTGTGATTGGCTGGAGCCAGCTGTGCTTTCCCGTGACCGGCAGGAGGCCATGACTCTCCCTGGTCCGGCTGGCCGGGGCGGCCGCGCTCCACCGGGGGCGGCCGGAGGTGGGGGCGGGGGGCGCGGGGGCCGGCGGGGGAGCCCCCGGCCCCAGCCGCCGCGCCTCCCGCGGGGCCCGGCGCGGCGGGGCGCTCCCGGCCGGCCCCGCTCCCGGCCCCGTGCCTTTGCAGGGTGCCCGCCGAGCCTGCCGTCCTCGCCGCCCGCGGCCGAGCCGGAGGGGCAGCGCCCGCCGCCGGCCGCCCTCTCCTCCGAGCGCCCGCTGCGCGGCGCCGCCGGCCGCGTCCTGCTGCTCCTCTGCAACATGGTGGGCGCCGGCCGGCAGGCCGCCAGGTACGCGCGCCCGCTTGCGCCCGCGCTGGCGTCGCCGCGCCGCTCCCACCCCGCCGGCAGCGGCGCTGCCGCCCCGGGCGCCGGGGCACGGCCGGCGGCTCGCTAGTGCTGGACACGCGCTTGCGAACGGCGCCGCGCGAGCCCGGGCCCCGCTCGGCATCCTCCTCCCAGGCTGATCTGCGTGGCCGAGGCTGCCGCGGGAGGGGTGGGGGATGCCGCGAGCGTCCCTGTGCGCGGCTGTGGTGAGACCCCCGCCCTCGCCCCCTCCCTGGGCTGGTTGGGCTGCCGGGCGCCTCTGGAAAGGCCAGGGCGAGCGGCGAGCCGTGGGCGCTGCAACGAGCCGACGGCCCCGGCGCGTGGGGGCGGCGCTGGGGGCCACGGGGAGATGCCAAGCGTGCCGCTGTGGGCGCTTTGAAGCCGGCGGGGCGCTTCGGCGTGTCTGCTGCCCGCGCTGGCCTGGTCGCGCTCTGCTCCCGCATCAGGTCATGGCTGCGCCGGGTCCCTGCCTTCTGGCGCCCAACGTGTGGCCTGGCGGGGAATTCGTGTTTCTTCGCTTCCTGATGCCGTGGGGATGCCCCGTGGGCTTCCCTCCCTCACCAAGGTGTTGCTGTTCGTGCCCAGGTTCGGGCCCCCACTGGTGATGCGAGAGGACCGAGGCATCTCCTGGGAGCAGCTCCAGCAGTGCATACTGGCCAAAATGCGTTACCTGATGAGGAGCGAGGTCCAGCCACAGGTTAGCGCTGCTTCGGGCCCCGGGCTGAGGGGCCCCAGTGGGAAGGAGGTGGCCCTCGTCTGTCCCATCTCAGCCCCCATGTTGAACCAGGTGTTCTCAATCTGGGGATGGGGCTATTGGGTGGCTGTAGTGGAGCTGTGAGGTGGCTGTGACATAGTCATGGGGTGGCCACAGGGTCACCATGGGTGGCCATGGTGGAGCTGTAGATGGCCATGGTGGTGCCATGAGTGGTCGTGGAGCTGTGGGGTGGCTGTGGTGAAGCTATAGATGGCTATAGTATTGCCGCAGGTGGGTGTGGTGGAGCTGTGGGGTGACTGTAGTGGAGCCGTAGATGGAACCATGAGTGGTTGTGGTTGAGCTGTGGGGTGGCTGTGATACAGTTATATGACCACCATGGGTTGGCCATGGTTTAGACATGGGCAGCTGTGGTAGAGCCAGGAATGACTGTGGTGGTGACAATGGTCTTGCTATGGGTAGCTGTGGTTTAGCTGTGAGTGGCTGAGATGTCACCATGGGTGGCTGCAGTGTCACCATGCATGGCTGTGGTGGACCCATGGGTGACCACAGTGTTGCTGTGGGTGGCCATGGTGGAAGCTGGCTCATACAGGTTTTCATGGTGCCTCCCTGGGCTGATAACTGCCCCCAGCCTCACAGCAAAGCCATTCCCATCTGAGTGCCCCTGCTCAGCTCCCAGCTGCCACCGTCTGTGGGGCATTGTGGGTCCCCAAGCAGCCTGACTGCCTTGAAGTGCTAGAATGAAGCCCCAACGCAGCCAGGGGACACCACCAAACTGGAGCCCAGCACAGCCCTGGCCATCCCCGTCCCCTGCTGGGCATCCCCACCATGCCAAATGGCCCATGGCGCTCTTGGCCCCAAGGCAAGGTGGCCTTGGCGAACGTGTTTGCCGACGGTCACGGTTTGGGTGTGGGTGCTGCTGGGCGGGAGCAAGGCTGCCAGCGGGAAATCCGATGTAGCAGCACCACCGGCTCCGTTTCCTCTCCAGCACCTGCAGGCTGGTGGCTGCGAGCACGCGAGGCTTTCACGTGCCTTTGCAACGCGACACAACTACTGGTTTCCACCTGGGTCTTGTTCACGGTGGAGAAGGGGGAAGCGCGACATGAAGGGCAATGTCACGTCTTGCTATTTGTGGAGACGGAGACAAAAATCTCCGAGGTGGCTGCGGCTTGATTATAAACTTTTGATCTACTTTTTAAAGCGTTGCAATGACCTGCAGGGATAAAGGGTGAATTTTAAATGTAATATTAATTTTTGTGCATGTTAATCTCCTTTCATATTTGTTCTGAGTGGATAGCATTTTAATTAAATTACAGCTTATTAAATCATAATCGGAAGCCACTTGGGACGCAAAATTAAATTCCTGTACAAAATGAAGACAGATTCTTGCATCTAAATCCAGAATTGCGAGTGGATGCTTCACTGCGTCCATTTTCCCCTGCGAACTGTGCTGGGAACGAAGCTGTTTCTCTTGCAGAGCGCCGGAGCCCTGTTCCGCATCCGCGTGGCTGGTGGCTCCGTGGCCTGCAGCTACCTCTCCCCGCAGGACGCCCGGCCCCTCTGCCACCCGGCCGTGGACAGGTAAGGGAAGGTTGGTGCCGTTGCCAATCGGGTGCCTGGGCTGCTCTTGGCTGAGTTGCCCCCGCCTCTGGGAGCTGCCAGCATCGCGCCCATCATTGTGTCATCGTGCCCAACCGCCTCGCGGTAGCCTGGCGGGGGTGTCTGGCCGGCGGGTCTTTGGCGCCGCCCGCTCTGCGTTTCGGGCGGGTGGTGGGCAGGCCGGGCCGGGTCCGGCACTGATGTGCGCCGTCGGCCCCGCAGGGCGCTGCAGCTCGGCGGCCCCGGCGGCCCTCCCCACGTGAAGCTGACGGTGGAGTGGGACACGAGCACCAAAGAGCGGTGAGTCCCCGGCGCTCTGCGGCACGGAGGACGGGGCAAGGGGGCCCGCTGGTGCTCGAGGCACCCACCCGTGCCCGGGGCACCCTTCCTGAGCGCCCTCCGCATTGTGTGTCCCCCCCCCCCCGCCCCATTGCACCCCGCAGCCTCTTTGGCAGCATCCAGGAGGAGGTGGTGCAGGATGCGGAGAGCGTGAAGCTGCAGCAGCAGGCGCACCAGCAGCAGCACAGCTGCACGCTGGACGAGTGCTTCCAGCTCTACACCAAGGAGGAGCAGGTACGGGGGCGCTGGCCAGCGCCGGCAGGAGGGATGTGCTGGGGCCGTGCCGGCGGGCAGCGGACGGGCAGGCGCGGAGCCGCCTTCATGGCGCGTGGTCTCCCCAGCTGGCCCCGGACGACGCGTGGCGCTGCCCCCACTGCAAAGTGCTCCAGCAGGGCACGGTGAAGCTGAGCCTCTGGACGTTGCCTGATATCCTCATCATCCACCTCAAGCGCTTCCGCCAGGTGGCTGAGCGCCGGCACAAGCTCACCACGCTGGTGCGGTTCCCGCTGCGGGGGCTCGACATGGCCCCCCACGTGGCTCAGAGGGGCCAGGCACCTGGCAAGCAAGTGCTGGGCCACTGGGAGCCCTGGAGGGCCCCGCTGTACCTGCCCGAGAGCTGCCAGCTCGACTACCTCTACGACCTGTACGCCGTCTGCAACCACCACGGCAGCATGCAGGGCGGGCACTATACGGGTGAGCGCCCAGTCGCAGCCACGTGGGGCATTGCAAGGGGGTGCCGTGGGGCGGGACGGCGCTGCAGACGGGCTGCAGTGCACCCAAGGGACACAGGCCTGAGGTGGCCCGAGGGGTTCGTGCTGGCGGCGTCTGCCCTCACCTGCGCTGCCCCCAGCCTATTGCTGCAACTCCCTGGACGGGCAGTGGTACAGCTACGACGACAGCACGGTGGAGGGCGTGCAGGAGGACGAGGTGAGCACCCGCAGCGCCTACATCCTCTTCTACCAGCGCCGGAACGCCATCCCCGCCTGGTCGGCCAGCAGCTCTGTGAGAGGTGAGCAGGGCCCGCTGCACCGCCACACCGGCCTCTCACACCCGCCCTGCCGCCGGTTTGGCACCCTGCGGCTGTCCGAGCCCTGGGCACACACACCAGCATGCGCAGAGCACAGCCGAGTGTGCGTGCGTGCAGGCATTTGCGCATGCATCATGCCCAGGATCATGCATGCACACACACAGCGCAGCCAAATACACAGTCGTGCGTGCACGAGCCCCTACAGTGCAGTGTCGGCACACAAACACGGCGTCACAGCACAGGTGAGCGCACGCGTGTGCGTATATGTGCGTGCACAGTATAGCATATGCGTGCTGATACACGCAGTCACACATAGTGCAGCTGAATGCACGCCCACGCATGCATGCCCATGCACACTCATGCAGACGATGGTGCATGCACACACATGCACAGTCACAGAGCACAGCTGGCTGTGCAGACTTATGTGCACACAGTCATGCAAACAGCACATGCCTGTACATGCATATATATGCACAAACAGTATGGCTGGCACATGCATGAAGCACAACCGAAGGCTGTGCACGCGTGTACTTGCACACGTGTATATGCACAGTAGAGCAGAAATGCAGCACAGCTGAGTGCACACAAATACTCATGCATGTATGTGGGTGCACGCAGTCATGCGGCACAGCTGGGTATCTGTGGCGTGGCAGAAACATGCGTGCGTATGCCATGCTTGCACACGCGTGCGTGCAAAGCATGGCAGCCTCACCCCCCACGCCACTCCTGGGCCCAAAGCTGGTGCACTCAGGCATGCCCCCCCAACACACACGTGTATGCACACACACGGTCATGCATGCACATACACATGTGTGCATGCACAGGTGCACTCACCCATGTGCATGCACACATGCACACGTGCGTGTGGGTATGGACACATGCAATCATGCCTGCACACACATGCAAGTGCAAGGACAAACACTCGTGCTTGCATGCGTGTGGGTATGCGCACATGCAATCATGCATGCACACACGCGCAAGTGCATGCATGCAAACACTCGTGCTTGCATGTGTGCACACACGCAGCCCGACGCGGCTCCCGCAGCGCCGCAGCAGCACTCGCAGCCCCGTACCTCTGGCCCCTTGCAGCGCCTGCCCGGGGCGCCGCGGGGCTCCAGCTGGCGCTCGGCCGCCCCGCGCCCCAGCACGGCCTCTTGCCGCCCGCAGGCTCCACCAGCTCGTCCCTGTCCGATCACTGGGTGTCGCGGCTGGGCGGCGGCGGCCCACGGCCGAGCGCGGCGGCGCGGGGCTCGGCCGCCCTCCCCTCGCTGCCCGGCGCCCCCAACTCGCCCGCCTTCCTGGAGAGAGGTGAGTGGCGGGGGGTGCGGGGGGCGGCGGCGGTGCGGCGGGTGCCCACCTCCCCGTGCCTCTCTTGCAGGAGGCTTCGAGGCCGGGGCCGAGCCGTGCCGTGCCACCGGTGTCACGCCACCGCGCCACTCCGTTGCCCCCCGGGAGCGGGCGCCCGGCCTCTCCGGCGAGCTGGTGGCCTACCTGGAGTCGGGGCGCCGGCCCCGCTTCACCCAGGCCTCCATCGTGCCCCTCATGGCGGGCGCCCCAGCGGCGGGGGGCAGCCCCCCGGCGCGGGCCGGGCTGCTGCCGGGCCGGGAGCGCCCCGCGGGCCGCACGCTGCCGGCAGGCGCTGGCCTCCGGCGCTCGGCCTCACTGGGTCCCAGCGGCGAGGGGCTGCTGCCCGCCCGGCGGCCCCCCGGCGGCCCCCGGCCCCGCTACCACAGCGCCTCGCTGGGCCGCAGGGGAGCCGTGCCCGAATCCAGCTTCTGAGGCACCGCCATGGCCCCTGGACGCTGCTGTGATGGCCCCTGCATGCCACCATGACTGCTGGGCACCGTGATGGCCCCTGAACGCCGTTGTGATGGCCCCTGGATGTTGCCATCCTGCTGGACACCACCATGATGGTTCCTGGATACCACCACGGTGGCTGCTGGGCACCACCGTGGACCTTGGATGCTGCCATGGTGGCTCCTGGATGCCTCTATGGCTGCTGAGCACCACCATGACCCTTGGACATGGCTGTGTTGGCCCCTGTATGCCACCATGGTCCCTGGAGGTCGCTATGATGGCTCCTGGACACCACCATGGCTGCTGGGCACCACCATGGCCCCTGGATACTACCATGATGGCCACTGGGCACTGCCATGATGGCTGCTGGGCATGACAATGGTCACTGGCCACCGCCATGGTCCCTGGATGCCATGGTGACCACTGGGCACCACAGTGGCCCCCTAGGTACCATGATGGCTGCTGGCCACCACCGTGGCCCTTGGGCACCATGATGACTGCTGGGTGCTGCTATGGCCCCTGGGTGCCACCAAGGCCCCAGGGACTGCCATGACCACTGGACACCAGGATGGCCCCTGGGTGACACCACGGCCGCTGGGCCACGCGGACACGTAGACCGGTGCTCCATTTCCAATCCATGCCTTAATAGGGACCGCGCACAGCGCGGGTGGGGGCTCGCAGGGGCCGAGGGGGGAGAGGGATAGCCGGAGGGAGAGTATTTATTATATAGCAGAGTTTTATCCAGAGACGCTTTTTGTTTTCCAAAAGGCGGCTATTTTGGTACAGCGGGGTTGCGCGAGGGGATCGTTCCCACACCGAGGTCTATGCAATAAGCGATTCTTCTACCCAGCTTTTGTACGCGGGGCGCCTGCGGGCCGCAGCCCTCCACTTTTTGCAGCTCTTTCTATTAAAGGCCCGTGAAAGGCGTTGAGGGGTGCGTGTGTGAGTGTGTGCGTGCGGCGGGGGCGCCTGGTGTGCTCCTGGGGCCGCTGCCCGGGGCTGCCCACCTGCCCCAGGGCGGGAAGGGCTCCCTGCGCTGTCCGTCCCGGACACGGGCTGGGCCTGGGGATCGGGGCGTGGGACAGCACTCGGCTTTGGCATCGGCGTCGCTGGCACAGGCTCTTCTCTGTCGACAGGGCGAGGATGGCCCGTGTGAAAGCCCAGCTGCGCCTGCAGGGCAGGATTTGGGCTTACCGGCACCCCAGTGAGCTCTGCAGCCCTGGTGCTGCGGGGAGCAACCACGGCCCCTCCACGTTCCCCTTCACACACCTGCGAGTTGAGGTGCCCAACAACATAGAGCGTGCAGTGGGGTTTGGTGGCGGGGAGGCCAGCTGCAATGTGGCTAGGGGGTCAGCAGTGGCTGGCTCCTGCCTTCCCATTGGTCCCTTGGTGCGTGGTATGAGACCCTTCCCCCAGGGCAGGTGGTGGCACCAGGAGCAACCAGAGCCATAGTGCCATGTCCCACTGAACAAGGTGAGCCATGCACACTGGGCCAGCTGGGGTAGAGAGGAGAGGGAGCCTGAAGATAACGTGGCTTTTGGTGCAGCCACAGCAGGAGGCTGAGGTGGAGCTGGAGGACACAAATGTAGAGGTATAGTTGAGGTGGGCATGGAGGAGATGAGGACAGAAGAGATGGAAGTGGTGGAGATGGGGTTGGGAAAGGTGAATGTGGAGGAGATGGAGGTGAAGGAAGCAGAGGTAGAATTGAGTGGGAGGAATCTGGAGAGGGAGGTGGAAGTGGGATTAAGGTAAAAGTGGGGGAGATGGAGGTGGGATTGGGACAGAAATGAAGGTGGGGTTGGGATGGAGGTGAGGTTGGGGGCACGAAGGTGGAGGAGGCTGGGATGAGGTGAAGGTGGAAGAAATGGAAGTGAGGTTGGAGAAGATGGCTGTGGAGGTGAGGTTGAGTTGGAGGTGGAAGAAATGGAGGCGGAGGCACCAGCTGCCCTCAGGCTCCCGTGTGTGCTGCCAGTCTCTCTCCAAGGCCCAACATTCCCCGCTCCTCACCGTGCCACCGCTGGTGACAGCCAAGGCCATGACAGCGCTGCGCAGCGAGGGACTGGCGCGGGGCATGGCAGCCCTGCGCGCCCACCGTGGTGCCGCGGTGCCCTTCCCGTGGCGGCCGGGCCCCCGCGCTGCCTCGTGCCAGCTCGCACCCCTGTCCGCACCCCCGGTGGCTGGGTGGGTGGGTGGGGGGCAGCCACAGGGCACACGCGTGTGCGCACACACGTGTGTGTGTGTTTGGGAGGCGCAGAGCCAAGGGCACCCGGCAAAGCAGGTGACGCGGGAGCGGGCAGGGATTCCTCGCCGGCGTCCCGCGTGGCGGGGGGGGGCCACGGGACGCGGCACCGCTGGTGGTGGTGGTGATCTGGGCGCTGCTGGAGCACGGGGTGGGGTGAGCCTGAGCCGTGGGAACCCGGCCAAGGCCTCGGGAAAGCAGGGCTCGCTCGCTGCCTCGTTGCCAGAGCAACTTTCCGCGGGCAGCAAACAAAGCGGGCGCCGAGCTGCCGCGACGCGGTGCGGCGGCGTGGGGCCGGGGGCGCAGCCGGGAGCCCCGGGCGTCCGCCTCCGCCCCGATGGCGAAGCGAGCCGGGCGCGCGCCGGAGCCGCGCAGGAGACCCGGGGACCTGCTCCCCCAGCTCGACCGCACCAACCTGCTGCAGTGGGTGCTGCGGCGGCGGGCGAGCGGGGGGCTGGCGGGCAGCGGCGCAGGGCAGGTAGGAGAGGGGCCCCTGGCACCCCGGGGCTTAACGTGTCCTTGGCGGGGGGGGCACCAAGCTGGTGGAGCCCCGCAGCCTCTACGTGCTGCTGCAGGACGTGCTGAGTGGTGGCCCTGCACCAGGCTTGGCGATGCATGGGGTCACAGGTGGGGGGGAGGGGGGCAGCCCACCCCCTGCTCCTCCCCACACGCCTCGCCACCGCAGTGGGGCTGGACAAATGCCCACGCGCGCCCTGCCCCAGCTCCCACCCTTCTCTCCCTGCCAGAAAGCCCTGCTGCACAGGTTGATCTTCGTGGCGAGGAGCTCCCCGGAGCTCGCGGACAAGCGCGAGCTGGCAGGTGGGCTGCTCCCGCCCTTCCCGTGAGCACCTGGTCGGCGGCCGGGCAGGTGCCGAGGCGCTGGGTGACGCCGGGTGCTCTGCAGGCTACTGGGACCAGCTCTTCCAGCGCTTGCAGCGCTACTACCACGGCGAAGCTGTCACGGGGCTGCTGCTGCTGTACCCCTCCTGCGTGGCCCACGTGCTCGAGGTAGGCCCTCGCGGCGGCGCAGGGGCCTGGCCACGGCACACGGCGCGCGGGGCGATGCGGTGGTCCCTCGCCGTGCCCCGGAGCAGGCGGGCGCAGACGCTCGCCTCCAGCCGCAGGCGCTGCGGGAAGAGCCAGCTCAGCCCCCTCTCCCCGGCGCAGGCCTCCGGCGACGTGCTGGTCTCCGTGCTGCGGGACCTGCGGGACGCGCGGCAGCAAGGACGCAGGTGCCGGGGCCCCGGGAGCTGCAGCCCGGCGGGAGCCGGCAGCTGGGCGCTCCCGGAGAGCAGCTCGGGGAGCACCGCGGCCCCGGCCGCGCACGGGGCCAGGGGCTGGGGGCGGGGGGGCAGCTGCTTAGCTCTCCCCTGCCCCACCGCAGGCCCCTCGTCGCGGACCCCAAGATCCTGGTGCTGTCGCACAACGTCCCCGCGCGGCTCTTCCGGCGGTGGAGCTGCGAGGCGCCGAGCGCGGGCGCGTCGGCCGGGCCGGCGGGGGACGGTGCCGAGCCCCTCGAGGGCCTCGCGCGCCGCTGCCTCGCCGCGCTGCTGCGACTCGGCACGCTCCTGCTGCGCCGCCCCGAGGTGAGGCCGGCGGCTCTGGCCCCTCGCCCCACGGCGCTGCGCCGCCCGCCGAAGCAGCGCCCGCTGCCGCGGGCTTTGGGGGCTCCGCGAGAGCCCGCAGGACTGGTGCTTTTTGGTGCCACCTGCACGGCCGGCCGGGAACGCCTGAGCCGGCCCGGCTCGCCGCTCCTTCCAGAGCTCCCCGCGCCTCCCGGACAACCTGGCGGAGCAGGTCCCGGAGCTGCGGGGTTTCGAGGCCGCCGTCGGCCGCCTCCTGGCCCGCCCCGAGCTGCGGAGCCCCGAGCAGTTCCTGCAGGCCTACGACAGCCCCTTGCACCCGGGCCTCGACGCGGGTGCGTTGCACATGCGTGTGCGTGCGTGGTGGCGGTGGGGGGGCGGGCACGTGCGGGGCTGGGGCTGCCTGGGGCACAAGCACCGTGGCTGAGCTGTGGGCTGCTTGGAGGGACCCAGCAAGGATCCAGCACTGCCAGGGAGAGGAGCTGCTGGGAGCTGGCACCGGAGGGAGCCAGCACCCAAGGTTTGGTTGCAACCTGGCAACCCGAGGAGGAGTTTTGGGCACAAACACGCTGGCTGGGGCCCCCGCAGCGGCTGCCTCCTTTGGGTCCCCTCCGCAGCTGGAGCCGTCGGGGAGGGGGGCAGTTTGGGGCAGGAGCAAGCTGGGGGGAGGGGAGGGGCGAAAACTCAGGTGCCTCCTGCTCCAGGCGGAGGTTTGGAGCCCGAGCCGCTCTCCGGCCTCTCCCTGGGGACGCGCATCCTGGCCGGGCTGGCCGGCAGCGGCCCCCGGCGCGCAGAGCCGCGCGGGTGCCCCAGGGACGGCTGCTGCTCGCCCGGGCGCCCCGGCCCGCGCCGCCGCCATTCACGCTGCCGCTTCCTCTCCCCTCTCCGCAGCCGACACGTGGCCGGTCCCCGAGCGCATGACGCTGCCCTCCACGGCCCTGGAGCGGCCACGGCCGGCGGGGACCCCGCGAGCTCCCCGGGGATGCCCCGGCCCTGCAGCAGCCCCCAGTGCCACGGCTTCGCTGCGGCTCCGGGGACTGCAAGCCGACGGCGATGGGGAGAGGGCGCTCTGCCAGTCCAGGACCCCTGGCTCCCCCCCCCCCCCGATCCCGCAGGAAAGGTCAGGAGCTGCTCACCGGGGCTGCTCGACCCCAGGGGGACCAGGGCACGGGGCCACGTGCCTGAGGGTGCAGGGATCCAGCCCGACACTGCCGCGTGGTGGAGCCGCGTGGGAGGGACGGGCTGGCATCGCCTCCTCCCTGTCCCCAGCTAAATAATAAATCGGCACTTCTCCTGCGGGCAGGTGTCTCCCATCGCCGCCTGTCCCTGGGCTGGACCCACCTCACTGGTGCCAGCCCGGGACATGTCTGACATGCTGAGGAAGAGATGGACGTGCGAACCACCCCCCCCCCCCGCCCCAGCCGCTCGCAGCCCCCACTGGCCTGTAACCAGCCATGAAGCTGGGTGAGCACGGTGCTCCCCACCATGCTGGGGGGATTGCTCCGTCTCCTCGCCATGCTCAGCCGCGGGGCAACAGGGCCCTGGAGGGGGAAACTGGGGCCCACCGGTGCCTGGGACGCTCCCTGGAGCTGCCCCACCATCGCAAGGAGGCATCCCAGCCCCATGCCGGCACGCTGCTGGAGCCCCCCGTGCCCCGCAAACCCTGAGGCAGAGACCCTGGTGGCTGCTCCGGCATCGTGGAGCGTGCTTTTCCTGTCCTTTTCCACAATCCTGAGCTCCAAAACACAGACAGGAAACGGCTGTAACTGGCCTCGGGCCACGGAGGTCTAAAAAGCTCCCTGCAACGGGCACGCAGAAGCACTTGCTTCTTTGCATTAAAGCCGCTGTCAGCTAACGCCGCAATGCCGGCGGCACGGAGCAGGGAGCAGAGGGAGCCGAGGCCGGCGCGTCGCCTGGGGAGGCGCGAGCGAAGCCCGACCCACTTGCATGGAGACGAGCTCCGCCGGCTCCCCAGCGGCACCAGGAGAGGCGCGGGCGGAGGCTGGAGGCTTGCATTTTGCTCAGGAACCAAACAAAATTGCAGGAAAGCCAAAAGCTCGCGCTCTAAATCCGGGCCGCTTCCAACCCCTCCAGGCTGGCCCCCCCCCTCGGCCCGCTGCAGCCCCAAAGACTTGAAGAAACCCACGGTTCACGGTGATTTCGACAGCAATTTGCACATTTATTATTTCAGGTGATGGTGCCCTCCCCCTTGCCCGTCCTCCCCGGATACAGGTGGGGTGATGAGTCACATCATGACCTGCAGAAGCTCTAACGTCCTAACAACTCGCGCGGACCGCGGGGAGAGAGGTTTCGGCTCTGTAACACATAGGCTGGACGTGGGGTCCGGGAGGGCCGGGAACGCTAAGCATTTCGATTTACATTGTACATTTGTACACCAGATCTGATGGAATGGCTCAAATAAAACAAATATATATATATATATATATATTTTTATATATACAAATATATAATATATATATATCTATGCTGACAGATATATATATATCTCTCATCTCTTTTTGAAAAGGATAAAAGGTGACTTTGTCTCTGCATGCACAACCAGAGCCTCTCTCCACGCCACCCCGCCACAAAGACAGGGACCGAAGGGTGGGCGCCGGAGGGGTGCCGGGAGCGGGCGTCCTCACCGGCGGGCGCCCCGGCTCGGCCGCCCCCCCGTCCCAGCCGCCCGCCCGCCCACACGTTATTGCTATCAGACCCCGGCCCCTCCGGCGCCCCGGACCCGCAGTCACCTCCCTGCTAGGCAAAACCAGCGAGCGCCCAAGCGGAGAGGTAGGAAGGGGAAGGAGAAGCGAAAAAGAAAAAGAAAAGAAAAAAGCAAGCCCGAAGCAAGGCCCCGGCGAAGGGCGCTGCTTTGCTTTCCCGCGGCCCCGGCAGGGCTCGGCGGCGCCATCCTGCAGCGCCCGTTCGAGCAGGTGGCCCGGGAACTGCCGGATTCCCGAAGCCGGAGGAGGAAGGTGGGCAGCGAAGGCCCCCGCTGCCCCGACCCGCGGAAACGCTCCGGTCCCTCGGCCCGGCGCGAGAGGGAGCTTGGGGCGCGCGGCGCCGGCCACCCGGGAACGGCGGGGAGCGAGGCACCGAGTCCGAAAGGCCGAGTCTGGATAAGGCGAAACCAAAGGGAACCGTGACGATGGCCCCCGAGCAGGGCCTGCTGCCGCCGCCGCCGCCGCGTGCGTCATAGGGCCGTGCTTTCCGATTCCTCCTCCTCCTCCTCCCGCGCATCGATGTTCCCCGCTCCCGAAAGCCTCGGCAGTGGCTCCCGGCACAGCGCGGCGTCCGTCTCTATGTGCACGGAAGGGACATCGCACCGGAGCCGACCTGCGGGCACGCACGAAAGGCAGAGTTAGGGGGCACCGAGGAGGCGCCGGGAGAGGGCACGGCTTTCCCGCAGCCGCAGCACGCCGCGAGCGCGGGGCTCTGCGCCCGCCGGCCTCGTCGCGCCCCGCCGCCGCCGCCACCGCTGCCGGCCCCGTGGCAGCTCTCCGCCCGCGGAGCGCAGCGGGCGAAAGCCGGGCGCTCGGCTCCGCGCTGCTGCCGGCAAGGGGGAGGGAGGGTCATCGCCGCCGCGGCGCGCGTCCCAAACCGCCGAGCTGAGGCCACCGCCAGGCTCCTTGCCACCCCGTGCCCCCGGGTGAGACAGACAGACGGATTGGGTGGGGGCTTTCTGCTTCTTCGGTGCCGTAGCTGCAAGGCCAGCACCGGAGGCCCGCTCTCGGAGCAGGCAAGCAGAGCAAGTCGAGCTGCCTGGCAAGCCCAGCGTGGCGCCCGGCACGGGGCGTTAGCAGGACAAGCCTGCGGGCGTCAGCGGGGTGAGTGGCGCCCAGGAACCACAGCGCTCGCCCCGCAAATCTCCCCGGAGCCTGCGCGCCACTGCAGCCTCGCACAGTGGCACAGCAGCAGCAACCCACTGCAACCTCGCACGGGCACAGCAACCCACTGCAACCTCGCGTGGGTACAGCAACCCGCTGCATCCTCGCACGGCCACAGCAACCCGCTGCAACCTTGCACGGCCACAGCAACCCACTGCAATCTCGCACAGGCACAGCAACCCACTGCAATCTCGCACAGGCACAGCAACCCACTGCAACCTCGCACGGCCACAGCAACCCACTGCAATCTCGCACAGGCACAGCAACCCACTGTAACCTCGCACGGGCACAGCAACCCACTGCAACCTCGCATGGGTACAGCAACCCGCTGCATCCTCGCATGGACGCAGCAACCCGCTGCATCCTCGCACGGCCACAGCAACCCACTGCAACCTCGCACGGCCACAGCAACCCGCTGCATCCTTGCACGGCCACAGCAACCTGCTGCATCCTCGCACAGCGGCACGGCCGCAGCAACCCGCTGCATCCTCGCATGGACGCAGCAACCTGCTGCATCCTTGCACAGTCGCACAGACACAGCAACCCGCTGCACCCTCACATGGTGGCATGGCCACAGCAACCCACTGCAGCTTCACATGGCCACAGCAACCTGCTGCATCCTCGCATGGCCGCAGCAACCCGCTGCAGCCTCGCACGGCTGCATGGCCACAGCAACCCACTGCATCCTCGCATGGCCACATGGACACAGCAACCCGCTGTACCCTCACATAGTGGCACGGCCACAGCAACCTGCTGCAGCCTCGCATGGTGGCATGGCCACAGCAACCCACTGCATCCTCGCATGGCCGCAGCATCCCACTGCATCCTCGCATGGTGGCACGGACACAGCGACCCACTGCATCCTCGCATGGCTGCGCGGACACAGCAACCCGCTGCATCCTCGCACGGCGGCACAGACACAGCAACCCGCTGCAACCTCGCATGGACGCACAGACACAGCAACCCGCTGCATCCTCGCATGGACACACGGACGCAGCAACCCGCTGCATCCTCGCATAGCGACACGGACGCAGCAACAGGAGTGGGCGGAAGCGAGGGGCAGGGGAGAAAACAGGGGAAAACCCCCTGCCGGAAAGGCGGCAGCGAGGGAGGCAGCAGCGCGGCGCTGCGGGCGGTTGTTACCTGTGCACCCGCTGTCCCCGGGGGCCGCGCCGTCGAGCGGGCCGAGCTCCGCGGGCCGAGGGCTAGAGGCGGACGAGGCGGCCGTGGGAGGCTGTGGCGGTGGCAGCGTGGGCCTCTGCCGCGGCTTGGGGGTGGGTCGAGATTTGGTTAAGGTGCTCAGCGGGGGAGGAGGAGGAGGAGGAGGAGGAGGCAGGGGAGGTGCGGCGGCTGGGGACAGCTGACCTGAGGCCAGGCAGTAGCCTTGGGGGCAAGCGAGTCCGTAGGGCGAAGGGGTGCTCGGAGGGGTGGGGGACGGGCTGGCGGGCGATGGCGAGCCCGCCGACGGCTCCGGCGTCCCGCCCGGCTGGCCGAGGGGCGTCCGGGGCACCGGCTTCCTGGACGCTGCGGGGGCAAGGGCACAGAAACGCCTGCCAGGGCGGGCGAGCCGTGGCCGGCGGCCGCGTCCCCGCGGCAGCCGGGCGAGCGCGGCCACCCCCGGTGGCGGCACCCACCTTTGCGCGGCGCCTGCGGGCTCTGCTCCGCGGCCGGGGCCAGGCTGCCCTTCTGCTGCCCGGGCGAGAGCTCCTTGGTTTTTAAAGTGCTGGGAGGAGCAGAGAGGAAAAAAATAAAGTAATAATAATAAAAGAATTAAATATAAAAATGTGAAAATAAATAAATAAAAGCATTGAAAAAGTAAATAAAAATAATAATAACAAATGAAAGGGAAAAGCAGAAGGAAAAGGAAGGGGAAGCAGCCGTCGGGGCTTCGCAGCACTCGTGTCCCCCCCTGCCCGCCCCGCCGGCGCTGCAAAGCCGCGGGGCGCCCGGCTTCCACCTTCGCGCTGCCGGGCGCCGCGCGCCCCTCGGGACTCACCCGGCCCGCTCGGCTGCCGGCGGGAAGCCGAAGCTGCTCGGAGCAGGAGGAGGAGGGCCGGCAGCGGGGGAGCTCGGCAGCGGCGGCTCGGGAGCGGGCGCCGGGGGGCCGGCGGCGAGCTCGGCGGGCGGCGGGGCGGCGGGCGCCTTGCGGGGCGCCGGGGCGCCTCGGCGGGCCACCCACGACGTGTCCATCACCCGGACGCCCATGCTGCGGCGGCGGCACGCGGGGACAAGCCGTTAGTGCCGAAACCCAGCACCCCCCCGCCCCGTCCGCCCGTCCGCCCGCCTGTCCGCCCGTCCGTCCGCGCGGGCGCCCTACCTCTGGATTTTCCTGAGGCTGCGGGGACAGAAGGGGACAGCGGTCAGCGGGGAGGGAAGCGGGGGCGGGCGCCGGCGGGGCGGCTCCGAGCGAGGCCGCGGAGGCCGAGGCCGCTCCGTCGCCGGCGGCCGCGCGGCCGGAGGGCCGGCTCCCGCCGCCCCTACCCGTCCTTCTTGTAAAACTCCAGCATCATGTTGTCCGTGGCCACGCTGAGGGGCCGCCGCGCCGGGTCGTGCTGCCTGCGGTCGGCGTGCTCGGCGTCCGGGGCGGGCGCCGGGCCGTAGTTGGCGTTGTGGTTGGCGTGCGCGGGGCTGCCGAAGCCGCCGCTCACGTTGAACTCCACGTCTGCTGGGGAGAGCGAGAGGGCCGCGGCGTGACGCTCCGCGGGGCGCGCCGCCCGCCCGGCCCCGCCGCCGGCCCCGCCGGGCCTCCGCCGTACCTCCCGGGAAGAACCAGTCGGCGTGCTGGATGAGGGGCTCCAGGATGCCCACGATCTGCAGGGACACCGTCGTCATCATCTCCGTGATGTTCCTGCAAGGCAGCGGCTCAGCGCCCGCTCCCGGCGCGGCGCGGCGAGGTTTTAAAGCCAACTCGGCGCTAAAACCGCAGCATTTTACGGCTGCCGCGAGCAAGCGGCCTCCCTCCCTCCCTGCCTCCCCGCCCCGCGCCAGCCCCCACCGCAGAGAGCGGCGGGGCCGGGCCGCGAGGCGTCACCCCCCCCTTACCCATCCGCCTGCGGCCAGAGCAGGTTGGGACCCAGCACGATGGCCACGTTGCTCGGCGTCATCTTGTTGGCGTCCTGGTGCTCCGTGAGCCGCGCGAGGAATTTGATCAGGTATCTGGAAAGAGAGCGCCGAGACGCGCCGACGGCGCAAAGAGCCCGGCGGGGGGGCCGGGGCGTCCCCCCACCCCGCGCGCGCACCCCGCTCCCGGGGCCCCCGCCGCGTCCCCCGCGTCTCCGGCGAGGACGACGGGCCCCGGCTGCCTCGTTCCCGAGCGCCCCGACCCCGCCGCCCTGGCGACGCCCGCCGGAGGGCTGCGCGGCGCCGGGCGCGTCCCGCGCGCTCACCTGAGGTTGTTGTAGTTGGCCTTGGGCAGCTTCTCGCAGGCGCTCCAGAGGGCCTGCAGCAGCCTCTCCTGCTCCGGCATGCTGGCGGCGGGGGGGGACGAGCGGCATGAGCGCCGGGCCGGGCCGAGCCGGGCCCTTCCCGGCCCCTCCGGTCGCGCGGAGGGCGCGGACGCCCCTCCAGGAGCCCCGTTCCGGCGAGCCCGGCCTCGCTCCACGGCCCCGGCGCGCTCCCGCCGGCGGCATGCGACAAGCCCTCGGCGGGGACGGAGCGGGGGGCGGCGCGGCACGGCGGCTGGGCACGCGGACGACCCCGCATCCCCGCCCGGGGCGAGACGCCCCCTCCTCCTCCTCCTCCTCCTCCTCCTCCTCGGGCCAGCCTCACCCCGAACGCCTCGTGCCCCCAAACTCCTCGCCCGGCGGAGGCGGGCGCGACGCTCACTTGGAGGCCTGGATCCACTCGTCGTAGAGCTCGAATGTCATGAGCGGCTCCGGCAGCTCCCGCAGGTAGGACTTCAAGGCTCCTAGGGCGCAAGGGCGGGGGAGGCTCGCGGGGGCTCCCCGGCGGGTGCTGGCCGGGCTGCGTCCCGGATGCTCCCCGCGTCCGGCGCGGCGCCGAGCGATCCGCAGCGACCGCCGCGTTTCCGCCCGTGCCGGTGCCCTTCGCGTCCTTCCCTGCTCTCCGCTCCCGCCTGCACCCCCGTGAGCCGTGAAGCTGCTCCCCCGGCTCTCATTTCGGTCCAGGACGCTCCCAGGATACTTCTCTCTGCTGTGGCGAGATGCCCCCCCGCCGCCGGGCTCAGCCCGTCTCCCCGCTAAGGCCCCGACGCGGAGGTTTCCGTCGCAGTCCGGACGAGTCCCACCTCGCCGGCAGCGCCGAGAGCCGGAGGGAAGAAGCCGACTTGCGCGGCTCCGGAGGCGGCTAGCCTCCGTCCTCGTCGCCGCCTCCGCAACGGGAGCTCGCGAGCTCGACTACAACCGACGGGGACCTTCCCGGCCCCTCCTCGCGAGCCCGTGGAGGAAAAGCCCTTTTATTAATTTTGGGGGGGGGGATTTTGCGGTGCGTGACGGAGGGGAAGGCGCCCTGCCTGTCCAGGCCCGTGCTCGCAGCTCCCCGGAGCCTCCCTGCGGAGGAAGGAGCCCAGCGGGGCCGGGCAGCGCTGGCGCGTTCAGGCCTGCAAGGGGAATCGCACGCTGCCCCGACCGCAGACCTTTACCTGCAACGGCGTGCGGGTCGGCCGAGTACTCCTGCACATCCACGATGCAGCAGTCCAGGGCGGCCTTGAGCTTCTTCAGCTTCGAGGCGGAGGGAGCCACGCGGAAGAGACCCTTCGCGGGAGACACAGGGAGCCGTGAGCCGCCGGGAACGCGCCCGCGGAGGTGCCGGGGCGCGACGCGAGCGCAGCCCCGCTCGGTGCGGCGCGGGGCGCCCGCGGCGGCCTCACCTCCTCCTGCATGCCGCACTCGAGCAGCATGGTGACGCACGCCTCGACGGGGAAGGCGATCTCCCGCCCGCTGACGGCCAGGTGCTCCTCCAGGGGCTTCCCGAAGGAGGGTTTCTCGATCCAAGCCTCTGCGGCGGGAAGCGGAGAGTGGGAGCGACCAGCGTCCGAGCGGGCGCCCCGGGGACGCAGCTGCCTCCGCTCTCTGCTCCCGTTCCCAGAGCTCCCCGCGTGCTTTCACCCCAACACCCCATTTCCCAGCACTCGCTGCCCACATCGTGAGCCCCCCCACCCAGCCCCAAGTGCATCATCCGCTCGGCCCCAGAAATAACCCCCCTGAAAAGCCTCCCGCCAAGGGAGATGCCCAGGAGACGAGCCTGCCCCAGGGCTCAGGGTGCTTCCAGCAAAAGAGAGCAACAGGGCAAAGCCGGGACCGTGGGAGCCTCGCAGCGGCTGCACGGGGCCCGGCCCAGGGATTTCTTCCGGAGGCTTATTTGCAAACTGCAAATCCTCAAATCCTCCAAACAGGGTCTGCAAATCCTCAGAACAGGGGCTGGAGCGCTGCTGCACCCGGTTGGGGGGAGGCATCGCACAAGAGAGGTGTCGCAGCGAGAGCGCAGATTTGCCCGAGCAAGCCGGCTGCTCCGAGGACTTGACTGTGCGAATGCCTCGACGCACAAATTCGCATCAGCAAAACGCTCTGTTCAGAGGTCGCTGAAACCCCACGGCCCCCCCGTTTCTGTCCCTGCGACCCGGGAGGCGTGCTCTTAAAGCATCAAACCCAAGCGAAAGGCCTGCCGGTCAGCACGCGGGGCGCTTCAAGGGGTCGGAACAACGCTTTCCCGGGGAGCAGCCGTTTGCAAACATTCGCATTACTTCCCCCTAGCCTTTAACTCAAAAGGAAATTTAAAAATTAAACTGCTAAAATCGCTTCCTGCCCAGCTTTAGCGGCAGCAGCATCCAGCACGAAAGCCGCTCGCGCTGCTCCGCAAGGGCGACGGCTCGGTGACGCCCCGGCGTTCCTCTGCGCCGGCCTCCGCAGCCGGGGAGGGGGGGGGAAAGGCCCCGCGGCGCTTACCCTGCTGGGCTTTGATCTGCGGCAGCACGTTCTGCAGAAGCGCCAGTGACTTCCTATGGTACTCGGCTTGCACTTCGATTAACTGGTGGGGAGGGGGGCAGGGAAAAAAAATAAAAGGCCGGGAGCAGCTTTGGCACCGGGACCGGCCGGGGCTCAGGGGCCGCCGCTCGGCCTCGCGCGCGGGGCGGGGAGGACGGAGCCGGCGGCCGGCGGCGCTCACCGTTTGGAAGTAGTTTGCATAGTCTATTTCTTTGGCCACAAAACCGTACATGTCGGCGGAGAGCTGGTCCTGCGGGGAGCACGGCGTGAGCGAGCCGGCGGCCGGACCCACCGCGCGTTGAAGCCGACGCTCGCCCGTCGCTCGCCTGCGAGCGGCTCGTTAAACGCGCAGCAAAGCGCGTCGCGCCTAAGCAACGAGCCCAGCTGCCCCGCGCGGGGCTGCGGTAGGATATTCAACCCGCGTGCGAAGCCGCTGGAGGGGATGTTCCGGGATTCATCGCGTTTTCTGGCGGGGAGGAGGAGGGCGTTTGCTCTGAACGGCAAAGGCCGCGCACCGCCCCGGCGCCTACGCTTCTCTGCCGGCACGCTTTCGAAATACGCGGGAACGGCTGCTTTCGGAGAACGCTCCTTCGGTGCCAAAACCGGGGCAAAAAAAAAAAAACGCCGTCGGCTTTTCAAACCGCGGCCTGGACGCGGGAGGCTGGGAACGTCCCCGGGACGCCGGGCAGGGGGCACGCGGCGCCGCGGGACGGGAGAGCGCGCCCGGTACCCTGCAAATCTCCACTCGGTTCGCCGCCTCCTCCATCTCCTCCCTGAGCGCGTCGGCTTTGGCCGGCTGCAGGTTGCTCGAGGAACCCGACGACTTGGCGGATTGCTGCCACCTGCGGACGGCGGTGCCGGGATCAGGCCCCCACCCCGGGCCACCCTAGAGCCCCTCTTGCCCCCCTTCCTCCCCTCCCCTGACAGAGGGGTGAAAAAGCACCGGGGATGGCTCGCAGGGGCCGGGGGCAATCCCCAGTGCTGGCCCACAGCCCGCCACGGGGCAGCCGCTGCAGCCCAGCGACGCTCCGCGGTGGCCGGGTCACCTGGCTCTTCACCAGCATATAAACATTCACCAGGATGGAGAAAAGACGGGAAAAAAATAAAGCTTTGTGCCAGAAAAAAAGATTTTTTTTTTCCTGGAGTGCACATGGAAAGAAAAGGACTCTGCATGTTTTCCAGGCTCAGAGCAGAAAGTCCCTGCAGCTTGAGCTTTGCACGGCTCCGCGGGCTTTGCACCCAGCCACGGGGCTGGGATTTACGATCCTAAGCGGCGGCGGGGCCCCGAGGCCGCCCTGCCCTCCAGCAAACAGCTCCGCTGCAGCCGCCTACCTTGTCCTCGAGGAGTCCATGTCCAGCACCAGCTTCGCCAAGTGCTTCCGCTGTTTCTGGATATTCGGGATCTCCACCTGCGGAGACGCAAGGGAAAAAGGGAGACCGCGGGCCGGGAGAGGCGTCGCTCGCTCCCCGCTCCGCTGGCCGGACGCCCGCGCCGGTGAACCCAAATCCGGAGCCTCCGAGACCTCTGCTGCGTGGGGGAAGGCTCGTGCGGGTGGCCCGGGTCCCGGGGGCGTGGGGGGTTCGAGGCGGCAGAGGCTGCGACGTGTTCAAAAACGGTTATATATTAAGCCTGAGCTACTTAGAAATTCGGCGCCGGTGTAAGCGGGTCAGGTAAGGACGCGGCTCCTCACTTAAATAGAAACACCGCTCCGATGGCGGCACAGCTCCTTCCTCCTCCGCTTCCCTGCCCACGGACGTGCCAAACCCCCCGCTCAGCCCCACACGCTGAGGGTGGGGGGGAGGGGGAAGAAACGCCTCTTTTTTGTGCCAAAGGCCCTGCTTCGCTCGGGAAGCGGGGGGAAGCGCTCGGCACCGCCGCCCACCCACCTCGGCGAGCGCGAAGAGCGGCTCGATGACGTCCCGCTCCACCTGCAGCTCCAAGTGGATGAGCTCCTGGGCCAGCTTGTCCTCCGCCTCCCCGCACAGCTTGAGCATCTTCCTGCCAAGGGACGGAGCGGGCCAGCGGGTTGGGCGGCGGCGGGACCCCCGCGGCGGCGGCGGCGGCGCAGGGGTGCCGGCGCCCCTTACCCCAGCAGGGACTCGTCCCCCAGCACGGCGGCTCCCTCCGTCAGGCACTGCGCCAGCGTCGTCAAAGGCAGCTTCTTCTGCAGCGGAGCGGCAGCGTGAGGGCGGGCGCGCGGTGGGCACCCGGCCCGCCGCCGCCGCCGCCGCCGCCGCCGCCGCGCCGGGGCCGCCCTTACCGAGCGCTTGTCGGCGTCGGCGCCCTGCTGCCCCTGCAGACACGCCGTCAGCTTCTTGTGCGCGCCGTGCGAGACCTGCTTCACCAGCTCCAGCCGCTTCTCCACCTGCGCGCGCGGCCGGCCCCGGCTCAGGGCCGGCCGCTCGCCCGCGCGCCCTCCCGAAGGAGCCTCGCTGCTTTTTGCAGGGGGGGGGGATTTCTCCCCCTCCCCTTTCCCCCACCCCCCCCCCCCGGCTCCGTTGCGGTAAGCCGGAGGGAATACGGGCTGGAAAGGAGGCAACGGGACACCCCCTCTTCCCCCTACGGAGGCAACCGGCTCTTTGGGGGCTCTTCTGCCGGGAAACCGCTGCGGCGGCGGGAGCCAGGCATGGGGGGTGCCCAGGCAGCCGCTGGGGCTGCCGGGGATTTTGGGGCCCCGGCCGCGGGAGGGTCGCTTTACCTGCAGAAGATCCTCGCCCAAAACTTCCGTTTTCTCGGCCCTGCAAGGAAAGAGAGAGAAAACCGGGTTGCTGGCGAAGCTCCGGCCGGGAACTGCCCGTTTGGGCCGGCCGGCTCCGATCCTTCCCACGCGGGCTGCAAACGCCGCCGGCGCCGCCGGCGCCGCTCCGGGCTTCGCCGTGCCAGCGAGCCCGCGTCGCCGGCGCCAGCCGGACGCCCCCGAGCGATACCTGCCGCCGCAGAGCTTGCGCCAGCCTGACCGGCGGCGCTCGCCGGCGCCAAGGAAGGAAAATTAAAACATCGCTATGAAACCGGCCTTGGTGGTGCAAACACCGGGCGAGGAACGGGAGGAAGCAGGACCCGCTGCTGGAGAGCGCGGGTCTCCGGCGCTGCCCCGTGCGGGGGGCACGGGTCTGCTCGAGCCGGTTCCTCCTCCCTCCCGGGAAAGGGAGGCAGCGCAGGGGCCCGGGCAGCGGCGGGGAGCAGACCCGTGCCGTTCCCCTCCGGAGAAACGCTGCAGCCCCCGTCAGCCCGCCAACGTCCCGCGCCGCCGCTGTGGCCCGAGCGGTTGCAGAGAGCTCGGCCGCGCCGCGGCTCAAGCGGGTAGCAGGGCGGCACCCAGCCCTCCCCGCTCGCAGCGGGCCTGGATTTTGCTCCTGGAGGGATTTAAGCAGAATTCCTGCATCAGCAAGCAAAGAGACAGCAATGAGCCCAGGCCCCTGCCTCAGCTCAGGGCAGAGCCCCAGCCCGGGGCAATTTGGGTGTTTTCTTATTTATTTTTAACTGTTATCATGGCATGGGGGTGGTTTCAGGCTGCTCTTGGCTTTTGCTGCCGTGTTTAAAGCCGGGGAGGAAATGAACCTGACAAGCCCCTGGCGAAAGGCGCTAGAGATGATTAAAGTCCCCAGGACGGTTTTGCACAGCACTGTCCTCCGAGCGCAGGGACGGGCGAGCGGCAACGGGGAAACACAGCGCATCACGCACGCGCTCCCTTCCTGCCAGCAAAAAGACGGAGAAACATTTTTGTGTTGTTGTCATGCTTTACCTCAATTAAGTCAGGAATTGGAGGAAAAGAGAGAAAAAAAGAGAAAAAGCTACAAAAAAATCAATGCCTCAACCAAGCAGCTTGGGTCAACCGGGCTCCTGGGGAAAACGGGAGTTTTTGCAAAAAAGGATGAGCCGCTCCCTCCTGCCTAGGATGCATCCGGGTCCGTTCGGCGCTGCCTTGGACCCCGTGGCAAATCTGGGTGCTGCGAGCAAGCCGAGGGGCCGGGCTGGGTGGATAAAAGCGGATCCGGCACCCCTCGTCGCCTCGTGCGTTTGTACGCAGCTCCTTCTGCTCCGGAAAGGCCGATCCGCGCTGCTTGCAACCACCTCTCTGCAAACCAGCACGAGCCCCCGCAGGCACCGATGCCGTCTTCGTTAGCCAGCGGGATACAGGATCGGCTCCCGTCCCTCCGAGCCGCTACGTTCATTCCCAGTCTTGGCTTTTCCAATCTTGGTGCATAACATCTGTAAAGCTGCTCGGGGTCAAGATGCACCCGGGCGGTTCGGGGTATGGTGAAAGCGCGCAGGAAACCTGCTCTCCGACAGGTTTCCGTTAGCCAACGCGTCCTGCCGGAGCACAGCGAAAGTGGGAATACCGCCAGGCTGGGCCACCCCATCCTGCCAAGGCCTCTTTTTTTTAAAAAAAAAAAAAAAAAAAAACCACCTAAAACGTGGGAAGGGAGAGGAGCTCTGTTCGCCTTTCCAACGTGACCCTTTTCTCCCGGATGAGGAAGACGAAGGCGGAGACGAAGCAAGGCGGCGGCGCAGGCGAGGACGCGGCCGCGCACCGGCTCCCGCCTCTGCATCAGCTTCGGCTGCTCGGCCGAGATGCTCCGGGTGCGAAGCGGGCGCAGGGCGCCTCGACTCAGCCGAAATGGACTGCTGCCTTCCAGAGCGTACGCACGGTCCCACGGACAGCGGCTCCGCTAATTTTCCGCCACCCCGGCTCAAGCCACGCACTGCTTTCCCACGACGCCCTCAAAAGCAAAACAATCCTCCCATGTCTCTATTTGCTCCCATCTGCAGCGGTCTGGAAATTACAGAAGTGCGAAAACTAAATCGCACCTCCAAAACGTACAGGGAAACACAGAGGAAAATAAAAAACTGTTTCCAGACGGTGCTTTCACATGTAAAGATTATAAGGAAAAAATAACGCTGTCCTATGCGGTAATACAGGATTGCATTGCAGCTCCTCGGCAAAGCGTCGCGCAGAGGAGGGCAAAGGAGCGCTGCGGTTCCCCGTGACACTGCTCGCAGCAGCCTCCCGAGCGTCTCTTCTTCACACAAAAATAAGGAAAGAAAGCTAAAAAAGCCACGCGGAGGGGAAGGCAGCGGTCGGCACGTCGTAACACGGCGCAGCGATGCCCGCGGCGGCGGCGATGGGGAGAGCTGCCCGCCGTGGACCCGCCGTGGCACGCGCGGCCCGGCCGAAAGCGGACAGCACGACGCTTTCGGCGCTTTAGCCTTTCCTTTAGGCGAAGGACTGCACGCGCCTCCCCTTCCCCTCAGCACAACGCTGGGCAATTATCAGCCTCGGTCATCAGCCAGACACTTGGGTCCCCGCAAACCTCCGGGAGAAAAGGGCCAACTAATACAGAGCGTTAAAAGCAAACAAGCGGGGGGGGGCTGCTACAATTTGGTTGGTACGCACTTCTCCAAAAGCTAATAGCTACCGGCAGAAATCAACACCAATCAAGCAAATTAATTTGGTTTCCAAATAAATACTACATAATTTTCCAACATGAAATTGTGCATTGACCCTGGTAGCTCCAGTAAGCTGTCTGCTTCCCAAGAGCAGCTCCAGCTGCCAGAAAGCAACGTTCAGATTTCTACCCTGCAGCTGTATCGTACGGCAAACGTTTGTCCCGCGAGAAACCAAGGCTCAAGGGCTTCCCTGGCACGGACCCCACTCTGACCCCAGCGCTTGGGGCAGCGCCTCGGAGCCCGCTTGGCTCCAGCTTCAGCTGAGCCCAGTCCTGCTGCAGGAGCAGCTCCAGTTCTGGGGAGGGCAGCAGGAGCTGCTCCTCCCTATGCCGTGCACGTCCATCCGCAGGCAGGGCACGTTCATCCTCATGCACGCTCACCCCTGTGCATGGCCATCCCTGCGCAAGGCCATCCACGCACACGTCCATCCCTGGACACACTCACTCTTGTGCATGTCTGTCCCTGTGCAAGTCCATCCACGCGCACATCCATCCCTGGACAACTCACCCCTGTGTATGGCCATCCCTGTGCAAGTCCATCCATGTGCACGTCCATCCCTGGACACACTCACCCCTGTGCATGGCCATCTCCATGCATGTCCATCCCCGGACACATTCACTCCTGTGCAAGTCCATCCATGTGCACGTCCATCCCCGGACACACTCACCCCTGTGCATGGCCATCTCCACACATGTCCATTCCTGGACACACTCACCCCCGTGCATGTCCATCCCTGGGCACGTCCATCCCCGGGCACACTCACCCCTGTGCACACTCACTCCCGTGCACGCTCACCCCACCAGCCACCTCACAGCATGTGGCCTCCCCGTGCCGCCAGGAGCTGGGAAGCAATCTGGTCCCTTCTTCAGGCCCAAAGCTTAAGATTGCTGCTAAAAAGCTGTTTTTCCTCTAGCCAAGACATTCACAAATGGAGTCTGCTTTCCCAAGGAACAGCATTTCTCCAGCATAGAAACTGGGGGTGAACGAAAGCCCCCCGATACGTGCAGATGGGGTGAACGAAAGCCCCCCGATACGTGCAGATGCAACAGAGACGCTCACCAAGACGACCTGCTCCCTGGGTGAAGCTAATGCTACGGTTAAAATGCTCCAAATATCCAACACGAGGAGCCATCAGCACCTCAGTCCCACCAGCTTCGGGCAGAACCTGGAAGATCGAATTCCCTTTGGCAGCTTTGAAGAAACCCGCTCCGTGGCGTGCAAAGGAAGGAGCGCTGCGCCCCACACGCCGGCCTGCCCGGAGCCTCGCGCGAACAACGGGACCGCGAGCCCGCGGGGACCGCGAGGAGCCGTGCATTTCTCAGCCGTCGCTTTGCAAGCTGCAGCCTCAGCAGCGTGGCCCTGGCTGCTTCCCCTCCTCCTCCTCCTCCTCCTCCCCCTCCTCCTCCAGGCCCCGGAGCGATAACTGCTGCTGCAAACAGCCTCCCCCAGCCCTGCAGAGCGGTGTTCGGGGCTGCAAAGCTGCATCCAACTCGGATCCGAGCCCGGACGCGAGATCTAGCCCATCGCGGCCTTCGCACCTGCGTATCTGGAGAGAGCTATGAAAAGCAGCGCCGCCTCGACTGTGACCGTGAGCCAGCAAAATGCAGAACGCCATCGGGGTTAGCTGCAATCCCGTGCAACCCTCAAGCGCTTCGGCGCTTTTCAGCACCTCGGCTGCCATCACGGGACCCGAAAGCGCTCCGTCGAGACGCCAGGGCCTGCCGGCGCCGAACCTCACCACGGGAGCCAGCCGGGCAGCGCGAGCCGCGGTGCACGGCTACAGCGCAGCCGCGGGAAACGGCTCCGTGCTCGGTGGTTTCCGTCCGGTGCGTGAGCTGCCTGCTGCGGCCGAAAATCCAGCCTCGCAGCCGAGCGCCGGGGGAGGGCGGCACGCTCAGACCGGCCAAGGACGCCGCCGCGCTTCCCTATCAGCCGGCTGCCAAGGACGGCGCGCGCGAAGCCGAACGAAAACGCTCCCCCTCCGCCGCCGGCACCGGGACTCGAGCGCTGCCCCTGCGCCACGACGGCTCCCGCTCCCCCCTGCCCGCACGCCGGGCAGCTCGGGGTTCATGTGCCATCTGGGAACAAACCATTCTGGTTCCTCCACGAATATTGCATCGCTCGGTCTTCCAGCGCCGGAGGCTGAGGAGGAGGATAAAAATATCCGGCTGCCTTCGTGCAGCGGGCTCCGGGGAGCCCCGAGCCCGGCCCTGCCTTTCGCCCTTGCAGGGCTGCTGCCGGGTCCCAAACCACCGAGGATAAACCGGGGCTGTAGATTTAAGTGCACACGTGCAGCGCTCAAGGAAAAGCATCGGCCTCGGGAAGCTCCCGTGAGCTTGCAGCAAAATCCTCCCTTTTCTCTTCCCCCCTAAATCCCACCAGTAGGTTCCCGATCTCTTGCTGGGCCACTGGGGAACCTCACGAGGACGCAAGCACCCGCTTTCTTCCCGACTGGAAAGAAAAAAATTATTTAATAAAAAAAAAAAAAAATGCATTCAGACATTTCTGGAAAATTCTCGGAGCTGTTCCTGCTCCGGGAGTGGGAACGGCCGGGGTGCCGCGCGGATGCTCCCGCTCCCTACGGCCGCAGGTGGCTCGGGGACAGCCTGGAGGCGGGGGCAACGGCGCCAAAGCCCAGCACCCTGCCGCCAGCCCACACCGGGATGAGGGGACACCCCCCCCCCCCGCCCCGGCTCCCTCCCCACGTTAGGTTTTGCGGCTGCCGGCAGAGCCCCGAGCAAGGTTTTCCCTTTCGGCCGCTGCCGCCCGGCTTTGAGCGGGTTGGGGCCACCGGCACGTAAGGAAAAGCGATTTCCCAGCCAGGTGCTGCCTGGCGCGGCACGGCCGGCTGCAAACCGCTGCCCCC
This sequence comes from Rhea pennata, assembly GCF_028389875.1. Taxonomy (NCBI): domain Eukaryota; kingdom Metazoa; phylum Chordata; class Aves; order Rheiformes; family Rheidae; genus Rhea; species Rhea pennata. The sequence continues at coordinate 12,059,573 of NC_084681.1, forward strand.
GGCCCCCCGGCGCCTTTTCTCCGGCGTGGGGATATTGGTGCCTTCGCGGCACCATGGGGACGAGAGCAAGCGGCAGCGGGCTGCAGCATCACGTCCGAGGGGATCCCCAATTCGTGGGTCATTGAAAATGCGGCCACGAAAACTAAATAAAAAGCAATTTTGCACCAGTAATGCGGAGGGGAAGGCGGCCGCTAGCTGCAAGGGAGGGAGGGGGCGAGGCGCCGAGACCCCCGGATCCCACCCGCGCCCATCGCCGCGCTGAGCAAGGGGGGCTCCGACTAGGACGGCGTCAACCCGCTCGGCAACCAACCGCCGCGTGCGAGCACCGGCCGGCGCCGAGCCGAACCCGGAGAGCAGACGGGGCTCCCCCGGGACCCCCAGGGTAAGGTCCAGCTCCCGCCAAGGTCCCGCAGCCGCTCCGGGTCAGCGCCAGCCTCCCGCCAGCTGCGGCTCCTCCTCGGGGGCTTTGCAACCTCCTCCGGTTATTTTAAAAGCAAATTAAGCCTGGCACCGATGCAAGAAAAAAATAAAAATAGGGAAAAAAAAAAGAAAAAAGGCGACGCACGCGCGCCCCGGCGAGCTAATCCGAAGCAGGGCCGCCAGGGGCCGGGCTCGCCGCGGCTGCCTGCACAGCGGGACGAGCGGCGGCTTGCCGGCTGGAGCAGGAATGGCGAAGCTGGGATGCGGGCGGCGAGCGAGCATCGCCGGCCGCCCCGAGGAGACGGCGCTCCGGGCAGCGGGGAGACGCGACGCCGAAGCCCGTCGGTCCAGGGAAGGGCTTTCGGTGCCATTGCGCCCCACGAAATCCGCCCCCGGTTCGCTCCCCCCCCCCCCCCCGTGCCATAGCTGCCCCACTGCGGCGAGGTGCTTCCATCAGGAAAGGGGGGGGGGCGGGAAAGGGAAAAAAATAATCCGCCTCCCCCCTCCCCCCCAACCATAAACCTTTGCAAAATCGCTGGGAATTAGACAACAACAATAAACAAACTCATGTCTCTGGACGCGGGCCCAGCGCGTGCATCCGAGCGCGCAGAAGGTTCCCAAGCCGCCGCGCTCCCCAGCAGACCCCCGGCGGGGCACAGCGGGCACCCCAGCACCCCCCCACCACCACCCAGTGCAGCTCCGAGGCACCGCGGCAGCAGCACCTGGGGGTGCTGGGGGGAGCTGCGGCACCCCCTCACCCACCGGCAGGCTGCTGTATGGGCAAGGGCAGGGGGGCAGGAGGCAGGCAGGGGGGCTGGAGGCAGGTGGGGGGCAGGGTGCAGGCTGGTGCAGGGGGCAGGGTGCAGGGGCAAGCGGGGGGATGGGGGAAGGCTGGTATGGGGGGCAGGGTGCAGGCGGGGAGCAGGGCGCAGGCTGGCGTAGAGGGGCAGGGTGCAGGCAGGGGGCAAGATGCAGGCAGGGGGCAGGGTGCAGGCTAGTGCAGGGGGCAGGATGCAGCCAGGGGGCAGGGTGTAGGTGGGAGGCAGGGTACAGGCAGGGGCCAGGGGGCAAGATGCAGGCAGGGGGCAGGGTGTAGGCAGGGGACAGGTTGCAGACTAGTGCAGGGGGCAAGATGCAGGCAGGGGGCAGGGGGCAGGGCGCAGGCTGGTGCAGGGGGCAGGGTGCAGGCAGGGGCAGGGGGCAGGCAGGGGGCAGGGCGCTGGTAGTGCTCAGGCTGGTGCAGGGTGCAGGCTGGCTCAGGGGGCAGGATGAAGGAAGGGGCAGGATGCAGGTGGGGGGCAGGGCGCAGGTAGTGCACAGGCTGGTGCAGGGTGCAGGCTGGCGCAGGGGGCAGGGTGCAGGCAGGGGGCAGGATGCAGGCAGCGGGCAGGGTGCAGGCTGGTGCAGGGGGTAGGGTGCAGGCAGGGGGCAGGGGGCAGGCTGGTGCAGGGGGTAGGGTGCAGGCAGGGGGCAGGATGCAGGCAGGGGGCAGGATGCAGGCAGGGGGCAGGGTGCAGGCTGGCGCAGAGGGCAGGATGCAGGCAGGGGGCAGGGCGCAGGCTGGTGCAGGGGGTAGGGTGCAGGCAGGGGCAGGGCGCGGAGGGGCAGCGGGGCGAGGGCGCAGGCGGCGGGGCCGCGGCGGCCCGTGCCTACCTGCCCACGGTCTGGTTGGCGAGCTGCCGCATGCGGTTGAACTGCTTCTTCATGGTGGCGGCGGCGCGGCCGCCTTCACGCGGCGGCGGCGGGCGCGCAGCGCAGAGCCGCGGGCGCGCAGCGCAGAGCCGCGGGCCGGCGCCGCCGCCGCGCCTCCCGCATCCTCGCCGGGCTCCGCGCCGCGGCCGCCGCGGGCTCCGCGCCCCCCGGCCGCGGCGGCGGCGCTGGGAAATGTAGTCCGGTAACCGCGGCGCCCGGCGGGGACGGGGCGGCCTGGGCGCCGCCGCTGCGCAGCGCCGAGCCCGGGCGGCGCTTTGCGCGGCCGCTGCTGTGCGCTGCGCTGCGCTGCGCTGCGCTGCGCGGGGCGGGCTGCCGCTGCCCTGCCGCGCCGCCCCTGCGCGGCCCCCGCGCTGCCCTGCCGGCGTTTCTGAAGGCGACTGCGCTTCTCCGTCTCCTCGGGAGGCTCTTGGGTTGCAATAAAAAATAAATAAAATAAATAAAAAAATAAAAAAGGCGCCCATCGCTGGGGCAGAATAACAACCAGCCTAGGAAAAAGGCCCGCTAAAGCTCTTGGAAAGCACTCGCGTCCTTCCCGTCCTGCTCACCCCCCATCCCACGGTCCCAACCGGGCGCTTGGAGATGCGCTGAGAGCTCATCAGCCAAGAGCTGCCTGAAGAAGCAGCCCCACGCCGGGCGGGCTGTGCAAACAGCCGCGGTGCTGGTGGTGACCCAAATCAGGCGGCGAAGCGCCCGCGCAGCCCTTTCATCCAGCTGCGGCCTCCACTTCGAAACCACCCTTCAGTGATAGCACCTCTCTTCCTCCATGACACACGGGCACTGGGGCAACTTGAAACAGAATTGTGCTAAAATAGCATCAAGCATCTTGAGTTCTGTCTTTGACCCTTCAAAACTTGAGGCTGTTGCCTCAAGGGTGTTTCTGCATGTATGGGGATCAGCCTCAGTGTTCCCATCCGCAGAGCGGGACAGAGATCGGCTGAGAAAGGAGCTCCATGGTGACTACGAGCACTTCTGCAGCCTCTTTTAACGCCAGCAGGATTTTCTGGTGGTCAGCTGTTCCCATGAGTTAGTCTGTTAGGTGCACTACAGATCAACAACAAAAACTAGATGATAGGATGCTGCAGCTGCTATTTTAGGTAGTCCCAAATCAGCTCTATAGATAGCACTTCCTCCGCTGGCGCCAGGGTGATCCTGCACTGCAAGTGCCGTGCGTGGCTGAGAAACACACAGAGAGGTGCTGACGTCCAAGCAAAGATGCCTGGGACGGGCAACAAACTGGGCAAGCAGACGCCTTGTTGCTGAATTCCTAAAAAAAATGAAGCTATCCCCAACTATGCTCATTTCTGCTCCCTGGAAACCCAGGAAAAGGAAAAAAAAAGATGTTTGTCTAATGGAAAAAGCCAAGAAGTTTCACGCTAAGAGCAAGAGCTGTCCTCAGTGGACCTTGCTGAGGTTAGCTTTTGCAACTCGGATGATATGCTAGACCCCGTGATCCCCAGAGTCCGCTGCGCTGGGCGACCGGTGCAGCCGGCTGCTTAGCTGGAGGTTTTCTCTCCCTTTCCTGGGGTAACCTGAGGACCTTTCCAGGCTTGTAGGCTTGGAGTATTTGCAAAACAACGGTCCTCCCCCCCCCTCACCATTACGATTTGTTTGCAACATCTGTAAGCTCCTTCCCGGTGTTTATATCCTCTCCTAAACAAACATCTCCACGCCGAGAGCGCGGCGCTAGGGGCAGTACCAAACCCCTGCGTGCTGCCTGGCATCCCCACGTGCCCGCGGGCTGCTCCGCGCACCCGCCGGCAGCACCGCACCGAAACCCCACGCTTTGCCTTCTGGCAGCCCCCGGCACCTCCGCTCTTACAGGCTCTTCAAACCAGCCAACCCCCAGGGGTGTTTTAACGCGGGTCCAAGCACGCGGCACTTACAAACTCAGCCGGCTTGGGCTACCCTGCGGTAACGCAGCCGGAGCTGTTCTGGAAGGAGAGCAGATGTTCTCAGTTGCTTATTAAACACCAGAGGGTGAAGAGGGGCGTTTAAAGTGACTGAGGCATGTCTGAGATTTGCCAGGAGGACCACTGTGGCAAATCAACAGTAACATCCGTGGAAAAAATATCACTATTATTAGTAGCTCGAGGCTTAAATTAGCCCTGGGGGTATGTGACTCACTGATGGTGGTGGCGTTTGCCCAAACCCACCCTGACTTTGCCTGTCCTATATTCCCTGGCCCTGCAAGCCAGCTTGTGTCCTGGCACTTCACCCCGTGAGGGGCTTTGCCTCTCCCCAGGCCTTGGTCAGGCCCCATCCTGGTGTTTCCAGGGGTATCTGATTGCCCAGGGATGAGGTTGAGGGCTTTAAAGCTGGCCAGGGCCCATGGGGGAGCCCCGCGATCTGCGCTGGCGGCTGCTGGCCGGAGCATCTCTCCCCTCCGAGATGCGAGCGTGCCGGCGCACGCAGCCTTTCCCGGCTCCGGCTGCGAGCCGAGAAGGAGGCCGTGTGCTTCGGAGCGGCGACTGCGCTCACGCGGACATCTGGTGCTAAATATAGCTCTCGTCGCGGAAGAGCGAGCGCTGAGATCGGGCACTGCAGGCTCGCCGAGACGGCGGGGGAAGGCGGCTGGGCTCCCCGGCGCTGCGGCCGGCTGGGCCGCCGTCGAGCGCGGGCCCCCGGGAAGGCCAGTTTGTCCCATCCTGGTCGCTGTGCATGCGGTACCGCGGGCTGCTGGACGTGCGGGTCCTGGCAGCGCCCCGGGGCAGCCAGCTGCTGCGGAGCGGAGCAAAGCCGTCCCGTCACTGCTAGCGGTGCCACCTGCCCGCTCGCTCGCGCGGGGTGACAGCCCTGCAGCGCTTGGCTCTCCCGCTCCCGGCCTTGTCCTGGGCGCTTGCCCAGGAACGCAGAAAAGAGAAGCTGGGAGGGCTTGTCGGGCTCCCGAGAAGATGCAGAGCTCAGGTCCCCACGCAGCAGCCAGCCCCTGGGCCGCACTGCCCCGGGCAAAGCTTCCGCGCAGACCTCCTCGAGCGGTTGTGGGCTCCACAGCTCCACGAGCTGCTCCGTCCCTTGCTCCGTGAATCCCTCTAAAGGAACCAAGCTCACCACCCCTACCGGGAGCGCAGCGGTTTGGGAGTCCAAAGGGACAGGCTGGGGTTGCTGGTCTTTTGTGGGCCCAGCCAGGAGGGGAAGAGCCCATGTCCCTTTTGTGGGACCCAAAGCTCCTGGGAGCCCTTAGCTGCCTTTAGCTGCCCCCCCCGGACCGTGCATCGGGGTGTGATCAGCTGTGGCTGCAGCAACTGCTCACCCCTGGCAGCACAGTCTCCACTTACACACTACTGACCGCTTCCAGCAGTAAAGGTGTGTGGGACCAGGGAGGTCTCACATCAGCAACGAACAGCCCGTGACAGTGACCCAGCGTGCGCATCGCTCTCCTGACTGCAGCAACGGGAGCCGGGCAGGGAGGCTGAGCCCAGGGGTGCCTCTCATCTTGAGGCTGCACTCAGGATGGAAGACAGTTTACAAAGTTTCTCCTTGCCTAGCACTGGGACTTTGGAGGCTCCCTCCAGTCACTCCTTTGCTGAGAGCAAAGGATGACAAAGGTGTTCAAGGGTTAATCTCCTCCCATGCACATTGCTCCATGCTCTGGCATCTTAAATTAGTTGTTTCTCTGCCCTCCTTAGGTGTTTTATATATTGGTAATGTAACTGGGTGGTGCAGTCCCCTGAGCACACTTCCAAAGCACCACTGGGGATTTCAAATGGATGGGAAGTTTGAGATCTCCTTGAGAGAGCCCTTCCAAGCAAGTTTGCCATTTAGGACTTCCCTGATTCCAGAAGCAAATCCCTCCTGCTTTCTCCTCTGGGCTTCTCTAGCCACAAGTGTATTTACAGAGTAAGTTTATTGGTGGGTTCCTTGTTCTACTTGACATAGATGTATCATGAAGACACTTGAGGCAGAGGCTGGTTCAACGGAGGAGATGGCCTGTCTTAGAGTCTGGGACTTTTGCATCCAAGGAACTCCTGGTGTCTCCCTCACCTCAGCTAGTGCAGGCTGCATGGTTTCCTATCTTTATTTTTCCAATCTTATTTATGCAATTAGTCCTTTGTGGGAAAGGGGAATATTTCATGGGGGTGTTGGAGTGTGGGCGCAGGTGTAGGTGCACACATGACTTCTGTGGCACCTCCCATGCAGGAAACCAGCTGCTTTGAAGATTTACCAAGAGCCATGCATGTCTGGTTTGTGGTTCCCTCTATGTCACATTTTGAGTCATCGCTGAATAGAGTCACTGTTTTACGACTTTCCATCGGAGCAGGAAGGGTAGCCCCAGTGCCACTCACGGATGTGACCCTGGGAAAACCGCTGCATGACACAGTACTGAAAGGGAAAAGGGAAAGTCAGGAGCAAGGGCAATGCAACGCAGGGTTTTTCATCTATCTGAGATATGTCACTTGGTTACCAGGGCCCTGCGTGCAGCAGGCCACCGGACGAACCCCGCTGGAGCTCACCTCCAACGAAAGCCGCCGCATGGGGTAGGGCTGATGGCAGCAGATGGACGATCTGGGTTTGCTCGCCCAGAGAGGAAGGGATGCATCGCAGCCTGGACCAAGAGCGGCCAGGGAGAGCTGGCTGAGCAAAGCGAGCAGGGCTCCCCTGCAGCTCGGAAAGCACTCGCCTCTCCGATTTATTCCCATGCAAGTGAAAATAATTATCTTGTCTCTCTATGCACTAAGAAGCAGTGAAGGAACAAATTCCCAAGCTGTGGGGCTCCTCGTTACCTTGCCGGCCCGCTGTGACTGCCCTGAAGCCGCTTGCCCAGCGAAGGTGGAGCCCTCCTGCCCGTGCCATCTGCTCGCCTGGCTCTGCAGTGCCGTCCAGGGCTCCCTCCAGCGCTGCAGATGGCCCCGGACCTGCCCCTTTTGGCTGAGGAACGATTCAGCTCTTTGGGTCAATGCTGCTTCGGACCAGCACCGGGCACGGGTGATACGGGCGGGTGAGCGATGGAAGCAGCGTTCGGAAACGCCGATGCACGCGGCCGCCACTGCCCTTGGTTGCGGCAGGCCTGCGGCGGGCTCCAGCATCCCTGGAAGATCTCCCTGGGGCAAGGCGACCCCCTGAAAGGTTGCTTGCAAGGGCCCTTCCTGCCACTTTTATCTATTTATTTATCTTTTTATTTTAATTTTATTTATTTATTTTGTTTTGTTTTTATTTAGTTATTTTTGTTGCCACACCAACAAAATACGTTATGTTACTGTTTCCAGAGATCTGGAAAGATGCCAGAAAGCCACAAAGACAGATCCAGGTCTGTTCCTGTAGGTCAAGTCACCTCCCAGGCACCTTCCCCGGTCACTTCTCCCTGGCCACAACCCCACAATTGAAAGGAAGATGCTGCAGATGCAGCAAATTAATGTGCATATTTAACTCTTGGGAAAACAGCAGAAGGTGGGTGTCTGCAGGCAGCCTGGCCGTCGCGCCCTGCCTGGGGTGCTGAGCCCCTCCGTGCCGCGGCTGGATCTCTTTGCAGCTCCACAGACATGCTTGGGAGGCTCGAAGCATTGCGCTTGGCAGCATGGAGCGCAAGTGCTATTTTTTCTCCTCTCTTCCCCAAATTAGCGTATTTTAATGAGCTTTAGAGATGTGGCAATTGCACGTACGCCCAAAGCAAAATGAACGGCACGGGTACGTGGGCCCTTGATAAGGACACGGTGTGTTTGCAGTGTGGTGATGGAGAAGGGAGGGATTTCTTTTTTTTCTCATGATAGAGCATCCAGAGAAAAATTATTGCTGGAACAGGAAGATTTCAGGGCAATGCAGCCCACAGCTGCTCGAATTTAGAAATTCAGTTTATTTTACATCCTTTAACATTTTTCCTAACAGCTCGCTGATATCCCTGCTGCGATCCTCATCTTGAGAAAAGGGAGAATGGGTGCACGGAAGGGGTAAGCTACTCGTGCTCTGCCCTTGCCAAGCGTTTCTGGATGCTTGGCCTCCGGGCATGTTCCTGCAGCGAGGAGGTTGCACAGCAGCAAAGCTCCATCCTCGTATTTAAAAACAGAGCACCGTTTGCTGAGAGTGGGGCCAATTGCACTGGCCACTCTTGAGTACCTGGAGCAAACGTGTGGGCACCAGCAGGCTGGGTGGCAGAGGAGATGACCCTTTCCTGGGGTGACTCAGGACACAGAGTCCACGATCATGCTGGCACGAATCGCACCCCGTTCTCCATGATCCAGACCCCGCACGGGCAGCGTAACCCGATCCCTCAGCGTCGCAGCGAGCCTTGCTCTCGAGGGAACCCCGGTGCGAGATTAGTGCTGCGTAATGAAGCAGGCGGAGGCAGGGTGGGAAGCGCGTGGCGGGACTGCACATCTGCCGTGGCAGCCCCTCGCTCCCGGCGCTCCGAGCTGGATCAAGCCCGCATGCCCACCAGCGGCGCTGCACTGGCATTGCGGGCAAGCGAGGAGAAGATTAGAAATTAAAAAGCGATAGGAAGGCTTAATTGCATTTTTAGGCTCAATTGCACGCTCGAAGCTTGAGTCCATTTCCCATGGTGGTGACGAATTTCCACTAGTTCCTAATTTATCCTGCTTATTTGAACTGTTTCTGTTTGTGTGGCTCAGTGCGTAGTCGAAAGTATATGTTCACCCCACAAATCAGGATGCATGTCTAGGCCAACTATAGATCATATATAAGTATATAAGTATAATAGATATCCTTGGTCACTTCACGTCACGGTAGACTTGTGCTCACAGGTCTGAGCACCTTTGCCCCTGTAGTAAAGTTATGGTCACCAGGATGTGTACAAACTCTTGCTGGGCAGACGCCTGCTTCTATCCATCGAGTTGCCTGATTTTAACTCCGTCCTGCATAATGCCGTATTCCTTCATTCCTACAACGGTTGCTCAGTGCCTGGCAGGATGCGGCCCAGTGCCTGGTGTTGGCTGTTGTGTCCCTAGCTCCAGCCTTACATGGGCTTGCAGCAGCCTCCATGGGCAGGTTGCCTCCGTCGGCTGGTGTGTGCGTGGGGCGAAGGCAGGTCGGTGCCCAGCGGACAGCGACGGCTGCTGGACGTGAGAGATCCAGAAGACGAACGTTGGCCTTTGCCTCCAGCAGGCCGTGCCATGTCACCCTGGAGGGCGGTTGATCCTGCAGGGCAGTTCAAAGTCTACTCTGATTTTCCTTCCGTGCAAACTCTGATTAACTGATAAAATCTCCCTTTCCCTTTCCCTTTCCCTTTCCCTTCCCTTCCCTTCCCTTCCCTTCCCTTCCCTTCCCTTCCCTTCCCTTCCCTTCCCTTCCCTTCCCTTCCCCTTCCCCTTCCCCTTCCCTTCCCTTCCCTTCCCTTCCCTTCCCTTCCCTTCCCTTCCCTTCCCTTCCCTTCCCTTCCCTTCCCTTCCCTTCCCTTCCCTTCCCTTCCCTTCCCTCCTCTTCCCTTCCCTTCCCCTTCCCCTCCCCCTCCCCCTTCCCCTCCCCCTTCCCCTTCCCCTTCCCTTCCCTTCCCTTCCCTTCCCTTCCCTTCCCTTCCCTTCCCTTCCCTTCCCTTCCCTTCCCTTCCCTTCCCTTCCCCTTCCCTTTCCCCTTCCCCTTCCCTTTCCCCTTCCCCTTCCCCTTCCCTTCCCTTCCCTTCCCTTCCCTTCCCTTCCCTTCCCTCCCTCCCCTCCCTTCCCCTCCCCTCCCCTCCCCTCCCCTTCCCCTTCCCCTTCCCCTTCCCCTTCCCCTTCCCCTTCCCCTTCCCCTTCCCCTTCCCCTTCCCACATGAAAGGGAGCAAAATGACCTCCTGGCATTACCAGTTAACCATTGTCCTTTCCACGGCCGTTTGCAACGCCTGGATTTTGTTCTGCTCTCTGACACTTTGCCACAGTCATACCAATCACCTGCTGTTAAAATTAATGACATTAAAGACTGGAATTAGGTTGGGAGTGGCATTTACTTAATACAAATGCAAATCACTTCATTTTCCTGCCTAATGTGTGCCTTCCTATTCAAAAGTTGTTTGTGAAGAGTTGTTTGTAGTAGAAGATGTTATGGGTGTCTGGTTGGTCACGAGGGGAAAAGCATTTTCAGCGTAGTTTTATTTAAAACTTCCTGCAGTCAGTGTGAGAGGGGTTGAGTCTTGGGAAGAAAGAAAGGGAAGGCAGTCAAATATGGAGTGCACTAAGAAATCCTGCTGTGGGCTTGCTTTGCCCATATTTTCAAGCATGTCGGTCTTAGCTTGCAAGCCCTGCTTTTCCGCTCAGCACCCCATGCCCCTCTCCGGGAGCTGATAGCTGTCAGAGATGGCTTTGAACAGGGCTGGGATCTCTACTTGATCGCATCTGCCCTCCCTGCAACAGGACCAGCCTCCTGGGTCCAGGAGCGACAGCTCAGAGCTGCAACCAGCTGCCAGGGTGCTTTGAGATGTTTTATGGGCATAAAGATCCACTGGCAGTTGGATAAAGCTGTCTTCCTCCTTGTGGGGTGAAATGCCATGTGGAAAAACAGACCAAGCCATCTGCTTGGCTTAACTGAAATATATGGAAGAATCAAGGAAGAATCCAGGGTTCTTCTAGTTAAGGCCAAAGTTGAACTCTCGGAAGTTATTTGTAAGCTGATGGCATAGCTCAGTGCCTTTGCTCAAAGGCTGTGACAGGGATGGGAGCACTAATCTGCTGCTATGGGCCAGCAAGAAACCTCTCCTTCAGAGTAACTCGGAGAAAACGGATGTAGCTATGTATGGCCCCATAGAGCCTGACCATCAGAGCAGGAAGAAAGATTGGAGCAGCCAGAGAGATAACGGCATGATTTATCCTGGGAGCGTTTGAGGCTGGCTCCTCGCATGGTCACAGGTGCTCTGCATCTTCAGTTTTGGAAGTGGGGAGAAGGTAGAGTGAGGAGAGGAGGAGGAAGAGAGATGCTTGGAAGCAGCATTTCAAGCTCAGCAGCTGATCAGGAAGCTGGGCTGCCACCAGGCTGCCTCTGCTTCCCGAAAGGGGGCAAGTTGGGCGAGGAAGCCCCATCTGCAGAGCAGCCGTGCTGTCTGCTGCAGCATCTCCAGCTTTGCATCACCGTTGTTTTGTTTTCCCTCGGTCGGAGGTGAATGCTGCTGGTGCAGGAGCACACGGCTGCTTGGCCGTGTGGGGAAACACGGGGCACGTGTTGCTGTCCTCCTTCCCAACAAACTACAGCTGGGGGCCAGCTGAGCGCACATGCACCACTTCCCTGGCATAATCGTGCTGTGAGTTAAGATCACAAAATGCTAATGCTAGCTGTAATAACCAGCCAAGGCAGATGACTCATCTGAGGAACTAGCAGCCAGCAAGGAATCATGTTTCCATCTTTTAGGAGAGAAAAGATCTTGGCCAGTTTAGCACAGCAGATCCGTCTCCAGAGAGACATGCAGTTGAGTAATAAGCAGCATGACAGCAGCGCTGCAAGGAGCGTGTCTGCAAGGAGCAGAGAGGAAAGGAAGATGGCTCACTGGTGTGTTTGGGGACACAGAGGTCGGGGGAGCCTGTTCGTCCATCCAAACTGCCATCCTAGAAAGCAGAGGTTGCAGCGTCATGGGGGGGTTATCATAGAATCATAGAATCAGTAAGGTTGGAAGGGACCTCTGGAGATCATCTAGTCCAACCTCCCCTTTCAGCAGGGTCACCTAGAGCATGGTAGACAGGGTTGCATCCAGGCGGGCCTTGAATATCTCCAGAGAAGGATCTCTTTGGCAGATCTCAAATGCTCCAGCCTAGGTGCTGTATCTGACAGCGTGCAAACACCCTTCATGCAGGCAAGGGAGTACTTGGCCAGCAAGTCCCTCACTTGGGCTGAGTGTACATCTGGGAACACCAGAGAGATCCAAGGATGAACACTGTCCCAGGAATGGAAAAGGGGATCTAACATCATCCTGCTGCAGAGTGGGAGGAAATGATGGGCATTACAAATGACACTCTCTGTGTAATTAAGGCTGAACTCCGATGCAGCGAGTACTGCTGTGTTATTAAGAGTAACCGAAAATACCCTCAGTTTAGTCATTAACTGGACCAGGGTATTCAACAAACAGATGCAGTACATGCAGCACCTTGGTGTTTCACTCCTCGGCTTGTGGAAGGGAGAAAGAGAGAGAGACAAAAATGGTTTTCAGCTGTTTTTATGCGTGCTTCATTCTGTGCAAGCAAGGCCCTGGAGCGAGCAGAGCACCTCCAGATCACCGAGGCTTTGGGCTGCTGACAAGAGAAAATTGCATTAGGATAACAGTAATTGCCTTAGTGTAATATAAAGCATGCTCTAAGCCAGCAGAGTTAAAGCACAAGATCAGCGGAACCTGCAGGCATTTATTTAGCTCTCTTTATACCCAAAGATGGGATCCAGCACTAGACAATATTGTTTAACATCTTCATTAATGACCTGGATGATGGGGTGCACCTCAGCAAGTCTGAAGATGACATAGAACTGGGAAGAGTAGTCTGGTGGTGCTGCTGTTCAGAGGGACCTCAACACGGTGCAGAAATGGACCAAGAGGAATGTGAAGCTCATCAGATGGAAATGCAAAGCTGTGTCATGGGGAGGAATAACAGGGGAATACATGGAATATCTGCTGGGGCAACTGGCTGGAACTTGGGGGGAGGGGGAAGGGGGTGCTGGGGGTCTTGGTGGACACCAAGTTGGGCATAAGCCCGCAATGTGTCCTTTTGGCAAAAATGGTTAATGGTATCCTGGGCTGCATTGGGAAGAGAATTGCCAGCAAGCTGAGGGAGGTGATCCTTCCCCTCTACTCAGCTCTGGTGATGCCACACCTGTAGTGCAGGGTCCAGTGCTGGGCTCCCTGGTATGAGAAGGACACAGAGCTACTGGAACAGCTCCAGTGAAGAGCCAGAAAGACGTTTAAGAGATTGTAGTGTCCCTTGTATGAGGAGCTGAGACAGCTGGGAATGTTCAGCCTGGAGAAGAGAAGGCTCTGGAGCATCTTATCAGTATAAACATCTGATGGGGGAGATAAAGAAGTCAGAGCTGGACTCTACTTAATGGGGCCCAGCAAATGGACAAGGGGCAATGGCACAAACTGAAAAACAAGAAATTCCACTGAAACATAAGAAAACACTTCTTCACTGTGAGGAAGGATGAGGAACAGGTTGCCCAGAGAGGTTATGACATCTCCATCTTTAGAGATATTCAGACTATGACTGGACATGGTCCTTGTCAGCCTGCTCCAGCTGACTCTGCTTGAGCAGGGGTTGGAGCAGATGATCTCCAGAGGTGCCTCCAACCTTGGCAGTTCAGTGTTTCTGTGATTAAGTTAGGCCCTATTTGATGCCACACCATGAGGTGGCTCTGCACCATGCCTGATGCCCGCCCTGCTCCTTCCGAGGCATTTTAGACAGACTGCATAAAAGCTCTAGCTAAGAAACAGGGATGAATGTTAAGATTTCCTACAGCAGGTCTTCCTAAATCCAATAGCCTGGATATTTTATTGACTTCTTTATTTGACTAGAGTCATTTTCTCATTTTCTCTTGTGTCTGCGTTTCACTGTTTGCCTAGTAGCTTTTCCAAGTACACATCTACACTGAAAAAATACCCCGTAAGCAACGTTTGTTCTCGTTCCTTGAATCAGCCCCTCAGATATATTCTCTGTCTGATCTAATAACACAAACATTTAATTTAGGACTGTGTTTCCTTGGGCTCGCGTGGAGCTGGCCTATGGCAGGCGGGAGCCAGGGTCCACCCTCCCCGCTGCATCCTGGAGCCTGCCAGCCAAAATGGGGCAGTACTGGGCTGCTCTGGTTATTGGTTTCTTCTAGATGTTACTTCCGAAATAAAATCTAAAGCCTCTGGCAAACTCAAAATGATTTTTTTTTATGGAAAAGTCAAAATAATCTTCTCTATTGATCAGAATTACTGAATTCTACCTGAATTTTGCTGAATAAAGCAAAGAAATGGGACACATTTCACCAGGAAGGATGTCACATGCCCTGTGTGTTTATATCTGATCACTTCCTGCTATTCCCATTTTTTGGCTGAAAGGTCTCACAGGCTGTTCCTGAAGTGATACCCAGGCTGGTGACGGAGAAGTGGACTTGCAGCAGTCTGCTTTTCCCCAATCTCCTGCTCTCCAAAAGCACTCGTATGACAATTTGTAGAAAGACTTTCAGTTTTAGTTGACAACTCTACCTTTCCTTTTTTAATTATTTTTAATTTTGCACATTTCACAATAGACACAATACTGAAATCATTTTGAGGGTCTTTTGGTTCAATCTATTTGATACTTTATGAAAAAGGTTTACAGCAAAGTCTCGAAAAGTGGTTCAAAAAGACAAATACAAAGTTTCACTGTCACTGCGAGTACATATGTTTTTCTTTTGAAATTGCTTATCTAGTGACCTGGAGCCATGAACTCGCACCACCCAGGCTGACTTCTTTGTTAATAACGCAAAACAATAATGCTTTGTGGTTGTACTAGAGACATTTAGCTTTCAGAACATCTTTGTGACAATGGATGGGTCATGCTGAAATGTTATGGGTGTCCAAGCATTTGTCCATGGGGTCCATCTGTTGCTTTGGAGCCTGCCTGAACTCTGGCTCCAGAAGAGGGAATTTCCCCTTGCACTTAGACTTTGCTACTCAAAGTAATCTCCATGACTGCTTTTTTTCCTCCTTTTTTCCCTGTTGTTTGAGTCTGTAGTATTATTCAGCTGCCACAGAAAGAACAGTGTCAGTCACCTCAGGGCTGTTCACCCCAAAAATCAGGTCACTACATCATGTCCCTGAGCAAAGCTTCCTCTCTTGCAGGTGCCAAAGCCCGGAGTTTCAAATCAGGCATGGGTGAGTAGAGACAGGATGGGGAAAGAGAGTGATTAATGGTCACCTCCTGGCCTCAGCTACGGGACTCCAGACCCCCCTGCCAGGATCAGTTTCCTCCAAAAAAATCCCTGTCACTGAGTGTGCTCCTGGTGCTGGTAGAGGGAAGAGTGACCTCCAAACCCTGGCAGCATGGGGCAGCCTAGGTCTCGAGGGGAAAAAAATGAAATATTGAAATGGAGCAGTCTCAGGGCTGCGGGAGGTTCAGCTTCACTTTAGCTTTTTAGCTAAGCACCGTTAGCTTTTTAGTGATGTGGAGATTTGGTGCTTTTTGTCTAAGGAACCGCAGTGCAGTCGCGTGAGTGCATCCTCCAGCGCCCGGCAGAAGGAGCCCCACGCCGGGCTGACCTGTGCCGGCAGTGGGAAGGGTTTCACCCCGCAAAGGCTGCTGAGCCCTGCCCGCTGGCTGCAAATTGCCCCGCTACATGGCCAAAAAAGGGTGCAAGTGCAGAGTTCTGGCCATTTCTCCCAGCTTTGTCCAAAGGTTGTCCCGGCTTCTTGCCCTTTATCCAGCAGCAATGAGCCTGGGGCTGCGGCCTTGCTGGCAGTGAGTGTGGTAATTCAAGCTCCTCATAAAATATCATGCAATGCCCTCTGCTGAAAGGCCAC
Organism: Rhea pennata; assembly: GCF_028389875.1. Classification (NCBI taxonomy): domain Eukaryota; kingdom Metazoa; phylum Chordata; class Aves; order Rheiformes; family Rheidae; genus Rhea; species Rhea pennata. The sequence continues at coordinate 12,075,082 of NC_084681.1, forward strand.
TTCCATTGCAGGCGCTAACCTGGAATAAAACCTCCTCCCTCTTTTCCTCCAGCCCTGTCCTCCAGGAGAAATCGCATCCTTTGCAGTGAGCTGCCTTGCTCTACCCAGCTGTGGGAGTGGGTGGCCTGCGAGGCAGCGCCGGAGGAGCTGTGTTCAGAGCGAGCAGCTCGAAAGCAGGCCTAGCTCCATCCCGGCAGCAGCCCCAAGAGGTCAGAGAGCCAGGGCAGCAGCTAGCCTCAAACCTCCAACAAGCCCAAGAGCTTCTGTTAACGCTCCTCCACGCTACAAAACGTTTTGTTCGATTTTTCCAAGCGGAAACTCCAAATCTTTCAGTAAAACTGTACTTTCCCTCAGAACTGGCCTACTTTCCAACGGAAGCTATTTAATGGAAAATTCTCAATTAACCTAAAACTATCAGGCAGATGAACAGTCGAGCATGACCCGTCGCTGGGGGTGCGCTCTGCCAAGCTGAGGATAGCCCTTCCCGTTAGGAAATCATCTCCCTCCTTGGTCACTGCACTAGCAAGAAAGGCAGTGACGAGAAGGGCAATAACCCAGCGATGACCTAAGGGTTTCACCAGGACGGTGACAACTTCTTGCATTGAAGGTCACCGAAAGGGAGCACCAAAAAAAGAGGGATTCATCAGAGTGGGCTAGGGAAAGCTTTTATCTCCCTGGCTGAGTCCATGCGGGGTTTTGCAATGCGGAAGTCCAGTGTCAGAGCTCTTTCCAGTCCGTGTTACAACTGGCCTGAGGTTTGTGCTCAGTCAGGAAAAGCCAGAGTGTTTATGTCACTGACCGCCCATTGACCGGCCAAGGGGTGAGTGCAGGAGAGTTAACCTCTGCAGCCGGGACCGGTGGGAAGGGCTGTGCTATATAGGGCGTGGGGGAAAGGCAGAGACAGAGCAGAGCTCAGCTCCCTTCTGCTCACTGCTCAATCCTGATTTTTCCGTGGTGTGAGGAGCCCTGCTCCATGGTGACAGCCAAAAATGGATGCTGGGACCGTCGTTACTCTTTTCTTCCTCTCCATCTTGTGTCTTCTGCTCTGTCAAAATAATAGGAAAAGAAGTCAGCTCCCTCCAGGACCGACCCCATGGCCCATCCTAGGCAATTTATGGCAAAAAGATGTCCTACCCCTCTACAATTCCCATGAGAAGGTAAGAAATCAGCTCGCAGCATTGTACCAGCTCCCTGCCGCTGGCAGGGCAGCAGGAAAGAGAGCAGCAATATCCTATGTCAAAATAAAAGGGGAATCATATGAGTCACTCTTTTTTCCTCCTTCCTTTTTTCTGCCTCTTTCCCTCCATCCTTTCTTGCTCTGTCAAAATATCCTAAATCTCTGCTACTTGGAGTATAATCAATACTGTTGTTTACGTCCTTCTCGTGCTTTAGTAGGACCCATGGAAGTAACACTAATCCTTTTTTGGTTCAGCAAAGCATTTAATCCTCTCCTGCCTTCCAGAGTCACTTTCCAGCAAGATCAGACGAGCTTTAAAATTCACAAAGTATCAATGAGAACATAACCTCCCCGGGGCATGGCTGGGGTGGTGGGAGTGAGGCAAGAACATGCTGGTAGCCTCAAGAGATATGCTCCTCATGACCAGCACATCTCCATGCTGCCCACGTGTTCTCCAGCACTGCAATCTCTAGGCAAAATTAAAAATTAAATTAATCACTGAGATGATGCTATAAAAGCCTTGGGTCTTGGTGGTTCTAACACGGAAGTTTCTCAAGAACTTCAGAGGAGCCTTGCTGGAGGCTTTGTTTCCCCAGGCATTGTAGCTCATGCCAGCTGGACGCAGTTTTGTGAGGAGGATTCCCAGGCACAGCGCTTGGGGATACGCTTCCCGCTCTGAACTGCTGCAAAGACGACTGGCAGCTGCTGTCCCAACACGAGGTGTGATCAGATCTCCATACTCCAGCCAAGCCGAAAGCATGGGGCCCTTTGTGGTGAAATCAGCTCTGCGTAAGGGCCAAGAGGATGTATTGCAGCTGAGCACTGAGAGCCTCTCTCTCTCAACTCTCTGTTTCTCCTAGTGCTCCAATTCTGCTCTGCTCTTGAAAACCAAACTCCCATCCTTTCGTCTCAGCTTTGTGGCCTGGAGGTATCCAAGGAGCCTAGGGTAACATCTCAGCACCTAATTTATCACACCTTTTCCATACTTCTTCCCCCAGCTCAGGGAGAAGTACGGCCCCATGTTCACTGTCTGGCTGGGACTGAAGCCAGCTGTGGTGCTCTGTGGGTACGAGGTGGTGAAGGATGCTCTGCTTGGTCATTCTGAGGAGTTTGGAGGGAGACCTGAAATACCTCTTCAGGTCCATGTGTCAAAAGATTACGGTAGGTGCTTCGATTTCTTCTTTATTATTCTTTGGATGAGCACAAAGTAGCTGATTGCAGCTGGCCAGTGAATGATTACATGTATGATGAGGGACTCAATGCCCAAGATTTCAAAACCACGTTTCCTATTTCGCAAGTCCTTCAATCTGTTACATCTCTTATCTGAGGACAATATTAATTCCTATTAGATAACTCCTACGAATGCAGACTTCTGGCTTTGTTTTTAGTTTCTTCTGGGATGCTCATCCTTTCAAGGATGCTGTGCACACACCAGGGTCAAGTTCTGGCTTAGTGCTCTGTTGCTCCTCGGTCGGATTTAGCACAGGAGTCCTCTGTTCTCATGGAGGAGCTAACGTACTGGCAGCTGAGTAGCTTCCATTGCTTCCTCTCAGGTTTTATCTCCACCAACGACAAGAAGTGGCGCGAGCTGCGGAGGTTCACGCTCAGCACCCTGCGGGACTTTGGGATGGGGAAGAACACCATGTCACAGCGTGTGCAGCAGGAGGCCCAGCATCTTGTGCAGCTGCTAGCAAGCTTCAAAGGTGACATAGGTCCTGCCCTTCCTGGCTGTTGGGGCAGTGAGAGAACACATGACAGCCTTGTAGGACAAGTCTGATCCCCAGAGCTATTTGCAGCTGCTGATGTGAACAGTTCTTGTTGAGAGAGGACTTAGACTGTCCTTCCATACTGAGAGAGGGCAGTGAGGATGTCAGTCCAGTCATGGTTGTGAAAGCCAGAGTGGGAACTTTCCTCCATGAATTTGTGCACATGTGGAGTGGCCACTGAGGAACTTTTCATGCTCAAAGAACAGAAATAGGAAACTAAACTTCATAGCACTGAGGATGCAAGAACACCACACTGCCCAGGCTGTGCAAAGGGTTCCCACAACAATGAACTTCGGCCAGGGCAACCACCTTTTCTGTTGCTTTCTTATTTTAAAATAAGACAGCAATGATGCCTCCAAGGCCTCTTTAAGGAGTCATTGCTTAGTGCAGAGGCAGAAGAGATGGAGGATTTGGTTGTACACTGGGCACTGTTATGACCCTACTGTCTCCAAAGAGGATGATGAAATAGCAGCAGACTGCACAAATGAGGGGCTGGGTCACTGCACAGAGGTGCTCCTGCAGGCCCTCCAATTCACTGCAGGATGCCAGCAGGGTGCTCAAAGCATCGAGATCCCTCTACTTTCCTCAGTCCCAAATACTGAGAAGGGATTTAGGAGCAGGCAGATATATCTAGGTGTCTATACCTGGGTGAGCTTTTGATCCATCTGTTAGAACTGAAGGGTTCAGCTGAGGCTCAGAGCTAAGAGAAAGGACAGCTGCTTGAAGGAGAAGGGCATTTTCTGAGTGTGAGGCAAATGATTAACTTCTAACTTTTCAATGTCTTTTTTGCTTGTCACTGCAGGGGAGGCCTTTGAGCCAATGATAAATTTCAGACATGCAGTTGCTAATGTGATTTGCTCTGTTGTCTTCGGGAGCCGTTACAGCTACAATGATACAGCCTTTCTGGAGCTATTGGACATGATTGGGAATTATGTCAGTTTTTTCCTCTCCCCCATTGCCATGGTATGTGCTCTTGCTGCGCTCAGTGCCCTCATTTCTGATATATTCAGGCAGTCTAGAGACACTCCTTGGCTTTGGACTAGATGTCTGGCTTTGCCTATGACAGCATTTCTTTGCCAGTGACATTGATGGGACTTAAGCATATGGCTACATTAGGCACATGTTTCAATTCTGTCCCAGATCAGATGGAGGAAAATGTTCTTTGTGGCTCTGATCCAGCAGCTGGACAGCTTCTTCCAGGCAGCCCTTGGGCAATGTCCCCCAAATGTCCATGATTTACATTTTTACAGTTGTCCCTGGAAATAAGTCTCAATGCACCACACCGTATATTCCTGGGAGTTGTCACACTGGGTGCTAGCACTTGAAACCAGACATAAGAGAAGATAGAACAACACCCATCTTTGAGAGAAGCTCTCTCCAGGCACCTGAACCCTCCTGTACCTCTCTTGTCCGCAGGTATATAACACCTTTCCCAGCATCATGCAGCACCTCCCTGGACCACACCATAAAGCCTTGGCAGAATGTGAGAAGCTGAAGGACTACATCCAAGAAAGAGTCGAACATCATAAGCAGACCCTGGATCCCAGCTCTCCTCGGGATTACATTGACTGTTTCCTTATAAAAGCAAAGAAGGTAAAGGTGCAAAAGATTTTCTCTCCTGCTCTAAAATCAGTTTTAATTCTCAAAGGTGCTTAGTAAGGCTTAACCTCTAGCCACATACTCCAGGGTAAGGGTCACAGAGAAGGTGCTGAGGGACTCTGATGCAAACCGAGCAAAGGCAGCACCCCCTTGGCTGCCTTGAAATTTGCCTAGGGGACAAGGGCTGCCCTCAAGAACTGGCTACAGCCTAAAGATAATCACACAACTTGTATTGAATTGCCTCCCTATCACACACTTGCAGGAGAAGAGCAGCCTGGAGAACATGTACAGCAATGAAGATCTGGTCATGTCAGTATTCAGCCTCTTTGGTGCTGGGACAACAACCACTGGCAATGCCCTCGTCTTCTTCCTCTTGGTGCTGAGTAAATTCCCCCATATTCAAGGTAAGGGCACCAAAATGCAACCATTTCCTTTGCCTTAGTAAGGCATGGTGCAGCAAAGAAGCAGACTTCAGAGTCCCAGCCCTGGAGGCTCCTGTTTGGGGACATTTTGCTGTGAGATCAAAATCAGCCTCTGTGGATTGCTCAAGAATGAGATCCATTAAGCAAAAATGCAGATAGGCTAGAGAGCTCCACACATCTTCTCTCACTATCCACTAGGCATTCTCCCTCTTTTCCCTCTTACTCTGCCTGTGTGAATGGCCCTGGATGGACACAAGATAGATGTTCTTGGCAAAGCCTTGAACCTGCATGATCCAGAGAGCCATGCGGGCAGACACCCTACTTTTGGTCTTTAAAAGGGGTTACACTAGGTTCCTCACTCTCTGCTAGGTCATCCTTTGACTCTAGAATAGGTGTATGTAGAGGCCAGTGAGAAATTACTGAAAGCCTTCACAGAGAAAGCACTGCAGCCCTGAATTTGAGTTTTTTCCTCAACTCCCAGCCAAGGTCCAGAAGGAGATCGATGCAGTGGTGGGCACAGACCGTGCTCCCAGCACAGAGGACAAGCTGAAGATGCCATACACCAATGCCGTGATCCATGAGCTGCAGCGCTTCCAGAAGTCCCGCATAGAGAACTTCCCTCGGATGACCACACAGGATGTCAAGTTCAGGGGCCACATCATCCCCAAGGTGGCCTAGTGGTCCTGGGCTCTCTGGCACTTCTGAGGGGAGGAGTGGCATAAAAACCTTGAACAAGATTTGTATTGATCCCTGGACTGTTTGCTCACTTGTAAAGGCCACCAGTCTTTCCCAATCCTTGGTGAGGCAAGGTGGGGATAACCTTTTTGCGGAGGAGAAGAGGGCAGTGAATGCCACAGCTAATCCTACCCACGCATCCCTGCTGCTTGCCTATCCTGGCATACCACCTCTTCCCTCCCTTCAGTGCACACCACTGCCACTGAGATAACCAGCGGTACCTGTGCTGGCACTACTGGTGAGCCAAGCCCAGCCCTCACCCCCACTGCAGATTTGGGTGGCACTCCTGGTTTGGATTTTAATTGCAGGCATTTTTTGCTACACTCACCCCAAAGGACTGCATCCTTGCTTTGGACTTTGTGCAAGGAGAGGGTTTTAAAAATAAATCAGTAGGAGTAAATAAATCAAGGGATAGCTTCTTTCTCAATTTCTGAATGAAACCACAGTTGCACAGAGAGATGGCCAGGATTGTGGGCAAGAGCTGAGCCCCACATCTGTCTTATGTGCCTGGCAGGTTTAAAGTGCAGAGCCATCACCAGGAGCTGCCTCCCAAAGGACACCTATATTCACCTGCCCCACAGGCTGTTCCTCAGCTAGTAATTCTGCTTACCAAAGCCATATGCTGTGATACTCATGTTCCTTCTTGCTTTTCCTGTCTTGTCCCTCTCCTGCAGGACACAGCTGTTATTCCAGTATTATCTTCAGTGCATATGGATCCAGTCCAGTGGGAGAACCCCCAAAAATTTGATCCAGGCCACTTCTTGGATGAGAAAGGCCAATTCAGGAAGCGGGAAGCCTTCATGGCTTTCTCTGCAGGTAACTGCTTAGCCCTGCACATGGACTTTGCTGGGATGCTGCCTGCTTGCTACTGTGCAGTGACTGCACTGGTGGATCTGAATCCACCTGAAGGAAAGTCAGTGTGAAAGGGCTACTGATGTGTGTTGGCAGCAAAGTTATTCCTTTAATCTGGGCTCTTCACTTGCCTGGGTTAGGTTTAGTTCAGTTGGCTAGAGTGTGATGCTAACAATGCCAAGGTCGCGGGTTCGATCCCCGAACGGGCCACTCGCTTGAGGGTTGGACTAGATGATTTCCAGATGTCCTTTCCAAACTTACCAGTTATGATTCTATCCTTCTCCGCGCATGTATTTTCCCTCCAAATGTAGTGATTCCTTCAAGCACTGGATCAAGCTATCTCTTTTTCTCACTGTGCCTCACAGGAAAGCGGATGTGCCCAGGAGAGGCACTGGCCCGGATCGAGCTCTTCCTCTTCCTCACTACACTGCTGCAAAACTTCACCTTTGAGCTTGCCATCGAGTATGAGGAGATAGATATATTCACCCTATGGCTAGAGATAGAGAGACGGGCAACACTGGGCAAATTCCTTGCCATACAACGCCAGGCATGTTATTGAGCAGAAAGCAAATGGCAGAAAGAAGCAGTATCCCCATGTGCTTCTACGTGTGTTCAATTGCTCAGAAATCGGAGAGCAGTGTAAATATGAGCTGTACAGAAGCCAAGATACAAAAAAAAAGGAGGGTTGCTTTGGACTTAGGGTGCTAGACTTCCACTTGGAGCATAAATACTCAGCTCTGCCACCGAGCTTGGAGGTGTCCTTGCTCCTAATCTTAATCCTCCCGTGTCCCAGTAACATGAGGAAGATGGCACTGGTATTCCTCTCCTGTAGCTATTGACTCTAGTTAAACCTTAAGCTCCTTGCAGCAGGGCTGTCTCCAGCTGTAACTCCTGGAGCATGGTGGTATCTCATTGAAGTCAGAGATTGTGAATGCTTCTGTAATAAAAATAACCATCGCTGCTTGATGCTAACAAAGATGTTCTGTTTGTTGCTTTACATCAAGAGAGAGGTGATGTATCCTTTCCACCATCTGAGATTTTCCCAAGGCCACAGCAAGGCGGGGGGCTTTCTATAAGGCAAAGAAACATCCACGGTGTCTCTTGATGTGAAGGCAGCTGTGCTAAGGCTTTCCTATTCCTTCAGAGGGGGTGTATGAACAGGTCACAGCAACCAAGATAACAAGTAGGAGACACCAAACTCTTCTGTTTCTTTTCTTTGACCACACTCAAGCCTGGACTCCCCTTACTTGTTACCACCCGTTTTACACAATGCCTGCAACACCATGAGTCACACTTACTCTGCTCCTCACAACCCATCACGCTGTAATGACGCCCTTGTGAACCACAGTATTGGTCCTCGTAATGTAAAAGATGACACGGGTGGGGAAATGTGCTGTTAGATCTGAGTGTCGTGGTTGAGAAGCTGGAAGAGCTTTGCCACCAAAGTCACTCCTCTTTCCTTCTTAGTAGCGGTCAATGTTTTTTGCACTTGCACTGCTTTGATCAACTGCTAAAATAAAGAGGGCAGCCAACAGACACTCTCTAGGATTTATTCCAAAACATTGATCCTTTAAAGAAAAGGCCTTTACATTAAATAATGCTTCAAAGGGAAAAAATGACTCAGACAGAGGCACACTATGTCCGAGCCTCAGCAATGTTCTAGGCTCTTCCTTCCACTGATGGATGACTCCTGGTTTCTCCATGCTCATGAGCTAGAGCACTGTGTAGTTGGGTTCCTCAGCTGGGTTCCTTTCACGGTTGTGCTGCAGATTCTCTGGCTGGCCTTTAAAAACCAATAGTTTTCCCATTGCCTCCAACTCTTCCAACTGCAAACCTTCCCAGTCACAGGACTTTGACTCTGTCCATTCCACAGGTGTCTACCTTTTCACCTTTTTTTTTCCTGTGTTCTGTGACAGACTGAGGCAGTAAAACATTCAATTTGTTTTCTCTGTGACTTAAATCTTAAAATAAATCTTGTTTATCTCAGGAATTTACTGCTTGCTTCAGAACTTTAACCTGCAGATCTGTAGCTGCAGAGTGGTCTCCCCAAGTGGTCATGTGCAACCTTGTAGCAGCCAAATGGTTTCAGCTGGGGTAGGAGCCCAGTTTGCCATTAAAAGGGCTGAGTTACAGTGCAGAAGAGCTGCAATTCAGGAGGAGTATGTGGAAGAGCAGAGCAGATAAAAATTGCCCAGCTACTGAAGTTGCTGCACTGCTTTGGCCTTTATTTCTGTGCTGTCTTTGATATTGCTCCAGCCAACATGCTCAGTTCTGCTCTGCAGGCGTAAGTGCAACTTGTAAAATAACCCCAGAGGTTTTTTTTGTAAAACATCTGGCAGAGAAGAGCCTGCCTGGTGCTCTAGCCCTCCTGCTCCCTCTGGGCAGCAGGGTTAAGCTTGTTGCTGAGGATGTTGTCCTTGCAGTGGATGGTGAGGCCCAGGGTCTCTGCTGAGGTTGGGACGGGGAGGCAGCGGTGGTGCGGGGTTGCACGATGACCTTGGGGCTGGTTTGGGTGGGCTTTGCCTCACTGGGCTGCTGAGACTTCTCTGTACGGTGGCTTCCAGCAGGCAATCTGCCCCGCGTAGATGTGACTGCTCCTCCTGAAGCCTTCTCGAGGTTGGTAGGATTGGGGCAGGGTACTGCTTGGCAGCCCTGGGTACTCATTGCACCCCAGAGAGCAGTTTCTGGGGGTGAGGGGTGCTGCCCTGTTTGCTGTGAGTATTTGTGATGCCCTCTCAAAGGGATAGAGCCCAGCTGGGAGCGCTGGCTGGTGTCTGCATGCTAGGGAGGAAAATTGCTCCCTAGCAAGCTTTTGCAGCCCACTGCCTAAGTGGGGAGAGGGGGCTTTGGCTTGCTGGTTGTGATGGCATGTGTAAAGCAAAAGAAAAAGCTCTCCGTCTGCATGCAGCTTGTCTCCCACAGGGCTGTGCTGCCGGTAGCATGCACTTGCCTGTGTGTGAGACCCTCAAAGGTGCTTCTTCACACTTGCTTTCGGGCACAGACACTGAAGCTGGGAGGTGAAGGTCTTTAGACCTCTCCAAGGCTTTCTAAGGGCGCTGCAGCCCTGCAATGCCCGGTAGTTCACTAACTGTTGTTACTCACTGTTTGCTTACAACCAGGAGGAATGCCAGCTCTCGTGGGCTGTGAATGCTGGCACATGCAGCTATTTCTCCCCCACACTTTATATGCCACCCCTTCCAATTTAAAAACCTCCCATGTCAGGGCTTGGTCCCTAGCCTGCATTAGATCCACACTCCTGTTGAGCTAAATCATATTTTCACTTGATTTTAAGATGCTGCTTTCCCTTTCCCCTTGGTTGTATCCTCTCCATGAGGAGAGAGAAGGCTGATGCCAATTGTGGCACCACTTGCTGTAGCTGTTCTAGTAGGAAAAGTGCCCAAGCAGATATAAACACCTGCTGCTGTTGTAGTAACTGGATGATTGAGAGCTAAGATCTCTTCTTCGTGACCTGGAAGAGCTGGAGAACTACCAAAAAAGCAGAGTTGCCCAAGATATCTATGAGGGCAAAGCTTGAACTTGCCTATGATGCTTCTGGTCCTCATAAGCCCAAGAAGCAGCCTGCAGCTTCCTAGGGTACAGTCCTCTTCTTGGGGTTTATCCCCTACACGGTAGGTTTTAAATGCTCCAAGGAGACTTCACGATGCTTGCAACGGACACATCAGGGAGGCAAAGATTGTTTCCTAGCTACAACCCAGGAGAGCATTTTCTGTGCTTAGAGAGTAAAATGGGTCACTGCAGGAGGGACTGTGATCTCTGCAGCAGAGAGTGTCAAGCTTTGATTTAATTAGGTAAGCAAGCATGTAGAGACACCTCCCAGCTATGTTTGGTACCAGTGGAAAAGGGTGGTGCTGTTATAACTGGCTACTGGGGTCTACTTCGTTCCAGGAAAACAACTCTCCACTGGGGAGGAATTGTGGAGGATGGAGCTCTGCTCTTCTCTGCTTGCTCTCCCGAAGAGCCACTTAGAAATCGCGGGTGTCAAACGTGACCGTTGTGATGAGCGTGGGGTGGCTGCTTGGGGGCCTGAGCCCATGATACTTCTTGCTTTGTGTGGTGAGCTTAGTCTGCATGCACCAAAGTAAACCGCTACATCTGCCCCGCTCGGATCTCCACAAGAGATGCTGCCATGCAGAGAGCATCCCAGCACTGTCTTTTCTGCTTCTACTTGCCAATAAATTAAAGAGCCAAACAGGTACAGCAGAAACTCCAAACTTGCATTTACTGGCACATACAAAACAAGACCCAGGTACATGACCCAGTAATGCATTTGAGTCTGTCTTTGTGGGTAACCAGTGGGTGCTTGAGGAGGGAGGAACTCTTTGAGGTCTGATCTGCTTTCTTCTGCTTTCCCACTTGGGCTCATCTGCCAAAGAAACTATCTTAGTCTCTTCAGAGGACAGCATTTTGGTAATCTCATTTGTCCTCCTACCTTCTGAACAACAGATGAGCCAGCCTGGTTTTCTCTTATTCTGTGTGTGCTTTAACTCATTAAGTCATTAAATGAGGTCTTCTTTCAACCAAAGGTAGGCTGGGATTCTGGGGGAAGACTAAAAATATATTTGTTTTTGACCAACAAAAGCTGACTGCAAAGTATTTGAGGACTTCGCACAGTCTCTTCTTAAATACTCCCTGGATCAACACTGTTCAATTTTACTTTGTCTCTAGGGCTCTGCCTATAAAAGCAAATATTTCGGTGTCCAAAGGCCAATCATACTCCCACTTTCCAGAGGCTTTTTACATCTGTTTACTTTACTTCCCTGTTAGCTTCTATTCCAGGGCCCCTGCACCACGTGGCTGCCAGGGTGCCCACCTGCCTCCTCATCCTCCCTGCGCAGATAGACCCCCCCCCTCCTTCTCCCCTGGCCTTTTCATCTCCTGGCTGATCATCTCAGGCAGCTGGGGCTGGGCACCTTCCTTCCCATTTTAAGATTCAGCAAACAGTCATCGTAACCACTCTTCTAAAATGGAACATTAAGAACGTGAATAGGCTCTATACAGTCCAAATTCAGTAACTTTAAGATTTGCCTTGCTCTCCTGGGCACAACTCATCAAAACAAGACATGCAAAAATAAATAAATTATATATCTGTGTGTGTGTGTGTGTGTATCTGTATATACATACACACATACATATATAAATGCTCATCGAGTGACACAGCCTTGCTGGGCAGAAATGCTGCCGGAACTGTAAAACTCGGCCGTGTGATTCGATGCTGGCGGGGGCCGTCGCTCTGGCGTGGCGATATTATAGAGGCAATACGGCGGGTGGCGCGGGCGGGTGGAGGTTTACGGTAGCGGGTGTCTCCTAGCAGCCGCGGACGCTGCGAGCTGCGCTCCCGGCTGCGCCGCGCCGCGCTGCGCTGCGACCTGCGCTCCCGGCTGCGCTCCCAGCACTGTGCTGTGAGCTGTGCTCCCGACTGCGCTCCCGGCTGCGCTGCGCTGCGAGCTGCGCTCCCGGCTGCGCTCCCAGCACTGTGCTGTGAGCTGTGCTCCCGACTGCGCTCCCGGCTGCGCTGCGCTCCCGGCTGCGTTCCCAGCACTGTGCTGTGAGCTGCGCTCCCGGCCTCGCTGCGCTGCGAGCTGCTCTCCCAGCTGCGCTCCCGGCTGCGCTCCCGGCACTGCGCTGCGAGTTGTGCTCCCAGCTGCGCTCCCGGCTGTGCTGTGCTCCCAGCTGTGCTGCGCTGTGAGCTGTGCTCCTGGCTGCGCTCCCAGGCAGCGCGGGCTGTGCTGGCTCCTGCTGGGTCGCCATCCTCATGGGTCTCCATGCTACACAGTGCTGAGGCCTCCGAACCTGCAAGTCTCCGTCCCTGCGGGCTTCCATCGTGGGCGGGGCTGAAGCTTCCCAACCTGTGGATCTCCATCCCCAAGGATCTCTATCCCCTGCTGGCCTGAAGTCTCTGAACCTGCAGCCTTCCAAATCTGTGTGCCTGTGTGTCTCCATCTGACAGCAGCTGAGCCCCTGAATCCATGTGCCTTCACCCCTGTGGGTCTCCATCGCATGCTGGGCTGAGGCCTCCAAACGTACAGGTGTCCATCCCTGCGAGCCTCCATCCTACACTGAACTGAGGCCTCTGAACAGGTTTTTTTCCTATGCTGGGCTGAGGCTCCCATCCCCTTGTGCCCCCATCCCTGCACAGGGCCATGCAGGAGGCAGGCAGGTGGCCAGCTGCAGGCTCCTGGATTCCAGGCTCTCTAGTTTGAGCTGCTGTCCCTGAGCTGCACTTGATCCTGGGAGGGCAGCTGGAGCAATGGAGATGCAGAAGTACAGCCTGTACTCTGCTCCTAGTCTGCGATGTGGGAAGGAAACAGACCTTGTGCCCGTGTGTGAAACCTGTGAGACCTGTGTCTTGGCCTGGAGGATATTTTCCACCAAGGAGTGGTTCCTGCGAGCCGGCATGCTCACCCAGAGGAAGTTCCTGCTGGGCATCATCAAGCGTTTTGACAGTTTCAGTTTACTCAGCTACACCGAGAAACTTCTGAGGGTGACTCAGGAGAAGGATTTCACTTATGTGCGCTCCCAAATCAGCTACAGCCTCAGAGATTGGAACATCTCCAGTTCCAATGGAGCTTTAGATCCACAAAGGCTAGAGCAAGAGATGCAGGACACGTGGTGGTGGTTTGCAAAAAGCAGCTACTGGACTAAAACAAACTACATTCTGCTCTTACTGAAACTGTGTGATGCCAAGTTACTGTTTACAGCAGCTGACCTGGTGCGAGAGCAAATTATCCTTGTGAGAACAGGTAAGCAGGATAGTGATGGGAGAGGTGAGCTCCCACGTGCCACCGGGCACTAATATTCACTGACGTCAAAAAGAAATCATAGGGCCAGATCCAGACTCTCTGATTCTTTGTAGCATCAAAAAGTACAGAGTTCTGGGGGGCTAGACGACACTCAGCATAGCTCCAGCGTGTGTAAGCCACGGATGAAACCAATGTGGCAGGATTCACGGATCAGTTACTAACTAGACACTCAAGGTCACAAAACTTAGCCTAAAGCTCTTCCCCTCTTACCTATTAACTTTGGCTATACATAGGATCCATGGGACAAATATTCTTGTCTGAGTCAGGTAAAAGTATATAATATATATGTATATTACATATATTATAATTCCATATTATATATGGAAATATAATGATGTAAGACAGATTTTCAACTATTTTTTTTTTAATTTACTTCTTATCAGGCAGAATACAGTGGACCAAAAAATTGCTTTCACAGCAATCAGGTCTGTGTCCTGCTTCAACAGCTGAAGATGTGGCCCAGGGAACTTTTGTTTTGATCTAGGAGAGACTCCCACAGAAAACTTTCAGTAATAAACAGCATCAAGTTTTCTTTTTGGTTGCTCTGATGCTGTGACAGTTTACCTTTTGGTTTCTGCTGACATTATCAGTGAAGATAAGAAAGACACTGCTCTGCTAGGGGCCACTGGGGAACTATGCTGGATTCCCCTGAACTACACAGTTCCTCTCTATTTCTTTTAGCTGAGACCTTACAAGCTGGCTGAATTTCAGGTAAGGTGAAGGCAACTGCTTTTGAAGCTGGGCAAAGAGGACCTAGCCCTAGAATACAAGTACCACGCTCCAGGGATGGTGCTAAAGATGAATGTAACATTGTCTAGCCATAGGGGCTCAGTTTCTTTTTGTCATCTGCAGCAGTCAGGCAGCTCCTGCTGTTGCTGCTCTGGCCGTTCCCTTCTTAAGCAGATGTTTTATTATATGGAGCAAAATGCTCCATGCAGTGCAAAGGACAACTGCTGAAAGCAGCAGTTCAGCCAATATTAACTATTAATTGTAGCTTTATTTGCCTCACACTATTAACCTTCTGGTTACACTGCAAATCCCATATCACTTAGACCTCTGATCTTTCCAGCTGTAGGAAATAAGTGGGCAAAGCAGAGGGAGTCGACACAAACTGTGCAGGAAACAGGGCCTTCCTGGCAGAAGCACATAGAGCCAGATGGGGCTCAGGTCTGGCAGCTTTACCCTGACCCAAAGCTATCCTCCAAGGACCTACTCTCCCTTGTGGTGCCAGCCTGTATGCAGCTTCAGAGTGCATAGTAATTGTCTAAAAGAGGTGATCATTAAAAAGGAGTATAGCCTACAGTGTGTACAGATGACAACAACGTAACGAAAAAACTTCCTAACGTGAGTTCTCCTGGGCAACAGATCTTAGAAGGAGTGGTTGTCAATTGAGTTCTTTAAGTAATGAGAACCACACCAGAGAAAACACTGAAGAGACTAGTTCTGCATAGGTAGAAGTGATGGAATAAATAATACAACATAATATCCATATTATACACTTAATATACTTTCTATTCTAACTTCTGCAGTCCCTTAATTCAATTTTAAGATGCCCATTGTGATTGTAGATTTTGACTCTTCACTTAATTCTTCCAGATAAAGAAGACACAGATGAATCACCTCCTACAGCCCTAAACAGCGTCAAAAACTACAGTCATCCTCAACCCAGCTGCCGGATTCATTTTGCTTTCCAATCTGTTGACACTTCATCTGCAGCCCTTGCAAGCAGAGTCTCATCTGCAAAAATCAACCAGTTTGGTAATATAGATATCACTACCTGAATATTTAATATTGGAGAAAATCTAGAGTGTTTCTAAGGAACTGGAACATTAACAACTGGCGCTGTCTAGCAACTGTTATTTTCTCGGATCATTTTGCAAAAAGGCAGAGTATATTATGACAATACTTTGCTGGAAAGTTCAAGGAAGTCTGGTACAAGGAGAGATTATGTCATTCAACAGGTGTTTCTTTGCTCTGAGTCCCAAATTTGTTGAGGCGCTGGAAGCGCAATGTTATAGCTGAGATGGAGAATATGGTATGGCCCTTTTGCTCATTGAGTATGGCAAGATGTTTGTTGCTCGGTAAGGTTGAAGGTGTTCCACCAGCACAATCTGAACTCTATAATCCAGCATTGTGGATTGTGTTGCACCTAAAAGCAAGGAAAGCCTCACACCAAGGGTGGTTTCAATTTGACAAAGAGGCTAGAGATGTCTATGGACACCATAAAAAAACCCCAATAATATGAGAAAGGCATTTGCTGTGTTTACTTTTCCGTTACCTTGGACAGGAGAGATTTTTTTTCCTTCTGCAATATCATGAATAAAACTGTATTTTCATGAAAGAAAATCCAATGGATGTAAGATGAGAGGGTCTCACACTCCTTTCAGACAATAGTGCTATGTTCTTGGCACAAGGGTGTTTTGATATTCCTCTTAAAAGATCAGGACAGACCTCGGTCTGTGCTGGTGATTCCTATAGATAGAAGTGGAAGAGGTAGAGAAAGTATCTTCTATTTTTAAGAAAAATGCCACATTGCATTTCCAGCATGCCCAGCTAGGGTGTTCTATGGCATAGCTAATCACCCATTTTCTTCCATCTATGAAGAGCTCTCAATACCTTTCAGGGCAGTGATAGCTGAGAAGAGTTAGCATCCCACATATCTGCACCTTCAAGCCCCGTGACGGAGAGTGTGAATTGTTCTTCAAGACATTGAGTACCCTCTGCTCCCATAGTGTGACAAGGCCCATCATTTTCTTTGGAACTGTATGTTACTGAAGGGATTTTCAAAAGTTGGCTTAAAGCCAATTGGCTCTTGTATTGCATGACTAACAACTGGATCATTAATACAGTCCAAAGCTCAAACACTTATAGCTTGTCAATTCCATTGTCTTCCAGGTGGTCAGCTATCAACAGTGTCTGTCTGTCCCCTAAACAGTGAGTATGTCTTCCAGAAGGGTCCTGGTATGGTGGATAAGTCATCTGTTGTGTCCTCAGTTGCTCCAGGTGCCACGGTGGTTCCGTCATCTCTACAGTCAATCTCCCATATCAACAAGTACAAGGACTTCATTCGCTACCTGCCAATTCACCTGTCCAAGTACATCCTGGGTAAAGGTCCTCTAATTTTCCAGGGATGGTCTCTTCTAAGGCTCAGAGGTGGCCTCTAATGTGTGTAGGGATTAGCCACTCTGTCCTTTTAATTCCTCAGGGCTTCTGGATCGAAAATCCCTCAACACATGTGCAGCTGTGAGTAAATGTTGGGCTTTCCTGGCCAAGGAAGTCAAGAGGGAACATATGTCAGAAAAAATAATACAGGAGGAGATCCTGTTTTTGCAGGTATGGGGTCTGGGCTTCTACTGTTATCATGCACTTTAAAAAGAATATTTTCTCTCACTGCCCAGGCCGTTAGATGGAAGTGCCTTTTCTGGAGGTCACTTCTTGACTTCATCCTGTTCCTTCTTCCTCCTTTCTCATTCTGCAGAGCTAAGCTGGATTACATGTTCATATGGTCATAAGCAAGCACAACAGAATGGGCTTTATCGACATTTAGAGAGTCTGTAGCTTTAAAATTGGATCATCAAGAATTTATAATGAAGTAAACAAAGCTTGGTCAGAAATAAAAATACTAGACTTTCAGCAGCCAGTGATAGGATGCAAAGCTGCAGTAACTCCCTGGGGCAGCTGCAACAGTGAGCTTTATTAGTGTCACATAGGAACATGAAGAAGCTGGGTTTTCTCGCAAGAAGTGAGCTGGTGGTTGGGACACAGTCGAGCAGAACTTGAGGTAAAGGTTCGCCCTGGTTAATGCAGACCTACCATAGACTAAGTTAAGAGTAAAAGCAAATCCCCCAAAGTTAGGGATTATATGCCTGAGTGCATGCTATTATTTGGGAAGACAGCATGGAAATCTCAGCTTTCTGCTAATACTCAACGCAGATTTAATGAAAGGTTCTATGCATTAAAAATGAACCTTAAACGATCATATAAAGATTTGCTGGGAGCCTTTCACATCTCAGAATGTATGGGGATTCTAAATCAACTGAGCAGTCATTAAAGATGAGATGTTCTTTGAAACTGACCCCATTAAAACGTAAAAACATTGCAGCTTATTGAAAGCTAAAGACTCCTCAGTTTGAAAACCCCCCCCATATTTTTTCATAAGAAGTTAAATCTTATACCAATAAAGTGGTAAATGCAACCTAGTGCTCTTAAGCAGAATCATGAGGACATGGCAATTTTGCCGAAGTACAAGTCAGTGTGTGCAGTTCAGCTTTGCACATAACTTCAGCATTGCATGGAGATCAAGAACATGAGCAGTATCTTTTGCACGCTTAGGCTTTGCAGTGACAGTGCTGATTGTATTGGTTTATTCCAGGGATCATGCCCTAGGGGAGTGGTTTCCAACTATGCTAAAATAGTCAATGTGACAATTCCACGGTTAAACAAAGCAGGAGATGTCATCCAAGTGAAAGACCACAAATGGAGCAGTAAAATGAAGGTATGCTGAAGGTGGTTTGCTTTCTGTAGGTCCTATGTTTCAGCATTTCGGGAGGGAGGAGGACACAGCGATCTTAGAAGACTAGATTGTGTATTAGGTGCAGCTTTGCTCTTCTCCTACTCCTCCTTCTGGCTTGCATCATCACGAGCAATTCACAAGGATCAATACTTGCTCAGCCTTCCTTTGCAAGGGAGGGGGTCTGCATCTCTGAAAGGAGATTGTACTAATGCTTCCCCACAGTGCCACAAATAGTCTCAAAGCCTGGGGCACTGGCAAGGTTGGGCAGCATCACAAGGACATGGTATTTTCTCCAAAGAATAAGGGGTGAAATTATCAGGTATTCCACTTGTTGCCACTGAATGACATACAGAGAGCAACCCTTGCTTCTGTACTAATTGGGAAGTTCCTGCACACTGGGTGTTCCCTATGGACATTTTCCATCTCTGTTAAGCTCAACAGCACAGAGGGAATTGAGCTAATAGGTACTATGGAGTAATACTGCACTCTTTCCCCCCCGGTTAATGTTTTTGCATTTCTCTTTCTAGCTGGAGGAGGAGGAAGAAGATAATCTGCAATTAGCTTATCATGGCCTGCAAACTAACACCATCCAGCTGGAAGAGAGAAATGTCTTCTGTGGCTCCTACAACATTCGTGTCCTCACGGACCAGTACGTAGATTACCTAGCTGCTTTCTGTACTAATCCTGTAGGGCCAAAGAGGGGCTTCAGAAAATCTGTCAGATCCCTCTGAGGGAATGGGTGGCTCGAAAAGGATCTCTCAGGATCTGTGTTAGAGAATCTTCAGTATATAATCCATTTTTTTTTAATAAGATACCAAGTTGAGTCATTTTTAGAGATGAAAGGACTAGCAATACACAGAAGGTCACAAAGGACATGATGCTGAGAGGAACAGCCTCCGCTCTTCAACTTACTCCCCAGATACAAACTTGGGTATACAAAACTATGAACTTTGCTTGTGATGCCCTGCAAAGGATTCATATACCTAAGCATGTTGTCCATCAGCTTGCTTTATAATTCAGCATTGAGTATCATAGAAATTCCTGTCAATAACTGCAACAGCCTGATGAGACCTATTAGACATTATTATCTAGCTAAAGCTCACCTCAATCACTGCTTTTTATTCAGATCAGACCCAAACAGAGTAATTCACTACAGTGGTGGAAACTTGGTAGCTGTTGGCTCTGCAGACCGAAAAGTGAGGTTTCTTGGTGTGCTGGAAATGAAAGAAGTGCCTCCTCTGCTCTCTGGCCATGCTGGGAGCATCAAAGCACTGTACCTCAATGAGAAGGAAGGATTTGTTCTCAGCGCAAGCTTTGATCTCAGCATCAGGTGAGGAGCTCTAGGAATGTGCCTCAGGATACCAGCCCCCTGGGAAATTCAGAAAAAACAACTTTAAACCTTCCACCTCGAACTTTAGGAATCTTCTTTCACATCATTAGGATAATGAAAAAAAGGAGTTTAGATAACTAAACATATCCTCCACTCACATAGGGCAGCTTCTTCATTTTACAATTTCATCTAATACTGAATGATTAAAATAGCAAGATACTTTGGGAAAATTTGTGTATCGTTATATCTTAAAAAAACAAGACATGTTTCTAATATACACTTGTAATAAAACTCTGGCTTTGCTATGGTCAGCATCAAGTTCAGTGGGGTTGGGAGTTCTCCATGACACTTTAGAAGGCCTCTTGTGCTAAGTGGATTCAAGACCCTGGCATGTGCACCTTCACATGGTCTTTGGAGAAAATGAAGAGACAGCTTTCTTTGCAAAGTACAGCTGCTCCTTTCCAAGTACTGCACACTAAAACAGGTGGTGGAGATGATCAGCTATTAGGTCTTATTTATCACTAAATCTCAAAAGTCCTTCGTGTAATGTCACAATATTGAAGGGTGAAAAAAGAAGTAACAGTTGTCCAGCTCTGCCGTGGCAACTATACAACTTCCTCAAAGACAGCATTTAACTCCAAGTGAAAATGTTTATACCGATTCAAACTGGGTCCTCTTTGCCCTTCCCCAGTCTGAAGGGATGTTTATGTGTATGTTTGAGTTCTCTATCTAAAGTCAACAGAAGTCACCTTGAGATTAGCCAGTAAAAAAATAAGGTTATCTAAAAAAGTGTATATTTGAAGGCTATCTTAAGGAAACTATGCTAGAGCTGAAAACTAATGACAAGTTTCCAGGCAGGTTTGGAGGTGGATGAAAAACTACATGAGAAAAAATTTAATATAAAAGCTAATCTGATTGTTCCCATATTGCTCCAGTAGAACAGTTGAATGAGTCCTGATTTAACCCAGAGTGTATGTGAGGACAGTTGGGCCCATGAAGTAGCAAGTAGTGAATAAGGCATCAGTTTAGTTATTAATAACTGCATTTCTTTTTTGGTCTTTACTTTGTAGATGCTGGGATATATACAGTGGTGTTTGTATGAAAATCTTCAATGGTCACTCAGGGACCATCACTTGCCTGGATTTATACAAACATAAGTTTGTGTCAGGAGCCAAAGATGGGATGGTAAAAGGTGAGAGTCGGGACCAGGAGGCTCCCAGTCAAAAGTGAATGGTAACAACAGAGTTACTTGGAGTCATGATGAATGTGATATATGAAGTATATGATTCTGAAAATATACAAAACAGATGGTGAATTTTAGTTTCTCATACTGTTGCTTACAGAACAATAAGTTGTGTGTGCACCTACACACACACACACGTACATGGAGTCTGACTGTGTCATTGCATAAATTTTTATTATTTCTGCTTTTATTCAGTTTTAAATGGCTTTGTGCCTTCAGCGCTAGACTAAGCCTTGGAAGAGTGGTATAAATTTTCAGCTTTGCCAGAGACTTCTTTGTTATTTTTTTATAAAATAAGGATTAAAAGGCTATGCCATTTTCTAGACCTTGCATTTAAAAATTTAGTCATATAATTAAACTCAAAAGTCAATACCTGGCTCCAAGCTGAGCTGCAGGCACAACATGCAACTGAAATTCCAGTAATATCTTCTAATTCACATTGTACTCAGCAAAACTTAGCATTGGAACATGAATATTTAATATTTCTCCCTTTTACTCCTAACAGTATGGGATTTGGAAAGCAGGAAATGCCTCAAGACTCTGAAACACAACAATATTGTTTGGGTAGTTAAAATGGATAGCACCCGCATTGTCAGTGGTTGTGACAAGGGACTTGTGAAAGTCTGGTATGCTGACACTGGAACTCTGATCAAAGTAAGTTCCTTCTTAGGTAGATGATTCTGCGCTAAATGGTCAAAAACTTTCTGTGCTAGTTTATCATGACTTTCTGTTTATGCGACAGCCGTCCAAGAAGAAGGAAAAAACACACAAACAAACAAACAAACAAAAGCCCTCTTCCCTACCAGCAGTCTAAATTGGCAAAAGAAACTGCAGAATTATTGGTGAGAGAACACTGTAAAAACTGCTTTACAGACAACTGGCCAAGTTCTAAACTGGAGTTTGATTTACCTTGCTCAACCCTCCATTATCTGTTCTTTGCAGAATCTGTTTTTGTATGAACACTGGCAAACTGGGAAGGGAGTGAGAGGGTTTGACCAACAGCTTCAAGGGTTGGAAGGTCACATTAGTCCAAAATGTGAAAATTGTTGCTTTCAGAACCAGTAACAGTTAAAATTGAAGCAGCCGGCTAGCTGCTCTGCAATTCAAAGATTGAGGCCAGAATTGCTAATTATCTTAGGAGATGTCTAGAATTAGCATTAGTCCACATCTCTGAAAGAACAGAAACTTTCTGCCTGAGGGGAAGAAGGCTGCAGTTCTACGATGCAATAACATATTTAGTACATATAATGATTATGGAAAATGATGTTAATTCCATGATAGTAGCTAATCAGCAGCAGCAAGCCCAGAACGTTTCTTATTAGGGACTATTAAACCAACAGTTACCTATATTGGTATATTTTAATATCTGATAAAGCTTCTATGAAGATGGTATTGTGCCTGCTGTAAGCTGTCTTGCTATGTTTACATCCAGAACGCTGATACTGTGTTACATCTATTTGTTTTATTTTGCAGGTATTAGAAGGGCACCAAGGTCCAGTTAAGTGCTTGTCCTTTGATCAGTGGCACTTAGTTACGGGCAGCACTGATGGATATGCCCTGGCATGGAGCATGTTGGGAAACCATAAGAGAGGCCTAACAGCTTTCCGCCACCCAAAGTAGGAATCACATACGTCTTTTAAGTTATCCATAAATGATCTCTATAAATCTGTAAAGAAAACATCTCTCTTATAGGAACAAAAAATGCCTTAATTGGCAGTCCTAGAATTTGAAACATCCTTGCTCTCAGTCTTTATCTTAAAAAAGCAATAGGTGGTAGTAACAAGTGTTTGTCAGTTTATCAGACTTGTAATAACCTAAAATGTAAATATGTAACCACTTGCTCACAAACAAGGATGAATTAAGACTGTGACCCTTTACAGTGCAATATTTCAAGGATCCCAAACTACATTTACTAGGATATCACACTATCCGTTTAAGAATAGAAAATAATGTACATATGAAATTTGACTGAGTTATATGCTGTAAAGTCCTACCGTGTATTATGTCACTTTCTAATATTTTAATTGCATATTAAAAATGTGAAAATTGTAGCATCAGATTGTTTTCATTTGCTTTCTTAAACATAAAAATGCAATTTATAATGCAACAGATGGACACAATGACACTGGTGGTGTCCACTGAGCTTTGTTCTTTTTATTTTATTTCTTTGGATAGTCATCTTAGTACTCTTCAAAAAGTGCAAGTGATTTTGAAGGAGTTCACTACCAAGCCTTTTAAATGTCTTGATCAGCAAATTTTTTTTAACTTGTTGATGGAGACAGATTTTGCATCTCATCTAAGACAAGAGAATTTGTTGCTCTAGTTTCTTCATGAAAGTGTGATGAATAAACCAACACTCGTGTGTCTTGTTTTCAGAGGAGTTCTGTTCCTGGAGTTTCTCTATCTCAGAGTCATCAGTGGCTGTGCTGATGGAAAGATTCGTATATTTAACTTCCTGACGGGGAGCTGCCTGAAAGTGATGAGGGCTAATAGCAGAGGGGACCCCATATCCTCTTTCTGTGTTGCAGAAAATAGGTTAGTGGTAACAGTTGCAATCAGTCCCTGAACTGATTAGGTAGATTACTTTGCAAAACTGTGTATTACACTGTCCAGCTGAGGCCTTTACCTGTTCCATGGCCTGCTGTTTCTCATAAAAACAATCATGGAAAATTCTTCCAGGTTCCCTCACATCCCTACCTCTAGAGTAAAAGTAGTTCTTCTTCCCTCTCCAATTTAGGTTTAAATGTCCCTAATAACATGGTACTTCCATCTCTTTTGGCATTTTACTGGTCTAACTCAGCCTACTGTCAGGAAGTCTCATCTTAAAAATTGATTATGCCTTAGAGTTGAATGGAAAGAACCCTGTAGAGTTCATATAAACTACATGAATTAGAATATGCAGTGTCTAATTGTAGGGACTAGAAATAAAGTAATCGCTGCTGCTTGTCTCTTCTTTAAACAAGCAATAATTTCTTCGCTTCTGCTTAAGTACCCCAAGGTTTGTAGTACACACAGGCAAATGGATCCATTAGATAATAACTGATTTACTAATGATAGTTCATGCTTTTGATATCATTCCCTTCCGCTCTCCAGGATGGTGATCAATGCACTGAGCTGTCTGCTGATGTTCCAATTTGAGGATGTCAAGTGGAACTATATGTTAAAGACTGACCGGGAGATGGCAGGGAAGAAAAAGGAACAGCGCAAAGGGCCTTCAAACAAAATACCGGTTCACTTTCAGCAAGTAAAACATGACAAAGTCAGACAGAAGACATACCAGCTTCCTCTGGAGATGAAAGACGCTGACCAGCTAATGCTATCTTACTTGATCTGTTGCCGGTCATCAAAAGGCTGTGGAATGTCTCAAAGTAATACATACAGTCTTTGCAATCCTCTGGCATCAATTTCTAAAATAAGTTTTGAAATAGTTTCAAGTACCCACTACCTTCATCTTAATCAATATGCAGATTCTCCACTCTTTACAGAGCAATCTGGTAGACGTGCTGCTGCATCTCAATGGTTCTGCAAAGGCTTTACAAAAGCTTAGAAATTACACATTTTTGGAAAGAAGGTTTGGTATAAATTCAGCACATTAATCAAGACAGTCTCTGTCATTTTCCAACTGAAATCAGTGTTAGTATTCATATTCTTATACCTAGTGTGCACTGAAATACGCAGCTGACTCAATGCTTGAATTATTTATTAACCTTCTCCCCCCCGTCCCGAAAGTTGTAAGAGCACCTGCATTCAGAATCTGCCACCATTGGGAAATGCAACTGCACATGAACTGGCACCTTTTAAACTATTACATATATACATATATATTACATATATATAAATTTTTAAAGTCTGCAGGTATTTAATACAGTATTTATAACAAATCATCAGCTCTGCATTCAAACTCGTATTGTAAATAAAGTGATGGGCTAAGAAAGCTGTCATACTTTTTAGACCATCAAAAACTTCTCTGATGTAGCTCTATTTGCTGAAAGATCCAGTTTGCAGAAGCAGGAAACAAACAGGGAATTAACTATATGTTAATTTTACTTGAAAAAAAAATATATAAAAGTTATATACATATACATTTAATATTAGTATTTTTAAAAATCAGCATTTGCTGTATTATCTTTGAATTGTCTATGATGTTTTTTTTTCCCTAATCAAATACTTATGGAGTTATTTATAAAACCTAGACTTTTAGAAGCTGTGATAAGAGGCAAAATGGTAAGGACTTGAAATCCTATCAGTTATGACATATTAAAAAAAAAAAAGCAGGGGGCAGGAGGAAATCAACACCATCAAAGTTTTCAGAGATTATTTATTCTTCTCTTTTCTAGCTCTCCATTATGAACTGATGAAATTAGCAGCTTGCCAGCCACAGCAAAATTTGCTCAAAAGCACAAAATCTTATACTATTCAGGCACAGCAGCAGAAAAACCTTTTAATTCCTGGTAACCAACAGCCCCATATGATTGACTCAGAAAAGTCAACAAGAGCATATTCTGCAAGAACACTGGCAGATACTGGTAAGAACTCTTTAAAGCCAGATACGACAGTAATTCTTAAAATGAGTGTCTCTAAGATAAATGAATTGATTAAAGAAAAAGTAATGATCTCTAGAAGAGATCACTCTGGATGAAAGTTTTGCAGCTGGTAAAACAGATCAGTATCAGTTACTCAGAAAATCATTTTAAAAAATAAGTTTTGGGAAAATTTTCTCAGCTAGCCAACAGTGACATGGTAACCTGAAACTTGAAAATGAGATAGCACTGATCACAAACATGGTCTTTGGCCATATTGCATTTTTTCCTTAATTTGTATTTTTTCCCAGATTTTAGTTTCAGAACCTGTCGGTAATTGTACAGAAATCTCAGAGTCTAAGAAAGATAGACTGTGAAATCAACCGAACAGCTTAGATCAGCTGAATGTCTCCAACCCCAAATTCACAGTGCCTGTAACCGAGATGCAGGGCCACATGTATCTGCAGATTAAACAGTTCTAAATTCTGGAACTGAAGGACAAGGAGTAATGATTTTCTTCAGTTTATTTTCCTGTATTCTGCTTTTCAGAGCTATAAATTAGCGCTGTATGAAATACATTTCCACAGGGCAGAAGTTTCAATTAATGAGATTGAAAAACAGAACAGTATTGCAAAACGAGGACATGCAAATAGCATGGCATTGCAAAACAAAGTGATGAAGTGAACTGCTATGGCAAGGCCATGGTACTGAGTGTCCTATACAGTATTTGTTAAAATCTCTATTTCTTAGTTGAGGACATAATCACACAATCCATCTTGGTGTATCATACATCAGATATCACTCCCTAAATAACCTGAGATATCAAAAGTAAGTTATGAAGCATGTCTTGTGATTTCTAATTCAAATTAAGCTCTGATCAGTAAACATGGTTTTCAGACACTGGCTATTTGAGAGACATCTCTCAGAAAGTGACTTGTCTTTAATCCTTTTTCCAATGCACAAACCATGGCATGAGAAAGGCAGAGGTTAGCAGCATCAGTAGTGAGGCTAAGGCTGAACAAACCGAAATGGGCATCATTGGCTTGCAGTTTCTTACACTGTCTGTTCTGTAGCTAAACTTGGACTCTCCATATGCCTGTCAATCCAGCAAGCAACCCTATCCCTCCTTAGACTAGTACCCTGCCCAAGATCACAAGAACTATGCTTGACTTCAACTATATTCAGTGTTTGTTTGTTTGTTTGAAAACAGACGGTGAATCTGAATATGGCTCTTCCCTCTATGCACCTGCACATGCCGACAGGACAGAAGCCACTTTACAGTATAAAAAGCAAAGGGGCCCAAGCTGTCCAATGTCCCCTAACCAGATACTCTTAACTGTGAACACACTGCAGAATAGCTGTAAGTCAGCACTAGTCGGCACCAGTATTCAGCATACTCCAACAGTCACAGAAGCGTGGGAACCTTCACTGCATCAGCAAGAACACTCTGAAAAAATGAAAATATATAAAACCCCCATGCAGCACAAAAAGGATCAGTCAGTCCAGCTCCAACACATGAGATCTGACAGTGACTCTTTGACCACGAAAAGAATTTCGACACCCTTTGAAACCAAAAAGCTGCAGCTCAAGCTAATAAACTCTTTGCACGGACCCACTGTGAAGTCCTCCATTCCTGCTCCCTCCATTGTACGTCCCAAGTCATACTGTGGCATGCCGGAAGAAAAGCAAGCTCACAGTGGCTATGGTAAAGTCATTCCCCTACCTGACGTTGGGGTTCAGCTTATCGGCCACTTTACAACTTCCTCTGAACCAATTAAATCAACACCCATGATTGTACAAGTGAAAACTAAACCGGTTTCCAGGAAAAAAAAGCCCTTTCTTCAATATGCTGCAGACCCTTATCGGATTAACAGTGGATTCAAGCTTCTGACAAGAAAACAGAGGGTGGCATATCAGAAAGCTACAACAGTTCAGTATCAGTCAAACCAGACAAAACTCATAGAAGACCAACAAAAAGTGCGCAAGAAGGCCTGGTTAAGGAAAATTAGAGGCCTTCCTATAGATTCTTTTACCAAGGAGGGGAAAATAGCTGCTCCTGAACTTGGCCTCAATACATTCATCTGAGATAATCTGTTAGTTCAACAAACCACCAGCATCTGAGCATTCTGGGGCTTCTCAAATATACTATCTTCTCATGATCCCTCTGGTTTATAAATAAATGTAAAAAAAACTCTATTATTTTTTTCTGAACAGTATTATTGGCATATTTAAGTATTTGTGAAGGCAGCCAATGGGGTGACTCCTCTCCGGGGATTTGACATTTTGCTAGACCTATTGTTCCCATAGACACAGCATTGTTGTTTAAAGACAAGTATTACTGAAGAAACGGTTTAACTGTATTCAAATAAAAACATTCCTACTATTATCAGGTTCTATGAGGATTTAGTCAATTTTAAATTACAGAATTTTACTTGTGAATCACAGAATAGTTGGAGTTAAAAGGGAACTTTAGAGATCGTCTGCTCCAGCCCCCTGCTCCTGCAGGGTCAGCTGGAGCAGGTTGCTCCGTGCCTTCCACAACCGAGTGTTCAGAAACTCTCCTAGTCCTTCATTCAAATCTCAGTTCAGAAAGCTTCTTATAGCAAAACTCTCAGCACTCGCACATTCTGCGGTGGAACAATCCTCAAAATCCCATTAAATCCAGTAGATATTCTCTTAAGTATTCAGATTTGTGGAACACTGCAGGCCACTGCTTCTGGTACCTATTATCACACTTTTGGTCCAGTCCAAGACACACCGACTTATTGTAGCTCCAAGTCAAAGAAATGATAATTCTCAACTTCCCTTGTGCTCTTCTTATGTGCATTCTCACTAGTAGTTGGGTACTTACACCAGCTCGTAAGTACTCCTTCTATAGAGCCATTCATGCATTCTTTTGAGAACATCATGTAACATTATGTGATGTATAACATTCAGGTTTATCCCCTACTCACACACGAGTGCACAATCAGGAGTATTAAGGGTAAAAATCCCTCCTGTTTCTTTCACTGATGGTTTATTTAAAGATTGTGTATAACATTTTAGCAATTACATAGCAGAAACGAGCAAAACATTCTTTTAGGAAGTAGTCAAACAGCTACCTAAGACCCGAAAGAGCCTGCAGCCTTTGAGGTTTTCAAGGCTCAGCTAGAAAAATCTGTGGCTGACACAATTTACTGTTGGCAAGAGTCCCACTCTCAGCAGGAGGTTGGATTAGAGAGCTTTCCAGCCAACAGTTACTGTGAACTCAAAATATACTATATGAGCTATTTTAGAAAGCATAGACTTAAAAAGAATTGTCAGAGCTTCCTAAGTTTTGTGACATGCCACATTCTGCAAGGTGAACAAAGACTCATGTCTCCTCCCAGGCTTTAACAGACAGTTTATTTCTCTCTCCTTACCAGACACCTACTTTTAGCGCACACCAATACCCCTACAGCCGTTGCCACAGTATCTCTGGAAACTGCTTTCCCTGCGGGACACGACATTGCCGTTGCCCGGCCACCCCGCAGCCCCCGCGCTGCGTGACAGGTCGCCGAGCACGGAGAGGCGCCGGGCGGGAGATCGCAGCACCAAGCCCTCAGCACCTGCCGCCTCGCCAGCCTCCGGCACGGCCCAGGCCCTGCCGAGCCGCCCCACACGGGAAGGAGGTGGGAGCCGGCCGAGTGTGACGCCGAAACACTCCCCCTCAGCGCCTACCGGTAACGGCTCTAACGATCCCCAACGCCTCCTCGCGCACCGCCCCCATGACGTCACCCGCGCGGCACCAGAGGGCGCGGCGGCCACGTCTCGCGCACCGCCCCTCGCAGCGCGCACGCGCCGCGCGGCCACCTCCCCCGGGCGAGCGGCCGCGGCGCGCGTCGGGATTGGCCCTGGGCCGTTGACGTAGCAAGGCAGGCGGAAGTGCGGTGGCTCCAACGATGCTGCGGCAGGTGAGGCTGGTGGCGGGCGCGCGGGGGCGGGACCGGACCGGACCGGACCGGACCGGACCAGACCAGACCAGACCAGACCAGACCGAACCGTTTCATTGCGTTGCGTTGCGTTTCAGACCCCGCGGCGCGGCGCGGCCCGGCTATGGAGCGGGGCCGCGGCGGGCCCGGGCAGCGCGGCGGGGGCCGCCGGCAGCGCAGCGTGGCGCGGCGCCGCCGTGCTTTGCCGCGGCTCGCCGCTCGCCTCCCCTGCGCGCCCCCCGCGTGTCGGCAGTGTCCCGAGGATCACCTGCGTCGCCGTAGCCCGGCAGCTCGGGCTGCTTCACTGTTAGCACGTGGGGGACCTTGGTAGCCTAAAGGTGGCTGTGAGTCGCCTTGGCAAGAGGAGTGTGACATGACGTAGTAACAGCTTTTGTATAAAGCAACAAATTCTGCAAAAGAAAAGAACCCCAGACTAGCGGTGCAGTTAGCTACTGACTGCAGAAAGGATCCTTGGGCTCGCAGTGTGAGTTTAAGTAGATTTCAGAAAGCACAGAGCATGGTAGTAAGAGTAGAATCCAGCTACTGCATGCTTTTCTTTCATTTGTGGTTAAATCTTCCTGTTCTCAACTTTATTTCGATCTTAAAGTATCATCGTAATTGTTTTTGTAATCAAAGTTGTCCCTTTTTGAAGTTGAAAACAGTGATTCTCTTTTCTCATATAACTGTGTGTATCTGTCCTTAGGACAGCAATGATGACACCGAAGATGTGTCCCTCTTTGATGCAGATGACGAAGTGTCCAGGAGATCAAAAAAGTCTAAAATAAGGTCTGTGGCTGGTGGAGAAAGGTTCTAGATGAGTTCTAGACAGAACTGTGATGAAAGAAGGACTGCCGTTGCACTTTAAAATATGTAACAGTAAATATCTTTTCTCTTTAATTAGAAGTAATGAATAGTGATTTCTGGGTAATGGAGAGTGCCAGTTCCTGAAAATATATTAAAATTTGTGTATTGATGCCTTCATACTTCTGGGGGGTTCTCAAAGTTAAGATCTGTTTCTTATCTTCCTGCATTTAAGGGATTTAAGTTGATATAATGGCTCTGAGCTCTGTGTAATAGGAATTTTTCTGCAGCTTTGGGTGGTGGTTCTAGGTTAGTTACCACTTCCTTAGTCTTTGTTCTGGAGTATGTTCGAAGCTGCTTTCCTACAGTTTGCCTGTCCTGATATAATTAGACCAGTGGCTTCCTTCCTCTGTTCTGCCCAAACTCCTTCCACAGAGCTACATCTATACCTGGGTGTTGTAGAGCCTTATCAGTAGTGACTTCAGATCCTATATGGCACTTTTCTGACCTGGAAACTGGAGAAGTCAGAAAGAAGGGCAGGTCTTCTATATTGAGAAACAGGATCTGCTTTCATTTAATTCAGTCTAGTGTTTCTTCCATGTGAACGTTTTTTAACTTTACTCCTTAAAAAATACATTACCTTGAATACTAAGCAAAGGTTCCTGTCCTTGCACCTGGCATACGACTGTATGTAGAAGGTGTTTTCCTTATAGTGAGCTTCTAGTCAGCTTATCTCCCATGTTTGCAGTAGTTGCGACAAACTGATCTCATGTAGCAATGTTGATTCCTGTCTTTGAATTGGTAGGAGATCACTGTGGCAGGATGTCATTTTTCTATGAATTTACTTGAAAGGATTGTGATTATACTGCATGTCTTGTTTCTCATTTCCAGGCATCCAGTGGCATCATTTTTCCACTTGTTTTTCCGAGTCAGTGCAATAGTTGTCTATCTGCTCTGTGAGCTCTTAACTAGCAGCTTCATTGCCTGTATGGTGACAATTATCCTCCTCTTGTCATGTGACTTTTGGGCTGTAAAGGTAAGCTCCTGTCTTGTTTTTCATATTTTTGTTACCTTCATCTTAATATATGAAAATAATTCAACATTAAACTATCCTGATATGTGTGTAACAAGAAAGAGTAACTTTTCACCTTTCCAAGGGAATAATCCCCAAAAGAGCTCAAATATTACGAAGTATTGTGAAGTGTTATAAAATAGTAGCTCTTAAATTTCTATCTTTTTCAAAATTAAATAGAGAACATCAGGCTTGCTTTTGTATTATTACAATATCTTGTTTTTACATGGAGTATATTAGAAAAATACACCATGTAGACATGAAATCCCTAATTTGTTCCGGTCTTCGTTCCCTAGAAAGCTTAGCTTGCTACTTATGCTGTTGTCTGCAGAATTTCTCATCTTAATATTTATCAACAGATGTATAGTGTACAGAACTGCATGACTGTCTCATTGCAGTGCTTTCATATTGCTTTATTTTTAAAGCAGTTCATTTTTTCCTTTTTAGGATACAGTTTGATGAGAAGAGTGAGCTAATATGACAGCTCTTTGCTCATGGAGGCAGCAGTTCTATCCCTATCATTCCATTGTGTCAACTATTGTCCTTGTCTCACTGCTTGATGAGCTTATTCAGTTCACTAAGCCTGCTGAAATGAACCCAACGAGTAAAACAAGAATAATTTTCTACCAGAATAGTTGCCTGAATTGGTTCAATAAGGAATCAAAAGACTTTCAGGGTGTTAGTGAGTAGAAAAATCTGTCCAGAAACAGAGGAGGGCAGAGCAGAATCCACTTGTGCCGGGTGAGCTAATAGACTGGCTGAGCTGTCTCTAGGCTGCACCTTTAAAGTTGTGCATATTTGACAGGTTTATGGCACTACACTGCCAAACCTTGGAAGAATTAACCATGGTTGTGCAGCTTTGGAATGTTCCAGAGCTGCAGTTTGTGGTTCAACTATGTTGGTCTGTGGGACAGCATGTGGTTACTAATGGGCAAGGGTGGTATCAGAACCTTGTTAGCTTCTTCATCTTCATATCCTATTCAATGACTTACAGAAACAGTAAGATTATCTCCGAAAATAAGAAATTAACTTTATCTTTTTAATCTGTAGTTTGATCCCTGTGTATTGTACTATGTGCATGGGATTGCATGGTCTCTTTAGCAAGCTGCCTGGGTTCTATCAGCCTTCCTTTCCCAAGGCCTTTCAAGGTTACTTGTCCCTATCTTGCCTTTGCTTCTCCTCTCTTCCTCCCTCTGCCAGTCTCTTTGCTTGGACAATCTTTGTTTTTCCCAAATGTGAGGCAAATGAATTGGAATTAGCAACCCAAAGAGGTGAACTTTGGCAAAATTGAGAGCAATAAAATATGTGATCTTTACAGAGTATGATGCCTTTTATTCTAAAATATAGCCACCGTTGTTAACTACTACTGCCATCTGCGCTGCTAAGGGAGAAATGTAGTATGAAATAGGCTGTGGCAGCTGCTGCTGGTGTTAGAGGCGGCATTTGCTATTTAGAGAATTTGAAGCTTACCAGAGAGGTGAGAGCTGAGGTTGAAAGTTAATATTGTTTCTGTGATCCAATATTGAGATGGAATATTCCTAAGGATTTATTTGACTAGTGGTTTCTCT
Source organism: Rhea pennata (assembly GCF_028389875.1). Taxonomy (NCBI): domain Eukaryota; kingdom Metazoa; phylum Chordata; class Aves; order Rheiformes; family Rheidae; genus Rhea; species Rhea pennata. The sequence goes on from NC_084681.1 coordinate 12,107,451, forward strand.
TAGAAAATTAAAATCTCATTGCTTTTCTTCTATTTCAGAATGTCACAGGGCGACTGATGGTTGGCCTTCGCTGGTGGAACCAAGTGGATGATGATGGTAGAAGTCACTGGGTTTTTGAAGCCAGGCAGGTAAAGGATCTTTTTTGTTGTTGTTTTGTTTTTGTTTGTTTGTTTAGTTTAATAAAGCATCTATTAACCAGCAATTACACCTTTTTGTGAGGACAAATTGTGCAATGTAGACATTTCTTTTGAGGTATAGATCTGTAACCACCTGCTTGTTTCATGTAGGCTACTGAATAAGGATTGTTTCAACTTGTTATGTTTTCAGATTTTTTATTATTATTATTATTGTGAGGTATTGATCTGGCTTTATATGAGTAACCTAAAAGTTCTAGTAAATGTGTAGTAAAGATTCATATGTCATGTCACAACCTACAAGTTCTCTAGTGAGAACTTGAACAGCTGATGTAGCTTTTACATCCTATTGAAAATTATTAGAACTAAGAAGAAACATATATCTATATATATTTGTGTGTGTGTATGTATATATGTATAACACTTATCATGGCTACTACTGTTCCTTTGCGTTCATTATGGCTATTACTATGTCTTTACTATCCAATCAGTCTGGCATCTCACCATCTGTTACATAATTATCCTTTTATCCCTCTCTCTCATCTCTGTATACGTGGAGCCAATGGCACTCCCTTTTGCTATGCCGATCTTTAGCAAGGTAAAGATAATTTCCCATGATCATACAAGTAGAAGTCTGCTATGGCACAGGGGCTTGAAACTAGACCTTTCCTTAGCTGAGTTTGTGCCTTCATTACTGCCATATCCTTTCTCAAGACCATGTACTAGTTTTTCTAAACTAACAAGTTAGGGGGAAAAAGTAGCTGAAGTGCGGGTGATTCAGTAAATCTAGTCATGAGTTATATAATAACTTTTTTATAACTTTTGATATGAAATGAGTACTTGCTTGAGAGCTTCTGCTCTTAGAAGTAAACTGTGCGTATGGTGTACCAACCTACAGTCCAATAACAGATTTGATTTTAAAAGAAAAGCTTTATAAAAACAGTGGTGTGATATGAATCAGACCTGTGATTCTATGCCTGTGTGTAAAAAAAATTATTCTGTCTTGATTGTTAAGAGTATCACTGTTTAATTCTTCAAAGGCTGGCACTGGTGAAATTACAGTTGTCTGTACAGCGATTTAGAGGTGAAAACATTACCCATTTGGCTGTTCCTGTGCTGTGTAACTGAAGAATACTGTAAATGTGATGTTTCCAAAACTTACTGGGGCCATTTAGCACTCCAATAAGCGTTCCAATGCTGCTTCTGATAGAAAATTGACAAAAGGAACCCTTAAATGGAAACATTTTCTGTTGGAGAAAGATGTTAATATAATGCAGAAATTGATCCTGAAAGCACTTGAGTGCTGTCCTGCGGAGGCAAAAACCTGGAGGCTTGTTGATTCAGAACTGTTATTAAAAACACTGTGATCTGTACAATAGAGCAACCTGTTCAGCTCCATTTCTATTCTATTTCTAGGTATCGGCACAAGGGAATAAAGCCTCATCAGAAGCAGAGTCTCGAATTTTCTGGTTAGGTCTAATCACCTGTCCTATGATCTGGGTGATATTTGCGTTCAGTGCTCTCTTTTCTTTCAAAGTGAAATGGCTGGTGAGTTGATTTCTCCAACTCAGTAATAGATTTTGCATGTTACAGGTAAGTCGGTGTAAATTCCTGATTCTTGTTTTCTCCTGTGTCTTAGGCAGTGGTTGTGATGGGGGTGGTACTTCAGGGAGCCAACCTTTATGGTTATATCAGGTGTAAAGTTGGTAGCAGAAAGAACTTGACAAGCATGGCAACCAGCTATCTTGGAAAGCAGTTCTTGCGGCAGGTAAGATTTCCAGGGGGTTGGAAACCTGTCAAAAATCTGTTTCTGTCTATAAGCTTCTCTTCTGCCTGGGCCACGAAAAGAAAGATGTAAAAATTTGTTGTTTGGAGTTCTGCAGTGGGACCCTTCATGCCTTGCTTTCTTGTGAATCTGAGTCCTCAGTTACAGTCATAGAATAACACGCTAATTACTGGCATCAAGTTCCATTTGCTTCATCAGGAGCTCATGTTGTTTACTGGTGTCATGGACAAGTTCTATAGAAGTTACTGAAGTATGGCTGCTTTACTGAAAATAAGGAGCAGGGTGAAAAAGGTGACAGAGTAAAATAGCTTTTGACAAACTTTTCAGCTCTTGGATAACGGGCTGCTGAATTACTTACTTTTTTGCAGTTTCCTCTTCAGAATATGCTAACCACAAAAACATGCATCTGAAGGGATCCTGTGTTGGTCTCTTGTGCTGCAGCATGCGTGGCTCTTAGCCAAAAGGATTGCAAGGATTGCCACTGCCTTTTATTCTCTTTCTCACTTCCAGTCAGCTCTTCCCATCAGAGTGCTTTCCTGCCAGAGCGCTGGGTTTTCTTAATCCTGTGGTTCCCTGCAGCAGTAGTTAAAACTATCCACTTCTGGGCTAGCATTTAATTGTTGCTTTCCCCAGGTTTCTTGACTATGGCCCAGGTGACTGGGGGCAGTGGTTTGGTTGCTCCAGGTTCACAAACGTTTACTGGAATTGTCATTAGGGTGAGCAGAAGTTAGAATGTTGGTGAGCCTTTGTTCTCAGCAGTATGTGCTGTGATTGTGCTTTTCTGAAGCTGGATTTGCTTCTGAATACTCTTTAACACTGCAGTGGTTAGCCTACAGTCTAGACCAGTGTCAGTCCATGGTAGAAGTGAATGTGTTGCCCCAGAATCCTGGCAGTGATTCAGATAGCTCTTCTGTGGTGTACTCTTCTTTCTTTCTTTCTTTCTTTCTTTATTTATTTTTTTCTTCTGCAGACTGTGGCTAAAGATGACCAAACAGCATCTTAAGGATGGTGGAAGCCCTAAGCCAGGCTGGATTTGAAGTAGTGAACTCAGAGAATGCTGCTTTGACCATGAGATTTGGGAGCTGCATAAACAGTGTGTGAATTAAAAGAAGTAAATAAATTGTGCAAGACTTCAGGTTAACACTCACAGCAACTTTTTTTCTCTAGCAATTTGTGTTTCTAAGTTCTTTCTTTAGTTGGATTTGAATTAGTTTGCCTAAACTTTAAATTTGAAAAAAAACATCCTAGTTGGCTCCTACACAGAGTCTATAAGTACTAGATGAATTAAGACAAAAAAGCTGGGTCTCCTTCTTCAGAAAAAAACATGCATGAGCTAAGCCTTCTGTTACCTGAGAACCTCTAGCAGTTGGTACCTCAAATAGTTTAAGCTGTGGAGTTACCTGTATTTTGTTCTTGGAGGTAATTGCTACTTATATTACAATGTTCTGACCCCTTTCCCTTAGATCTCTATCTTTCTGTCATTCTGTGGTTTGGATGACACTGAGCTTTTTGAGGTAGAGCCTCTGAACTGAAAGGAATTGTTGCGTGTTGGTTTTAATAGAATGATTGTTGAGGTCTAGTGGAAACTCTGGAAAAGTGACTTGGAAGCAGTTCTGGTCTTTTATATGAAGTTTTCTTGGAGGTCTCAGTAACATCTTGTCAAGATCATGATTAAACCGCTGGATGTTATGTAAAACCCCTCTTTTATCTTTAGGCCTGTGTCTGAATGTAGACTGCAGTGAGAGTGAAACCAGGTTATGAGGAAAGGTGCGCACACAAGTTCAGGGGCAGAGCAACTGTGAGCAGTTGCTGTCTGAGTAATGCTGTTAAAATGATGCCATCTGGTGTCGTATTGAGGCTGTACAATACTAACACAGTTGATGCTTCAAGTATTTATCTCCAGGTCTGCTGTGAGGGTGTGGTGTAATGTGATCCGATGTGTCCTCCACCACGCAGTCAGTGCAGGGGCTCAGCACAGGATAGCGGGAAGTGTGGCTGACAGGGTATTGATATACTGCATTACACATGCAGAGAATTTACTTAGGCTCACTGGCTCTTAAAAAGTACAGTTGATTTGGAGTTAACTATTCGAACTAGAGCTTACCTATCACTGTTAAATGAGCAGAAGGGTGTTTTAGATAACCCACTTACGGAGTTAACTAAAAACTTGACATTAGCATGGTGACTTTGCAAGATATTTACATTTCTTGAATCCATGCAATATGCTGTCCTTGGGCTGTGCCCTCCAAGCGATCTTTGGGCTAGGGAAAAAGTCTTTTGTATGATCATGAAATTTGAGGTTACAGTGTTCATGTAGATGGAAGAAAGTAATGTGTTTTGTGTGAAGAGCTGTATGGAAGAGGTCAGTTCCTTCTTGTCATGTAGTTCTGTTCAAGGCATATTATGCTTTTACATTGGGGGATATTACAAACTTCTGATAAGGTATTTTAAATTAAGAACGTGGTTTCTTTTTGAATAGTGGGTATTGTAAATTGTGGGATTGTAATAACAATATTTTTCTCCCTGTAATGTAGCAATACTTGGGAGCTGTATATTTGTTTAACTCTTTGAATTGATACCTTTTTGTAAATATGTATTTATAAATGAAATTAAAATAAGGCTTTGTTTAACCAGATCAGATGTCCTTTCTATAATTTGTGGCTGTGCTCTGTTTATACACAGTGCTGCTGTAACGTAGTTTAGCAGGAATTACTCATTAAGTTAAACAGTGCTAATAGTCAGCTTTGGCACCGCTGCCTTCATCCAAGGGTCTTGGACAGCTCTGCCTGTATAAACACTTGTCTCATAAGCATGCTAGAGTCATTATTATACCCAGATGAAGTAATTGTCACTGTTTCAGCCAACTGTTTGACAGAGGATGTTTCAGTCTTTATTTCCAGCTTGATTCTTAGTCTGCTGCCTCATGTTCCTGTTTTAAAAATACTTTGTTTGAGTGGCTAAGATGCTGCTTCTGAGTGCAAAGACTTGAGTAGCTGGATGGTCAGAGGGCGCCTCTGCCCAGTTCCCTCCCTCAGCATGCTGCCACCCGCTAGTGCTACCACAAACACTCGTGCCACCAAGTGGCTGGAACTTCTAATCCACAGGTATGTGAAAGGGCTAATTTATTTCTAATGAATGAATGCGAACAGGCAAAATTCATTAAGTCACAGAAGTGAAAGTGCTGACAGCCACATGAGGACGCACAAGCACAGGCCCTGGCCCATCCAGCATGATGAAACTGAAATTCTTTGCTCCTGTTGAACAAGTCCCCAGCTCCCCATTGATATTAGAGGGAGAGCACCGACACAGCTGCAGCCACGAGGTAGTTCTTCTAAAATGTGTTGAAAGCTTTGGGCTTCATCTTTATTCTGCTATTGCCGGAGCTTCTTCCAAACCACTGCTGGAAAATAGAGTGCATTTCTGGAAACTGCAGTTTATTTCATCAAGGACAGAGACATTTACTAGTACACACCTTTAAATATAGCCCTCTGGCTTATTTTTAGCCTCTAGGCAATCATCCAGTTTTTGGCTTCTGAGAAGTTGGCATTTTATCACATTTGGCTGCAGCATGGATCAGGACCAAGTCCCATATCGTTTCTCCATTTGGGTGTGATAGTCTTTGATTTGTATTTACTGTCTGCAGGGGTTTCCCGTGAAAGAGGAAATGGGAGTTGCAGCAGAATGGGGAAGTTCTCTGAATATGCTTTAGACAAGCCTGGGGAATCCACACTAAGCCAGTTTCTTGAGCATCAGGTATGTAATGATGGCTCCACTGAAGACCTTCAGGGCTGGGTGGTGGCTGAACTTTCAGGATTTACAGAAATAGAAATAACCCAAGAGCAACAATAATAAAAATACTATTTGTTCTAAAACAACAAAGTGCACCTCAGGCTCTGCAAGCACAGCTGAAAGATGAGGTTGAAATCTTCATTTTACAGGCAAAGCTTTTTTGAGTCCTTGGAGCATAGTGTCTTGGGCCAGCTGGGAATCTTTCTAGCCGAGCTGGGGACAGAGCAGGCCCTGGGGCACTTGCTGTCTGCTCTAGTGTGTTTGAGGCCTAATACATCTGGTGTGTCCCAGAGCTGTGCACGTGTGAGCTGCTCCCTTGCTCCTGACCACATGTGGTTGTCTGAAGCAGAGCTTTGGCTTGTGCTGACCTGCTTCAGGTCACCTGAAGTGACAGCTTTGTACCTTCCTTCCCACAAACCAGCTTGACAACAATGCTGCTAACAGCGCTCTCCTGGCCTGGCCAGCATCGTCTGGGGCACTATGCGCTTGAAGCCTGTGTTTTGCTCCAGAAGTGTCTCAGAGATTTCCTGGTCCCAGAGAGCTGCAGGGAAAGGTCTATTATAGTCACTTGGCAGAGGGTATGGTTGCCCCCCCTTCCACAGGACAGGACATCCGGGTTGGTATTTTCTAAACCAAAAGCTGCAGTGACTAAACAAGAGTGGCCTTTGGGGAGACCAAAGGGCCATCGGTGATCAGATTGGATGCTGGCTGGAGTCCAGTGCTGCTTGCAAGGCTCCTGGCAGGAAGGAGTTTCTAGCTTCCCTCCTCCCGTTCCATGCAAACAGCCCAAATTTGGGAACAGGCATCCCCTCTTCCTGTAGGCTGTTGTCTCCTCCCACCCTGCGAATCCAGAGTGATTTCATGTGGAGGAGCAATGCAGCATTGTGGCTGAACATTTAGAAGCACTGGTGTGGGACAAGCTATGTCTCTGCTCCAATTTGGGGCTGTGTGGTGCTGAGAGCCTGGAGGAGCAGATCCTCCCCCAAGAGCCTCCACACCACCCTGATAAGGCAGGTGAAGGGCAGAGAGAAAGGAAACACTATTCCTGTTTGACAGAGCATGTCCGTTTTATACCACAGAGGGGCTAGCAAGTCCATCCTTGGACTTTTCTGTACTGAAAGCAAACCAGTCATGTTGAACATGATTCCAGTTCCTTCATCCTTTCTGCGGTGCCAGCACATAGCTTAGTGCAGTTAGCAACGGGGTCATGCAGAGCTGGTTTCTGCTGCTGGACCACAGGCTGCAGCAAATCAATGGCATGAATTTCATTCCTGCTTCTTAGGAACAGGGGAAGGGAGGACAGCCTCTTCCTTTGCTCATGTGTGCCCCCAGCTGTTTCTGAAGGTGTAGAAATGGCTCTCTGTGTCAGACGCAGCTCATGACAGCCGTGATTTTATCTCAAGCAGTAGCTAATTCTCTGTGACTTGCAAGGACTGTATGAAAATGGCAAGCACGCGGTCATACTTCGCAGGAAGCCCTCTTCGCCCATCCACCAGTTTGTAGCTTGCTATATTTATGTCTGTTGATGGATTTTGCTTCCGTTAATTTGACCAATTCCTTTCTGAGCCCATACAACCATTTAGCAGAGCACTGAATGTCAGAGAGCTCTGCAGGTTAGCACTGGCCATGTGAAGACATTTCACATGTTTGTGTTGAACCTACCTCTTGCTAATTCAATCTGGTGCCCATCTGGTATGGGAAGAGAAGACCAGGGATGTTCTCAGTTCACCTCTTTATTTAGCTGAGAGGCTTTAGGTTTGGAATTGACATGGACTTGAAATATCCCTAGATGAACTCAAACTGCTGTTGGGATCCTGCTGGAGCAGCTCGCTGAAGATCCAAGGTGCCTCCTATCAGAAGTCACCAGCCGACATTATAGTGCCAAGAAAAAGCAGCACCCTCAAGGATAGGGATTGGGATAGGGATTGCTTCCTCAGCTAATTTGTTCATCCTTTGCAGAAACAGTTTGGAAATTCAGTTTGCACCTTCCAGAAAGGGCCACTGCTCCCTGCGCTGTCCCACAGCTTGTCCACAGCAGGATTAGTACAGGCTGGACAGCAACGTGTGTGGTTTGTGCCTCCGTGGCAACTTTGGGGCCTGCCCAGGTCTCTGCTGCTTTGTGTCCCAGCAAGGTTACAGGTTTTATCAGCATAAAGGTCCATCGTGACATAAGGTCCAGGAAGACTTTTACCAAAAAACTGTCAAATAGTGAGATCACAGGAGTTTTGGGATCTGGGCAGATTGGGGTTTCCTGTATTTTCTCAATATCCTTGTTTCTTCTGAAGGAGCTTTATTCATCTTGGCAGGGCTGAGGATGATCAAATATTCTGCAGGGACCAGAGAACACTTTGATGCTGTCCAAGGAAAGCGAGACAGAGTGAGAAGGACCAAGCAAGCCAGGGACTGGGACACTATTTTTAATGCATTTACTTAAGAGTTTTGGGCTCATCTCAGCTCTGGGGCTGATATTTTACTGGCACAAGCAGTTAAAGGGTGTATATATTGTCCAACGATACTCGGAAGGGCTGGCAGTTGTCTTCCCCACTTGCTGAGTTGGTCAACAAAGCACAAAGCTAATGCCAGTGATCCTAGGCTGAGAACAGCAAACACATCTTGTGCAGCATCCTGGATGGAAAAGGGAGCAGCTGGAGAAAGCCAGGAGGTTGACAACATGGGCCGGGACAGGAGGTAGCCCAGGGAGGGACAGGGAGCACTAGAGAAGTCAGGATATTTTCCAGAGCGGAAAGGCTCCATATCCCCAGTGACAGCCTTGGATCCCCCAACTTAAGCTGGAGGGTGCCTGGGTGTGCAATGTCCTTTCTGCCCAGTGAGCGACTGTGCGGCGTGGGATTGCTGTTGCTTTACCCTGACCATGGTGGAGGGAGAAAAACAGCAGTTTTGGTGTAGAGAGATGACACCCAGTCCATCACACTGTGTGCCACAGCCAGTGCCACCCCAAGGGCTTGCTGAGCAAGCCTGACCCGGTGGAGTGAGTTTCTGCTGGCGCAGTGCTCTGCGCCTCTCAGCTCCATCATTTCTGAGCTGGTACAAAGAGCCCCAGCTGAATTTACTGTATTGCTGAAGCCTGTTTTAAAGGACAGCAATAAACCTAGGGCTGAAGCGCTCCAAACAGCCCCCCTTGCCATCTGCACCAGCCTCTTCCAACATCCCCCAGCACCTAGAGTTTGCAGCACGAAAAGAGACCCTGCAATCACCACCGGCACCTTCTTTCAGCAGCACTCAGCTCAACCAAGTGCCCCATTTTCATGCAGAATTAGACTCCCCTGGATTAAATATGGGATCAGCAGTGCTCTCCTGTCTCAACTGCCACTTGTCTCCCCATGGGATGGGTGTGTGTGGGGGAGGTTTCTTAGGGGTCCAGATTCCTGTGAGCTGAAGCTTTGCTGTGTCACTGTAGGAAGTGGAGACGTGCAGGCTTGGGATTTCAATTTTTAATGATCCACTGATGAGATGAAGGAGTAGGGTCTCTGCTAAGCTGTTTTGTGCTACCTTCAATTGACATCTGGTGCTGCAGATCTGCAGGGATTTGTGTGCAGAGGGAGGGCTGTCAGGCACAGCATATAAAGAGGGGAAGAGAGAAGGGCAGTGCTGTCGCTGCAGGGATTAGAAGAATTTTTTGGGGGGAGTATCAACCAAAGAAATGGATGAAATATAGGGGTGCTGCCTGGGGTCTTTAACTGGGCTGATCTGCAGAGGTGCTGAGCAGCTGCAAATCTGAACTGTAACTTCTCTATGCTTTGGTGCCCAGCTATAAAATAGATTATACCAACCTCACCTCTGAAAAGCTCCTTGGGACCTGCATGGGAGAAGCCCTTGTACAAAGCAGAAACTGGCAGTTATTTCTTTAGAGGAACCAGTGGGCACAGCCTAAATCCCACTCTGGACACTGGAGCCCCTGAGGTGTCTTGGGTTCCCCTGTGATGGGGGGCCTGGGAAGCGAAGCACCTCACTTTCCTAAGGCTATCTAAAAAGGAGAAAGAAGGGAAAGTATTTTAAGTGCAGAAAGCAAGTGGTGAGGAGTGTTGGGTGAGCTACAACACTGGGTGAGCTGATTTTGGGCTGGGAAGCTTAGGGCTGGAAGCCATAGATCAGTACCCTCTAAAAGGGCTTCATGCCATGTAGTACTGAACTACTCTATGTGCTTCCAATAGCTGGATTTGTTCTTATGAAAATGGCAACTCTGGGTCATGCCACAGGTCCTCCTCACTCAAAAATCTTATTTCTGACCCTGGCTAGTAGATGATGCTAAGAAAATGGCGAATTCTGGCAATCTGTGGCAAAGGAATCTCTTGAACTGAAGATTGTATCTGCATGGTCATGTTAATGGCTATAAATCTGTCTCATTTTTGGGGCCTCCGAAACAGCTTGTGGTGATGAATTCTGTATAGCAACAATGTGTGCCCAGGAAATCCCTTCGGTGACCTTCCCCCAATAGAAAAAATGGCATTTTTTACCCCATCCTTTGCTTCAAATCCTTCCACCAGCTACTTTCTCCCCTCTTCAAGGAGATTCAGTATTTGTGAGGCCAAAGCCATGCTGATGCTCTCCAGTTATTTCTTAGCTCTGTGAATCCCAATCTTCAGATATTCAAGCCGTTTGATCACTGCAGGAGTTGGATTTTGTGATCTGCTGTTCCTCATATTCTTCCCAAATTATTTATTTTATTTTTAAAAAGACTGTATCACATTTCCCACCTTCTGCCCATCTGGCATGAAGATAAGAGGTGAGTTTATTTTGGGATTAGTAGCTCAGTGGGCTCCTACTTGAGTCCCCTGGACTTCTGGATGAAACCTTGACCTGCTAAGTTATTACTATTTGTGTTGCCAGCTTGCTCCAGTCTCCTCCTATTTGGTTCTTTTGGGGAGAGTTCTTCAGATTTTTTTTAAATCTCACAGAAATGTGTAAACAATTCCATAGTAACCACTGGAGTAAATGAGTCACTTTTAGCTTTTCTGCTAAAGGACATATCGTTTGTTCTTGCCCGCTGTTGTGTTTCCAGATTAAAGCAGACTTTAGTTGCTGAGACTGTTATTCATGGTTTCCTCTGAAAGTGTCTTGATGTTTAATCGTGCCCTTTTTTGAGTTTGTGTGATGTCTACCCTGGCAGATATATCCTCTTGACCTGCATCATGATCTTCCACACTTGTCATTTTTTCCCTTAAATTGTAAGTTTTAAAACTCCATATAATATTTTAGTTAAGCACCAGAAACCTGGGTTTTTTTGTTTGTTTTTATTTTTTATTATTTTTTAGGAGGGTTCAGTCAGCGCCAGAGAGCTCACGGGGCTGGATGCTGTGCAAACCTACCTGATGGTGGATGTCCTGATCCAAAACTTCACATGCTTCACCCAAATAGCCTTCAGAAAAAGGAAAAAAAGTTAATCCTCTTTTTCACAGCTCTTTGGTACGTCCACCTGCGATCTCCTGTGTTAGGTTGCATGGTTGTGCCCAGAACTTTGATTTAATTCGAGTTTGAAGCCTGGAGCTAGAACTAAAAGAGCAGGGAATTGGCCTTGGCTTGAATCCCACTCTGGGCCCCATACAAGAAACCGGGTGATTTTCTGTGGGCTCTGGCGGGCAGCTGGGGCTGGCGGGAACACGCGAGGGGGCTGCGCGGCTCCAGCGGGGCCGTCTCCCTGCAGCGGGACCGGTGACGTGGCGACTCTGTAGCTCCAAAACATGCTGGGGTGACGCCCTGGAGAGGGCTCTGCCGCTGCAAGCGGGATGCCTGAAATGCTGCTGCTCCCAGCTGCCGTGCAAACCAGCTGGGCGGCCCAGGAGGGACCAGCAGGCCCCACAGCCTGCGTTTCTCGGCGTTTGCGGGTTTGCTGCAGCTCTGTTGCAGCGGAGGGGTGGGCAGCCCGCCAAGGGCTGCTTCTCCGGCCTTTTATTTAGGCACCTGCTGAATATTCCCTAGGAAAAAACCTTTTATTTCCTGTAACTGCTGTGTTCAGGGGCAGCTTAGGCAGGCAGCCGGAGCAGCACCGGGCAGGCTCTGCTTAGTCCCTCCCTCCTCATCCAAACCCTTACTGCAGCAGAGGGAGCTCTTATGCCTTTTTTTTCCTTTCTTTTTCTTTTTCTCTTAAATCCCCTGCGAGTGAGAGGGTGTGAGTAATTGGAGCAGAGAGAGCTTTCTGGCCCCTCGAAACGCCTCCGAGGGTCAACTATGCAATGCAGAAAGCGCCGAGCGCCCCGCCGATCCGAGGCTGGCGCATCCGGCGCGAGCGCGGGGTCTCAGCGCGCAGGAATGCGGTGGGAAGGGCGGCACCGCAGCCCTGCGTCACGCTCGGCCGGGACAGGGCCGCCGCCTGCCCCGCGCCGCCGCGGAGGGGGTGACAAGGAGGGAAATGATAGCTGGAACCGCCTCTTCTTCCCCGACTCGCTCTGCGGCCGCACGGGGGTATAACGGGAATTTCACCGCCGTGATGATACCGGGTGGCGTGAGCCACCACCTGGGTTGGAAAAAGCCAGTAAGAAGCGAACTGCCTCGCAGCGGGATGCGTGGGATGGGCTCGCCCGGGCGTCTCGTCCGCCCCCTTCGGTTTGAGGCTTCCGATTTCACGGACAAACTCGAGTTGAAATAAAGGCTTCTTAGGAAGCAGCTTCACCCTGCGCCCCGCACCGCCGCTGATCAGCACCGTCTGGGAGAGCTCGGAGCCTGCCTGGTCCCGTGGGTCTGGTGGGCTGTTCTCCCAGGAGCAGCACCCTGAAAAGCAGCCGCGTAGGCAGCAGCGGATGGAAACCCACTGGTGTGCAAAATGTGCCCCCAGCTCTGCCTGAAGGGCTCCGCGGACTCCTGCTTGGTGTTCGCACCTCCCAGTGCAGGACCACAGCCGAAGCACCACTGCTAGGTAATGCCAGTTGTAGGGTCTCCGCTGCCATGCACCGGCTGTAGCACCACGCATTGGTTTGTTCACTTGGAGTGGAGGCTCTTGTTCACAAACTCGGGATCCCTGGACCCATCTTATTTTGAAGCATCTCACCAAGGCTCCATCTCAGCTGGGGTTTGAATCTTGGTGCCCTAAAGCTGAGCAGAGCCTCCACCACCAGCCCGTGTTTAGTGTTCTGTGTCACCTCCGGAGACTTTCCTGCTCCGACTTTCCTACTGCAGATCCATCCCTCCTGCTGTAGCACAGGGCTCCCGTGGCCCCAAGCCGGGTAGCTCCCAGCCTGGATTCTCTTGGCACGTGTGACCTTCCTGCAGGCAGCCCTGGGTCAGCGTTGTGCTCTGTGCAAGGGGCAGGATTTCCATAAGAGGCTCCCTGTTGACTTAGCTTGGCCCCCACATAAACCAGAAGGGAATCTGGTGACCAATTTTGGTGGGAGCTGCTGGGTTAAATTACTGAATGCCATGAAAAAATTCATGCCAGCAACTTCTGGGCTAGACTACCTGTCTTCAGTGCTTTGAAGCAGAAGCTAAATGCTTTTCTTGCATTTAAAACGATGACATTTTAGGAGGATGGGATGGGGAGGGACAGCACAAACAACCTGGTATTGGTGATGCCAGATCCTACCCCTCCTACCACCCAAACAGGGAAGCTGCAGCAGCTTTTTAAGGTGGACTTGCCCTGCTTCAGCATGATTCAAAAGAGATCAAAATGCACCACTTTCTGCAGTGGGTTCAGCGTTACTTTGCATAGCAGGAGGTGGGGAACGTTATCCCACAATCCAGGAGCACAAGGTTGTGGGGGCAGGAATGGGTGGTGATGAGGAGTAATGAGGATCCGGGGCATTACATCCCACCCTGTGAGCCCAGGAGGGTAGAAACAGTGAGATGAAACTGTTGTGGGGTTGCTCAGACTGCTGCAAAGATCTGCTCATTCTTTGGCCTGAAGGAAAAGGTATTTGGGACTGGGAAGCAAAATATTTGTTGATGTTTCCACTCCTATCATTGCTGTCAATGTAAGGGGTTAAGAACATCAGCTTTTTGATACTGATTTTGCAATGGTGAGTAACTGCCTTGAGCAGGCCAGGCTGCAGTGTGCTTTTCCAGCATTGCCATAGATAATTTCCAACAAAATTGACCATGTTTGTGCAAAGTGCCATGCTCCAGGCTAACATCTCTAGGGTCCTTCAAAGAAAGGAAGCTCTTGGGCTGAGCCACAGGACACCAACCTTGTACTGCAGATGCACAGCCCATCCCACATCCCAGCTTCCCAGCAGATGCTGGAAACAGCCAGCAGTGCTGGCCTAGCTCAGTGGGCTTCCTGCAGATCAAGGTGCCTTTTCTCAGCACATCCCTGAATCTGGGGATATGAAGCCCTTGCTTGGCTCCCTTGGGTCATTCCTATGCCTGCACCTGATCTAGTTTTAGTGGTGAGCGGGGAATTGTTGTCTCCTGCCTGGTGACGTTTCGGTGCTCTGACACCCATCCATCTACCAGAAGCAGGGGCATGCTCTCAAAACCCTCAGCCTTCGCCTCTTAGGTCCTGTTTATCCCCCTTCCGCAACCACTTCCTATAAATGAAGTTCCAAATCCATCCCGACTCGGTGTTGCAATGATGCCTTATCCTTCTCACTCTATGTGAGTGATCCAACCGCCTCTCCTCGGGTGGTCTTTTCACTGAGAGTCCTCAAATATAAACATCCCCACTGTAATTTTTGGCAATGTTAAAGTTTCTGGCTTCAGATATATCAACAGGACTTGTCATTACTTTGAGCTGTTTTCCCCTCTCCTTGCTCCCATAAGACCATGAGGTACTTTTACATGACTCCAGGCTATCGACAAAACAACTATCCTGTTATCCAGGCATCAGGTTTCATTTCTCTCAGGTGTGAGACATTTCATATCAGGCAGCCTCAAGGAGGCCTGCAAGGATTACAGTTTGCAGAATTTTTGTTGCAATATTGTCAGACTGTATTTCCCTGGGGATGTTCTGCTTGTTGGGAAATGAATGACTTTATGACATGACAAGGATCAGGAGGCAGAGAGCCTTTTTCTCTCAAGTGGCTGATCACTAGAGAGCTCAGATGTGTCCTGCCTGCCCCACAGCCCTGCACATCAGCATTAGGCATATTCAGTTCACAGCCTGGTTCCCCTTGGAGTGGGAATAATGCAGTGGCCAGTTACACTACTTTTTGACCTAAACTGAATGAGATCCTTTCATACTGGGAAAACAGAATCCCATGGAAGAGCCATGTTATTGAGCCTTCGAAGTTAAAAAAAAAAAAAAAAGTATCTAAAGTATAAAACTCATCTACCTGAACTATAAGCCTCTGCTCTTAGATAAATCCAGCTTGTATACCTACAGAGCACCCTGTCTCTGCTTAATCGTTTCGTATAAAGCACATCATAAAAAAGAGCAGACTCAAATAGAAAAGTCGACTGAAAATGAGAGTCAGAATGACTAAAAGAGGATTCTACATCTGCATCCAAGTCTGCAGGCAAATATGGTCATTTGTAGGAGGAACAGTCATCCTCCAAATATTTGTGCAAAAATCCAGGCGGTGAATGACTAATCAGAAAAGAGGAATGTGACTGATCCAAGCAAGTGCTTGGGGCCACAGAGACTATTTGGAGCTTGGCTGTAGTTGTCTGTCTCCACCTTGACCTCCGCAGGTCTGGATGAGTTAAGGCAGATTTCTTTGGAAACAAAAATGTCCTTGCTTTCTAATGGTCCTCTGCCACGTGAAGACCTCAGAGAAGAAAAGTAAGGTGCACGTGTGGGTGTGCCCCACACTCACCCCCATCCACACCCGCATTTCAGCCCTTCCCAGCAGAGCCCTGACCGCTGTTGCATCTAAAGAAAGATGTACTGGAACAGTGAAGTTGCGAACGCACGGGACACACTGTAACCGGGAGGAACGTGCACAGCGCTGGCCACACGGGCTGCTCCCTGGCGTTAGCCATGCACAAACTCACAAGCACCAAAAAACCATCACCATATGGATACCCACGGGGGTAGAGGGTATATGCACTACATCCGACATGTACCCCTCGCTTCAGGGTACATGCACACACGCACGCACGCGTGCTTCACAGCAGCACAGTTATTTTCAGATCGCCTCTGCTGGCTCTAGCCGGCTGCTCTGCATTTTTGAGCCAAAGGCAAGGTCTTGACTTGGGCCTGCCGGCAGATCCTTTGGGAGGTCCAAGAGCCTCCAGCTGGGGAGGATGAGCTCTGTGCAAAGCAGCCTGAGTGAGCTACCACTTTTCATAAGTCTTGTAAGCTGGGATGGAAGTTTTGGCAGTTCTCATCAGGCAGTTTTTCGTCTGAAAATGACCTTTGCTCTCTTCTTTGCCTGCTTAGCCATTACCTGTTGCCAGGCAGGAGGGATTTTGTGGCCATGCTCCGTGGAGCTTTCAGGTGATTCCTGGATGCAGTACAACGAAGCCTTCGCCCGCAGCCTCCTGCGAGGTGCAAAGCAATCTGGTTGCAAGGGAGAGGGTTTACCCACCCATAAGGCCTCTTTCAGCATGGTGCTCACTGTGAGAGCTGAAGACCATGTTCCTCTGGAGCGTCCCTGTCCCTGACTTCAACTTGAGGGTGTTGCACAGCAGGAGCCACATCCCTGCCAACACCCCCAGGGGAAAGGGGAGCCCGACAAGGTGAACGCAGTGCATCTGCCTGCGTAGACAAGCCTAATAATCTCTGCTTGAATATATCCTGGTTAAGAATTCAAGCCTGGCTCATGATTTTGGGCAGGAGGCTCGTACTCTGCAAACAACGGGGAGCCTGCGCCAGGCAGGAGCTGGAGGGGCTGGGGTGCAGCGCTGGCATGTATCCCCACAGCCCTGGCTCCCGGGCACTCCCGGGCTAGCACAGCCAACCTCTGCCTTCTGCGCATCCTTGAGGACACTCAGATCCAGTTATGAACTGTGTGCTTCAGGTCTCTCGTAGTCTAAATATGTATTTGAAGGAAATTCCAGCTCGGACCTTTCTTGGCAAAGTTCTCTGGCTCTACTCTTGTGGCTTGAGCATGCAGGACCTCTAACTTGCAGCTGCAAATGCCTTGTAGTTATACAAGAGGAAGCAGCAGAGTTAATATGCATGGGAATTATCCCATGTCCTAAAACTTTGCTGGTCTTGGAAGCCATCTGTATGACCCTTTCCAAGGTCAGAGGTGAGACATTCTGTTTTTCCTGTATCATTTTGAGTAAAAAGCAAAATACTGGCTGGTGGTTACAGCCCTGTGAGACACTAAGTATGTGTGTCAGGATGACTGTGATCTATTTGCCTTAAATATGATTTAGCAATCCTAAAGCGTGTCCAATGAAGGGCCTCCGAGCCCTGCAAAGACTTGTCTCGGGATTATGTCCCATTTCTTCAAGGAAAGGCCAAAAGCAAAAGAGCACAACCGAAGGGCTGGAGTCTCTTATGTAAATGTGTGCATGTCTGTAAGATATGACAGCTGCAGGAAGGAAATAAGAACTATCTTGATATCTGAAGAGAATTTAAAATATAAGACACAGTTACAAAGCTATCAAAGTGTGGGCTGATCACTAAGATGTGCAATTTATTACATATACTTTTTGGTAGTTGAACAGTATTCAGTCATTGCCAACCAGAGTGACCAGTTTCAATTAACTGATTTAAATCATAATCACTTCATTTAAAAGTACCTCTTACAGTGAAGTCTCACCCACCTAATTTTGCCATCTGAGCCACACTTGAGCCAGCTCTCTGGACACACATGCTCACATGTGCATGAGTCCTAAAGAGTCATTGCCCTCCAGTCCCATATGAGGATTTAGATGTCCACCTCAGGAGAAGGCAAACTGCATCCAGCAGAGCCTGTTTTTTTCCACTGTCTCTAAATGGGGGCTGGCCAGCTGGCTAGGGAGCAGATATCTCCACTGTGGGCCTAAGCTCTCATGCCTGCCAGACAGACATTTACCTTTCAACTTGGATTTACAATTTCAATTTTGCTGTGCTAAAAGAGATTTCCAAAGAGTTTTATAGTTGTGTATCTCAGGACAGTCAACCTGGGGAACCACATCAAAAGCCAAGATGACACCAGAGTGAAGCTTCTTGCAGAGGTGATGAGCTGTGCGTTTTCTCACAGGTGTGCTTTTGCTTTCCATGAATGTGAGCACACCCCCAGGACACCAATAAGTCAGGGCACGTCATGACTTTCCAAGAAAGGTCCTGACTCCACTCCTCACGGTGGGATTTTTTTAGGGAAAACCTGGTTGTTTGTGTAGTTGCATAATGAAGAAGTCATTGCTGTCTGGTTGGGTTGGATCAGTGCTGAAGACACCAAGCTAGAGCCCCTTATGCGAGATGCTGTACAGCTATGGGGCCAAAGGATAGCTCTGCCTCAAGGGCTTTGCCCTGAAGCACAAGGCAGGAGATAACACACTGGTGTAACCATGGGCACACAGCAATGGCGTGGTCAAACATGGTCATGCCATGCTGACTGTTATCACAGGTGAGGATTTTGTTAACCGTGATGCTTAATCACTGACAAGCTTAAGTGCTGAATAATTTTGGGTATAACCCAGGCCTCAGGAAGATGGGCAACAAATCCACCCCACAACCGCTTCTCCACCCATGTCCATGGTGGTTCCTTCCATCATGGAATGAGGAACCTTGCTAAAGAATCTTCTCCTGTGCTCACTGTTCGGAGCCAACACTGTTGGGTTGGGGTGACTAGTCTTGGACCAGCACCTTCCTCCCACTAGATAAATGTCTGTCCAGGAGCAAGGAACTGGGTCTGACCCCAGCCTGGAGCTGGGAGAGAGTGAGGCAGTCTAAGAAGCAAGGGAGGAAATCATCCAGAGAGGCTGCTTGTTTACCACATCCCACATCCATCCCAGACAGGAAAACCGGCCCTTGACTTCCTGGTCCCTTGGCAAAGCGGGAGGTTGTTTTGCTCTGCACAAGAAGAGCCGCTGGGGTGCCTTGAAGCGCATTTGTTGAGACAAATGCTTTTAAATGGCTCCCATCCTACCTAATAGCCAGGGGTGACTCAGACTTCCTGGAGATGAGCTTATCTCGTCCTGCCCAGCGGCTGGCGCGGGAGCAAGGCTGGAGAAAACAGTCCCTGGAAAGCCTGCCCTCTGCCCTTTCGCAGGGCGCCCGAGGGTGGAGGAGCGGCCACGTTGCCCTCCTCGCCCCGCAGCCTGTTTCCGTGCTCCGCGCTCCCACACCCGGCCATCGCCTCCGCCGGCGGACCGGAAAGCCCCGTTGGCGGCCGCCGGTCGCTCCCCGGCTCCGCGACGCTCGGAAGCCGGGGACGGGGCCGAGGTTGGGCGGTCGGTGCCGCGGGAAGGATGCCCGAGCGGCTCATGCTTGTTGGGAGCAATCAAGGGGCCTCGCGGGGTTTGGAGCAGAGCGGAGTCGCCCGCTCTGCGTAGTGGAGCAACGAGGGAGCATGTTGGGCTGGGGGTGGCTAAATAATCCTCGTCCAACACATTTGAGAGTAAATACCCTCCTCCGAGCCTGCAGCCACCGACCTCCCTCGCCTTCGCTTCCCATGACGGCACGCGCTGCGCACGGGCTGCCCAGTGCGACTCTAGCCCAGACACTGAGCGCTTGCTGCCTCCAAAGGGAGAAAAAGGCTGAAGGAAGAGAGAAAAACTTTCAATCCATTCTCCAGGACTTCCAAAAATATAGTGGATTTATTCTTCCAGGCAGTTTTGTTTGTTCTTCTGAATATTACTGGGGTTTGGACAGTGGAGGAGAATCCGATAGTTTGGGTAGCCGATGAAAAGCAACTGGAAAAAAGCAAAAATGAATTTAATTCTTCGCTGCTCTCTGGCAGCTACTGAAAATGTTTCTTAACTAAAGTGAACGGGGGATCTCAACACAGCCTCAGCTCCTTGCATCACACAGCTAATGGGCTTCTCAGCGATACATTTCAGTCCCTCATCTTCCTCTCTCAGGCTCTCGAGAGTGCCTTGTCTCCCCTCGCTGTATTCCTACTTTCCTATCACCCTCCCACCTCGCTGCCTGCGTAGCGTCCTTTCTGCTTCCCAGGATCAGGGAATCTCAACGACCTGACTTCTGATCTGCTGTCAAAGCGAGGAAGGAGGAAACTGCGAGTGAGCAAACCCACCTGCGTCCTCCTCCGCGACGCCTGCGCCGAGCTGCCCCAGGTCTCTGCGGGTCTCTGCAGGGATGGAGCTGTGGCTGAGTAAGCAGCCCTTGCTGTCCCCGCTTTGGGGCTGCTGCTCCGTTCCCCCTCCTGTTTGAACCTTTCTTGCTAGCTGCCGAGAGTTGCCCCACCTCTTCTCACACTCGCCGGGATTTTTTTTCCTTAACAAACTGTTCACGTGCCTTTTGCTGTGGCATTTTGTATCGTTCTGAAGCAGAGTGTCTCCCCCCAGATGAGACCTTGCTGCTCCATGTTCACCATGGCCCACAGATATTTTGGCTGCTGATCTCTTCTCCAGAAGGGGTTGCAGGACGATTTTCCGAAGGCAGTTAGGATTACAGACTTTGCCTGGGATTGCGCTCTATGTCCCTTGTGTAGCTATAACACTCTAACCCCACAATAACCTATTTCAACAGGAAAACACGGAGTTAATTGGATAATTCTGCAAGGTAAATTCAGGGCAGAGTAGATATGGAGAAATGTTAAGTCTCTTTCTTGTGGTTGTTGAATTAAACAGCCAAGTGTGACTTGTGATGAGGCACCCCTTTGGGATGTCGCACGGGACTTCAATCCGTGCTCAGACGTGAAGTACAACCCCCCTCTTTGGACAACAGTGCAGCAGGGAAGTGGGGACCCAAGACGTGATACACAACAGCATTTGTCATTTGGATCCATTTGTGAGTTTTTTCCAGAGAGAGCTAGCAACAGGCAGCCTTCTTGGGAGGCTCGGAGCGCAAAACACAGCCGCAATAGGAGCCGTTTGGAAAAAGCAGCACCCTGCACTGGCCACTTACATCCAGTTGACCTTCTTGCTGTCCCAAACTGTGCGAGGAGGGCTGGCCTGTCCGCTGGCTGCGAGAAATCCCCCTCCTTGCCTGACCCATTGCAATTCCCTCCTCCGTGCCTGCACCCTCAGCCCCTGTAGGCATTGCTTGCTCTTCTGGGGGGAGGAGAGCAGGAGAGGAGGTTTGAAGCATGAGCTCACGGAAAGGAAAAGCGCAGGCTGGGATCTGCGTTGTGGAGTGCGTGCCAGAGGAATGCTCAGAGCGGCCGTGAGGTTCAGTGTGCGCCGATGCCATCGCTGCATCGTCACACGCTGCGGCCGTAGGTACTCTGGATGGAGTCATCATGCCTTTTGATTGAGGCAAAGCTTGGTCTGTGCAAAACATCAGCCTCGGCTTTGCCCATAACCCCAAATATATCCCCGTGTTGAATGAACACGCCAATCCATTGAACTCTCGGCC
Organism: Rhea pennata; assembly: GCF_028389875.1. NCBI lineage: Eukaryota > Metazoa > Chordata > Aves > Rheiformes > Rheidae > Rhea > Rhea pennata. The sequence goes on from NC_084681.1 coordinate 12,128,464, forward strand.
AACGGAGATGCCCTCTGCAGCAGTTTGCAAACTCAGCCAGGAGCGATACGATACCGGAATATCCTTTAAACCATTTGCAGCTCCTAAAACTGAAGGGTCAGATGATACTTTGCAGCTACATACTTCAGGATCTATTTCTATCACAATTTATTGAGTTTTTCTTTTCAGAGAAAGTTCAAGGTACCTTTAGCCCATTTTAGATTGGATCACTCCCGTGCTTGTCTCCAGGTTCATCAGCAAATCAGATGCACGGCACAGGGCAATATTTTATGGACCATGCTAAACTCTGTCCTGCAAATACCCCAGTTGCAGAGCAGCTGCTGTGACAGCAGCATCCTCTTGTTGGCTGTGGGAACTGCTTGAAACTGGATACCAGGACATGCTTTCCCAAGTCTTTTTTTTTTTTTTTTTTTTTTTTTTTTTTTTTTTTTTTAATGAACCATTTGTGCCTAACTGTGAGCTTTTCAGGAGTTACAAGTGTGTTTTTTATAACTCACCAATGCAAATCTCAGCAAACCAAACCTCACCAAGGCGCTCACAGATACTAAATGCCTCACTCTGCAGAGCCCACATGACACGCATCTATGTTCTTCACAGATCACAGATGTTACTACCAGCCAGACCTGCCTCATATCGACATGTGTGCATGCCTGAGAAACTGCTCTTGCTTTGCATAAATGGCACTCCTGCTAAGCTAAAGCATAATTTTTCATTTTAGGCAATTTCAGCAAAAATCTGATTTCCAGAAAAATCTTTGTAGCTAAAACACTTTGTAGCTAAAGATATCAAAAGTTTCAGCTGAAATCAAACAGCACCAAATCAGAAGGCAATCAAAACATACTTAGGCCTTTGCTGCTGTATCTCTACTTCCCTATCAATACCCCAAATTACCAAACAGCCATACCAGGTCACAGCAAAGTTGTGTTAAGCACAATATCCTGTCTCTAACAGCAGCTAGTCATGGATGGGAGGTATAGAGGGAAGTCTCTTCTCCCACGCTCTGGCAGCAAGAGGTGCAGCTGGAGGTTGCAAGCTATCCAGCAGTGCTGGAGAAAATTTCTGTGCAAATACTAGTCTTGTCTTCAGTGACTTTGAGCTCTGTGATTCCTTTTTGTACTGAGTATTGAGATAGGAGAGATTTTTTTCCCCAAAAAATTCAGACCTTTATTTCTCTCAGGTTCAAAAAAAGAGGGAAAGGTTTAAGGTTTGTCTTTATTTTCTTAATTTCTTTGGAACAAGCAACAAAGCCCTACTCGACAAGATAATTTCAGCACTGTGCTCCCAGGCAAATTACTCAGGGCCAGGATGTGTTTGTGCACAGCTCTGAAAAGCCCACATACAGTGAAGTGTGCAGATCAGTCCTTTGGCTCAATCAAGTGGCATTCACACACTTTTACCAGAAAGTCTGGGCTTAGTTTAGTTTAAGACAGATGTGTCCACCTGCTGCATGTGATACGGATACATAACTGCAGGGGGGTTTGTCCTCTCAAAATCCTCTGTCTGCAACGGGAGCTGTGATTTTGTCACGCAGAAGAGAGAGCAAGATAGAAGTACATACATGTTATTACACTCCTAAAAGAGCTTTGTTTCCATAATTTTAGGGTTTTTTCCCATATACATAAAATAAAAGCCTTCTGATATAACATGGGTTACTGAAAGTTTAGGTTGGTGTGCATACAGCAAAAACAGCATGAAATAAGATACACACACACACACACACACACACACACACACAGAGTGTATGTCCAGATATAATGCCTGATACACTGATGAAAATCCCAATCATATCGACGGAAATTTCAGATGTAGCAATAGAGCACAATATAGTTCACATCCTTGAAAGACAGATGTCAACCAGCTTCACCCTGCTGGGTTAGATAAGCATCTAGATGCAGTCGGGTTTATCTGGACACTAGGATCTGGTTTCAGGGAAAAAGCTTTTCTCATGTGCTCCCTGAATCGTCTTGGCTCAGAGAGTAGCTCCTGAGGATCGTGTCCAGCCTTCCTGTTCGAGAGAAACCATCCTGCCGGTTCTTAGCACCACGCAGAGAAAACTGTCAAGTCAGCTTAGCGTTGAGTCAAGGAAGCTATCCTACCTATTTCTGGTGAGATGCCACATAATTTCCCTTCAAGCCAAGGTCACTGAGGCTCTACATTACACGCTCATTTGGTCGTTCCCTTCCCCGTCTTGCTGAGCACTCCCGCAAGGGGCCTGTGCTGTGCTTCCTCCTTTCAGTGGAAAAGGTGGCAGGAGGATTTGGGACACAGGAAGCAAGGGAGATGGAGAAATGCTGCTCACAGCCTTTCGTGAACACGCATCGGGACGGTGGTCAGGGCCGAGATGCTCTCAGGCGTGCCTCAAACAGGAATTGGCAGCCAGCCCTAGCGGGAGCCACGGGGCTCTGCTGGTGCCGTGCGTCAGCCGCGACCTTCTGTCTGTGGGAACGGACAAAAGCCCTGGAGATACCGGGCTGCAGGAGAGCATCCCTGTGGCCTCTGCAGCCCCAGCCCCTCGGCGGGTTTCTCCACGGGGCAGAGGATGGGGCGTGATGCAGGGAGCCTTGGCACAGGTGCTGAGAGCAGAGGGTCCATTCGGCCGGGTGGAAAGGGGCTGCGTTTGCACAGGCGCGTCGCAGAGCCCGCGCGCTCGCCCCTCCACAGCCAGGCCAGCTCTTGCCCCTGCTTGTGAAGTGTTATGTTACTGCCCAAGCCCTCTATCTCCATGAACCATGTTAACCGGGCTGGCAATTTCTGGCAGAGTCTTTTGAGGCAGGACAGTAAAATATGTTGGGTAAACAGACATGGCTCGGTGCCTTCACGACCTGGATCCAAGCAAAGCAACGGTGCTTTCCTGCTGGGGTCAAAGGGCTGCCTTGTACCCTGGGCTGATTTGGAGAGAGTCCTGTGGGCTTCACGTGCCTGGGACGAATAACGCCAGTTCGCATGGCAGCTCTTATTTGCTTTAGCCCAAGCAGGACTTGGCAGGCAGGGCCATAAATGCTACAGCTTTTGAAAGGCTCTATACATTTGCACTGGGATTTAAGTTACTTCGCTGGCAGCTGGGATTCGCGGCTGCTGGGGGAGTGTGCCCGAAGTCACTGCGGGATGCTAGCTCCTCATCATGTTTAATGCAAAGCATGCAGGTTGCAGCAGGATTTGGCTAGTGTAGCTCACATTCCACTTTGCCTGGCTCCTCTTTAAAATCTGAGAAACAGGGCACTGCTTTTAAGCCAGCAATTAGTGACAGGTATGAGGAGATTGATACAAAACGTGCAGCTGAACACAGACTTCTGTAACAGCAGAGTGTGTCCATAACTGCCATGGAAGGGCGGCTCCGTCCTGCATCATCCACCTACAAAAGAGGTGTGAAGATGTCTTGGGGGTTATATTTTAGAGTCTGCTGGAGGTAATTGCAAAAAACCTAAGGGCATAGGTAGGATAACTATTGAACCACCTGCTGTCTCTCTTTTAAAAGCAAGAGAATTAATATTAACTGTGGAGCAACTGTAGACCTTTCTTCTCTTTCCACAGTACTTCTGCAGAGGAAAAGGGCTGTAGTTTTATTAGCTTTTCTTTGCTTCTGTTCAAAAAGATATTTCTGCCCTGCATCTCCCTCAGATGATCCAGGCTACAGACGGGCTCGCAGTCTGCACCTTCAAGCTTGGAGGGTTTCCTGGCCCCCAAGGATAGATTGTTTAATGCAAAAATTGGATCTTTCTCCCAAGTCTTCCACACTTTCAGATTGCAGAAATGACTTCTGATGCCTCCTCCTGCCTATAAAGCACACAGTCTCCATTGCACTGGAGGAACCAAAGCCCAGGGAAGAGAAGGGATTTGCTGGAGACTCCAGGAAAGCCAGGAATTGAAACCAGATAGTCCCACCTTTCCTTCCCTTTTGGGGTGACACAACGAACTGTTTTAAAGCAGGCCAAACCTTGCTGCTCCTCAGCCCATGGTTCATTTGGCACAAGACATACATAAAGTGCTCCAGTACTGAGTAACTGCTGCCTAATGGCTATTGAAAGATGTGAGAAATGAGCGTGGTTAACCCTGGGGATGAATCGTGTCACACCATAGTTTCCGTTTTAGTGAGGACTGCAATCAGTATCTATGGCGAGAATTTGCCATAACTTATTAGATGAAATGACTTTGTCATTCCCTTGGAGCTGGACTCATGTGAGATTGCTCATTACAGAGACATGAGGCTACAGAACACTTGTTCTACTCACTGTTCCTCTGCCGTCCTCCAAGGAACCAAATAATCAGATCGCTCTCCACTTAATGCTTGAATCTTCCACCTTAAAAGGTCCCTCTGGTCTTCTGCTATCCCCTGAACCTTTACTGCTTATCTTCACTGCTCCTTTCTCTTCAGCCTCCTCTGATATCCTCAGATTATCTTGCAATATTGTGTTCCCCCATGTCCAACATCCTTTTTAAACTTGCAGGGTCAGAGTTGGGCCAGGGCCACCAAAACCCAGCAGACCCATGGAATCCTATCCCCTATCTGCTCTTGTGGGACCAATGTTCCTGAAGAGGAAATCGCTGATGGGATCTGCACGTCCTCGCTGGCTCATTCTGTCTCCATGGTGTCAGCAGGAACTCCTTCAGTTGCTGCACTTCCATTTTCATTGAAACAGTGCAGCTTTTTCATATGTGCACATTTGCAGAATCTCCTCTCATATCTCTTGGGCTTAGGGGATGATGTTCCAGTGTCCAAGAGGGAATTGCAAACACAAAGTGAAAACTATAACTCTTCCAGCAACTTCCGAGCTCTCAGTTAATCAAAGTAGATACTCAAGATATCCTCATAAGTTACATTAGGTGCTTCATGACGGGGAGGTCAAGAATGGATCACATGGGCCAGTGCTGGAAGCTGATGCTGTGCCAGCCTGGACCAGGCTGATGGCAGGGCTTCATGCGCCCTCTGACACGAGCAGCAGGGACACATGCTGCTGCTGGGGAGGTTCCCTGGCACCACTGTGCCCGTGCCAGACCCATCACAGAGAGCATGGCCACAGGCCAGAGCTGGCTTTGCAATAGCATGCAAGATGGGCAGTAACCTGCCAAATATGCATTCTCCCCAGCCATGACAAATTTTCTCTTATTTTCTTGAACATTAGATTTCCTCTTCATGTTAAGAAATGAATACAGGTGGGATGATAGGGTCTTGAGGCATGAAGGTAGCCTCAGAAGATTTAAAAATCTGTGGCAGATGGCAGAAGTTTACATTCTGGTTTGTAGGGCTTTTTTATTTTTGGCCTGTTCTTTTCTCTCCTCCCTTTGTAATGTGACCAGTGTGACATTTGGGTGATTCGTGCCGTCACTTGTGAGCTTCTCCCGCCATCTGGAGCCCTGCCACGGTCTCCCCATTCTCCAGACACTGTGCATTCCTCACTAAAAAGGATGATGGTTGCTTACCAGTCTCAGCAATGTGAGTCCAAAGGACAGCAGGAAAACATCCTCACTGTTGCTCCTAATACTTTCAGTGTGTTAGAGGTAATTCCTCCAGCGGGGTGTGTGATCATTCACAAGCTGTGGGTATCCTCTAGAGGGACAGGGCCATGATTGCAGGCAACCCCACAGCTAACTGCAGAGCTTGCCTCAGGGTCACTGCTCCCAGGTTTGATGTGAACTTGTACAAAGACCCTTTTTTTTGCATCAGGTACTTGTTTTTGCTCCACCACCATTTCATGGGTGAATGTGGTGTTAACACACCCTCCCAGTGGGATCCCAGACAGTAGGACGGGGAATTGTGGACAGCAGAGATGGGGGACTTTAATGTGCTCAAGGTACAGTGCTTTCTAGTTTTCTTATGACTTAATTGAAAAATAATCTTTATAAACTTTGGTTGAGACCAATTGCAGCTGAGACAGTGCAAGAATAACCGACTCTATCACAGACCAGCCAAGGAGACATAAGCAGCAAAGTGTGTCTTACTCTGTCCTTCATCTCTGTGTAGGCGCAGCCTGGGAGGCAACAGCCACTGGGGTGTCAGGGACACGCTGGTGCATCCCATCTCCTCCAGCCCTCTCTTCGCTTCTGAGCCTGTGCCCTGGCTTCTGGGTGACGAAGGGAGACATTGCTGCTGTATCATGAGCATGGCCCTCTCTGCCCTTCCCTCCAACCTGAGGTCTTCTTTTTCTGTAAATCCAGCCCAGAATGGCCTTTTGATTAAATGGAAGAGGAGGAAAATGAGCGATGGATGGATGGAAACGTATTTTTTTAGGATCATGCATTTCAGATGGGCTCCTTTGACTCGCAGCTTTTTGATACCTGAAAAATTACTTGTTTTTGCTCTTTTGCTAAGAATGGCTACAGTTGACAAACCAAGAATTATTTGTCTTAGATCTGGAAAAGCATGATCTGATCACGAGGTATGATCTCCAGGCTCTAATCATGGCTTCAGTATCAGCCCTTTCTATGAAATCAGACTGCCTCAGCTCCCTGCCTCAGTTTCCCCAAATATCAAACATGGCTGACAGTGCATCTATGTAGCACAAGTATCTGTTACAAGGATGGTATTGGGCTCTACGCACTGAAAACTACTTGCCACTGTGCTTTTCCTTCATTATGTGAGTCTGGACCGCATCATTCCCCAGTGCACTCGTTTTCCTCACCTACTGAGATAGGTGCAATACAATGCTTATACTGAGATGTGAGCAGGCAGTTCCAGAGCATGTGACCAGCCTGAGTAATAAAAGTGAGCCAAATGCACTTTTATGGACATTTCCTTGCCAAATTGCTCTCGCTGTGCACAGAATTAGCGACTCTTACTAACAACAATAAATTCAGGAAGCTTTTACAGCTCACTTGCGCATCACATCGGTATTCGGCAAGGGGACACTGCCCAGGTGAGCAATGCAGTGACCGGTCAGCACCTAACAGCAGGTTGCATACTGAATCCGACTTTTAGGCTTTAGCGTGAATGAATCAGGGGAGGTTTATCAGCACACACCGAGTCTGTATCAGACCAGCATTTCTTAGCACTCTCTTCTACTGACCCACAAATGGATTTGGCTTCCTGCCATGCTGAAGGCCAGTTCTGAGCTGTAACAAATTGTATTGTCTTCTTATTTCTTTTTTCAGTTTCAGACGAAGCTTGGAATAGCTCTTCCCAGTGCAGGAAAGTTGAGAGAGGAAGTGATTATTCATTTCCAGGAACATTTGAACTAGAGCAAGCTCCTGGAAGTCTCTTTAGTGCTTGATGTCAATGTGTTTCCTCAGAATGGTGACTTCTGCGTCCAAAGGGCAGGTGAGTCTGTTTGCATCACTGCCTGATTCACAGAAGCTGCCCGGCTGCTGAGTTACTCCCTGCCATAACTCCAGCAGTTCTCACAGAAGATGAACTGGCTCCTGCTTGGTCCATGGCAAGTTCTGCTTGGTGAACACCACAAAGCTGAGCTTCTCCTAGGTGCCTTCAGAGCATGCTACCAACCTCTGGATGTGCCAGGGACCTGGAAAACTGGCCCTGGTAAGGTAGCTGAGCTGTATATCACACCAATGAGCTTTCCCAGGGCCTTCTGCCTGCCTACTGCCCTCCTGGGTCCACAGCTGAGCCCTGTGCTTGCCAGAGCTAGGGCTACAGGAGCATACATGCTTAGACAGAGCCTTTCCCTGGCAGTGAGGCAGACAGAATGAGAAGGTGGATTGCTGCTCAGGACCAAGGGTGCAAAGCTGGCCTGAGGCCAGGAATCCTTATGAACAGATTTGGTGAATATGACTGACTACCGCCAGCTCTGCCCCAAAGAAAGTATGACCTGGTCTGGTCTGCGCGGAGGTGCAGGTTTCTGAAAGGGCACCACACTTGTCCTCATGGTGCATGGTGCTCTCGAGTCACGCAGTGCCACCACCAGGGAAACCAAGGCACAGGGGGCTGGGAGCTGGAGCCCTCCCAGCTAACTCAGGACAAGCGAGCAAGACAAGTTAATTAGGAACTATGTTCCTTCTACAGTCAACAGAGTGAAACACAGCTCAACAACTCCTCTCCAAAAGTGACCAAAAGCAGGTATTTAAGGAACTGCATGAGAACACCACACATATGAGTGATATCTCCTCTGTGTAGCTGTAGACCAGTGACTCCTTGAGCTAGGAATGGTTTCTAGGAGTGGAGATAATCTTGACAAATTTCTCTTCCTTGAACTTCTGCAGGCTGCCCTTATACATATATAAACTTTCAGTATCCTGTGTCAAGGAGTTTAACTACACACTGAATAAGGACGAACCTCTTTTTGCTTATTCTGAACCTGCATCCTACTGGCTTCATTACTACAATCTAGTTCTTGTAGGATGGAGGCCTGGTTTTGTTGACTGCTGTCATACCTCACCCTCATGGATTCTGCCTGGGTAAAGAGTCTTAGCTGCCTTAGTGGCTCCTAAGGAGAACCATTTCTTTCAATCATCTTTCAGTTAATATCTTTCCAGAGGGTATAACAACGTTCTCAGCTCTGTTCACTGTTCCTCTCCTCTCCTTTTCTCCCTGGTTATGAAGGAGCTTATTGTCCCCCTGAGCCTCCTTTCTGCCTGTTGCCACTTTTCCAAGTCAGCAGAACTTCTGCCGCACAGGGCTGGGACATTTTGGGGTTTGGACAGCAGAAGAACTGATCTCAGCATTGAAACTTCTGAATTTTACAGGGAGGGCTCTGCCTTCTCTTTCTCTGAAGTCTCTTAATTTATGATGCTCCAGGAAATTAGTTACTGTCAATAATAAAAAAGTTCCATTGTGCTAGCTTCTGTGCTTCCTGTTTCTGGCCGGGAACAGAAGTGGAAATGCCAGAACACCACCCAGGCATAGTCCTTAGGGAAAGCTTTCTCTTATCTGGGAAATACTGGCCACTCCATGAGAGAGGCTGGTTTGGAGAGACAACCAGCCCAGATCCCCATTCCTGGTGTTGCTCTGGGTGGAATTGCCGGGTTTGGTTGAATTTGTCATTTTCTGTCTCCTCTCTTTTTTGGTGTATCCTCCCTGTCTTGCACCACCTCCTATCTCGGTGTGTTCCAGCTTCCCAGATGTTCGAGCAGCTCCCACCCTCTGCCTCCTGCTTGGGCGTTTCCCTCGTCCTTCCCTGCGCTGGGTCACAGATCCGATCGCTAAGATGTAAAAGGAGCCAGAGTTCGTGTTTATATGATCTGTATACGCTGTTTAAAACTCTGCTGCTAAATAAGATGAAGGGTTGGAGGGAGAATATATGCTGTCCCTCCTTCCCTGCTGGCTAAGCTTTCATCTTTAGCCTGAGGAAGAAGAGGGGCGCGGGAAGCGTCACTCTGCGCACACCGTTTCCTTTGGGAGCACGAGCCCTTGAGTCACCCTCAGAAGGAGGGAGGCTGGCAGGAAACGAGGCAGAATCCATGCTTTCTGGCCCAGGATGCGTGCCGACGCTCACGGGTCCTACCCCGAGGGAGAGCAGAGCCGTCGGAGCGCTGCCCTCCAGGGAGGCAGCCCCGGCGCGGGCAGGAGGCGTGCGGGGAACGCGGTGCACGGCCCTGCCGCCGCTGGCGAGCTTTTAACCCCCTGCTCCCCTTCATGCGCAGTCGCTCCTTTGAGGCTCTCGTGGCACGAGATGCAACATTACACACTTCCCAAGCTCGTCTGCCTCTTGCCAAATGTGTTGCTCAACCCAGGCACGCTCTGTGCGTCTGCCTCCCCTTCCCATGTGCGGTCGGGTAAGGACCTACCCGAGCTTCCCATAGGGAGCCCTCGCCCACCTGCTGCAGGTGAAAAGCAGCTGCTTTTCACATGAATAGCTCTGTATGTTAGTTAGAAAATACTTCTACTTTGCCTGCCTAGCCATTTGCTGGGGGCTGAGCCTTTGCAGCCGTCGCACGGCCAGTGGGCACAGCTGGGGTTGATGGAGCAGGTCCAGTGTGCAGGGAGGAGGACAGGGAGGTGGGCTCTGCCCACCCCACGGTTCCCTCTGCATCCCTCACCTGGCGTGCGGCTGCCAGGGGAAGGGAAGCATGGAAAAGCCAGAGCGCATAAATCAGAGCACACAAATCCAGGGTACTGCAATGGTGAAAGAGGACTGGGAACTTGCTGAAACCCACTTAACTTGGCCTTTGCCCAGCCTGCTCCCAGACAGATGCTGTCTCTTCTTTGCATGCAGTTCGTCAAAAGCAGCAAAAGAATCACAAGTTGCCAAATGCTCCATGTAGAAAATATCTATGAGGTCAGCTAGTCCCTGCTTCCGCTATTGCAACACTTTTTCCTCTATGGCTCTTCAGTGTAATGTGCAGATGAGGAATTTGTCATGAAATCTGCCTCCTGCTTCAAAAATCCGCAGAATATCTATCTGCATATTTTAAAAATACACAGAGGTAAAAATAGAAAATTTAAGAGCCCTATGGGTTCAGCAGGTGATAGGCAAAAAATACCAATCAGTGTACATAGGGGATGCCCTGAGGGCAGGCCAATATGGAGGGCTGCTTTTCACCTTCATACCCAACTCTAGCCCAGGAGTTGCAGAGATGTATTAAAAGCTTCAGCTGAGCTTTTTTGTAACAGTTAAGGCCAGCAGTGAGGATTTTAGGACCCAGTATCAGTTTCCTGTGCCAAAGGAGTTCTTGTCCTCATGTCAAAATGCGGCAGGGAAGTATATTAGCTTTGCTTCTGTACGGATGCTCTTGTCCTACAATGGTTTCCCAATACTACTGTTGGCCAATTCCCCTGTGTACCCAGTCCTTTAATCTTCTATTAAATTTGCCTGTCTGTAAAATGAGAATTATGTTCCCTTCTCCCGCTTGCTGCTTGATATCTGTATTTGGTTTATAAATTCCCTGGGACAGGAGGTGTCCAGATCAGTGTGATTATGATCGTGCTTGAGGCTTCAAATAATACAAATAAGGGCAGTTAAAAATGGTAAATAAAAGAGAGGTTTAGAGGTTAAAAGAGGTTAGCTCATAGGCTTACTGATAGTAGTTCCGTATTTGCAGAAACTTTGCAGTCTCGAGATTGCTCTCCCACTGGTCAAAAGTGCTAAAAATGAAATAACAGCAGCAGCATTGCAGGCAGCACCGCCCCAGTGGCCCCTCCGTAAAACCAGGCGCCCGAAGCATTGCCGCGGCCAGGCCGCGGTGTCACAATGCCGGCACCGTGCACGGGGCCGGGCGCCTGCCGTGGGACCCGCTGCCGCCACCGCCACTGCCACCACCCCACCGCCACCGCGCGGGACCCGCCGCCGGGGCAGCACCCAGCCGGCGCGGGGGGAAGGGGCCTCCCGCAAACATCTGCCATGGCATCACCGTCCCCGCCACGGGTCACCATGAAGGTGAGATCTGGTGAGGGGGGACTGGAGCTCCTTGGTGGCTCCTCCGGCCACGCAGGAGACAGAAAGAGGAGGGGGAGGCTCTGCCACCGCGTAGCGGGGCGCTGTACCCTCGGCTCTGCAGACGAAGCGCTTGGTTGAGCTTTTTGGACCGAGGGTGTTGTCTCCCACGGCTGGGCTCCGACTGCTGCTCTGCCTCCGAGCAGGGCTGGGCTGCCCCGAGACTCCTTCTGGGCCTGCAGCTGCCAGACATGGCGGCTTTGGGGCCGTTTCTTGCAGGCATGGAGGGCATCTTGAAGAACGTTCTTCCCTCTTGCTGTCAAAAAGGCTGGTTTGCGTGTGGAGATGCCTGGCAGAATGCTCGAGTCCTGCCCCGGTGTCCTTGGACCACCCTTGGCTCGCAGGAGCAGCAGTGATGCCCCAGATGGGTACCAGGCACTTGGGCTGCTTCCTAATGCACCGGTGCACAACACAGCATCACCAAATGAGGTTAAATCCTCCCAAAGACAGCAAGACCCCATCCGCTCCCTGGCGTCTGCTGGAGAGCAGCCGTCTGGCCACAACCCCCAGCTTTCACGTGCGCCTGAGGGACGCTCAGCACCCAAGGGGCACAGCTCGCCTTCGCCTTCCCCTTACATCTCAGCACTGCAAAGCGTAAGAAAACCCTGGCCAGATTCACTCTTTTGTCCACTTTTCTCCCGAGCATGGCGTGGGCAGCAGGAGGTCTCTGCACCATCCATGCAAGGCCCTGTGCTGGGACAATTCTCCTGCAGTCACTGACACAGGACCCAGAATAAATTGGGAGACCTTAATCACCACAGGAACGTTTAATAGCAGTGATCCTTCCCTGGCTAAAGGAGGGCTTTGATCACTGCCTGCAACCAAAAGCCATCGAGAAGACTAGACAGTATTCTTTAAAGTGACATTTTTTCCTGTAAATGTCTCCTTCTTTCTATTCTTATTAAAGGCCACAAAATCAGCTGCCAGCCAAAGCGCCTAGGCCTAGGACTCAGGAAATTTAGGTTTGTATCCCAGAGTCTAACTAATAGATTCTGCTTAAGGCTGGGTTGAATGGAAATCCCACAGAAATGCATGTGACATTTCCATGGGCCAAATGAACCAGCTGTGTCTGTGCAACAACCCTGCTGTGCCCACATGGAGCAGTTGGCTCAGTCTCCATCCCTGCCAGCTGGACTCAGAAAAATCAGAGCTTTATGGGTTTGGGAATTTCTTTTTTTGTTGTGAACCTCAAAGGCTTTTGCACATATGACATATCTGACTAACTAGGCCTGTTTGATCTCAACAGCTTAACATACGTTGCAGCTGTTAATTAAACTTCACAATCAGGTAGAAAAACAGGCATGCTTGTGGGATGATGCTAAGGATCAATCCTAGCTCCTTGGACACTCCGGCTGGTGTTGTAACCACTGAATGTGCAGCTCCCGGATAGCCCGTTATCCACAGTGTCCATGGGGAAATGGTATCATGCCATTTGGGTGATCTACTCCAGCATGTGCCTGGGGGACGGTTGCTGTTTTAGGTGTTTAACTGGGTTTAAGTATTCCATCTGTGCCCCAGGGAGGGGTACGTTCATCACACTGTGCGCACAGCGTGGGCTTCAGGGACAGAGTCACAGGGCAGGTAGCACCGAGGTGAGCAGGGTGACTTTCCCAGGCGAGGGTGGGGAGGCTGGTGCATGCAGAGAATAGTGAAATGGTGCAAAACACTGGCACAGGAGCACATGTAGCACTTGTGTCTGCAGTCCCAGAAAAACGCACACAGGTAACAAGGGGGCAAAGAAACAGCTGGATAGACAGACGAGGCTGTAGAAGGGCCACTCATGAAGGCAACAGGAATGCCTGGAGCCACCTAGACTGTTTTTAGGCTTGTTTCCAAAGGAAATGAGGTCTATAGCATTGCAACTAAGTGCTTGTCTTGCCCCCTGTAGCTTATAAATCAGCTAGCTGATTCAGCTGAAACTTGTTAAAGAGGGTGAAACCCTAAAGCTATTTAAAAGCCTCCCCCAGGTGGAATGATCTGGGAATTGTGAGAGAGGGAGTAGTTGGTGAGTGCTGGCTTTGTAGCTGTCTTTAGGGGGTGAGAGGCCTGGGACAGTGAAACCTTCTGCAGGTGGGTCTGAATTACTGTCCTTTGCTTTAGCTGCTCCTTGGGGTGCTTTGCCATGGAAAAAAGCAGTGGGTGATGTCCAGGTTCCTGGGGAGCTATGGCAGGGTGGGAGGTACCTGGCTGGTGCAAGAACTTGGGGGACTGGGAAGTATGAAAATAGGGATGGGGAGGGCTGGGCCTGGAAGGAGGAAAGGTGCCGTAGGAAATGGGGAAGGAGAGTTGGAGAGGGGTACTAGGATGTGAAGCTCAAAAAATTATCAGTGTAAGGAGAGGGAAGGGGCAGCTACTAAGAGGGGGCAGCAAGGCTGCAAATACTAGCTGTATCCTCTGAGCACCTCCCAACTCTTGGAGTGGGTGAGACAAGGCTCCTGTGTAGGAGTCCTACACTTCACGCCCTTGCTTTTGCTAATAAAGCAAAATCGTGCTTCCTGGGTGATAGCCTGCTGGAAAACAGCATGCAACAGAGTGGAGGAATTAAAGTCACTTCACCAATCGTAATTCTGGTGTTTTCTGACTCTTGAATGCGTGGCTTTGCAATCTGCGTGACGCTACTCAGAGGCAGTAAGCTCGGTGTGTGTGTGCCTGTGTAATACCTGGGGCCAGATCCAAATCCTTTTTTCAGCCTGACTTGCACTGACTTCAATGGCTTTTTGAGCAATTTAAAGGCGCTGGTGTGTGAGGTATCAGCTGTTTTCCTGAGAGTGGCTGTAGTGTAACATCCCTATAGTAACGCAGTGTTTGTTGGCAGCAGAGCAGCTTCCTGCAATCTGCTCCCAGACTAGGGGCATCTGAGGAAGAAGGAAAAAAATAGGAGAAAATGTTTTGACCACTTTTTTTTTTTTTTTTTTTTTTTTTTTTTTTTTTTTTTTTACTTCTATCATATATTTTAAGAGGAAAAAATGGATGCTTTTTTTAAGGGAATCTTGGAGCCTTCTGGGAGGGACATATTTGACCACTTGACGCGGATGGAGATGCCTTCTGTTAACACCTTTAAGAGCTCACTGGCAGGTAAGTGCCACTGAGGACAGCTGGCTCCACGTTGCTGGTGCTGTGCCAGGATGAAGTGAAACCTCCTCCTGATTTCCATCAAAATAGTTATTTGGAAAAAAGCACGCTGCCTTCAGGTTATCACCTTCCTTAGATATGCACTGTAAGCATGTGCATTTCCCTCGTACTCGTTTTCCACGAAGGCTTTAGTATTCCTTATTTATGGGCTTAAATACTCCCTGGATTGACACTGGAGCTTGACCGCTAAAATATTAGTGAACCTAAATTTTTAACTCTGCAGTGGGCAAAGCTGAGAGAATCCTGTACATGGAATCCATGAATATGCGATACGTGAACAAGTCGGTTATGTGGATACAAAGTTTAGATTTGACAGCGTGTTGGCTTGTTTTTCTCCTGCTCGCTCTGGGAGCGGACCTGGCCTCACATGCTCCAAGGCTTGGGAGGAAACTGTCTATTTGCCCCCGGCTCTCTGATACCGAAGTCAGGAACTATTTGCTGAGGAAATGTGATTCATGCTCTGGGGTTTTCAAATATGTTGAAATTTTGTTATGGATAGATCAGCAGGAAAAAGGTGAGATTCCTTGTAATAAGTTGCTTGTCACAGGGTAGTTCCCCAGGCGTAAGTTTTCTCCTCAGAGGTCTTGGCAAGTGAGTGTGATTAGCGGCTACTTAGTCATTAGTGGCTAATTTCAGTCTGGGAATTCAAGTTCACCACGTGTGCAATGCTGTTCTGACTGGGGGGTGGTGGTGAGGAGTGTGTATTTGCAGCAGGTGACATTAACAGAGCTTTTTGCATTAATCAGCATGGTTTGGAGGAGAAGCCAGACCCCTGCTCCTTAGGCCTGGGTCAGTATTAGTGCGCCAGGTGAGCATGGGGACTATGAAAACTCGCTTCTGCTCTGTTAAGCAGCTTGGCTTCCTGCTGCACTGTGGAAACTCAGTAGCTTCTTGGATAACTGATTTTGGCCAAAACAGTGAGATACCGCAGCAAACGGTTCAGAGGAAACATGCTCCAGCAGTGCTATGGACATGTAAGTTTCCTACATGCAGGAAGCAAATATGCGAGTTAGGTGATAATTTTTTGCTGTTCCATTTCCCTAGATCTATTCTACCTTTTTGCTGTTGCATGTGTTTTACTGTCTGGTTAATCACTAATAATTAATTGTTCCTGGGTGCAGTTTTTAACCTGGGTGGTGCGAAGGTGCCTTAGAGCAGCCTCTGTGACCGCCTACCTCGCTGTAGGCTTGATGTGTGGGGCAGCTGCTCTTGCAGCTCCCAGGGTGTCTGGTGCTGCAGGGGACCCGAGCGCGATCCCTCGCTGTGCTTTTGTGGGACATCTGATGGATCAGCAGCTGTCCTGCTCTCAGGACCCTCCTGCAAGGTTTTCTTTCTCTAGGGACTACAAATCGCTTGCATGAGGGTGATCTCTTAGGGGATGCGTGTGCTGCCTTGAGCGTAAAAGCAGGACTACCGTCCCGGGCAGAGGAAGGTGAGTTGCAGAGGAAGGATACTGCCAGCTGGAGAAGTTGATATTTTGGATGAAAGTTTAGGAATTATTTTCACTGCTCCCAGGGGTAAAAGCTATGCATGGGTGCTTTATACAGCTTTGCTCTTTAATTGCTTCATAAATAGTCATAAATGTTTCTTTTGTATGTGTCTGAAACACTTCAGTGCTGTACCAAGAAAAAAAAATGTGAAAAAGGTTCAGCTCCTCCTCTGGTTTTCATCTTTATGCAAAGTTAGGCTCTGTATGTGCCTGGTCAGCCTCCAAAAGGGTCAAGACCCAAGCCCAGCCCTGCTGGGAGGTGCCTGAGTTTCTTTCCAAGCTGGCTCTGGAGCATGGCAGCTTTTTTCCAACGGAGCAGGGTCAAACTGGCAAATTCTGCAGACCCAAATCAGTCATTAGGGTGTCCCTACCATGCACCAGGCCCTGCAGTGTGAGCCATCGTGTCCTGAGCCATCCATAAGGGGCTCAAAATTCACTTTGAGGCAGTGCAAGTCATCCTCCTTCCACAGTTGCTTCCAGATGCGACTTATCGCATGCAGGTGTGGCAGACTGGAGCACCTCTGCTGTACTGGTCTCTGTCATAGTGAAGGGAGTAGGTTTTGGGTCACCATGCTTTGTATGAGACTACATGTGACTCTCCAGCCCCTTAGGGCTGGGGCCAGCTCTCCTGCTGCAAAGGCCGGGCTGTCTGGTATCCAAGCAGCTTCCTGAGGTGCAGTCATGCTCCAGATGTGGTGAGGTGGGTGGGAGTGTTTCCCTGCTGACCACTTATCTTTCTTGGTTTGTTGAGCCCCATGCATGTATATCAGCCTGCAGATGTTTCTGCTGCTACCCAGGTGGAAGAGGTTAGAACAACACTGCCCGCAGTGCGGGCACTGCAGAAGTGCCACCGCAGAGAAAGGATGCCCCTAAAAGCCAGTGGCGCTGCTGGACTTTACTCAGCGAGGTTGAACACTGCAGCCTTGCTTTGTAGGCAGGAATCACAGCTGCTCCGCTTGTTCTGCAACTCGCTGTTTCTCAGCAGGTGAGGGGTGTTTCTGGGGGAGCTGCTTTCTGCTGCACCTCCGCTGCGTTTTGCCAGGGTCACTGATCGGCAGCGTTTGGAGAGGCATGTGGCTCGTCCTGTATGAAGACATAGATGTATATGTTCCGAACTTGGAGTCCAGCCCAGGGGATCATAGAAAGCAGATGTTGTCGGAACAGTGACCCTGTGGCTGAGCACTGGGCCTTGGCTGCCAGCATCCTGATCTTCACTTCCCTCCGGGCTCCTGTGCCTTTGCGGTCTGCTCTTGCCAGAGCTGGAATTAACCCAAGCTTCAGGGGCTTGGGTGGTTTCAGCCCAGCCCCGATGGGCTCATCGGGGAGTACTGAAAGGAGTACCCATTCACTTAGAGCTCGTTTAACAGGATTTCTGGGTCTATTTTGCTGCTGTAGCAGAACAGAAGCATGATCAAGAAATTGAGATGCTCTGATTTTCTTCCCTTCCTCCCCCCCCCCCAAAAAAAAAAAAAAAAAAAAGCTTAACTAAGGTAGCCTGGGGACTGTTTGTCATCTGGAGTGCAGAGCACTCTTCTGAGGATCTGTCCTGCCGCACTGGGCCCTTTCCTACTCACCCCTTAAACAGCTTGTGCATTTGGAAGTGCCGTTAATAACATGATTTCTCCTCAGCCTGAATTTGCTTCCTCAAAGCTGTTTCCACAGAGCTTGAGTGGGTTGACTTGTCTGCTCAGACCTTTCAAAGAGTGTGTTAGCATCAGTTGCAGCATTAAAAGTTCTCCTATTTGAGAAGAGATTCATCTGGAGTATAAAAACTGAAATTATGTATCTTCTCTCATATTTTGAAGATACCAGAGAAGTGGTAATGACCAGCTGGCTTGTGCCTCATGAGCTGCTGGCTCCCAGAGCATCCATCCTCAATGATGGACCTGTTTGGTCAATTAGGCTCCCGCATTTGCTGTTTCTGAGCTTGCTGGCACATGTGGAAGTAAACTGAAACCTGGCCGCTGCACCAAGGTTTCCAGATGGGGCTATGTGGGGAGTGTTCTGCTCTGGATCAGATGGGATGAGTTTCTGCAGGACGTGTGTTGCGCTGGAAAATCTCAGAGCACCTGTTGAAGAGGTGAAGAATGCTACACAGTTGATATTGCAGGCAGCTGATGTTTTACTGTGTGCTGAGAGTCTACCTGTCTACTGCTGTCTTTGGCACCAGATCTGGACTTTAGCAAACTGAGATTGGATTGGTTCAACTTGTCTAGAAATACTTCACTGTGCTGGGCCTGAGAATTCTAGTGCTTTCATGGGACTTGGGACAGATGTCTGCTATCTGGATTTAGGAGTAACCTTTGGTCTGTCTCCACTTACTCTATAAAGCTGGGTTAAAAACTGAGACTTTGGGCAAAATCTTGATCTGCTTGAACTCCAAACTCAAAGAAAAGCACAGATGGGCAGAATCTTTGCCTGGACTCCACAGATGTTTCTCAACTCCCACTGGTGATGGAACAGGGGATATCTGCTTTTCCTCCTACTCCACTGTCCCTTTGTTCATGGCTAATGAGTGCTGTTCAGCATGATACCCAAGCAGAGAGGGCAATACATTGCTCAAAAGTGTGGAACTGAGCCCCGATTAAGATCTGTTAAGCACTTTGCAGCAGTTTGAGCTGCAGCATAGCACTGGGTGCTCCTGCAGTGTTACGTATGCATGGTGCATAGTGACCCTGCAGCGCACAAGTCAGTGGTACCTGATTTTGCTGGCACATTTGAGCATCTACCTGTGCTGAGGTTCTCTGCTGTGGGAGAGCAGCCCATGCTGGCTGGTGGGTGCACTGGGCTTTTGAGTCTGCCTTTGCTCCTTGACCTCAGGTACAGAGATAACAGGAGGAGGAGCTGCAAAAATTGGTCAAAGAAAGCTTTGCCTCCCAAAAGCCAGGAGACTAAGTGGCCCTGAGTGTAGGGGGACCTCAAGCATGTTTGCAGCACAGCTCTGATCCCCACCACAAACTTACTGAGCTGGAGGCAGCACTGGTGCAGGGCTCCCAGCAGCCCAGAGGGCTTCTCACGCTGACTCTGAATGCTGGTCCCTGAGTCTGTCTTCAGTGTGCTAAACTCTTCCAGACTTCTGGCTCCATGCTGCAGCTCAGCTGGTTCAACGAAACAGCAGACAGAGGTGTCTGTGCAAGCTGGCAGGTTTTCTGCAGTCTCTTTCTCTGAATGGAACAAATTTGGGATTCATTTTATCCTGTCTTGTGTAGAAGTACCGTCTACTGTTAAAGGATTTCAGAGTGTATGGCTGAAGACAGGATAGGAAAAAAATGCTGTAGAAGAGGTATCAGTCTTTACTGGAGGAGGGGGACTTTCCTTTTGGAGCAAGGAGCAGTATTGTGAAAAACACTGGAGAGGACACTGCAGTGAGTTGGACCTTTCATGCTATAAGCCATACATGTAACTGGAATGACTTTAGTCCTGGCTGCCTTCTCCAGGACAGATCAAGAAAACTAATTGGCTTCAAACTTTGTTTTGTCCCCTTCCCCCCCGCTCCTCCTTCCCCCCCCCCCCCCCAAATTTGGATTGTCTGAACTCCAGGGATGGATTTGGAGAGTTGAATGTGTCCCTTGTTTAGGGTTAAGTCCTAGAGGTGACAAAATGAATGTAGCCACAGGTCAGGAGAGTACTGGAACAGGTTGCCCAGGGAGGTTGTGGAGTCTCCTTCTCTGGAGATACTTAAGGCCCGCCTGGATGCCATCCTGCCTAACATGCTCTAGGTGACCATGCTTGAGCAGGGGGGTTGGACTAGATGATCTCCAGAGGTTCCTTCCAACCCTACCCGTTCTGTGACTTCAATCTGGAAACCCTGGCCAGTACCTCTGAGAGATTGACTTCACTAAGCATCAAGCTCTTATATTCTGAAACCCAGGCCCTGGATGTCATGGTGCTGGGAACACAACACCATTTTGGATGTAGTGGCCTGTATTTTAATTTGAGGATGCTTCTCTGGAATCAACCTGCTTTATTGGGTATGTTTCATCTCAAACACTCTTCCTGCCAGTTCAGGGACAGTGCAGCCTTGTGAGGCACTTGCTATAGCAACTGCTAGGTTTTGTTTTTGGCTTCCTCTTTTACTGTGCACCTTTAAGAAGATTATATCTTCTGTTGACTCTCACATTTGTATCTTATGAAGTGGAAATAATAGTGCTTCCTAGCAAGCAGAGGATGTTGGAGGCTGAACAGACCATTGCAGAGCACTGCAATTCTGAGGGAAAGCTGCACAATTCAAAGTAATATTTTGTTGTTCACAGCTTAAGAAAAACAATGCTGTAAGGGATTCTTTCAGCAATGAGTACTTTTCCTTAAAAAAAAAAAAAAAAAAAAAGTTTTACTGATGTCCAGGGGTCTCCTGTATTGGTTTTACATGGAAACCATAACATAAATGTTTCCTTGCAGGAGTGTATGAAGTGTTCAGGAAACTTTCAAGCAAATATCATGGAAATATCTGTTTAACTGAATGTTGGGCGTGGAAGCATCACTGATAGCATGTACATCCTATTCGGACCTCTGTGTCCTGTCTGAGCAGCAGGTCAGTGGCCCTTGTGAAACCTGCCTGGTTCAGGGCTGAGTCCTGCTAGTGGTGTGGTCTGCCCACCAAGAAATGTCTTCATAAACTGTTTAAGTTTCCCTTGCAATTGTCCTAGAAATCATCACAAACCTGTTTGTAGGTGGTTCCTCTCTCAATGTGCTGTTCTTAGCCAGCTCTACCTGCTCATCCTCCAAGTCTGGGTGCATGTAGGGGTGCATGAGCTCTATTCCTGACCTCCCATCTTGCCTAGATCCATCTCCTATAAGCTTCATATTTGATGTTTCTCTATTACCCTCCCACTGATATGTTTCCACAACTTTCAGAAAGTTGCTGCTGTCTAAAGGTTGTAGAAAGGTTACTTTACAGCTAGTAGACTTTGTAGAGGAGGCATGCTTTAACTGCTCACTTGGATGCACTGAATATCTTGGTTGTGATTCACAGAGGCCTTTGAATGTGTCTTTGGAATTAGCAATGTTCTTCATGCTCTTCTGCTCAAGGAATCTGCCTAACCTTTGGCTAGTGGTTGAATGCTGAGTAGCATTACATGAGCAAGAACCTCCCTACAAGCTTTATTGTGCATCACTAACATTGTGGGGGATTTAGTTGTTAACTTTGCAGGAGCAGTGTCAAGGTTTTATGTGCTTTGAGTTTGTTTGTAGAGATCAAAGCTGTGAAGCAGGAAAGGCTTGATCCTCAGAGCTGGCCTCTAAGCAAGGCTCTGTTAAAAGCTAGGGCTGCTCCCTGCAGGAGAGCAGAGAACCCACTGGATGCTAGAGAAGTCTTGATTCACAGCAAATCCACCGGTTTGTGGTTCTGTGGGCATAGTTAGCAACCAAAAGCAAGAAAAATGTAAGGAGTGCAAGTCACCCTTGTACCCCTGGTTTGGCTTTTCATGGCTATATAGGATTCACAGTAATAGGTGCTTTTCTCTCTTGATGTAGTCTAGGAATGGAGAGAATTTCCTGTGCAGAGCAGAACTCTTGGTTGACAGAAAAATATCAGAGATGGTAGATATGTCAACACTTATACGATCCCTTTCATTGAGTGGTCCAATTTGCTTGTTGGTCAAAGCAGTTAAAACCTTGTTAAAACTGAATTTCCGGGCCTGGATTGCGAAGGGAAGGTTCACTTAGAGTGACTGTGCAGACTCAAAAGCTGCTTTGGGGTTTTTCTCTTTTCTGCACTCATGTGCTGTTCTTGATGAATGTACATGCCTGTATTAAAAAACAAAACCCAAACACTTTTCCTCGGTATGCATCATCCATCTGCTTTGCTCAGGCCAAGGTCTGCTAACAAGAAAGCTTGTCATCAGGAGGCCTTTTTAACTGACCTCTTTCACTCAGGCCTTTCAAGAGGCTCCCAAGAAGACATGAAACCAATACAACTCAGCAGCCACAACTAGTTGAGGGATTTTCTTTCCTGTGCTTGTTGAAGCAGCAGTCTGCACAAGAGGATAAATATTTTACAGAATCATCACAGCTTCTAGGAGGGAGAAGCAGGGAGGCTACAGTGGTATATACAGGAGAACGAAAACAAATGCAAGAACTTGCTGCAGCTAAACCACTTCAGAAAGTCTTTTGAGTAAATAAGCGTGACAGTCCAGGTGGATAAGCAAGCAAAAGCCTTCAGCCTACAGAAGAGGCTTCGCCACTCAGGCCCCTTCCTGAGTTATATTTGGTGGCACATGTATGATTTCCTTTTCTGCCTGTCTCATTGTTCTCTATTCTTGTTTGTTGATTAAAAGCGACAGACCCGCGAGCTCTGTCCCGGGTCATCCTGGGTTTCCGAAGGGCGGGCCAGGGGAATGTTCTCTTCCCCTGGGAAGATTAATTGTCCAAACTGGGTATTTCTGTTCTCAAGGCTAATTTCACTGGATACTGAACATTCCCGCCTTGCATTTCTAGGGTGGCAGGCGGGCGTCACGGCCTTGCAGCATCTTCCTGCTAAAAATGGATGCTATTTCAGCCGCCTGGCTCACGCTGCATGCTGCATCCAGGACAGCTCTTGGCGAGGAACATGCGTGTGCGTGCGCACACCCTGCTTTTAACGAAAGGCATCTCTGGGGAATGTGAGGCGTGTCACTGTGTGCTGGACTTACATAGCATGCACGTTTAAGGTAATTGGATGGTGAGATGAGCTGGTTCATCAACTTGTGCTCCATTTCAAAGAACCAGGTTGCTCATTAAGGGCTAGTTTCTGAAATACTGGCACGTACTTTGTAACCCTGGATCCCCTGAAGCCAAAATCAGAACTTTGACATCACTGGAGCAAAGATTTGACATATAAAGCACACTGCTGGCCTGGAGCCTTGGACGTATTTGGGAATACAACTCTTCTGTGAGTCTCCAGCTGGAGTCAAATGCTGCTCAGTGGGAGGCAGTCAGGGGCCACCTGAAATTACAGCCAAGAGCAAAGACACATCAGGACTTGTGTGGGCTGACAGTGTCCTGTGGTAGATGCACCATGCGTGATGCATGGCGTCATATCTTGTGAAGTTGGCAAAGCACCTTGATTGCTGATTGGTAGAGCTGGCTGGGAGATGATTCCCTTTGAGAAGGAGAGTTTCATGATGAAATGAAAGCAAACTGTTTTTTTGTTTTTTTTTTTGTTTGTTTGTTTTTTCCTGCTTTGGGAGACTGTTTTTAACTAAAAGGACCAAATTTTCTGTTTTTCTGGCTGATGAGGTTTTTGATGCATGGTGGTGAACACTTTCCAACTGGAGTCTTTCCTTTTGACAAAAAGACAACAGCTTTGGTGAAAACAAATAATCTTCCAGCAAAATAGCTTCCAGATGAAACTTTTCCCCCTTCCAACTGATTTTTTTTTCTTAGCTGGCACTGCTTATCACTGCTGTTGAGATTGGTTGCTGTTCCGAATGCTTTTGAATAGTCTGTTTTGCATGAAGTCCTGCCTAATGTTTGAAGGGTGGAATTGTTGGATTTGGATTTTTCCCTTCACCTTCAGGGTTAGTGCTCTTTTTAAGGAGTTTGAGGTACCCTACTATGATCCTGTGTTTGTGTGGTCTCAGAGGTATGAAAATGTTTTGTTACATGTGCGCCCTGAAATCTTCAGTATGTGCAAGCATTAAAATGGCATAGTATAGACAAGTCTTCCTTATGGACTCAGATGACTAAATCTAGAAACTGAGCTGCTTTTTTTTTTTTTTTTTTTGCCTAGATTGTGTGACTGAGAGCTGATGACTGGATGTGCCATGAATCAAGTTGTTTTTTTGACTAGACTAAATATTCTTCCTTCCCTTTCATGAAGCAAAAAGTCATTTCCATCCTTGGAATTATTCAAAAACTGGACATGATCCTGAGCAACCTGCCCTAGCTGACTCTGTCTGAACAAGGGGTTGGACCAGCTGATCTCCAACAGTGTCTGAAATCTAAGTGCTTCTACACTAGTGAAAATGAGGCCATGTGCTTTGAGATTCAAGGTTGGCCTGTGAAAGGAAAATATTAGAAACCACAGAGGGTTAAGTTTTCGCTTAGTAAAATTCCTTTTGCCCACTGCTAGAGATAGCCAGAAGCTTCTATGCTTGCAAGTCACTATTTCCAGAAAAGTCTGGGAAATAGCAAACTTTTGCAGCAAGATTGAGGTGTCCTATGGAGACTGGAGTCTGTAGGCTGAACATAATCTTTGCTCCAATGAACTTGCTGACTAGACTACACAGAACTGCAGAGGAAAGTTTGCCTTCATCTTCTCACCAAGAGGACTAAAGGCATGGAGAAGTTGAATTTTCTGACTTTTCCAGTCTTGCAGAACTCCATGGGAGAGAAGATCCATCCCTTGCTCATCACCTGATAGAAACTCCTTAGCTACAAGAGGGTCCTTCCTCTCTGAGATGTTTGTATCAAAATGCCTCTGACCAGAAGACTGTCTCTTTATAGCTGGTTTGTGTGCTGCACTTCAGCCTACCTTTTTGGTGCAGGACCCTGGAGCATGAAATGCCTGCTAGAGATGACCGCTGCCAACAATGAGACAGCCTGGGCTTGCCAATGGGTCACCAAAAACTCTTCTGTTTGATCTGGCTGAGTCTGCAAACCTGCCTTGCCCTGGACTTGTCCTGACTCAGCCCAGCTGCATTCCACATCATGCTCTCTGCAACCTGTGACTAGTGCTGCAACAGGGTGCAGAGCAACCTGGATGGAAGTGTTTGCTTAAGAACAAGATAGCCTTTCCCAGAGCCAGTCAGGGTCTCTCTGGGTGCTCCAGAGACTTGTGCTACTTTGGTGTTGTCAGGAGCTGTAGGATCTGAAGCATGTTGGCTTCAGACTGGAGATTATATTTGAACCAAGAACCAGTTTTTCCTCCACGTGGTTGGTAACTCTGGTCTCAGGAGTGGATGTTGCTCAGTATTTCACCTCAAATTAAATCCAGATTCTCTCTTTTCTGCTTTCTCACCCATGAGGTGGGGCTATCTGATCATCCTGGTCATCTTAGCTCTTGTTCCAGCTGTGAATCAGACCAGGATGCTGGGTGAGACAGTAGATGCTTTCTGATTTAACTTTAGATCCAAAATTTATAGCTTTGCATGCAAGCTGAGAAACCATTCAGAGTTAAGGTTTAGGATGTCAACAGAAGTGGATATTAGAGGGTTTCTCCAGCAGCAACTTGGAAGCTGTTAGTATGAATGTGCTGGGGCAATGTTTGAATTTCCACTGAACCATTCAGTGTCCTGTTTTAAGCTCTTCTCATCAACTTCTGTTTGAAACTTCTGTTTGAATGATCTAGCCAGTGTGGGGAGCTTGGCAAAGGTTATCAAGCCAAATTTAAAGTCTGGGTGCGAGCCATCCTGGGAAACTCATGCCATCCTTTCTATTTTTGTTTAGATTACTACACAGGGGAAATATTTGGCTTCTCTGAGTAATATACTACTACTCTGTGAAACAGTGCTAGGATTACAGATGATAAAATAGGGAGGGAAGGTGCAGGGAGGGGAGGAGAGTGAGCCCAGAGCATCTTTCTGGTTCCTGTGGGATGCAGGAACGGTCACACTTATCTGTTTGTTTCCTTGTAGAAATAACACACTTGCCAAGTCACCAACTCTCAAGCTAATGTTATAGCTGTTTTATACAACAAAGTTAGAATTCAATATCTTGGGTGGACACCTTGGAATCACTGCGTACTTTTGTGCTATGCTTCTCTTCTGTGAAAGATGCATGTTCCCATCCAGGAGATGTGGGTTTTTTGGAACTGTGCTCTGAACTTAATTGGCCAGATAGAGCTAATTTTGGTGTTAGGTAAACTGAATGAGGCTCAGTATAAATTACTCCCAGGCAGTTTGTGTTGGCTGACAGCAGAATCTTGCTTATCACGTGAAGTTCACTGCTGAGGCAATAGCACGGTAATTAAGGTAAAACAAATATTAATTTGAAGCTGTGCCTGTAACTTAAATTACATACTTCTACTTTTGATCCAAGATTAGACTTAAAAACCTTGTGTTTAATTTGTGCTGTGTTAGTCTGATGGCAGCTGGTCTTGCGGACTGAGCGTGAGCCAGATCTTCCACTGTCGTAAAGCTCTGGCTTGATTAATGCATCACTGATTTACTCTGGCTGAGGATCTGGTCAAAGTTTCCCTGCCATGTTGCCATGAACTCTATTGTTCCAGCATTTGCTGAAGATGTGGCTTGACAACCAAATGGTAAGGCTGTCTTGGGGAGGCTGCGAGGAGGTAGATGCTCCTTTCCTTTTTGTAGGTGACTGTTTTTATTTCTCTGGGTGTTATGGAGAAGGTCCTCTACCAAGAGGTCAGGTATGTACCTGGATCTGAATTTTTGTTTTGTTTCGGCATCTCCTCGTACCTAAGCCTGTGTATTAGATGTGGGACAGAATGCCTGAGGCAGACACGTCCTGCCTTCCCTGTAACTGAAAAATGGTGTGTTGTGGTGTATGACACATGCAAAGGGATAGTGCATGCAAGTGACTCCAGCAAAGAAAGCACCAGCACAACAGAAGGGGACAGTATGCCATGCTCTCACATACCCACAGCTAGCTGCTGTTCTCCACAGCAACTATTTCATTGCTCCTATTTGCTACTTGAGAAGTAAAGATAGGCATAACTAGAGATGACGTCTGAGTCCTTCCTTATACAATGTGACTGCTTTCAAGACAGCTTCTTTCTAGCCTCTGCAAAGCCATACTTCACAAGATCATTACCAACTCTGGAGCTTGCTAGCATTCTTCTGGAACCAGATCTGAGCTGCATCTTAATGAGAGTATTCAGCCCAGTATCAACTTTGAGCTAAGCCTCAGGTTAGCAGAAGCATTAGCCAGAAGTTGTCTTCCCCACAGTATGTCCCAAACTCCAATTCAGCTGTAAAGAGTAAATGTGCAGCTTTTTTGGAGCTGATGGATCACTTGGTGCAATGGGGGTTTGGAATGCAACCCTGTGCAAGTGCTGTTGGGTGTTGAAACCAAATGGGTTGCTGCTGAATGTTTTGGCTGTAGCGATTGACTGAGACTCTAGCCTTGAGAACCACCTGGAAGGTGCCAACCTTGCCTGTGGTTTAGTTTTGCTTTGTGACTTGGTTGAGTTTTGTCTCTTTCTGTCCCTGTTCATGAGTGTGGACAGAGGGCAAGTGGTACATTATGAGGGTGAAGCCCTTGCTGAGAAAACTCTTCTTTCCTCATGTTTAAGTGCTTAACCTGAGCACAGTGCCTTTACAGAGCTTTTCTGCTGTGGGAATATCATGAACTTTTGACTCTTTCTGACTAATACTTAAAGCTTCTATCCCTCCCTCCCTGCCTGCCCTGCCAGCCTGGTTTGTCTCTTCGTTAGTTTTCATGATTTCATCTGATCCCAAATCCAGCCCTCCCTGCATGCAGAGTAACCATGGTGTGTTTTAACTACTAGCACTGGGGTGTGGCATATTATGTGTTTTGGTTTTGTGCTCATATGAGTATTGGAGGCATTGAGAGCAGTGACAGGATGTCCGAGAGGGCAGGGGAGGGCAATGCAAGTGACTACATTGCTGAAGAGCTCAGTTGCTTAAATAACAGGGCTGGCAGTAGAGACAGTGGACAGCATTTAGCTCCTACTGCTTACAGATGGGTCATCTCAAGAGGTAGCTGCCCCATAAGCCTTTTCCTCTTCATGCTCCCAGCTCTGTGAAGCAAACTCCATGTGACTGTGCTTCCTGTGGAAAAGGAACCCTGAACTGCACATACTCCTCATGCAGAAGGAGAGTTGAAAGCTTCTGGGGAATGTAGGAGAAATGCATCATTTGCTGTAAACACACAAAACTGGTTTTGTTGCACTTATTTCCTCTGAGTTGAAGACTATGTCTACACTGAGCATCTATCAGATGTTCTATTGAACATCTATCAGCAGATAGAGCTCAGCTAGCTTTGTTTTAGCTAACTCAGCACAGCTGGCTACATGGGTGTGACAGCAGGAAGCTTGATGTGGGTTGGCTTTCAGAGTATTTCCTGGATGAGGCTTGCAGCCTGCCATGGAGCTGTGCTGTTAACTGGAGATCTTCACAGAATGGTTGAGGTTAGAAAGGACCTCTGGAGATCACCTAGTCCAACTCTCCTGGCTCAGGTAGAGTCACCTAGAGCACTTTGCCCAAAACTCTACCCGGATGACTTTTAAACATATCCAAGGATGGAGACTTCAAAACATCTCTGGACAACTTGTTCCAGTGCTCTGTTACCCTCACAGTAAAGATTATATGTGTGTGTGTGTGTGTGTGTGTATGTGTATATATGTATATATATATTCAGATGGAACTTGTGTTTTGGTTTGTGTCCATTGCCTCTCATCCTATTGCTGGATACCACTGAGAAGAGTCTTTACACCCTCCCTTCAGATATTTGTAAGCATGGATAAGATCCCTCATCAGCCTTCTCTTCTCCAGGCTGAACAATCACATCTCTGTCAACCTTTGTCATACGAGAGAAGCTCCAGTCCCTTAATTTTCTTAGCCTTTCACTGGACTGTCTCCAGTAGCTCCATCTTTCTTTTGTACTGAAGAGCCCAAAACTGGACATAGTACTCCAGAAGTGGCTTTACTAGAGCTGAGTAGAGGGAAAAGATTACTTTCCTCAACCTGTCGGTGATGTTCTCCCTAATGCAACCAAGGATACTACTGGCCTTTGTACTTGGGCTCAGGGTCAACTTGTCCATTAGTGCTTCCAGATCATTTTCTGCAGAGCTGCTTTCCAGCAGGTCATCCTCCACCCTGTATTGGTGCATGGGTTTGTTCCTCCCTCTTGCACAGAAGTTGTGCTCAGGACTGGCATCACAACCTGGACAGGACCCATTGCCCTTTTTTTCTTTTTTTTTTTTTTTTTTTTTTTTACATTGGATATGAGACTTGGAGCATTGCCACTGAAGTGGGTGTAAGTCCTGCAGGAGACATTGAGTATATTTGCTTAAAAAATCTGGATGGAAAATAATGTATTAAATTGGGAAGCTTCCAGTGAGGAATGGCCATCCTTTCAAGGCCATGTTGGCTAATGTCATATGTGGTCACTGCTTGTACTTTGGTAGCACTAAGACCTGTATTTAGCTCTGACATCTCCACTGTGTCAGACACCTGAAATAGAACCAGAACAAGAGGATGATGCTGGGTCCAAGAAAGCTCATAATGATTTTTATCAGCTTGTTACTGTTTAAGCAAAAGTGTGGAATTTGAGATCAGAGAGCTGGGAGATGAAAGCTCTCTGGAAAGTCTTCCAAAACATGGAAAATCCCTTGGTCTTCAGGACATGAAAATAAGGCATCCCATGACAGTGGTTACAGTGACAGTGCCTGGTGTCCTCTCTCGTTTGCATCCCTTGCCACTGTGTTGGCCAGTCGCCGACCATGGCAGAGGTGCTCTCTGTTCTCACATCTCCAAGATAACAGAGCACTGGGGCAGGTACTGTAGCATTCTTCTGGTATTAAATCAGAGACACCGTGGGAAAGCACAACCCCACAGGACTTGAAAGCAACAAAGAATATCTATGGTGGGGTTTGCAGCAAACCTACCACAGGAATGTTCTTTGTCTGTGTCACAACATGTTGACAGAAAAAGGCAACACCTGTGGAGAACAAACAGGAAAACTCTGAAGACTCCAGTGCTACAGAAATTCAACACACATGTTGCTTTGTATATGGGAATAACATCTCTGACTTCAGTGGGAATGTTCATATGGGTAAAACTGTGACTAAGTTTTTTGCAGGGATTGCAACCAGCCTTGCCCCAGCACTGTCTGAGCTGTGGAAAGCTTACAAAGGTTGTTAAAATAGAAGCTGCACTGAAATGATTCTTGAGGCCAGCTCATTTCCAGGAAATGTGAATCAAGTGTAGCTCAAACTATTTGGTCTTTACAAATTCATTTATTTACAAACATATGAGGTATCTTTGTTTTTATTTTGATCTCTAGAGTAAAACAGACTGTAAGGCTTCCAAAGGATTATTTTAGCTGTGAATCAAGGTATATAGATCTATTGAAGTGGTTTTATTTTTACCTGAGTGTCTACAAATCTCATCAGAAATAAGTGCACAGTCTGTGAAACTGCAATGTACAGGATAATGGGTACAAATTGCATAGTTCAGGTGATGTGGAATCACCGATAGAGGCCCGCAGCCTATTGGTGTCAGGGTCATTTAGATGAGCTATGAGGGGCAAGATGGAGAAGCAAGATGCTGCTTGTAGGAGATGCTGCTGTTGAGCCAGATTTGTTATGTCCTCAGTACGTGACACAGTTCAGGATGTTTGAGGACACTGTGGGTCAGCAGTGGTGGCCTCTCCTAAGAGCAGCTCTTTCCTGGTAGGCATGAAGAGCCTGCTCCTTGGCAGCTGGCCTCAGTGGGATGAGGTTATGAGCTGGCATCTGAAGACTCTTTTAGACAAAGCCCATTGCATTGATCTAGCCAGTAGTGGAAGCACCATGGATGATTAGAGGGAAGCCTGAACCAGAGAAACAAACTGCCCCACAGCTTTCATCTGTAGAGATCTGGGAGACATTTATGGCTGTTGGTGAAGGGCAGAGAGATGTTCATAGGCAGAGGAGTCAGCCTCAGTGCTGCAGTGTGTTTTACTCCTTTCCTGAGCTGTGAACTGCATGTCTCCTTGTCTGGAGAAAGCTGCCTGCTGGATCTCTTTCAGCTCTGTTGCTGCCAAACACATGAGGACAAGGAAACACGGTCTCAAAAAGAGCTAGAGATGAATGTCTCCCAAGACTGTTATTGCCTCTCCCTTAGAAAACAGCTGTGCATAAACCAAGCACATGAAAGGACAAGACAAAGCCCTCAGATATCCACTGCTGTGGACCCTTTGGGATGTCTCCAAAAGAAATATAACTGTATGCACAGTGGAGAGCTGATGGTTTTTTAAAAAACACAAAAAACACTGAGACTTCAAAGATATTTCTGCTTTTCAGGGATCAAAGTTAAGTCTCTCATGCCAAGAGGTGATTCCTGGAATGTGCAGTAGGGAAGTCAAAGATGATGGGGTATGGTGCTGGCCACATCAATGCCCTGCCACAGAAACAGGTGTGCCAAAAATATTGGACATGGGGTGGATTGCTGGTCTGCCTTTGATTTCTGTTCTCTCAGCTGAAATCAAATTTTGGTCTTTATAAACTTCTCTAATTTTCTGGGTTTTCTTTTAAAAAGTCACTTCTAGGGAAGCAAAAAAATTATCAACTTGATTGCACAAACATCTTTGTGTTGACTGCCAATTGTTCTAAAATGTCCATTTCTGGAATTTTTTTGGATGAAAAATATTTCTTGGCTTTACTGTTTGGTTACTAAATTCAGTCTGTGGTAACCACACTTCCAAACAGTCACTCTGTGTATCCATGAAATTAGCTTCCTGAGCTTGCTGTTCCCTCCATTTGCATTACAATATTTTTTGCATCAGCTGTGCACGAGCCTATGCTCTTTGACGCTATAGCATGCTTGCTCGATGTTACAGGATGCAGAAGACAGACCCAGCGTTCTCGCACTCGTTCCCTGTAGTCCTGTGGTTTGTACAGTTGGTTAGTGTAAGGTGTGCTGTATTGCAGAGGTATAGGATTTTGTACCTGCTTTGCCTGGATGGGGTAGATACCACAGACAGGCAGGCTCTGGGTATCTGCCCCCCTTCCCTAGTGCGCAGCTCATCCTGAAAAATGCACTCGAGGCAAACAATAAGGAAAAAGGATGTAGCTCACTGTTTTGGGATCTGAAGGGTTAAAGACTGCCTGGATTCATATAGCAGAGTTATGGAAGTTAAGCAATCTGGGATTTATTAAGGAAACTCAAACTGGGAATTAAGGAGAGCTCCAACCCATAAGAGCTTTCTTTGGGATTTAAAGCCCATTTTCTTCAAGCTAAGTGCTCGTTTGAAGTGGCAATGCTGGCATTTCTTGCAAGGGCCTCCGGGAAGTGAAGGATGAACAGGCTGATCTGTTTGAAGCATCTTGCCAGCCTAGCGTGTAATTTTTGTTGCTTTGTCGTGTTTTCCTTGCTTGTTCCCCGGCTCACAAAGTGCTCATTGTTCAGCCTGCAGCACCACTTCCTCTTCTGCACCAAGTGGAAATTGTGCAGCCACTTATTTTTCATGATCTTGTTCCTCATGGACAAAGAGGTTAAGTCCTCTCTGAAGATATATGGTGCCCCTAAGGGAAGAAACCTGTAAAACCCAGCAAAGTGATGGCTTAATGCCTGATGTTGGGGACCTTAAAGAGCAGTTTATCGGAGCTCAGAGGCCATGATTCCCCCTCAAAGTAGGAGGTTTTTTTTCTCTATCTGTGCTTGTTTTCAGAGGGGCAATTGAGAGTGCAAGATGAATTGACTGAAGCTGATGTCCATGAGGGGAAATAGAAATAAAGCATGTGTGACTGCAGAGTGGGCTGGCCAGAGCCCAGCCTGTGAGCTGGGTTAGGCTGTGCCATCTGTCCCTCCAACTTGCCTATGAGAAGGGAATTAGTGCTCTGTCTCCGTGTGGCGGAGC
Source organism: Rhea pennata (assembly GCF_028389875.1). NCBI lineage: Eukaryota > Metazoa > Chordata > Aves > Rheiformes > Rheidae > Rhea > Rhea pennata. Next base: position 12,160,870 of record NC_084681.1, read on the forward strand.
TGGATTCATCTGTTAAATGTCTCTTGGGCAGACATATTTTTGCTTTCCTCCCCCAATCTCACAGTTAACTGGGAAAATATTATTCTGCGAACTCCTCTGCTAATTCTACCAGCTTTAAATGAGTGAGCAAAACTCCAGGTCATCAAACAGCCTTTTGCCAATCGCTCCAGTATTACGATTTCCTCTGCTTCAAGCACAATGCATTTCACTGTTTCTGCTATCTGTAATCCTCATTTGTGTCACACAGACTGGATTACTCACTTTCTGTTGGCACTGGGGTCATGATGAATGCTCACTGCTTAAGAATGGTGTTTTTATTTTCCATGTGTCTTCGGCCTTTTGTACGAAGACTGTCCTAAAATGACCTTAGCATGCTGGCTGTGTGCTGTACATGTTCAGCAGGGGAAAAATGCAGCAGATCTTAAAATGGACTTCAACAGTCTCTGTTTTGCCCTTGCTGGAGAGTGGGTGAGCTGGGAGAATTCACATAACAGCAGGATTGCACTGAGCACTGCTGGTAGTGGGATGCTCACCCTCAGTCATGTGCCGGAAGCAACAACGCTGAGGCAGCCAACAGTGGCTGCTGTGTCTTTTTGGGTGCTTTGCTTGTGTGAAGACATCAATCTGTTCCTGATGACAGTAGTCGTCTTCCCTGTTCTGACTGCGTTCCTGTAGGGCTGGTAACAGTTTGGCTCTTGTGAAGTACAAGTTATTCCTATCATCCATGGACAGCAGGGGTATTGGGGGTTGTCTAAGAAGTTTCAGGTGAGTGATGTGGTGGGGTCTTTCTCCTCTGCAAAATGATATCAGACTTAGTCTGTGAGATGTCAGGAGTTCACTGAGAGTCAGCTAACAGATGGATCCATGTACATGGATACATACGGGCATGGGAAAATTATTCATCAATAACCTGGATGAGGGGGCAGAGTGCCTCCTCAGCAAGTTTGCTGATGATACCATGCTGGGAGGAGTGGCTGATACACTTGAAGGCTGTACTGCCATTCAGAGAGACCTGGACAGGCTGGAGAGGTGGGTGGAGAGGAACCTCAGGAGGTTCAACCAGGGCAAGTTTGGGTGCTGCACCTGGAGAGAAATAACCCTAGGCACCAGTACAGGCTGGAGGCTGACCTTCTGGAGAGCAGCTCTGCAGAGAAGGACCTGGGAGTGCTGGTGGATGACAAGTTGACTACGAGCCAGCAGTGTGCCCTTGTGGCCAAGAAGACCAATGGTATCCTTGGGTGCGTTAGGAAGATTGTTGCCAGCAGGTCGAGGGAGGTGATCCTGCCCCTCTCCTCAGCCCTGGGGAGGCCTCCTCTCGAGTACTGCGTCCAGTTCTGGGCTCCCCAGGACAAGAGAGAGACAGAGCTACTACAGAGTCCAATGTAGGGCTACGAGGATGATCAGAGGGCTGGTGCATCTGCCCTATGAGGAATGGCTGTGAGAGCTGGGCCTCTTCAGCCTGGGAAAGAGAAGACTGAGGGGGGAATCTCATCAATGTGTATAAGTATCTGAAGGGAGAGTGTCAAGGGGATGAGGACAAACTTTTCAGTTGTCCCATGTGACAAGACAGGAGGCAATGGGCAAAAACTGAAGCACAGGAAGTTCCATCTGAATGTGAGGAGGAATTTCTTCACTGTGGGAGTGACAGAGCACTGGAAGAGGTTGCCTAGAGAGGTTGTGGAGTCTCCTTTTCTGGAGATATTCAAGGCCTGCCTGTATGCAACCCTGTCTAACATGCTTGAGCAGGGAGGTTGGACTAGATGATCTCCAGAGGTCCCTTCCAACCTTACTGATTCTATGAAATCTCTATACCTTTGCAAAGATGAGTGAATGGGAGAAGAGCTCCACCATGTTGCACAGCTACCCTATCCACAGTGTCTCTTGGCTAATGTCTTCACTGCATTTGTCTGACTGTTTTGGCATTGGAAAGGACTAAGATCTGAACACTGGTACAGGAAATATCTGAGGGCAAAACTGCACTGAGTTGTGTAACACTTTCCCAAAACAGCACTGACAGGCAGCTTCAACACTGTCAGAAAAAACACTAGTGAAGATGGCAGCATGTGTATTCTGGGAGCTCACTAAGACAGGAATGGTTCAGCAGTGGGAGAGGAGATGGGCTGATCTGGGGGTTTCTATGGGGAATGCTATAGCAGACGCAAGGGCAGATGGGATAAGTAGGCACTAAGGGAGATGGCTAAGGACAACACGTGTTGATGTTTAGTTGACGTAAGGATGTGGGCAATGTAGAGGAGATGATGCTAAGAAGTACGATGGGTCATCATTCTGAGCTGTTTGGCAGGTTTAGCTCAATTGGTGACAGTGTGGTGCTGCTAATGCCGAGGTTGGGGGTTCAACGCCCGTATGGGCTATGCTGAGGGTTGGACTAGATGATCTCCAGAGGTCCCCTCCAACCTTCTCATTCTATAATTACTCTCTATGATCTTTATTTAATTGAACTGTTTGGGTAGCATCAGTCTCAGCAAGTTGTCCTTTTCTCGGGCCAGCAAGGGAGGTGAACTCACCTTAGCCTGTGAGGTCTTGGCCGGGTTGGATGTGTTACTGCCTGGAGACACTGGCCTCTTACTGCTGGCTCTGGCAGGAGTCCAGAAGGCTGGCATGGGCTGGATGTGCCCCTCTTTGGAATGGCTGAAGTTGGAGGAGACTCACATGGGACAAAGTCAAGGCAGCCTATCTAGGCCATGAAGCTATGGCTCAAAATGTGAGTTATTAGTCAGGTGCAAGGCAACAAACAGTTAGCAATAGGGTGCTTGTGAATGTGGGAACAGGAGTCCAAAGATCAAAGGCTCAGAAAACAAAACTACTGGTATTTGTCTTGTCTCTAGGCTTGGCTTCAATGGCTGTGTGACCTCTTGAGAACCTGGATGCTGGGTGCTTGAGCAGGGGTTAAACGCATCTGGAGAGTCTGCCTGCTGGGCAGCAGCAGGGGATAAGGAGTGGACAGGTGTCAGGCAAGCAGCCAGGACCAAGGCTAGCAGACACCTGGGGCACCTGGAGGCTCCAGGGACCATATTCTGGTCCCATGTGCTGTGCGATGGAGGGATGGGGGCTTTGTCCATCCCTTCCAAACCAGGACCATGCTTGGCTCTTGGGTGAAAGCATGCTGTTGCTTTCTAAGGTGCTCGCTGGAGGTGTAGCTCAGGTCACACCTGTGTGCACAGGATGTCTCTAGTCTGCAGTCCCTTGACTTCACCAGCAGCAGATCAGGACTGAGAAGCAGCAATGGCTTTTTAGAGGCAAAAGATTTGAGGAGGGTGGCAGCGGGGGACCAAAAGAAGTTCAGAGGCGGATTCGGAGCCACATATGAACATCTTGTCCTTTGCATCCTACTTTGTCATTTTGGAGCACGGATCATTGTGTCTCCGAGGGGGAAAAAATCCACAGAAATTCCACAGACCCTTCCCTGGCCATCAATGTAGTTTCTGTTTTATAGTGAGACAAAAAAGATCCTTTTGTGTGAGAACTGAAAGAAATAGCCCAGTCCCACTGCCTCCCCGAAATCTTAATGTCAACTATTTGCCGCCTTGTCTTTTCACATAAACAAGCACTTTCCCCTGAATATCTGTGCTCTGAGGCTGCTCTCCCAGCTTGGTATTTCCCCTTGCTGGGGCATGGGGCTGTGTGCTTGCAGGATGGACAGCATGACCAGCTCTTTCCCTTCCGACAGGGTTTGTACTGCAGGCTGGGCTGAAGGGCTGTGGGATGCACCAAGGGTTAGGTCAAAGCCTGCAGAAATAAGTATCCTGAAGGCAACTGAGTTGTGTGGCCTGCGCTCAGTGTGGCCCATGAAAGCTTTGGTGCTTGGCCCTGTGGTGCACGTGGAAAGGTGCAGGTCTAGCTGGAGGAAAGTAGGCCACAAAATCTTGGGGAGCAAGAAAGGCAACTAAAGCCTTTTTGGGGGGAAATGAACAGTTTCCCAGCTCTTGGTTCACAGGAATGTTTCTTGTCTGATAGGAGGAGGCCAAATTCTCGCTTACAGAAATGAGCATAACTCCAAGTCAGCCACTGAACTCTCCTGATTGACGCCAGTCTGGCCTAGGGTCTCTTTCTGCCCTTGCCTTGGTATTGTCCATCCTGCTTTAGGTTCCTAACAGTTTGCGGTCAGATGTTTCCCTGATGTAAGTGACTGTCAAACTAACAGCAAGGCACAGATGAGAGCAGCTGAGAAACTGCCCCTTCTATTTTAATTCCTGTTTGTATATATACCTTAGAGCTTCTCAGATGTAACATGAACGACTTTTGTCCTTCAGTGTTTTTCTTTTCTTTTCTTTTTTTTCTTTAACATGCTGCCTCCCCGTTTCTCCTCCTTTTAAGAAGAAAAATTAAAAGCAAAAGCGTTGTCTGAAAAGTAAAATAAAATAGATCCTGGCATTGCTAGCAACGTTCCTGTGGTTATTGTTCATTCAGCTGCACTGCGCACGTGCACTATTCAATGTTCCTGTTCTCCTTTTTAACTGTGTAACCTAATATATCACTGGCTGTATCGTAAAACATGTCCTGTAAAACTCAGAGGATGTAGTGCCTACAAATTACTGCACTGGAGGAACACTAACTTCTGGTTTCTTTTATGTCCCACTGCCAATTTGTCAAAATTCATGGCCCGTTAGGGTAGGGATCTGATCCTTTTAACCAAATGCAGATACTGGGGTTAAGGCCATGCTTGGCAATGTGGCTCTCCCGATAGGTGAGACAGTGGAAAGGATGTAATTCATGTAGGTTCATGCATTGCTTCCCCACCTTGGCACCTTTCAGAAGCATTTGGGGAGATGTGACTGTATCTGCTGGCCTGGAGCAGGATCTTGGCTAATCACTCTCATGTCGTCACAGTTTACCTGGTGGTTCAACTTTTGCTTGACCTGAAGCCCTTTGGAGACAACAGACAGGCATCTTTTAACCCTGTTGAATGTTAGGGCAGATTCGTCTAGAAATAAACAGATGAAGAAAATATTTATTAAGCTGTATTTCTTCCATTTAGTTCTTTATTGTGTTCTTGGCACCTCAGATTTTCTATAGCAGGCAGATCTGACATGGGGATCCCAGGTTCTCAATCCTCTTTACTGCCTCTTCTATTGATCTTTCTCTGCTGATCCTTTCCAAGCTAGTGGTGAACTCTTTCCATCCTTATTGTACAGCTTCTTGATTGACATGTATGGGGAGGAGTTTGGGTTGCAAGCAGTTTATGGAGAATTTCGAACAGTAAAATCAGATGAATGAATAAAGACCAGTTTTGTTACTCTTATCCTTTCATCAGCTTTGTTCAGTTTCCAGCAGTTTTTCTCACAGTTGCTGTTCCATCTGGCTTGTCACTGGGGGTCAAATAAAAACCCTGCTGAACACAAGAGCGAGCTGCTGTTGAGTTGTACAGGACTAGTAAGGTCTGAAGTTGGCTTCTCTTCTGGCAAAATACAATTCATTTCTCTGTTGCTGAAAAATATTTGGATAGGAACTTTGAAGGGAAAAAGTTCATGTTCTGAAAATTCCCTGGCAACATAGACTAAGCTAAGAGATAAGATGCAGCATTAAGATATGCCCCTTTGCAGATCAGTCTATTCAACTGTTAGTAAAATCCCACCTGTCATAGTGCATTTGTAATGTGTAATGCATCTTGTGCATCTCACTAACTGCAATCCTCTTCCTAGAGGTTGGGGCAATGTTTTCCTTGAACAGCGTACTGACGTTTAAGGTATTTCTTTCCATCTAGTCTTTCCCTTCCACTCTTGTGTGGAATGCACCACAGTGGACAGTGTTTGCGAGCTCTCGTGCAGGGACTCATGTGGGTCCCATCCCTGGGATGTGGGGCAGAGAAGGGGCAAGCTTATGAGGATGCAGTGGCTGAGAAAAGCACAGGACTAAAAAGGCTGTGAGGGAAGAGTGGGGGATAAAACTGCAGAGCCCAAGGTCTGCTCAAATCTATGATCTGTCTGAAGCACTAGGACTTATCAGTTCATCAGTGACTCTTTCCAGTGTGGAAAACTTGTATGGTGGGAAATTTCTTCCTTCTCTCTCTCTCTTTTTAATAAAAAAAAAATCTTTTAACTTAGGATGAGTCTGGTTGTGTTACAGTGGGCTCTAGGTTAACCCCTGCTGATGAAGGAGCTGCAGCATGTACTGATAAAAGCAAGATGCCTATCTCTTTAGGGAAATTCTGGTCTACAAGTATGGCTATGATGTCTTTCTGTCTCCATATCAGCATTTTTCATACATGGATTTGGACATAAACAGATGCTCCCATTCAGTGGAAAAATCTCATATCAGCAAAAGGCAAAAATCTGGATCTCCTTCCAAAGCCCACTGAAGACAAAATCCTTTCTACTGACTTCAGTGCGTGCTATGGATTGGCCTTGTGCTATAGGAATAGCTATGCCTTGCAAGTCCATTGGAAGAGACGTGCTTGCACTGGGTTGGTTCCCAAACCCAGAGTAAACTAACAGTTGCTACTTCTCCCTTCTCCACCCTGGTCTTGGGAGGCCATTGGCTCCCATGAGTTAGCATGCCCCAACTGAGAATATGGAAACCACATGGCCAAAGTCAAATGAATAGGAACCAGAGTTTGGGGGCCTAGAGCCTGTCACCAGGGCCCGACTTAAAAACAAATGAAAGAACAAAAGAAAAAAATAGCTGTAATTATTGTGAGCTTTTAAAAATACAAATAAAAGGCTTATTATTTCAAAGTTCTCTTTGCAGCATGTAATTTCATTTCCCCCTCATTTGTTTTTACTACTTGTTCTGGGCACTGTCAGAGCAACCTGATTTATATGTGACAGCCTTGGCTATTTTTCAGGCAAGTCTCTCTAAATATAAGAGTGTGAAAATTGTCCCACTGCCAGCAACTCTCTTAGAAGTAAAACTTGCATGAGCTCTAGCATGAAGCAAAGCATTGGGTGCTTTATGACTTAAACGTCTCATAAAAAGCAGCCCTCCCTCCTATCTCTTGGGAAACTGTTTCTCTCTTTCCTTTTATTACACTAAATATCTTCACCTGTAGGAGGAGAGGATAAAATAAACAGTGGCTGTTACCTTACTATTTCCCTGCTAGCAGCTCCCTAGGGTGCCATCAGTAGAGGCTTGCAGATTACGGGGAAATGTTTATAGACCAAGGTTTTTAGCAGCAGAACTTTATGGTTTTCTTTCAGATTTGTAAGATGTACAAAGAAAATCTGAAAAGGAAACAATGTGGAGGGGAGTATGCAGTAGAGCAGCCTAGAGTGTTAATTTGAAGTAACTTGATAAAACTCGAAAAGGAGGGTAAGTCATATTCAATTCATTTTTGACCTGAACAAAGCTTAGCATATTTTTAATGTTCTATTATGTTAATAATTTAAAGTTGTGCTCACTGCACACTGTTACTTCTGTATATCTGTCTGCTCATGAATGCAGACTCCCCTTTTGCCTATGAAGCTCATGGCACTGTTAATTGCTGCTTTTTTGGAAACAAAAATTCAGACTTTTGACTGTCAGTATCTTGATATTTAAGCATTTGATTTGAGTTGAAAACTGACTGTGTGTACCCCAATTTTTCCTTTGAAAGGTAGCAATCTGGTTCTTGGTAACCTTTATTGTAAAGTTCTGATACTATTCATTTTTATACACTGGCTCACAAAGAATCATTGTTTGAGGAGTCTTTTCAGTTTAATTCTCTGAAGTGTGCTGCTGTGGTGTCCAAAAAATGTGAATCTGATTTAGTAGTCTAGTTAGACTGAGGTGGCTGGAGCTTTGCATCACCAAATCAGCATGAAGGGACCTGAGTCAGTCTGAGGTTCTGGTCTGGCTGCTGCTTATCCAGCAAGGCACTTGAGTACAGTTCAGGCTGGACAGGAATGGTGTTCCGCCTGTGTCCAAAGGGGGACTTAGGATCTGATTCTGGACTGAACGAATTTACAAATGCTAGGCTGAATCTAAGAAATGGTTCTGCTCTGTGGGGCTTGTGGACAAAGCTATGGTGAGCCTCTGTATGGTTGTAGGAAGGGTATGAAAAACTTTCCTTCCCCCTTGTGTTTTGGTGTTGGAAACTCTTGCAGACCCTGCACAGACCTAAGCTCGGAGACTGTTCTTGGTTTTCACACTGGATCACAAGTTGCCCCAGGGGAAATGGAGGACATTGTGTAGTGAATTCCCTTGATGTTAGCTTGAAGAGTATAAATAACATGCCCTCCAGTTTCTGGAAAGCTGCAGACATATTCCTATGCACACAACATATGGAAACCTAGAAACTGTGCCTTTGTGTTGGGATCTGAAGCCCCAAGACTCTGGGAAAGTTTCAGAGATCATTCAGAAATGCCAAAGAGTAGGACTGGAGTGTCCATGTGAAGTGACTCGGCTGACTCTCTTGATCAGACTGGAGAGCTCTCAGTAACGGAGAGGCTTGTAAAGATCTGTCAGTCAACATATTTCCAGGAAGAACAGCTACAGGTGTAGAATTGGTATTCTTGTAAAATGTAATGCCCACACATATACACGTGTCTCAAAACAGAGACTGTCCTCAAGCAACCCCCTCCCCCCCCCCGACATTAATAGGACCAAAACTTGGTCAGGTATGAAGCAAGCAAGCAAGCAAGCTGCAGTCTGATCTGAAGCTGCCTTTGCCTTGCAAGCCCAAACAGGTTTGATCTCCCTTTGCTGGTTAAAAAGGCTGGCAGGCTTTTACTCACCTTAAATAGGAGCGCTTCTTGGCCTCCTTCCTAAAGGGAGCTGCACTGCACAGGCTCCTCCAGCAAGCAAGGTGGAGACCCATGGTGTTGTGTTCCTACATGACAAGTTGCTGTAGGCTGTTGCTGCCTGCCAGATTGGGTGGATGCTGCTGGAGCATTGTCCATTGCTCATGAGTTAGATCAGACTCCTAAATTACTCTGCTTAGATACCGTTCCCTTGATGACAGTAAAAAATCTTTGATTAGTGCTTTTGTGGACAGCATTTGGTGGATGGGATGAGTTTTATTTCAGTAGAAGAAAGTTAAGTTAACCTAGGGTATTTTTGCAGTCCTAGTCTATACAGTATGTTAGGCCCTCTTTAGAAAATACCCAGGTGGAAGATTTTATTCCAGGGCTAGCACTTTCATATGAAGATCTCAAATTCAGCACTGCAGGCTGAATTTTTTGATAACCCTGTGCTATAGGGGCTGTCTCTCAGCTCAGATGCTCCTGATTGCCCCAGCTGAGGGAGGATGCTGAGATTGTTTTACAGACACACCTGATGAGACTAGGTGCACTGATGCCCTTAACAGTCAAATCTTGTAATCATTGCTATTGTGAAGCAATGATCTTGCTACTTAGGCAGGATCTATCTCTGCTTGGCATTTATTGTTACGCCAGGAAAGGGAATCGATGAGTACAGGAGTGTACTTAATTTGTGAGACCAATGAGAGCAAGGGATGGGCTGCAAGTGGAGAACCTTGCACAACCTGGTTGCCTCCTCTTGCTGTGCACCTATAAACAAGGATGGACAGCAAAACTTATTCTCTGAGGTAGCAGGAATCCAGAAAGACCTCCTGGGTGAAAGATTCAAATAGAATGTCTTGGAAGCAGAGACTAAAGGAAATTGTTTGCTCTCAAGGAAAAACATCTTGGCACTCATTGCAGCTGCAGGGAGTCACCAAGCTGGTGGCTGTGGTGTATGTGATAGTGATGTTTCCTCAGCAGTTTGTGGAGAGCTGTGCAACTGGGCTGGTAGTGTGTGATAGCAGGCCAGGATCTGTGGTGTATGGCAGGTCAAAATTAGTCTCTTGAAAACCATCTTCAACTGAGTGTGCAGAGGAACACAGCGTGTGTTACTTGGACAATTCCATAGTGGCATCTACTGGAGCATCCCTGACACTGAGCTGGCCTCTGTTAAGAGGCAGGCTGTGCTAGGATTGTGTTTGTCACTGGAAACCATGGTCTGGCGGGAATGCGACAATTCCTTTCTGGTGTGTCCTGGACCTCTTGCAGGTGAGAATCCAGAACTGGCATCAGAAAGGGAAATGATTTTGTTGGACCACTTCCCATTGGAGTAGTTCATGACCAGATTTCTCATCTTGGGCAGCTTCAGATAAATCCTAGGCCAAATTCATAGAGCACCTGCAATGGCAGACAATAGTCCTGTAACCACAGCAGGGAGGAAATAAATCTAATTATACTCTGGAAAGTCTTCGCTGGTATACCAGGACAGTCCAGGAGGCAGTTCTTATTAGCAGCTCCTTATGAAGCAAAGGAGCTGATATGCTTAGAGGATTTCCAGGGATGCTGCAGAGCCTTTTCTCTCTGGGCTCTGAAATCACTTTTCAGACTGTAGCCAAACACAAGCAGTAAATAACAAATGGTGGTTAATGATCTCATCTCGTTTTGCTCTGAGATGCTGTCTTCTCCAAACTGGCTGTTGGTGGCATCTTTGCAGTGCTCTGTGTTCCTATATGCAGCTCACAGCACTGTCATGGCATCCGGCTGTCTCCTCTCTTGCCCCTTGGTGTGAATGTTGAGTCATTTCTGTAGTAGCCTTCACAAAGTACCTAGCCAAGTAAAAGCAGGGGAGCCTTGATGGATCTGGGTGGACTGTGTTGGCAGTGTCATGCTCATCTCTGCTCTCTCTGGAAATCCTCTTGTTACTGCTGATTTGGGAAAGGCTGGAGATAAGATCAAAGGAGAAACACCTGGGATTTGTGTTGTCACCAGCCCATGTCTCGGCACTCCGGTGTGGGCCACTTTCAATCAGATATGGGGCCTCATCTGAGGTTTTTTTTTCCATCAGAGCACCCCGATCGGGTAAATAACTACCTGGGAAAGCTCTCCTGACCAGAATCCAAATACCCTCCCTGTGACTCTGTCACCAGACACTATCTCATCAAATGTCTGAACTGGATTGTTGTTGGTCACACCACATTTTTGTGCTGTATGAACAAAATTATGAAAACCTCTTTTGGTTTGCACATGCTGTTCATGAGATGATGCTATAGCAATTAAGCAACATAGCTGAGTCTAAGGCCCTTTCGAAAGCCCAACCTATGTGAACATCATAAGCACCAGTATTTATCTAGGGTCAAAATAACACTTTGTAAACATAAGAAGATATTAGGAGAGCTACGTCTTGACACGTGCATGTCCTCCTACTTCTAATTTATGAGATTAGCTCTTTACATCAAAAAAAAAAAAAAAAAAGGCTTTGAGCTGGGAACATCTAGCTTTGTGCAGCAGAGGTAAATATTCCAGCAAAAACAATAGGCTTGCAAGCAAGGGGTGTGGGTCAAACCCTCCCGCTGTTGCCGTATCCCTTGTGCTTCTTTCTTCCACCACCTCCTTGAGCTCCTTCCTTGCCTTTTGTTGCCCCATTGTTTGGACAAAGGACTGAGCCAGGTCTTTTGTGTTTACTCTGCAAAGCATCTAGCATACTTGATTTTGGGGCTACAAGCAGCGATGCCTCGCTATCCCTGTGCAGCACAGTCCTTGCCAGCGCCATGCTCGAGTTTACTGTGTCAGGAGATGGTGTCGCTTGCCTGTGCATTCCTCCTGCTGATCCCCAGCACCCGTCCTGCAGCTGCTTTGCTGCATGGCACTTTGAGTCTGGCCCTGGGAACAGGCTGTGAGGTTTTGCTGTGCCTCGGAGGTGCACGCCGTTCTTTCCGTGTCCTTTGTTATTGCCGAATTAAATTTGCAGCTCAGCCCTGTGGGGTGGCTGAGTGCCCAGGTTTTACTTGGTGTGTTTATCCTGCATTTTTAAAGACCTGATCTACAGTCTGTAAAAGCGGAGGGGAATGACTCCAGATCAGTTTGTCTTGTGCCTTGTTATTGTTGTGTTTGGGGTCAAATTCTGCTGTTTTACCCACTGGGCTGCAGCACTTCCAGTGCAACGTTTGAGTTCACTCTCATGCTTGTGCATTTTCCACAGTGCAGATGTTTGAGGTGCATTTGGGTTCCTTCTGGCACGGAGCAGGCAGTGGGGTTACTCAACTGTCCAGCCTTGCTTTCATGAGCCAAGCCAAAATTTTCTAGCCCTCTGAAACATTTGGAAAATAATTGTCCTTTAATAGGATTTGTTTTTTACTCTCTTGTAGTGTTTTTTGGCCTGACAAGCTAAGTTGTAAAATAGTAACAACAATAGCTCTGTAACAAAGAAGGGTTAAAAACTCTACTAGCAGTCAGAACAGAAGAGTTCAACCATTTAAAGAGACATGGCTCCTCACGGGTTGTCAAAATAACCATTTTCTTTCAGAACAGTGTGTCACTTTGTCTCAAAGGCTGTAATTTAAAACAAGATTTTTTTTTCTTGGTTTGGATTTCTCTGACTGTAAAGCTGAATGTGAGTGCAGGATAGGTGTATAACAGAGTGACTTTAGAGCAGCATGATTTCTGTGAGTTTTTTTTTTTTTTTTTTGGGGGGGGGGGGTATATGGAAACTTTTTCATGAGCGCATGTCAGACTGTTTCTATTTATAGAGGTAGGGAAGAGCCTGGGGCCATTCGCTCCGTAAGCCGCTACCCTGCTGTCCGGCTGTCTGTCTGTTGACTAACCTTATTACGGAGTTGTCACAGCACGAATAAAAGCGCAGCTCGGGAAAGCAGACGGACGTCAGCACTTTTTACGCAAGCCTTTCCACCGAGTGACACGCATGGGGTCCCGATTTGCTGATGTTACCCTTGCTGGGAGGAAGGCTGGGGATTTCAGGAGAACGCGCTTTAATGCAGAGGAGGGAGTAAAACCTAAACGCATGCCCCCAGCCTGCAAAGAAAATTCGTATTTTCACCGGGGCAGTGAGCGTCGGGTTATAGCCAGGAAGGCGGAGGGGCCGGCAGCAGGGAGCGCCAGGAAGGCGGAGGAGGAGGGCGGCCGGGAAGGGCCGAGCTATCCTGCAGTGTGAGTGGAGCCTGGCTTACGCAACAACAAATTCCCCACGCCCCAAGAGAAGTGGTTCATCACCAGACGTGGCAAGGCCCTTCTGGCCCCGCAATTTCAGCAGAAGATGATCTTAAGCGGCACATCATTTTTAGAGCTTTCTAAAATTATTTCTTTGTGCCAGGAGCTCAGAGAGGTGCAGCAGGGGCTGCTAGATGCTCCAAGAGCCTCTGATGAGTGGTGCTAGAGGGGCTGAGTATTTATTGGCCCTTCTTCCTGCGTGAAATCGTTCCTTAGCAGCTAAGGAGGAGGATTTACCATTGTTTGGGCTGGGCTTCAAGCATCCATAAACCAAACAGCTTTGCTCTTTAATAAGACCATGTCCTGCCTTTTGCCATCCTCCTCAGCAGCTGCTTCTTCAACTCCTTTTTGAGGACAATTAAGGAGTGAAGGTGGAACGATGCTCTCTTAGGACTGCCATGTCCACCATGAGTAGGGGTTTCTCAGACTCTTTCTAAACATAGATTTCATTTTAAATACCTGCTTGCAGGATAGTTGCTCTGTCTTTGGTTCATCCTTCCTTTCTTGCCTGCAGGCTGTTGTTCAGAGCTTGGTTCAAACCAATTTTAAATATGCTGTAGCATGGGATTTTGCTGCTTTGACAGAGATCAGCCTTCAGGGGAGTCTTGATCAGCAAGGCTTTTTCCTAATGTTTATCTTGTCTTAGTTGCTTGTGCTAAGCAAGATCAGATTTTACTACTTTGACTATTTAGTTGTAATTACTGTTATAGTGGCAGAGTTAATAAAACCGATATATTAAATTCAGGTAGAAAATTCTGCCTGTGCGCTGTGTAAGGAGTAATGAGATCTAAGCAAAATAAGCTGGTTTTATGACAAACATTGTATTTAAGAATACTAAGAATACAAATGATCTGGTTTGCTAGGATCTGTTTGATCCCTCCCTGGTGGGGGAGGATTTTGTGTGTAAATTTGCCCCCCTTGGACAGACATTTCACAGGTAGACTCGGTCTAATCTTTTCTACCAACCTTGTGGCTTCATGTTGGAGTTACAAGACTGAGTTTAGTGTTTAGGGCAAAGAGCTGAGACTGGAAAGACCTTCAGTGTGGTCTTGCTCTGTTGTCCGTCATCTTGGCTGTTGGTCAGAGCTGCAGAAATGAGGACTGCTCTGTTTGCCTTTTTTCTTTCCTAACAGGCCTTTCAGGGTAATAGTGACTTTCTGCAGCTCCTCCTTACTCAGTGCAGCCAAACCTCACACCCAAGTATAATAAAAGCACAACAGCTAGAAATGATGGACAACATCCATATTTGTTGTATAGGGTTTGGGGGCTGGAATGAATCATGATGGAGAGCATTTAGCAGGTGCTGCATTGCTCTCCCAGAGCACTGCGTTGGCTCTCTCAGACTGCAGCAAAGCCCTCACTGATTCCAGACCATGCCTTATATGAAGGGCATCCTTGGTGTCAGTGAAGGCTATTCTTCTCTTTTGCCCTTTCCAGAGAGACAGAAGAAGCCAAAAGATAACCAACCGTGGGTGCCACACTTTCATGGTGTCTCTGTTTCTTGGATTCCAGAAAATGCCCTGCCTTCAGTCAACATGGGCCTGCCCAACCACCTGATTGAGCATCACCATCCATGGCCAGCCTACATTACCCACACAGCCCCTGTGGTGAAGATGTTTGTTGAGCAAGATGAGCTGAGGAAGACTATATCTGTCCACACAGTGGGAGGAAAGCAGAGTGGAGTACCTCCAGAAATGGATTTGACAGAGAAAACCCAAGTGCCATCACAGCTCAGTGGAAGTAGCTGTTCTGATGAGATTGCTAAGGACTCTGTAGGAAAGGCCAAGTCTAACGTTGAGAGCAGTTTGCTGTCACAGAGTATATGCAATAGGGTAATTTTTGCTAGGAAACCTCCCTTGCGTGTGTTACCATGTAGCTCCTTCCTAAGTTCCAGCAAGAGGAAATCATCCATCCACAGCTAGAAACAAAGAAAAGGATGACTCAAGTCTGGAGTGTATTAAACTACTCTGCAAACAATGCTTAGATTTTTCACCCTTTTCTTAAAAGTGTTAAAAGTGGAAGGAAAGACAAATGCAAAAGGCAATACTATCACTTCTCCTTCTCAGACTGACCCATTCAGGCCCACCTGCGCTTTTGCAGATCTGAAGAAAGCTGTAAGCCATCCTACGCACCTGGTTTCATGTGCATCCCCAGACCCTTGCTGCTGAGAGTCCTGGAAGCACTCCACAAAGGGGGCAATGGAGAAGCATGAGACGGGGGTGCAAATGCCTGAACACCCATGCTGTCAGGCACACACGTGGCCCAGTTCTCTGCTCAGTCTTGTGACCCCATTTGCATTGGCGCTGAGTGCCAGCAGCCACTGCGGGGATTTGGCTGAGGGTAATGGCCTCTCGACATCGTCTGTGTTGGTGCCAGCATCCACATGAGATGCTGGGCAGCAGCGGAGGAAGAGAAAAGTGCACTGAGAAAGCCAGTATCCCTTCTGTGTTCCTGGAGCTGTGTGTCACTGGCAGAGCATGGACTGGAGGAGAGAGAAACCATGAGGGCCATATGAACCGAGAGTTTACCTGAATTTTAATCCTCTCCTTCACCCTGATCTGTCTGCCCTTAGATTGTGAGTTCTGTGGAAGCTGCCAGCACTTGCTCTGCCTGTGTATAGGTGTATGCCTGTGTGTAGGATACTTGAGTATTCAATACTTTCATACACACAAGTGAATTAAGAGACGGCTCAGCAATGCAGCTGAGCACTCCGCAGGTAGATGAGTTGCTTCTCCTTTCTTCTACAGATGGGAAGATGAAGTACAGAGAGACTAAGGTCAAAACTACTGAGGAAGATGTGACCCCCCCCCTCCCCTCCCCCCTTGGCCTTATGTGACACTATGAAGCATATATTTGTGTCATCAGCAGCTGGAGATCCTAAATAATGAAAAATACTACATTTATAACTGTTTTTGAAGTCTGGCATCATCTAGTTACTCTTTGGCTTGGTTAATCATTGCATCCTATTTCTCAGGACCATGATTTGGCCTTTCTGTCCTTGTCACTCTTCTTCATTAAGTCCTTCCAACTTTCACTCTAGAGATCATGAAAGGTCTGTCCTGTGCGTTGAGTAAGGCAGGGTCTAAACAGGATTCCTCATTTAAAGATGCTGTAAGCACGTACCTGAGAGGTGGATTCTTCTCCAGCCTGAACACTGGTAAGGAGAAGGTTTGGGAGACAGCAGGAGGCTCTGGAGAAGCGGGTTATAGAGTGCCAGTGTATCTGGCATGCTGGTGTGCCTGGAGGGCTCAATCCCCTAGTGCCTGTTAGTTCTCTGCTGGGAGCGTGTGGCCTAGTGTTTCTACAGTTCCGAACTCAAGCAAATGCAGTCAGGAATCCATCACGAAGGCAGCAAAAGGCACATCTTTAACATGGCAATAGCTTCTGACTAATTTCAGATCCCTCTTCTGTAAGGACTTATGAAGCACCAGATCATTTGAATGTATCCAGAACGAGATGTTTTGCAAAAATTCTTTTCTCACCAAAATTAGAGATTTGCTGGAGGAAGCCATTTGGCCTGGCAAATTTTGATAAAGCTATAAGCAACTGCAAATAGGCTGTTAGAGATCTAATAACAGGCAGGATTTGCTGCTGCACCTTGTGGGCTATACCTGGCTGCTACTGGCAGATCCTTCTGTCTTGGTGAAGATAAGGCTAATGCTGCTGCTTGCCTAAATGCTTTGCAAAACACTGCCAGACCTCTGCAGGAAAGATGCAAAGAACTGGAAAATAAAAGAAAAGAGAGGGAATAAGTTATTTTCTGTGAATATGTTAATAAATCTGTCCCCTGCCCTATTTCTAGCCCTGAGTTACTCCCACCCCCTCGTGCCTGTGCGCACATAGATGCAGCAGATCACAAGACCCAGGTTTAGCAATTTGTCTTGCTTGCCAACCTGCAGCTTTGGTTGCAAGCCACAAAACTAGGAATAAATAAATAAACTGTAGTTTCCAGCTCTTCCCTCTGACTTTTCTGTTTATTGCACAGTGATCCTGGAAAAGAGATGGTGTGATGTCATGTGCTTACCTACTTATTTGCTGATGTGATTACTTGAGAAACAGTTGGGTGGTGGATGTACAAAGTTAGGGTGCCTGGCCAGTGCTCTTCCACTGGGGAAAGAAAATATCTGCCTTGCTGCTTATTCGTGTGCAAGGCCTTCACTGGTGCCGAGATTTCTGTTCATACCTCTGCATTAAACAATTCTTGCTATTACACCCCCTCCCTTGGGGAATGGCCTTCGAGTTCTGCAGGTGAAAAGCCAGTGCTATTCTTAGGCAGCTTTATGGTAAGAAATGGTATAGAACAAGCACATTGCTTCTTTCAAGAAGGTTGAAATGCTGCTTCTTGATATGTAAATGAATTAAAAGGATAGACCAGAAACAGTCAAATACGTATGATGTGATAAAGCAGTGGCTGAAGAAAACCTGCTGGCTTTGGCAACTCTTAAAATGAATTTTTTAGTAACTTCTTTCCACAGGAAACTTTGGCTTTTTCATTCTCATTCAAGCTAAAGGGATTGTCCCCAAAGCTGTAATACCTCAGAGTGGTAATTCTAGCTTTCAGCTCAATGAACCCAGTATTACTAATAGAATATTTTGAGGGATATATCTGATGCCAGTTGAAAGTGATGAGTGTTAATTTGGAGACCCAAAATGCTTAAAGGGAAAAACAGTTGTAGGAAATAAATTTTCTCCATGATGTTAGCTAGCACTTGCATAGCAGCATGTGGCATCTGCCTGGCCAGTGCAACAAGGAGAGGGTGGAGGTGGCATCAGGAATAACAGCAGAACTAATCGTGTCAGTGAGCTCTGTACTCCAGACATGTCCTCCAAGGCTGAACACCATCAAGCATTGGCTTCCTTGCATGTGCTCTCACCAGGAGTCAGGAGCATGGAGCTGGAGAGCTGGCTCAAAGTGATGAGCCATCGAGCTAAAGTGCACTGTGTAGCAAGGCTGGAGCTGGTCTGCTCTGCACTGGCAGCGGAGATGGAGTGCAAAGGTCTCTGAGCAGGTTGTGCAGCCTGATGATGCTGTCTCATGGTTTTGCAGCACGTGTGGGATCCTTTTGAGATACCCAACTGAAAGATGCTATGGCAGTGCAGAGCAGGAGTGTAATGTTGGATGCAGCACAAGGAAACTGAGAACAGGAGATTTTGGATGTGGGGTGGGATCAACCGCCCATATCTGTCAACAGATGTAGCAGTACCTACTTAGTTGTTATAAGATCAGGGACTCGGAGCTAATCGTAGCTCTAACTGACTTTTATTATGGTTACTCCTAGCCTGCTGTATGGAAACCAGATGCTCAGGTCATTAAAGAGATATAAGCCAGGTGCTGACTGCCTTATTTAAGCAAAATATCCATTGATTTTATGCAGGAGTGAGTGTGGTCATAGATATGCAAGCACCCAAGACCAGGGCAAGAGGGGTGGTGTGAAGAAAGGTGACCTCTGTGGCTTTAGGACCCCAGTCAGGCTTTTAATGTTGCTTTTGGACTTGGCTAATGTATTTGACTGGGTGCAAAGCTGTTGAAGGGGGCTGGGTACTCGTATGGTCTAGAGCTGCCTCACAGAGCATGTCACTGGTGTGTTCTACATGTAGAAAAGCATCTTGGAATAAGACACCTGCCTGGCTGAAAGAGCTGCAGCTCAAGTATGTGTAAGGGGTAGCGTGGCACAAAGCTGCCAAACCGATGGCGCTGCGAGGGGCTGCTTATCGGTGTGGCTGGGCCATAATCTTCAGATCGGCTCTGTGTGGCTTCTTTGTGTCTCTAGTCCAATATTTTAACCTCATAGGCAGAGCAGCTGCTTTTTGGACTTGTCAGCAGGCACTTTTGATCTAAGAATGCTCTCCTGGACCGTTAGCAAAGCTGGCAGTAGTCTCTCGCATTCGTTCCGCAAGAGCGAAATAAGAGTTGTTTGAGATCAAAATGGAGATTTATATGGCTAACACCGAGGTATTCCAAAATGGTATTTCTCAAATGTTTTGGGTCTGCGTTCTCTGCTTGGCTCATCTGTCATCATGCAGCTGCCTGTGCCTGCAGCAGCTCCTGACAGGGAAGTGCTCACTGTAATAACCTTCTGCAAGTACTTGCACTTATTTTTGTGCCCTGGGGGAACTGAGCTGCTGCCAGCAATTATCATTAGTAGTTCTTGGCTCACATAAAATGTTGCAGGCAGCATTGCAACCTGTTCTTGCCCTCCTGTGCAGGAGGAAGGCAGATGCTGCAGACACAGAGGTGAAGGGCTTGTTGGCTCTTGCTGCTCTCAGATAGTTTGCAGCTGTTTGCAAAGCTGTTGGTGATGTCCACAAGAGCTGCAGCCTGCTGCAAACTCTTATCCTCACTGAGATGCAGACTTGTCTCCCAGACAGCCTGGAGCTGGTCATGCAGGGTAACGAAGTTGAGGGGAAGGCTGAAGAGAATAACCTGCTGTTTTGTTCTAGCTTCTCCTCCTGTTTTGGCATCAGAGAGCTGTTCTCATTTGGCTGGGAAGGCGCTCAGAGCAGTGTCGAGCTTCAGGTGAGCCACAGAGGAGTCTAGGGCGAAGCTGTGACAGCCTGCACTTGAGCTTTGCCCAGGCATTTTCAAAAGAATCAAAGAGTGGAGGGAAAATTAGCATTGTCATGCAAGAATTCTCCCTCCCCAAGAGCTGCTCCATCTGTCCTCCCAGGCTACAAAGATGCTTTTCTCCTCTCCTCGGTATTTATGCCAGGCCCAGTTGTGCAGCTCTGCGATTCAGGAATTACTCTGTCTCAGTAGGAGCTTGGTATGATGTCAATGTTTCGAGTGGGTGAAGCAGAGGAGGCAAAAATAGACATTTAGACATTTTTCCAGTTTTGTCTTTTTGAAAAGGAATATTTATAGCTCAGGGCCTAAACACAAGCACTCTTTATGAGTCTGCATGTCTTTGCAACACCGTGCTTAGCCTGCGCACTACTCCGCTGGACCCTTGTGCGCTCTCTCTCTGAAGGCTAGTATAAGCTGCTTTTACTTCCCTTGAAGTGGGAGCCTCTATCTCCCCATTTCACACCAGCAGCACTGGAAGCGTTTTCCAATCTATGTGTGAGGTACCCGCAAAGAACTCAGAATACTTGGGGCTAAATCCCTTGCAATAAGCTGTCCTGACTTATCTCCAGGATTTAATGTATACTGGAGCCAGACCTAGAATTTTGTGTTTAATTCTGACCCATACCCAAGGACTGCAATCAGGACAATTTTGCAGGTCACCCATCATTCTGGGTTTGGGGTTCTTCCTGCATCAATTCAGCAGCAGCGAGGAAGTTCACTGTGAGTTAAAGGAATTTCTGTATGCCTCCTTCTCCATAGCGAAGCTCTTGCTGAGGACTGTGATGTTTTGGGATGTGGGAGCTTTGAGGGAAAAGTGATGTTTGAGTTGCAGGTGTCATACTGGAGAGGAGGAGAGTAAATCTCTGCAATATTTCTCCTTGCTGGTATCTCTCTTATCCCCTAGAATCCTACTATCTCTACTGATGGTATCGTAAAGGCTAGTGATGGGAAGCGTAGTTCACCCAGATCACTTGGATTTACAAGGAAGAGAGAGGAGGACTGGAAAAGCTGTGGTGCTGGACTATCCCTCTCTGTCTTTCTTTTCAGCAGCGTAGTGGTATCTTGTGGCCCAAGGTACAAAAATCTGCTGAAGCACTGAGTATAAGCTGGGTGGAGGTTGAATATTGACTTATGTGGGAGTAAAACTCTATCTTTGTAATGTGAAAAAGGTGGGTGGATGGGTGGGCAGAAAGGTGGGGTCTGATAATGTCTAATTCTTAGGGCAGTCTTCGCATGCAGGTAGATCGTATTCAGTGCCTTGCAGGATCAAGTTCTTGAGATCAAGAGGGATTTAACTTCTGAAGAGGGATTTAACTTCTGCACCTTAAAGCCTTCAAGGCAAAAAAAAAAAAAAAAAAAAAAAAAAAAGAAAAGAAAACAAAAATCACCCTGATGAGCAACTCTGCTGATAGCTTGACATGCTCTGACATGCTCTCCATGACACGTGTCTCCAAGGGTGTGCCTCCAAGACATTACAAGAGATCTTGATCTCTCCTCAAACTATTTTCGTCATGTTGACAACAAACTTTGGTCTGATCTCTGGCCTGCTCTCAAAGCTGCTTGATTAGAACAAAAAACTCCATTCCTGTGGCTTGTCTCACACAACTTGTTTATGTTCAAGCTCATCAAATTCACCATGCAGCACAGAGAGGCTCGTTGCAAGCTCCGAAACTGGCATTGCCTTCCTTGCATGAGCTTGTGTGACCCTGCTCAAAAAACGAATGCCTCTGCTGGGGCAGGAACTACATTTTAATTCCTCTCCTCTGCAAAGGCTAAGTCCGGAAAGGCTTAGCGTAAACCAGCTCTATTTGAATTTCCTGAACTGCTTAGGGCTGAGCTCTGACTGAGCTCTAAATTCTAGATACAGGATAACCATGTGGGTGGGTCATAGCTGTTACTTACAAACTATCATTTCCATGGGGTAGCTTGGAAATGCAGCTTTACCCCTGAACAGATCAGGGATGGAAGCCAGGACTTCTATGAGGGTTTTGCAGGGTTCTCACAAGTACTCTTTGGTTCAGGCCTATCTGCCCTCCTGCATGTTATGGTATGGAGAAGGATCATGGCAAGGAGAGTCCAGCCGCTGTAATTCCTGTCTTTATTCCAAGGTGATCATTTCTCTGTTTTCTCCTCTCTCCTTGTTCTCCGTGTCTCATCTTTCATTCAAGCTGCTTGATAGTACAGTGACGGTGGGGGCAAAACTTAAATGCTGGATAAGATTTCCCTGTCTCAAATATAAGGGTGAATCCCTATGCCTTACACTTACAAAACTCTATGGGTAGCTACATGTAGTCACTGTCTTCAGTGGATGTCATCCTTTATTCAAGGCTGAGCTTAGTCATAAGTGAGAATTTTGGGTGTGCAAAGAACAGGTTTGAATACGGGTTTTTTACACTTTCCTTGTAGTGGAAACTTCTTACAGGCTAAATGAAAATGGTGTGCACAGTAGATGCTTTCTTAAAGGCCTTACAGTTTCTTGTTGAAAATATGAAAACCACAAACTGATTTTGGTTAGTTTTGACCACAAATTTTCAGTTTTTAAATTAAAAATATGAAGGGGGAAAAAAGTATCTTTCCAACGAGCTTGAGGAAGGAGAGCAGAATTGGGTTCCTCATTGGAAATGCAGTGTTCCAGCTCTGAGCAAAACATGTTTAACACAGAAATTCTGTTTCCCAGCCAGCTTTCTTCTTTCTGCACTGGAAGAGGTCAGCATGCTGGGCTCTTCTCTGCCTAGACATGGAAGGAAGGAGGGAGGAGAGCTGGGGCTTACGTACAGTATGATTCCCAAGGGTGGGATCCAACTTCAGAACAAGAATTTCCCTTCTACAGCAATTCTTTCTGAGTACCAATTTCTAGCATTGCTTTAAACTCTCATGGAAAAATATGGCATCCTGAAAATGCCTTTTCTGCCCTAAAACTGTAACTAAGCCTGATGTGACTAGCTTAGGAGGAAGGAAACATTTATCTGTGGTGGACAAGTTGTACCCCACATGCATGTACCATCAGCTGCCATGGCATAGGATAAATCCTTAGTCCTTAGACTGTTTGGATAGAAACAGAAGGGAAACCTGCTAGCAAAAACCTGAGTCCAGTGCAGTTAAGTTAGGCACCGCTTAGCCAGAGGATTGCTCCTACATGTTCCTGCACTCATTCTTGGGAGCCTACCTATCCTGAGAGCCCATGCTTGGTGACATCCTGAGAATGAGGGTCCTATGCCTGGGAGCCTGCACAAATTCAGTTCCCTGGATTTCAGCTAGAAATGTGCAAACTCTTCAGATGTAAAAGCCATATTTTTGAAAAACTAGATATTCTGCAGAAATTTCTGCTATGCAGAAAGTAAATTTTTTACTGAATGCTCATTCTAGTGGGAAATGTCATCATGGCTCTGCAGATAAAAACTCACATGTCTGGGAAATATCCAGTGATAGCACATAACATACAGTCATACTCCTGGTCTACTGCAGGCAAAGTCGTAGAGAGTAGAATAATCATATTTTAGGGTAATGGGAGTGCAGGATGTGAGCAAGTTCACCTGAAGATTTGTGACAATCCTTGTTTGGAGGAGTGTAGGTGATATGGCTGTCCAAGGTAGAGCTAAGAAATAGTCTTCCTATACCATGGTCTTTTCTGTTCATTACGTTTGTAACGTATGAGCTGCAAGGCAGCAGGGAAGACAGGTTCTGCTGCAGTGGCAAGACTAAGAACAAAGAGACTGGTTTGGTAAAACAATGTCCATTGAAATCAGATGTGTGTTTGCTATAGGTTAAGGTGGTACCAGTCTCTTTCTCTCTGTAGCATTCACAGGTGGGGAGCTGTTCTTGGTCGGGTTTGGAGCTCAAAATACTGATGGAGTTGGACCTTGAAATGCTTGATTATTATTATTTTCAGAGGTAGGACCACCTGCCCTCACTGGGAGTTGCAGTTGCACCTCTTCCCACCTCCCACCTGCTTGAATTCACTGATGGCATGCCAGAGACTAGCAGGGGCTCTGCATGCAGGAAGAAAGGGGTGGTAGTAGTTAGATCTTGTCTGTCTATCATAGATCACTTTCACGGTCATAAGGGAAATAGAATAAGACCTGTAGCTCTCAAAACACAGCTCCCTAAAAACTGGTGAGATGCCAAAACAGGACAGCAGAAGAGAAAGCAGCTAGGAAAATTCTCTGATTTGCAATCAGGGTTTGACAATTCTTGCAGGACTCCTATTTCAGAGAGATTTATGCCCATACCTCACGTGAGGACATACCGGCTGGTTGGTAGGGTGCGTGGAAGGCTATCCTGCTGCAGCTCCTCTGTGGTCAGATGAGTTCCCTCTCAGCCCTGGCATCCTGGGCTCCCCTTTGGCCTCAGGGGATAGATGGCATTCTAGCCACCCACAGAAATCATGTCAGCTAAAATCAGCCACAAGATTAGGAATTTTATAAGTTATGTGCCTGCCTGCCACTGCATCCTACACTTTATGCTGGAGAACAGAAAAGTAGTGGTTGTGCGTTAAACTTTTGCAAGATGCTTTATCCCTTCACAGTCCAGTAGACTGGTGTCTGAGGCTGCTCCTTCTTTCTTGTTCAACTATGTTATAACTTCAAGAGAAATATTTATTAAGCGTTTTAAAATGATCGAGATGTTCCTGACTTGGCTTGCAAAGTTCAGCAAAGGTAGCAAGCCATCTAGACCCTTCTTAGAACTTGCTGGCTGTAGCACTCTATCTGAAGATACAAGAAGCAAAGGGAAGAGATCCTTCTGCTCTTAATCTATTGCCCTGCCCTACAAGCTCAGTAAATTCATTCATATAAGGCATTAGGGATAAACTCTGCTGGGGAACCACCAACCGCATGTGTCTGACAAAGTTACAGTAGCAGAGCTACCATGTGCTGCTGAGTCTGCAGGCATGGGAACCTCTTTGTACAACCACACCAAGGTGGTAAGTTGTGTCAGTCTGAGCTGCTGCATGCTGCTGCCTGCAGCCATGGCCATGGTTTGGAATCAGCTCACCTGAAAATTTCTTCCCTCAGAGGGGTTGTATCTGAATTTAGAGTGCTTTATAGCAGTGGCACACAAAGTCAAGGCTGATGCTCGCCATGTCGATCCTCTTGGTTTTCTTTCTAACCATGAATAGATTCAGCACCAGTTTCCCTGGAAAATGCTCTCTCTTTCTCCACACACTAAGTTGTCAGTGATCCAGAGCTGGAAGAGGCCTATCCCTCTTAGCTGGTGCTGTTACCAGGGTTATGGGGAGCTCGGTGTGGTGGAGCTGAAATATGTTTAGAGAACAGCGTCTCTCTGTTGCCACCCCAGCAGTTCTGGGCTGTGGGCCAAACTCCTTCGGCTGGATTAATAGCAAAATACAATGATGATAACGAGAGCTAGCGTTTCCAATGGAGAGCTAATCCACAGCAAGCAAGGCTCTAGACTGCTGATTCGTTCCCTAGTGGATAAATAGGGATGCTCTGCACGTGCTCTGGCGTCTAGACAAAGTGGTGGGTGCAAGAAAAGGTGCTGCTGGGAAAAGCTGGGCAGTTTGTAGTGAGGCCATGTAAGCATGTGTCAGCACTTCTATTTGAAACTCTTCTCCCTTGAGGATTTGATAATATAATGATGCAGAGAAAGGATTAACCCCTATAAAACCTGGATGATGCAGGAGTTTAGGAGAGACTGTTGCAATGGTCTCTTCTGAACTTAAACCTGTTAGATGTAGTACCAGTAATAATAATAATACTTTGCCTTTCTGAACTATTATATGATTGGAAAACTCCATTCATTTAGAAAACAGGAGTAATCAGAGCTCACATCACTCCCCAGGGAGCGGATAATAATTATTTCCTTTGATTGTTATGGAAAAGGCTTACAGAATCTAATGTACAACACTCAGTTTTGTTTTTGCTATAGTTCAGCGTGGAAAAACATATCGTGGTTGTGCAGCTTCACAGGCTGGTCTGAATGTTCCCCTAAAGAAACTCTTATTCAGCATGGAAGGATGATTTCACACAAACTTTGGCACTTGTAGCCATGAACTCTACCTTTTCCATAGTGGTGCAGTAGGGCAGGTGAAGATTCACTCTTTGCTTCTCTTTTATGGAGCTGGTTTGCACCCATTAAAGAGGTTTTGTGGTGAAAGTTTGAAGAACTTGGGTGCCATTCCTGACTTTGCCATGAAGTCACTCACCTCTGGTATGAGTGTAACCAGGCAGAAGCAGGAATTGAACATCACAGAGGTCAGTGGCATTTGGCCTGTCTCTGGTGTAAGAATTTCTTCCAGGGATGCGAGCAGAAGCAGTGGTTTGGTGCCTCTAAGGAAGTGGTCAGGCCCAAGCTGAGAGAAAGGTTAGTGATCTGGAACTGCTTAAGGAGTAGGACCATGAGGTTTCCCAAAGCCTGAGACATCCTGGGTGTCATTTCTAAGCCGTGCTGGTTTCCAAGGCTTTTGGAACAGCTCCATGTTTTGAACAAGATTTTTTTTTTCTCTCTCACAGGAACATAGTTTCCAACAAAATGCAGTTGTTGCCCAAAGATCAAAATAGAAAAACTCCAACACTTTCAATTAAAAATTGAAGCTCCTTGAGATATTCTGCACTGCAGATGACCATTTCTCATCTAGTGAGATTTCTGGCCTGGTTGTGCTCAGTTCGGTCACATAAAGCAGCTGTTGTTCTCAAGTACCTTTACGCTTACTCGAATCTTTAAAAATATCTACTTCCATCCAGATATTGATTATCTACCAACTTCCCATCCAGCCTCCTGTTTTGTCCTGTTTCAAGCGCACTGGCCCAGAGATGAGCAGACTATTTGGATTAGCAGGCTAGAGCTGGCAGACTGCAGCAGATGATTTTGTGAGATTGCTGGGATAAGTTTGTCTCCATGAGAGCAGACATGGTGGCAGCTTCTCTGGCCAGGCGTTGTGAGGTGGGACTTGAAGTAGGTGGAAAGTGCCTTTTCACTTGGAAGGTGATATTCACTCAGAAATTCAGCCAGATCCTTTGTTTCCAGTACCCCAAATGAGACAGGAGATGAATCCTTATGAAGCAGAAGGTAACAATTATGGACTTGATCCCTTCTGACCAACATGAAGATTACCCTACTGGCTTTTCTCCAGCCACCCTCAGTTTGTTCTGCAGCACATGTGCTCCAGTCCTTGGTCTTCCCCCATGATAAAAGGCATTCTGCTACAGCAGCCCTCAGCTGGGGGCTGTGGCTGGCTGGTTTGTTTTGGGGTTGTGCACCCCTTGCTCAGCTCTACGCTCAGGTTGGATTGCTGAAGGCCTTACCCTGTAACCTGGCTCATACTAAGGCTGAGATGCCTCCTCCATGAGTGATGCTGAGGTTTGCTTGGTGGTGCATGTGAAGGAGCAGGGATTGCAGCTCAGTATAACAGGTATGTCCCAGGCTGTCGCTGAGGAATTCGACAGTACTGTGGATTAACGCTGTTAGAGATGCTGGCTATAAAACCAGTAAAACCCCAGCTTTAGCTTAGCAAAGCAGAAAAGACCAGAGGTGGGTGGAGAGAAGAATTAGTTGATGCATGTGGTTAGGGACACCATAGAAGAGGCAAAACATTTTTTTTTGACTCTTCCTTCAGTGTGCTTGGCTCATGAAAGCAGCTCCGTTGCTCCCTGATCTCAGGCACATTAATAAGAGATTAACCTTGTTAAACAAAGCAAAGAGGTAACAGGGTTTGGAGGGTATATAATAAACAAAAAGTGACCCTGGGTAGATTATAGAGCAGGGACAAACCATGGTGTTGCAAGAGAAATCTCTTGGGCCACTCACAGGAACTGTGGATCTGGACAGCAGGCAGGGAGGACTGGGGAGGAGGTTGAGCTCTTGCACTCAGGCCTTTTGGAGGTCAAGACATGCAAACACAGGAGCTGGGGGAGACGCTTGCAGGAATTATTTCAATCCATCTAGGTTTGCATGGCTTCATAAACTGGAGTGAGCTTGGAAGTGGCTTATACGATGCAGTTTGGTTACAGTGAGACCGAGTGTCAGACTAGCTCCGTGTACAGCCTTCACCTGTCTGCCTCTACCTGTGATCAACAGAGGATCAGGCAATAGGTAGAATTCAAGATGTCTATATTTAAGTTTTAATTACTAACACTCCCTCCCCCCACACAAACACCCAAAAGGAGCTTTTTACTCCATTTGACGTGACTGAAATGTAAAGATGCAAAGACTACATTATCTAACAGACCCTGGCAAGAGCAATGCAAAGTTTCTTTTTGGTGTCACAAACCATATCAAGTTAATGCATACAGGAAATACTCATTACTGATAGTCAAAGCTTTTCCCTGTGCTTTCTTATATTTTTATCTGCCAGCATTTATACTGGGTTTGTAGCTGTGGGCATTTTTTTTTCGTGACCTGCGAAAAAAGCCCACATCCTGCAGGGTGCAATTGCCCTGTGGCAGGGTGGAGCTCCCGGGCAGTTGGATCCAGGTTAATTGAAACGTGTGGTGCCAACGAGGCAGCTGTCACGATTCTCTCTGCCTGGTCTTTCCTGTGGCTAGTGCTACTCAATAGGACAATGATAGGACCAGGGTTGGAAGCTGAGGCACTTCAAGGGATGAGTCCTTGTGTCACTTCAGAGTAATAGTGGAAAGGCTTTGTGACATATGAAGCTGGTTAAAACAGTCATTGCAACAGCTCAGCTATTCCTCTCTGCCTGCAACCCTCAGTCTCTCCGATGTGAGCCCATACCCTTTTGTTACAGCCAGCATTGCAGCAGGGCTCTCCAGGATAAGCTGCACTTCCTCCTGGACATCTCCCCCCGCCCCCGAGTCCTTTCCTTTCTTGCTTCTTCCTCCTGCTCTTCCCAAGCCAGTCTTTCCTTCTTACTTTTTTACTTTTTTAGATCTCACTATCCCATTGCACTGAAGCTCACTCACATCTGCTCTCACCCCCACAGCTCTGAAAGCCCTGATAGCACTTCTAGGAATGGCATTTAGCAACCTAGGGAGAGCATGAGTGCTAAAATCATCTGTGTGCTGTGCTCCCCTGGGTGGCTAGGACTGCATGGAAGGAGATTTGCTTGTCTATCTCACTTCTTGAAAGTTCAGTTTCTTTTTCTGTGGCAGGACAGATCAAGACCTGCAAGTTCTTTGGTGAAGAAGTAGAGATAAAGAAATAGGTGATGGCCCACAAGGAGACACCTGCCTGCAAAGAGGAGAAAGCTTTCTTCAAAGCTGTATCAGAACGAGGACATGCTTAGGAAAAATTCTCTCTCTGTCAAATAGCTAGTTTAGGACAATTTCTAAGGGAATTATGATGATGAATAAGCATTTTAACCCTGGAAAACTCCTCCTCTCCTTCCAGTTACATAGCTTAATCCTCTAAGATAAATGGCTACATTGCCTGAATTCCAGGCGAGTCATCTCGCCTTCCCTCTTCATAACTTCGGTGTGCTATTGGCCAAGGCTGGTGCAGCTTTCCTTGTCTCCTGGGAAGCGATGTGCCCTTTCCCCTGGGTAGAAGGGCCCTTTGCAAACTCTCAGTTAAAAGCTGTTGAATATTGTCTAATATTTCCCTTCTTGTAGTCGCATTTCTGTCCTTGCGGGTCTTGTGGCTGACTCTGAGGCATGAATCAGCGACAAGCTGTAGTGCAGAATGGGTCAGAAGTGAGTGTGACTTTTTCCTTTTTTTTTTTTTTTTTTTTTTTTTTAATTTGAGAGAGGTCATTTTAGATATGGTTGTGTCACGTACTCTTTTCATCAGTGGCAAACCAGGGGTTACTCTGTTGATGTCAGGGATGACGTGAATATACAAACAGCATCAAGACCAATGTCCTTTGCCAGGACTCTTGTCTGACCATCTAGGATGCCTGAGTATGTAGATGGCTGAAAACTGGCTAATGGGCACCGCATTAAGAGGTAGGGTAAAACAGAATGTCTATATAGCAATATAACCATAATCATGCAGAGGCTGAAAATTGGTCCAAAACGACAGAAAAGCATTCCCAAGGAATCAGTCCCTGTCCCAAGTCCTAGCAGGTAATTGTTTCTTTGTATCATGACTTGAACCTTAATGTTAATGTATATTTTGGGCCAAGAACTGAGAACAAATCCCAGCACGCTGTGAATTTCATGAGAACTCCTGGCCAGCACTCTCTCTTCTTCAATACAAAATATTTACAAGTCCCACCAAGCTGTTTTTTCATGGGGAGCTGCAGGAGGGATGCTGGGCCATGTGAGTGCATGTATCCAATTTTGATGTGCCTGACGTAGACATGGCTTTCTGAGCACCCAGCCCGTGCTGTTCCTTCATCATAGGGTCACAGAGACAAACACTGGAGGTTTTCTCAGTAAAACACTATCTCCTCAAGAAACATGGTTTGTGTAATGAGGGATTGTTTTTTCTGTTGTGATCTGCCAAATGGCAAGAGCTTGGGCTCATGAGCAGAAGAGGAAAGAGGGCAAACTTTTGACCACGAGCCAGCAGTGAGCCCTTGTGGCCAGGAAGGTCAATGGTATCCTGGGGTGCGTTAGGAAGGCTGCTGCCAGCAGGTCGAGGGAGGTGATCCTGCCCCTCTAATTCACCCACTGGAGGTGTTGAAGCCGGATATGAATGCACCATCCTTTTTAATCTGACCTGACACTAAAAACAATTTTCTCCAACGGTAGAATGCAAATACAGACTCTGTTTCAGGAGCTGTCTCTGAGAGCATCCTTGGTTTTGCTCAGTGGAACATTCATTAGCAACCAGTTTGATGAATAAGACTCTGTTACAACACAAACGTTTCAGAAACCAGAAACCCCACTGGGTTATATAGAATTTCATGACAGTATATAAATATACAAGAGAGCGAGTGAACAAGCATGTGGGTGGTGCTGCCAGTATATAACTGCTGAGCTCTGCTCCGCTCAGTCTCCTTGCCGTTTTTCCTGTTACCGTTTTAGACTTCCTGAAATGCTCGTTGCTGTAGCAACAAGCTCATTTGGGTTGCAAAGTTTGTGAATGAAGACTTTGGTTATGAAAGGCAGTGACGGGGAGACCTGGCATGCGGCGCCTGCAGTGCAGGCAGGTGTTGTGCATGCCTCTGCCACACAGCCCTGCCTGTTCCCGTGGGCCTGACCCATGGCCGCTCCTGCCGTTCTCCTTCCCGGCTGCTCCTGAGCCGAGATTGCTGGTTGGGTGGCAGCTGCTACGATGTTCACACAGATGGGCCCATCCAGTTTGTTTGTCAACTCTATGGGCTTTGACTTTGTTCCTCCATAATTTTGCTTGCAGATTCCATCCAGCTTGGATAAATCCAGGTTGGAAAGGCTTTCTTTCCACGTCCAAAGTTTTCTCATATTAAGGGGAACAGAATCTGTGCTCTGAATTCTTTACTTTCCTAATAATTCATTTCAGATTCATTTAATGAGCACAAATACGCTCTGTGCAATCCAACATAAAGAACTACTGGGCCAAGAGCTTCTTCAGTGCTTTACAGTGTTAAGAAAATGGTCCATATTCTGCATCTTGCCCTAATACTTGCAAGCAGCTTCTCAAGTGCATAATTCCAATGGTTACTAAATATCAGCCCTGTGTCAGAATACTTAAGTAGAGCTAACTGTGTGAGCAATTGTACTCATCAGCCTGAGTAAAGCTTACACCTTAACTGGACTATGACATGAAAAGCGAAGTGCTCTTCTCTGAAGGCTGTTGGAGCAGGGGTAGTAGGTTCTGAATCGTGCTGGGTGCTGCTCGGCAGTGCGTCCCTGGGGAATCAGAGCCTGGTTTGTTGATGGCAGATTTGCCTCTCGGTGCTTGGCTGCTGTCAGCAGCACTTGCTTCTGACCCAGGCAGAGCTGAGCGTGCTACGTGATGGTCACATTACCCCGACCTTCTCGTGTTACACTGCTTTTTTTCGTTGGAAACTATAAAAAGCTTGAAGTGAAACTAAAACCACAACATAGCTCCTGACTTCAGCAGAGGGCAGTTTCTTTTCTTTTATAAATGGAGAGTCGAGAATGAGGGGTAGGGATTTATGTGGCACTGCAAGGAGTGTGTGTGTGTGTGTATGCATGTGCATGCCGATCAGAGAGAATGAAGGCAACTGTCTGGGCTGCAGATGGCTGTCCGTGTTTCTGAATCTCTCTCTCCCCACCCCAGTTCCTCAGGGAACCTTCTCACCTTACTTAGTAAAGTACCTGAAGTTAGGCGAGGTGAATCTGAGCCTGTGAGTTACTTTAAGAACAAACTCCAAGCATCACGTAAGCAGAGACTCACAACATTCCTCTAGAGTAGATGTTCACAAGCTTCCTTTCAGCTTCTAATGCCTGCCTCTTTCCATTCATCTCTTAAGATATTTGTCCATCTTAGAGGTATGTGCAGATATCTATGGGCTAGAAGGAAACCCGAGTGCACCACTGAATAGCTCAGAGAAGGAGATGAAGAAGCATTAGGACTCCCAAACCTTCCAGCTCCCATTGACTCTGAGAGCACCCTGCTGTCTCTAGATGACCTTGGTGAACTTGAGTGAGGACAGTAGGCATGCTGTTGGTAAGAGAGACCACATCAAGAAGCAGGAGGATGCAGAATGAAATCCATCTATTCAAATACCAAAGGAAAATATGCGAATGTACATCATGTCTTCCAAAGAATAGTGGTGTGCCTTGCTGAGTCTCATGAACTACTATGTAGCTGATGTAGCAGTATCACTTGAACTGAGCCAAAAATCCTGAAGCTGAAGTGTTGAAAACGTTTCCTAGAAATATTTCTTTTCCTTTGAAAAATGCCAGGGCTTTTTTGAAATCTCTCTAGTGTGAAAGTGTTTTTATCCAGAAGGTTTCTGAGTTTCAGCACAGACCTTCAGAGAGGGAAAGATCAGACTGGCTTTCTGATGAGAGCTGTGGCCAGGTCTTTGACCTGAGCTGTGCTATACCCACCTTTATGAAATAACCATGTTGCCTTTAGCTGTTCCTGGAGAGGAAAGGCCTGAAAAAGGTGAAAATCTCAGTTTGTTCCCACAAATGACTCTTTCCCAAGCTGTCCTATCTGTGACCCCATGAGACAACCAGCCTTGAGGCCTGTAATAGCTATATTTCAAGAAAATCCAGTGGAACTGGGAAAGAGTTAAGATCCCCCTGATCCATAGTGCTAGGGAAAGAGAGGGTTGTCCAAGTACAAGAGTCTCCTGGAGCAGCCTGGCTGGCCTCATGGTTAATGCATTGGCCTAAGGGAGAGACCTTGGTATCCTCTTCTCATTGTCTTAGCTCTCATTTCTTCCTGGGTTGGTAGGAAATGGAAGTGGTGCAATAGCAATTTTCTCACTTCTTTGCAGACCCTCTTTGCTATCTCCTTTGCTCAGCCATGACCTCTTAGCAACAGCACGTGTCCCTCTATTCACACAGCTGCCTGGAGCACACTGTACTTTGCTTGAAGCTGTTGTTCCAGCTGTGTCCTGCCAGCACAACTCAACACACAACTTTGTGAATCACCGCTCTGCCTGGTGCACGGAATGAATATCACTGTCACCATCTGTCACAAGGAGACATGACCTTTAAGGAGGCTTTATGGGTGGGCAGAGGTGCCTCTGCAGAGAATGGCATGTGAAACTGCAGCAACATACACTGCGGTTTCTGACTTCAAACTGCCTGATATCTTCAGTAGCTCTTTCTGCTTGTGACCTCTCCATTTCTGTTGCTGCAGTATGGTGGAGGAAAACTGCATGATTGGCAGTGTAGGATTTATCTGCACATCCTGCACAGAACCAGTGCAAGCTGGGGGGAGAGATTATAGTGTCTTCTGGGAAATCCAGAACTCTGTATCTGGTGAAGTTCTGTGCAGGCTTTTGCCTCAAAAATAGCTCTCTTTCCCAGCCTTGCTAAGTACACACCTTCTTCCCACAGCATTTGGCCAAAAAGAATGCTAGACACCTACAGCAGATATCTTACAGTACTTTGCCTCCAGCTGTGGCCTCAGCTACTATTTCCGAGTGCCATCAGTGACAGCAAAGCTATGTGGTACCGTTGTTCGTTGTCTTGTAAACCAGCCTTCACACATCTGTCTCGTCTCATAGCAAGCACAGTCATGGTCTAAAGGACTTCATTTCAAAATCATTCCCTAAATCAAAAGCCACACGGACACTTGAGGTGACTAAATCAAGTGAAAAAGATAGAAACTTAAACGATTTAAAAACATGGCTGTTGCTTGAAATAGCTGGTAAAATCTAGGATATGGTAATTGCTTGAATGGTTTAGAGGCTGTAGAAGAAACAATAACATGCTGCATGAATCTGCATACGATTGACTTTGCTTCTAGCAGGAAAGGCTAGACAATATTTGTGATACAGTAAATTGCACTGATTCCTCAAGATGCACATAGGTAGCAGGTGAGCAGAGCAGATGCCCTCTAGCCCTTTTACTTCCTCCATTTCTCTCCCAGATCTCAAATCAGCACAGGCTGTGTACCCATCTGTTTGCAAACAGCACCTCATTGCTGCGTTTGCTCTTGAAGCCAAAGGCCAGGCCAGTGCAAGCAGTGAGGGAAATACAGATAGCCTGGTTTCTCATGAATTGAACCCTTTGCAATAATAACCTCACAGCTGTTATAAAATACAATACATCTGTGCTCATGTTCATATATTTGATTTTTCTACTTCTAAAAAAGGGGAGGAGATGTAAATAATAAGCACTAAGAAAATTCTTGCTGCTTGGAGAGGCTGGAGAGACCGGAGCATGTAAGGTGTGAATACAAATTTGCGCTTCTTGATCTTGATTAAGCACAAATCTGTGAGGACACAGCCCTTGTTAGTCTCAAATCCCATCACTTTCAGGCTCTGTTTTGCTTTGGATCTGTATAATCGAGGGAAGAGGTGAGTGGAAAGGTGAAGAGGAATCAAAGGGCCATGAGAAAGCCACAGAAATTGAGCTCTACCTTTCATATGTGTTTTTCACTTGTGCCATACAATGGCTTATTGTCCTACTATGCTATACTAATTTTTTTCAACCAGTTTCTCTTCCTGTTTTTCTTGCAAAAAGTCTTGAGTGGCAAGCTGAAAATATCTCAGCATAGTATGGAGGCTCTGGAGAAGCCATCAGATACTTCAAGGAAGGTCTAAGTGGTAAACTTTGTGAGCCATTACTGAACCAGTTCCTCAGCATGGAGCTAGGGGGAGGTGCCGTCTTTCAGATGAGATAAAAATCAAGATCCTTGTGACCCTAAAAAAACTCCAAGATGCTTTTTGCAATAATGGAGATGTTAAGACCATTTGTTCGGCCAAATGCTTATACTCCTTGCTAGTACTTCTGGCCCTAGCTATCAGTGTCCTGTAGCACTGAAACCTCTGCTACTTCTCCCCAGAAGCGTCTGCACGGTCTTTGAGTATTGTATGAT
Organism: Rhea pennata; assembly: GCF_028389875.1. NCBI lineage: Eukaryota > Metazoa > Chordata > Aves > Rheiformes > Rheidae > Rhea > Rhea pennata. Next base: position 12,195,643 of record NC_084681.1, read on the forward strand.
TGCTGCAAAACAGACACTAGATTCAGTATCTTTCAAGCAATTTAGGAACCTTGGGGATGAAAGATACTAATTATATAAATGAGCTAGGGAGTGTGTTTTCATGAAGATAGGATCAAATGATTCACTGAGGAGTTTCTTTTCATATCACCTACGCACACTGCTCTAGTTTCTGCTCTGGCCCCCTCATGTTGAGTGAAAGAGTTGATCTGATAGCAAAGAAGTTTGAAAAAAATCCCTCCTGGAGGGGATTCCCATGCCTGCGCAGGATAGAGATGCCGTAGGTGTCACTGTGCTTGTGTGTGTGGCTGTAGCACCCAGCCAGGCTGTCAGGCAGTGAAGGCACATTGGGGTGGCCAATACTGCCTGCAGACAATGCTTCCTGATCCCATTATACACCTGAGGGCTGTGCTGACATTCAGAGAGACCTGGACAGGCTGGGCGGAGAGGAACCTCATGAGGTTCAACAAGGGCAAGTGCAGAGTCCTGCACCTAAGGAAAAATAACCCTAGGCACCAGTACAGGCTGGGGGCTGACCTGCTGGAGAGCAGCTCTGCAGAAAAGGACCTGGGAGTGCTAGTGGATGACAAATTGACCATGAGCCAGCAATGTGCCCTCGTGGCCAAGAAGGCCAATGGGATCCTGGGGTGCATTAGGAAGAGTGTTGCCAGCAGGTTGAGGGAGGTGATCCTGCCCCTCTCCTCAGCCCTGGGGAGGCCTCATCTCGAGTACTGCATCCAGTTCTGGGCTCCCCAGGACAAGAGAGACATGGAGCTACTGGAGAGAGTCCAGCATAGGGCTACAAAGATGATCAGAGGGCTGGAGCATCTGCCCTCTGAGGAATGGCTGCAAGAGCTGGGCCTCTTTACCCTGGGGAAGAGAAGACTAAGGGGGGATCTTATCAACATATATAAGTACCTGAAGGGAGGGTGTCAAGGGGATGGGGACAAACTCTTTTCAGTTGTCCCACATGACAGGACAAGAAGCAATGGGCAGAAACTGAAGCACAGGAAGTTCTGCCTGAGCGTGAGGAGGAATTTCTTCACTGTGAGAGTGACAGAGCACTGGAAGAGGTTGCCCAGAGAGGTTGTGGAGTCTCCTTCTCTGGAGATATTCAAGGCCCACCTGGATAAGGCAACCCTGCCTAACATGCTTTAGGTGACCCTGCTTGAGCAGGGGGGTTGGACTAGATGATCTCCCAGAGGTCCCTTCCAACCTTACCAATTCCATGATTATGCCCCCTCAAGCAGATAAGAAATAGACATGGGGATGAGATGATTTTCCTGGCACAAAATGTGCTGCGAGTCAAGGATTTCCTTTAGAAATGCAAGATGTTCCCTTTTCCTCAGCACAGTTTCACTTTCATCTGTGCAGGAAAACAAGAGGTTAGAACTATTAGCATAAACTGTTTGGAAGATATCGCTGTAAACTATAAAGGAACCAACATATAATGTATCAGCTCCATCATCCCTCTACTGAAATGAAAGCACCTCTCAGCTGGGGCTTTGCTGCTGTTGTAACATTTAAACACTAGTCATTCTTACCACCTTGCTCTTGCAGATGGCTAGTCTTGACTTACAGGGGTTTCTCTGCAAGCAGAGAAATGCAGGGAATGTGCCAAAGTCATACAAGAGTGGGCGGTGCAAAATCCCCCTAGCATGCAACGCACTTGCTGTTTAAGATGAAGGACTGGGAGGCAAAGACGTGGGCAGGTCTCTTATCAGGCTCATGAGCCTGTTATTTCTTCTGAGACATTTGGAGAATGTCCTTGATGGCAATGGGAAAGGGGCTAAGAACCAAAGGGCAAAGACATTTAATTTCAAAGTTGTCTATTGTCACAGTGTTGTGGTAGGGTCTGGAGATGACCAAAACGCTGACCTAATTCTGTGAGTCTGATGGACATTTTGCATGCAGCCAAAGGTGGGGATCCTTTGGTGGATGTGAGAGAAGGTCAGTGAGCTCCCATAGGGATTGTTGCCTTGCTGGGAGGGGTCCCAGGAGGCCATGTACCCCTGGAATCCTTGCAGTAAGCAGGAGCATTGCCTTGGAGGGTAGGGTGCAGCAGAGGACTGATATGGACGATGAAGGACAGTGCTGCAGGGAGATGGCACCAGTGTGCATGGGCTGAGCGGGGAGGGCACCAATGGGGTAAGGGATCCCACTGCCCATCTTTGAGGCTAGGACTCAATATGCAGTCACTCTGGGGCTCTCCAGTCCTGGTATTTCTGTGTATGTGCTTCCCGTTTTCCTTAGTCAAACTCCTTTCCTTCCAAGAAAGCCTCCAGAAAGCTACATTTAAAAATGCATGTGGTTTTAATCAAGTGCATGTGAAGAAAAAACAATCAGAGGTATTGTAATTATGTGTTACAATCTAATTCTTGGGCCCATTTTATTGTAGGGCTGCAGCTTCACACCTAAGGTTTCTTGGCTTCGATTTTCTCTTTCATGAATCAGGTCTCAGGGGAGGAAACTGTTGGATAATACAACAATTTGTTTTGGCAGTTGCGTGCGGGTGCTGGCCCTCAGGCCTTCCTGAATATGTACTCAGATGTGAACAGCTCGGTCCAAAGGGTCAGCAGGGCCTTGGTCTTTAACCTTAATAAAGATCCTGTTGAAATAACAATAAGCAAAGGAACCAGCTCACTGGTCTATCAGGTCTGAAACACCAAACAAGGCCAGCACCAAGCTGCTTCATGCCAAAGGAGACCTTCTCTCCATACTTGGGGTACCTCACACCTCGAGGTCAGCAACTGCCCAACTGAGCAGGCAGGACACTGTGTTTGGCCTCTCTGCTTAGGGGCTTAGGTGAGTCTGGTGTTTCAAACAAAATTAGATTGCACAGCACAATGCAAAAATTAAATGGTAGGGAAAAGGAGGAACTGGAAAATTGTGTTGTGTCTTTTTCCCTTCCTTCTGAATGACTTCTGATAATAAGCTGAATCTAATAATAAGACCAGAATTTGGTCTTTGGCAGGCTAGAGGTTTTAAGGGAGCTTGTCTGCATGAGAACTCTAGCGTCATGATGTCTGTTTGCATTACTGCAAGACACAGCAGGGCAGTGGGCCAAGTCCTTGCAGCCTTCACTCTGTCTCAGTAGGGGTTTGGCTCAGAGGGTGTCTCGGATGGCGTGATCCACATCACTGAATTTTAGATGGGTATCAGTTTGGTGATTTAACCTAGGCTAGTCCTGGATTCACCTTCCCTAGTGAACGGAAGAAGGGGGGCAAGGGACATTGACCATAGAGGGAGTACTGAGCCTGGCTTTCTCCAGTCTCCATGAGGGAATGTGCTGTCCAAATGGAGATAGTCCCACTGAGGTGCAAGTTAGCTGGCTAGACTCCTTTCTCAGCCCTTGGAGAGAAACAGGCACTTCTAGGGCACAAATCTCATCCCAAGAGAGGTGCCTAAAATTGGTCCGATGAAATCCAGTAGGTAGCATGGACTGTAAAGGGAGTCTTTGTAGGCTTCCTTTGTCATTTTAGAACAGTCACAAAGCTGTGCTAAGAATTTCTTGGTAGAGAACAAAGAAAATATCATAATTTCTCATGACACTCAGGTCATAACAGTTTGGTCCTGACTATGTGAGTAGAGTCAAATCATTTGTCAAGCAATTTCCATAATTGTTGTTTTAACACCCATTATCACAATATCAAACAGGAGAATCCTATAATACACCTCAATACAACCCTGCTCAATCTCATGTTGCAAGGCTGTGTTTTGACTTTTGGAGGTCCTAGTATGATGTAATGGAAGAGGAAAAGATTTCAGTTATCCAGTCCTTGAGAGAACAGAAATCTTCTCCAAAGAAACCCCAGCTGTCCTAGCCCAGCACACTGCAATGTGAGACACCCAAACTCTACTGAAGACTGGCACAGCTCTCACCTGGGTGCAGCCCCTCTTGGGAGGCAGGCAGTCCTTCGTTCCTGCCCTGCTATACCAGAGGTGGAGGCAGCTAAGATAACTTGCACTTGTTCCAAGAAGCAATTGCTCAGCTATTGCCAGGAATCTCTCTGAGACTCTACATGACTAAGACTTTTGTAACACTGCCCACATCTCAAGACAGTGTTTCAGGGACACTTGAACTAAGGGTAAATGCGTAGGAAGGCTTCCCTCCCATCCAGAGTGCTAGTATGGAGCAGCCAAGGCCATGTGCTCTCAGGAGTTTTTCTGATGGACTGATGTCTGTGCACGGACTGATCATCACTTCAGCGATGCACCTGGGAGTGGAGTGGCTGTTATTTGTGTCACCAGTAATAAAGTGGGAGGTCAGTGGTAGGCAGAGTTGAACGCCTTCAAGGCAACGCATGCCCTGCCCTCTGCAGCACGCTTGAGTGCCACTGTCACCGTGCCAGCTTCCTTATCCTGAGCAACACGCACAAGAGGCTGGAATTTACTCTCAGGTTCAATCTCTGGTTAGCCCAATAAATCACTTTGCATGACAGTATCCAAGGTTTATACAAATAGATTTGACTATAACTATTCCCCACCGACAGCCTTTCTCCATCTTGGAGGTTTCGGTTGTTTTAGGGTCACAGGCCCCTAAATGACATGCTGACATGCATGCTGTTACTGTGCTGCTTTTTTTTCTGAGGTGTAACTAACTCAGCTAATCAAAGTCATTTTATTAACAACATAAAAATCAGAGCTAGTTATATGTGAATATTTTTCTATTAGAAACTATTTTCATCAAAAAGATGCTTTCTGTGTGGAGGAGTGAAGATATGGAAGGTTTAAGCCAGCTGAAAAGTGATCATGGTCTTTTTCTGATAGAAACTTGTAATTTTTTCCTTATAACTCAGACTGCATTTTGGAGGTTTGAATTTGTGGACATGTTTTTTTTTTCTTTTTTTCCTGAAAGAAAACAGTCGAAAGGCAAATTTATTTCTATAAAATAAGCTTAATTGGAAAACCTTTAGGCAACTGACAGAAAAAAAAAATCATATATAGAGAACTTCAGCCATGAGCTAAGTTCTCTGACTGAGGAAGCTGTGCTATTGTGTCTTCTGTGCATGTGCATCATGATAGATGTAGTTAAGGGGTAGAAACTGTCTCATAAAACAGAACTTCGGGAGCCAGAATGAGGACACAAGGAGAAAAACCTACCACTTTTATGTGGCCGAGGTAGGTACACAATACATTTACTTTGGCAATGAGTGTATCAACAAAAATGTTAATATTTTCTGTGGAAATCACAGAAACATTTTGTGGACAAACTTGCTGTTCAGCACTGAAAGTTTTCAGCCATCCCAACCTGAATCCTTCTTTCTCTGTGTTTCCCCTCCCCAGTTTATTGATGGAGGGTTTTCAAAAGTGTTTTCACTGTGTTGCAAAAAAGCCACTCCATAAAGACCCAGTGCATTTAGCTGCAAAGCTCCTTTATTGACACTGATATTGTGACTTTGGGGCTTTGTTGACTACACTAATCCTAGATTATGAGAGCCATTTCCACCCTGTGAGACCCACACTGATGCTCACAGATGGGCTCCAAGCTAAACAAGGTTTTGCCAGAAAGCACTAGTACAAAAGACATGGGATTCAACAAGCTACTTCTGAATGTGCAAGCCTTCAGGCCTGCCTTCTTCCTCCCACAGCTGGACTCATCTCCTCCCTAGATTGCATTGTAGCCTGCTGAAAAGAGCTTGCACCAAAGTCTGCTATATAGCTGTGCAAAACCCGTAGCCCACTTCGAATAACATTAGCTCGGACACTAATTGCATATAGCCTGTGGCTTGCCAGGATGGTGCCTGCCACAGTCACGGGCTCGAGACGGATGGCAAAGCAGGATGTAAGTTAATTAGGAAAAATGGTAACACGATTAAATAAAATCAATGGCACAGTCAGATCTGATCTGTGTGTGTGGTGTTCTGAAGGCAAGCCTGCATCCCAAGGCTGTACTTTGAGTGCTGAGCCCCTTTTCGCAAGCACAGAAAAACTTATCTGAGAACAGGTGTTGTGACAAGGGGTGTGTGTGTGTCTGTCCCACACACATTGGGGAGCTCTCATTTCCCAGGGGTCAATAAAAATGTTCCCAAGGATGTCATTGGCCTCTACCTGGGCACCATTTCCATACTCTATGCGCCGAACAGAGAAATATCTGTGTGTTTTCTGCTTAAGTAGCTAAAAGTATCTTAGGGGTCCAAATTTGGATCTGAGTTTCCCTCAGTCTGGAGATGTTTGGAGTCATACTTCTGTTCAGCACTCAGTCTCTGCCTATAGAGAGTAGCTTTGGAGGGATTAATATTGTCATGGCAAGCAGCGTGCCCTGAGATTTATTTGTCTGTCTTTGGGATATTACATTGTGTGAAGCCTCAGCCCTGTACAGATTTCGAAGCACTGAACAGACTGCTAGAGCAGGAAAGCTTATAAAGATGGAAAGCTTCTAAAAAGATAATATATTGCACAATATGGAACTTTTCTATAAAGGTAGTTTAATTTTTTCCCTTACTTTTAAGTAGGGAAATCCCATTACTACATGACTTGATAGCTCCATCTTTGGATTTCCAACCTAGCTTCTAGAGGTCACTCAGCTTGCCAACACTCGAAAATCGCAGTGCTTCTCATACATCACTAGTAGACAAACTTCCCTCCCCGGATCAGAATCATTTTTAGGTCAGTATGTTGCTTCTGCCACATGTGGAATTCATTTGTGAATGACATCCATGATCCTAGCCAGCAGTGGGTCTGCGCAGGACCTGAAGAGGTCCCAAGGCCTGGGAAGGGCCAGAGTGTGCATAAGGGGAGACTGTGTTATTTCCAACCTTTTTAGGTCACCGGGGCTGGATTATCAAAGGGGTTTATCTGCACAGGTATGACTGATATGCCACTGACTGCAAAGCAGGTGTATTTACCTTGGTAGAGAAGGACCTGCTTCTGACAGGATGGGCGCTGCTTAGGCTCGCGCTCTGGTGCAGTGAAGACTTTAAATACAGGCTAGAGATGATGGTTGTATTTTAAAGTGATGCTGTCATGTAGCCCCTAGAAATGCTGGTGAAGTTTCAGGGCTGCAGCAGGTCATCTGCAGGGATCAGGAATAAGAAGGCTTTTCCACATAAAATGGGTCAGATGTGTACCAGGCAGAGCCTGGGCACTGTTTTCCCTCTTTCTATGAAACACCAGTGATAGGCAGCCCACAGTGGCCTGGCACCCCACAGCATGATGCCCTCCTGCACCCTGGGTGAACTCAGTGCATCTGAGGTTGGGTTGGAAGAGACCTTTGGAGATTTTAACCTCTCCCTGCATTGTGGAGGGACAAATGAATCATCTAGGGGAGAGCCAGGGTGCGTCTCCTTCAGCATCATTGACTGCCCTGCCCTTGCTGACATGATCAAGTTGTTGTCTTTTTTTTTCTTACCTGTATCACAAACAGTACTCTCTCAGGATAAGATGGCTGAAAGCCAAGATGATACCAGGCTCCAGACAGGACTGATAGGGTGGAGCTGAATGGTGTGAATGCTCCGCCCAGACACTTGGCCTGCACCTCAGCTCTGTTCAAATTGCACGTCTAGGTATCCTAAAGCAGCTGTTCCTTGCAAAATTCACCTCCTTTGGTTGCGGAGGCAGAAATCTGTCCCCATATATCATGGGAATCATAGAATGGTAAGGTTGGAAGGGACCTCTGGAGATCATCTAGTCCAACCCTCAAACAGTTCTACCGATCTCTGCAGAGTGCTTGGAGGTCTACTGATGGAAAGCACAGGCAAAGACTGGCACAGAGTTAGTGAGGCTCTGCATTTTTGGAGGGCTGAGGGAATAGGAGGTGGACGCATGCCCGATGCTTGGCTGTGTGCAAAAGAGGGAGGCTGTCCAAGGGGAGAGCCTCACAGTGTTTTCGCCTCATTGGGGAAGAAAAATACTTTCAATAGTAATGTGCCAGATAAATAGAAGCCAAATATGTGTCTCTTTTAACCAGACTCTATTCAGTTACATTAAGAGTTCAAGCTTTATATTTTTCCATTCAAAGTGAATTTCTGTGTGCTTTCCATTTGGGATCCCTAAGTGCTTTGCAGGCAATGTTTCTCCAGCCCATCCCTCTTGTGACAGGGCCCCAATATGAGCTCTGGGCTAGCCAGGTGCTTAGGAAAACCTCAGACATTAGTCTGATGTCATCTGCGCATGTAAACTCAATCCCACAAAGCAAGTCAGGGTGTACTTTATGCTGGAGGCTGGTTCTGCTGGATACTGGGGGAGCCCTGCTGGGTTTGTCATTAGATAGATGTGTTAAGTGCTCAGCAGGATCAGGGCCTCTGATAGCACTAAAGGAGGCCACTGTCCTGGGCATCAGTGGCTGGACACTCATTCCACACAGAAAAGTAAGGCCAAGCTTGTGGGAAGAGGCTGTCTTTGATATCAGCAATGCATAGAGGGATGAATTACCTCTAATTTAGCCACTTGAAAGTTAAATACATCATCTCGGCTAGCTATCTGGGTTCACTCTGTGGTCACTGGAAGGAGATGGGCATCTCCATCCATCTTGTAGATACCTACTACTAGATGGGAGAAGCTGGGGACTAGGTGACAGGCTGAAATGAGAGGCTTAACTTGCAGGTGGACCAAAGGGAAGAGCTCCACTCTCCAGCAAAGAGGGTTGTGCTAGGCAGTGCCCAATGTGTCCTTCCCAGAGCTGCAGGGCGTGTGCCCCGCTTGATCCCTGTGCAAGCAGCAGCGCCCCTCCTCTGCGGTACCCCATCGCTGTCCCTGCTGCTTCCCAGCACAGCTAGGAATATTCCCCCGCTTTTTGTCACTGAGGCCTTGCTGCATTCTCAGCATTGCTTCGCTGGCATAGGAAATGTTCTGAAGGTCTCCGCCGAGCAGCCTGCTTTCTAGACTCCGTCTGTCGTCTGTCGTCACTCCCACTGGCCTGGATTTCTCCGCAGGAGCATTTTGATGAAGGCTGCTACAAGGGAAGCCTCTTCTCTTGCGCGCGGCCCCATGGCTCCGCTGGAATGCGCTAATTGCTCTGGGAACAAAAGCTGCTTCTGTGCCTTGCAGGCCACATGGCCGTGCTGATCCTTTGCAGGCCCGGTATGAAAACTCCTAGTGTTTTCCACCCTGAGCTTTGCGCACACTCCTAATGTATTTGCAAAGGAGTCAGATTTATCTTTTTTCACACTCTTGTTAACAGGCATATTTGGCGCATGCCAAGAAGTCACTCCAGTGCGCTCAAGTACTTGTCTGGAAAAAGCATTTTTTCCTCTCTCTTCTTTTCAAATACAGAGAACTGATCGTTAAAAATCTATCTTGAAAAATGCTACAGGGCAGCTTTTCAGCTCAAGAGCTCAATTTGTCTTTACTGCTCTAATAGTATTTGAGGCTGCATTTGGGGTTTGCAGTGCTGTCAAAGGCAGACAGGCCTGTTTTCTTTCAGCATCTGAAATATCAGCTGTTTTTCTTAAGAAAATGCTTTGAAAGTAAGATTTTTTTATTCGAAAGCCAGGCAATCTCCTTAGTAACTGCTCGCCACTCATGTCTTCTGTTCGCTGCAGTGGTTTTCAATGTGAGGTCTGTAGGTACTTTTGAGGCCAAAGAGCAGCAATCCTGGTGTCAATTGTTTCAATTTCCTGCATGGAAACATGCATCTCTGTGGGAAAAATGCATTGGGGTTCAGAAGTCAAAGCAAGTGAAAAACATTGGGCTGTTGTACCAGTCATGTAAGTAGCCCACGATCCCCAGCTAATCTGCTGCAGTCGTGTTTACCAAACTACCCTGTCTCTGGTGATTCAGCAGCACTCCTTGCTCTTTGATTTCTTATATGCAATTACTGCTGAGGCAGCATCGTTTCTCTTATCTTATCTCTACGCCTACAAGCTTAGGCAGTTCATTCTGCATCTCCGCCTCACTCTGTGGCCCTGCAGAGATCACACATCGTGCGACTGTGGCTGGCGCCTGCTCACCTTTCATAGACAGCAGAATTACACTGCATGTACAGAGAACTGCGCAGCATGCTGCACTTTCTCGCTGAGGCCCAGGCAGTAATTTCCTACAAAGACCTATAGTGCATATCATGAGCTGGGGCCATTTCTTTGGTTGGCATTCAACCATCTAACATTTAGTCTCCCAGAGCAATTCAGTTGCTGTTTTCCAAAAGTTAGGAGGTCCACTGAGAAGTCTGGGCAGCACAGTGGCTTTTCCCAGGGAAAGAGAGTGAGCAAATTGCCTGTGGGTTGCATCAGGAAGGACAGTTTAAGTCACCCTGGGAAGTTTGTGCTGCAAGGCTGGCCAAGCATGCTGAATGTGACAAACACTCAGATTTTGATATTGTGGTTTGAAGTGTAGCAGACATTTGTTGCAGAAAGCCACATATATGGACATAGAGTGAGAACATAGAGAAACCAGTGAGCTGGCCCACAGGGACACAGGCGAAATGGTGGCTGTCCACTCTGCCTGGTGCAAGCCATGCGCCTGCGGGGACTCCCAGCTGGGGATGTGGGGATAGAGGAAAAGGGGTGGTCAGGAGGCAGCAGGGTGCAGAGGCTTAGCCCAGACAACAGGAGGAAACATCTTAGTGCAGATGAGCCTCATGGCTTGCTGCTCTTCACCTTGAGCTGGTGCTGCCCTGCCAACCACTATCCTGAGCCTCTCAGAGACCCTCAAATGCTGCATCCATTCAAACAGCCCTTAAAAATAGCCTCTGTGTAGAGATGTGCTGCTGAGGGTTTAATGCAAAGCGCTCCGATAAATGCCTCACAGTAACCCTTATCAGGACATGTGTCCTCACTGCAGGGAGGAGTGAGGAACTGCGGGACATATTCATTTGTTTCTATGTTTAAGGGAAAACAGAGCCAAAGCAGGGGCAAGGCAGCTGGGCAGCTGCAGCGTGTGAAGTGCAAGTGTTTACACGTTGTTCCTAAAAAGTACACTGAGCAGGCAGAGAAGAGCAGGATGTTCAGCTGGGGCAAATCTCTCCGCACAATGGCACGGAGTCTAGCATCGCTCTGAAGCCCTTACAGTGTGTTTTCACATGTGCTGGGACTTTATGAGCCCTTAAAGTAAGCTGTTGCCAGTGCTGAGATTAGCTTTTATTGCAGGTGGGGCTCATAACAATGACTCTTGCTGTTTTTGCCTAACAATGTTGATCATGTTTTTATTTGCTTATAAGCTAGCCAAACTGTAGCCATTAGGTTGTACATTTTTCATGATGTGTGTCAGTTCCCTTTTCTTTTTTGGAAGCTTTCCAGGGAAGAATTTAGCTGTTTCCAAGAACAGGAATGGGGCACTGCTCCTCTTCAGTCTGAGCATTTCACCTTTCAGCAAGCTCTCTGTCACAAGGTGAGGTTTCAAAATTCCTGGGAAGGATGGAGACCACATCAGGGTTTTGCTTTTGGCCATCCCAGGAGAAATCCTTTCACGTTTGGCCACATTGAAACTTTAGAAAAATTGAGAGCCCACTCTTAACCTTGGGCTACTGTGCACCACTCTAGGATGAAGCACAGGAATGGGAATTGGGTTCACAGTGCTTCTCTGCAGCTACCATGCAGCAGGATGAAGATGTATCAGCCTAGGGGATGGACGGATTAGGAAACACAGGATGAGGGGAATAGTGGTGAGGGTGAGAGGAGAAGAAACAGAACAGGGTAGGAGCAGGACAGACTGCAAGCTTGGGGAGAACTAGGATGCAGCAGGCCAGGCAGGGAGCTGGGGGCTCTTGGGGGCTCTTGGCGGCTGAGGGAGGACAGGCAGGAGGGGCAAAGACCCATAGCTATGAGACAAAAACCCAAATTTCTCCTGTCTTTGCTCTAAAAGCTGATTTTCTTGGGGACAGTGAAGGACTGGTCCTACCTTGTGTTCTGTTCTTGTCCTTGTCTTCTGGCTAGCCGATGACAGAGCTGATCTATATGGGTGATGTGTCCCTTTAAGGTTACAAGCTGGCATAATGCTGCAGCACTTGGGCTGCACCAAAATCATCCCGAAGGTATTTAGAGAGTGACTCTTCATTCCTCTTCTCTCCCTTGAATTAACACAGGAATGTCTGTCAGTGGCTGGAACGAGCTGCAGAAAACCAAACTCATGTTGAGTTCCTGCAAAACGTAAAGATTTAACCACAAGCTGAAAAGGAAGATCTTCCTTGTCTTCAGTGGGCCAGGGAATGGGCAGGTGGACGTCTGTGGGAAGGACAGGTTATTCAACAGGGCTGTTACTGGAAGGCCACTGGCACCAGGCTGGCCTGGGTTCACTCAAGCTAATCCTGGTAAATGCAGACTGATGTAATCTTTTTAAATGTGTTGCCTGAGTCTTATAATTAAAGGAGTTTTCCCAGTGGATGAGACAAACAAACACATCACGATCCAGCTCTCGAGCCGAAGGGGAGAGCACACCATACAGTAGCTGGTAAGAGGGTCCCAAAGCAGCACCTCTGTGGGCTGAGTTCTGCACCATCGTTGCCTTACTGGTTTGGCCTTCACTCAGTGCTGAGCTCTGTGGCCTGGCTTCCTTGGACTAAATCCTGCTGGCCATTGGCATAGCTGAGGTGAGGATGCATTATTGCTTTGAGCTTCCCCACAGTCCATCCCCACTGACCGGGTGTTGTCCACATGCCTTGGGAAATGCCGTCCATATTTTTTCTAGGGAGCTGGTGTTCTCATTGCAGGTGAAGAAAATGTAGTGTCCATGGGCAATGGGCTGTTGGGAATAAAACATGCTTTGAAAGGAGCTTGTTTTAGAGGCAGTGAAAAAAGGTAACTCCCAGAGCACCAAATATTCATGATACTAAAAGGTGCATTTCTTTTCTTGTTGCAAAATGGCCTGTAATTTGTACGGGATCTTATTGCCCTTGTGGGAGTTGTCCAGAGAAGAAAGTCCCGTATTGCCTTGTAAAAATGAAGCTTTATGGATATGCAGTGCCTTTTGGCCCACCTGAATGAGGGAAGGAAAGGCACATAGATACTGGCTTTATTTACAGAGTTTTAAAGTAGTAAGGACATATATGGTCATTGAGCACATTCTGTCTGACATAGAGGAGTTTGCATAGGCACTATTATAGTAAGCCTGGGGTTGGTAATAGAGGTTATCTCCTGAAGCACATCGAGTCTTAGACCTACCTCTGAGTATCCTTATACCTTTGAGGAGCTTCCTGGGGACTCAGCAATAGCAGTAAATTGCAGCAATAGGAGACCAAATCTGATCCGTCAGGGTTCAGATGAGACCCTGTAGACACTCACTGTATTTATTAACAGCTTACAAAGAAAACAACCATCTGTCAAGTGGAACAACTTCCATGGTTATGGCTGCTGGTTTTCCATCACCCTATCAGCGCAGTACTCACAAGCTCCCATTCCCAAAGCCTGAGAGGGCGTGCTCAGCTGCTGTGCACCCCTGTGTACCACACACCCAAAACACAGACACTGAACTATCAGCCAGTTGTGGTCCTTCCCCACCTTTGTGGTCTATCCATTTTCCATGTGTCTGCTGCCACTTTGTAACCATGCTGAGGTTGAAGGGATCTCCTTCTGTGCTGGAGGTCTTCTCTTGAGCTCTACTGAAGTGTGAGAGAAGACGCTAGTGGTGGGTAAGGAATGTTGAGCCCATGGCTAGCACACTGCTGGAACACCATGAGGAAAGACTTCAGAGCTGGGCTTTTCATCTTGAAGCGTATCACAGGCAGAACTTCCTCCCTGCCTTTCTGTGTAAACCTACTGTCAGACTTTCTGTCATTTGTTCCTGACTCTTTATTCCCCTGCCTGGATCTTGCATAGATATGCACCCTGGGAATGTAGCAATAATTACAAAGTGAAGAGAGCTGGGGTGGGTGATGCTTTCATCTGCCTCGGTGCCACACCATAGCTTGCAGGCATCCTAATGTGTTCCTCCCTGCATGTTGGGGGTTGCATCATATGAACAGCTTTTCCTCATAGGACTGGGCTGCTACGTGGAGACTGGATAGGGAAAAATAGCATTAAAAAAAGGAAATAGAAGGCTAAGGGTTTGGAGGGGGGTAGGGTTGTCAGTAGTGCTCTGGACATGCTTGCTACAGTCTACTCTCTCCTCATGTCCTAGACATGGGGTCTGGTCCAGGACAGACCTCTTATATGGTCGATAGGAATAGACAGACTCCCCAGGGGACAACCCCTAAAAGAGACATCTAGAGCAAGTGGGACAAGTTGTGAAGCATTTAGATAGCACAAAAGTAAAATAACTATCATCAATTGCTGAAGATGAAAAAAAAATGAAGGATTTTTGGCATCTCAGTAAATGTTCTGTTCAAAGGAGGCTCTAGCCAAAAGCCGTTACCTTAGCTAGAAAAATCCCTAAATGCCTTTCTTTCATTGACCATATCTCACATTACATAAACTCACTAGCTCTACTGACATAGAGCTACACTAATTTACACCTGAGTCAAAACTGGCCTCAGGATCCAAGGCAATGCAGGTCCAGAATGGACATGAACGTATCTCCTCCCAAACTCTGCAGCACCACAAGGAATGCTGCAGCAAATCTGTTGCGTTGGGGCAGTTAACTCCCCAAATAGCTCCCTGGCCCTAAACCAACCAGTGCACACTTACAGCTCAGGTGGAGATACTTGCCAAGTGCACAAATTCCAGTACTCTCCTCCTCCAAGGAAGCTGGAAGTCTCCCTGTAAAGGCTTCTTATACCATAAAAAGATTTGCCCTTCCCTCTTGTCTATGGGGTATTTGCTACTGAGAACTTGTTGAAAACGGGGTGGCTGAACATTGATTGCTGGAGGAACGAACACAATTTATAGTGTTGTTCTCAGTTTTTGCAGCTAATTAGTCTATGGTCTTGTAGTCTGTGCAGAAGTTGGTTGCATCATCTTTTCCATCCTCAGGATCTCAACATGCAGAACCCCCCCCCCCCCCATCACTGATTGTGGGTTTTTTTTACACTCATTTTTAAGCTTCCTTTTGAAAGCAAAACATTAAAATGACCTTGTATACATGCATATGCATTTCATCACATTGTGTCTAGAGCAGTTGGGTCACATGAAAGGCCTGTTACAAGTTTTGTTGGTATAAAGAAGTAAAAAATGTGCCCCTCAAACCTAGAAGTTAGCTATTTAATCTAGACTAATCCACACAGAAGTGAATACAGATGAAATCCATCTGAACTTCTCTGTAGCTTTTTCACAGAAACTTTCAGAACTGGAGTACAAAATTGGAAAAATTAAGGCTCGATTTCTGTGTTCATTGCTTATCTACTGGCAAGGCATTTCAATGTCAATGAATAAAAGATAGGTGAGAGTGTTTTGAGGTGAATGGGATAGGAATAGCTCAGTTATTAAAGCCACTGACTAATCATTCTTAGCATAATTTTCCATATGAAAAAACAAGTTACTTGAAAGTGAGCCAGGTAGCAGAAATGTGCTGATTCCTACAACATTTTCCAGCAGCAAAAGAAAAATGTTGAAATATTTTGTTTGGACAATATGAAAGCTTCAGCAGAGCCAGAATGTTACATTTCTATAGAATTGATGTAGACTAGATTGTAAATTTGCATACTATATTGTCTTTATAGATTGTATAATTCTATGTGCAAATATCACATACATTATGTAATTTAAGTAAAGAGTAGGAATGAAAGGAATAATAAAAAGAGTAAATCCCCAGAAGTGAAACATTCTTATGGTTCTAAATTGATGGCTGAGAGAGGGAGGATTTTTATTTCTTGGCAAATATAAAAGAATTAGCTTTTTATGCAAAACTGAAATTAATATCTTCCTTAATGTCAGGATTTCCCAAGTAATGGAAATTGTTGTTCCTGGCCAACTCTACTCAGGATGTATTCTGCATTAATTATTCACCGCAGTCAGATATAACGGGAGATAACTTAGAGGAAACCTGGGATAACACCACTGTGTTAAAACATTGTCATGTCCCCAGCCTGGCCAGAGACATAAAGTGAAGCAAATAGGATGCCCAGCCTGGAAGACAGACAGGCTCCTCTTGAACGGATGGTTGTAGCTTTGCTGGTGAGGAGTTGTTGGTGTTTCAGACCCTGCAAGGTAGGAACAAGTCATAGCTGAGATGGTTTTCATAGCAGACCCAATTCAAAAACTGAAGCATCCTGACGTGGGCCGAAAAGCACAAAATGCTCATCATGGCTTTTGGCTGTGCCTTGCAAGGATTTTTCTGCAACTGTTAAAGCAATAACTGAGCTGCCACTTTCAGGAGCTAGAATCAGCTTTTGTTTGCTTTGTTTAGCAAAATAATGAAATCTTTATTGTGTGAGTGTGTGTGTTTGTATGAGTGAGACAGCAGCAGATCATAATGATTTGCAAGGAGGACACTGAGGGAAGATGTAAGTAGTAGTTACTTGCCTTGGCAGAACTGTTGTCCAACAGTGAGCAAATAGGAAGTACTCACTATCTTAAATGTGCACATCCTGCACTGGGCTCCTCCAAGGTCAAGTGAAAAAGAGATGGTGGCAAAAATTTATCTTCACAATTTCCAGAAAAATTACTGCATTGGCTTTGCTAATAGAAAGGAAGAGGAAGGTATGACTGAGATCCCCATGCCTTCAATGTGCTGTGCAGTGCCAGGATTTTGAGGCAAGCCCTGCCTGCCACATTACAGAGCATGGTGGAGCACCAGATATGTGCCAGGGCAATGAGAAGGCTTTTGCTGAGGGAACACGGCAGTCCGGTTCAGCCTTTTTGCTGATATAGCTGCAAATATATCAGCTTTTGCAAATATAGCTGCTTCTTCAATTGTTGGTGAGCACCTTCAGTTTTTGAAGACTTAATACCTGCAAATTTCTACCATTTAATTTCATCTCACTGTTTTTAATAAAGGCTTCAGTGCCAACTAATTTGATTTTATAGTGATATTGAGATGTTTAGTTTTGTTTCTTTTAAAGGCTCAGATCCTGGAGTCTTATGCTTACGTTAGCATCTCAGCTGTCATATAAAAATAGCTGGCTTTCCAAGCTTTTGGGATACTAGACTTTGGCCACACAGATAATGTTTAGTCTACAAGTTCAAAGGCAAGGCAAATATATATTATTTTATACAGTTTTCTGATAGACTTACTGCATCCTTGCCTGTGAGGAGCCAGATTTATTTTGGTGTTGATGCTGCCCTGTAATTTCTACCATGCAGCTTCACGGCCACCGATAGCAACCTACATTAGGGCAGGAATGTGCATTTAATGCTCATTTTAAGCTTCGAGCGTTATTATATAGAAGGAACAGGGTTGTCTTGTCCAAGGATGAGGTCGGAGACCTCTGAGAGTGTGCTGCCACCATACCAATGTCCTCCTCCATTCTCTGCCTCCAATAGTTCCCCTTGGTGACTGGAAGGGTTTTGAGGAGTAGCTACAAGCATTGCCTAAGCCAGGAGCAGCATGCGCCAACTTGGGGGCAAAACCAATTGGAGGGACTTTTCCATCCAGCCTCCTCCTGCTCTCCGTGGGGAACAGGGAACTGCTTTTGCGGTAGCCAACACTGCCATGAAGCTGAGAGCTGTCCCCACAATCTGCTCACAGCTCCCTGCAGTGCTGATGGGAGCCACTGCTGCCATCTCAGTCCAGCTACAAGTGACTCCTGGTCCAGCAGTGATAACTGCATGAGGACTTCTCTGATAAATATACCAAAAAAATTGTATTCACCTTGAAAAATTGTCAGAGTAGCAGCACTTTCCCCCAAAACATTTCAAGAAGGAAAACAGCTTTGGGTTTCTAATAAAGTTCTCCCAAGTTAGCTGAGCAGGTTGTACTTTAAGTGTTTTGTCTTTTTCCTCACAAAAGTTTCCATTGTGTCCAAAAGCCATTTTCCATCAAGAAAAAGTTTTGATGGAAAATTCTGTACTAACTCTATTCAAAGCTGATACAAATTGCTGCCAAAAAGAAGGAATGAATAAACCCTGTGGCAGCCACTCAGCAGTTAAAATAAATATCACCCAGCTTCACAAAGCCTAAGGAGGGCAGCTGAATTGAGCTCTCAGTTTCTGGTGCTGAGGCCCTGCTGGGCTAGGTGCACCAGAAACTCCTAGTAAATGTTAAGCCAACAAATAAGTGCACTTCATTTCACAGCCAGAATATAAGACTTTCAAACTGGACTGAAGCTTTCTAAATATTATTTGGCATGTTTTCTTTCAAGGAAGGATATTAATTCCAGCATTCCAACCAAAATCCCAGAATAGATTGCTCTAAATATAACCCTTCACCATCTCAGGACAGGATGTTGTCATAAGGAAAAGGGGTTGGGGTAAACTAGAAGCACTTTCCCTAAATAGCCAGAAGGTAATTGTTAAGTAATAAGTTTCAACACTAACCTTGAGTGAGCTCTCCTGTGCTGTCAAAGTCCATTGTAGGACCTTCGGCTATGGTGTGAGAAGGAATGCAGCTGGCCCTTGCCTGAGCTCAGAGCTGCTGAGTGCCCCTTGGATGGGGCCCAGAGCTGCTCACCAGATCCTCAGATTTAAAGAGTCACTCCTTAGAGGTCTACCAGACTCACCAGAGTGACTGTGATGTTGGCCTTCTCCCATCCGACTACTTCTGGGTGGTCAGGGCTGGTGGAGCCGTAAGGGTACATCACTCTCAGAGCTGCTGACTGGAATGAATAGATATTGCAGATGAGCTTTGTGAGTTCTGACAGAAAGAAGCACAAATGTCCCTTGGGAAAATGAGCTTATCCAAGATGACCTACTTCCATTCTGAAGTATCCTGTGATCCTATGACCAGATGCTATCAAGCTGGAAGGTTTTGGTGAGCAGTTCTGCATAACCGGGGTACAGACAACATCCCAGCACAGGAAGCTGGGATGAGGGATTGCTACCCCATGGCTCTCTCAGATCCTCTTGAGCTTTGGAAATCCCAAGCAGCGCAGGACACTTGGGCAGTGCCAGTTTCAGTATAGCGCTGAGCAAGGACCAGAGGAGCTCTGAGCCCCTCTCAGCATGGCAGAATCTGTGATTGAATTGAGCCAACCAACGCATCTGAATAAAAAGACAAGATGATAGATCCCACTTCATCTTGTGTCTCCAAGGATAATTTTCCAGCATCCTGATTTACATTCCCCTAATTTACATCATATCCTTTTTGTGTCACATTGAGATGGAGCAGAGAATATAGAGACTTGTAGCGGGCATTGCTTCCACCGGTGTTTCTGAGAACATACGCTGTGGATTGTGGGGCAGTCCTGCCACCTCCTCAGGTCTACGGGTCATCATCTGGGTCACCCTTGCCCTGAAAGAGGAAACCTCAAGGAATAGCTGTCACATTTGAGACTGGGCTGCAGTCTCAAGGGTCACATGATGGTGTTACCTCCCCCAGTGTTACTTCCCCCAGTATCACTCTCACTGGTGAACTTTGGTTTTGATGAGACCCATAACTAGGATACCTGCTTTTCACAGAAGCAGCTGAGAAGCTCTGTCATTTTTCAGAGAGGAAGTGTGGCCAGATGCCAGGTCAGGCAGTTAGAGCAAACAAGTGCCTAACTTTCAGCACATGAGTTGTACTTTGTGGGAACAGCTCACACATGATAGGTTTGTGCTGACCTTCTCATATGAGCCCTCAACATTTTACAAGAGCAGATCAGCACTTCATTAATACTTTGCCTGATACTTATTGACTGGAGATATGATGAAGGAGATAAACACAGTTGTCTAAACCAGTGTAGAAATGTAAATACTATACAATACATTGTCCTCAGTACATGGTATTTCTATATTCCAAAAATATATCAGTGATGTTTGAATTTTATGTTAGGGTAAACAAACCAAGTTGTATTCTTTAAGGAAGTCATTTGCTTTGGCAGTACATCTGTTCCAAAATACTGTTCACAATTCTTGTTCTCACTGCTGACTGTTTAAAAGTGTTGCTGGAGCCCACCAAGTCCTGTGGAGTTGAAGACACTGAGCGGATGGACTCTGCAGTCCCACTCAATTTTCCCCAGAAAATATCGAAGGTTTACATCATTTTATGTCCAGAATTGTTCTGGAAAGCAAAGTGATCTCATTTCCTTGGAAACTCCCATCAACACAAGTGTAGGTGGCCAAGAGCTACACATCCATTTTTAAAGTTTAATGAGACTGGTGTAATCCTACTCAGGTGCCTGAGTCACAAGATCAAATTCACAGGGGCACTTGTTAGAGTTGTTGCGCAAGAAGTCCTCATGTCTGGGTAAAACCACGTCTCTGCACCACAGCTTCCCGTGGCGTCAGCCCCTGCACAGTCCTGGTATTGTGTGTGTCCCCAGAGACTGGGCACAGGTGATGGTGACACAGACCTTCACTCATGGTTGGCCTCTGCTGGCATGCTAAGAATTTGGGATCTGACTTACGATCTTGCCAATTGCATGTGTGCAAAAATGATGACTCCAGACCGACTGCATCCCAAGACCAGCTTGATAATAGTGGGGTGTATTTTTAAATACTTTTGGCCTTCTGTTCCCTTTTAGGGTCACATTTTTACATTTTTTCTATGTGAATATGAGGTTTAAACAGGCACTTTGGAGAGAGAGATGAGTTTCTAATATAACTTTATGACTCTAGGAATTGTGGTTTTAAGAAAAATAATATATTTCATGGAAATCTTAATGAAACAATAAAACTTGCTAACACAGGCAGGTTCTTCCTCCCTTATTTCTTTTCTTTCAGTATTGGCAGCAGAATTTAGTTCTCACAAGTTATAAACACCCTCCAAAGCTGAGAGCTTAACCTCCCTTGCAAGCTGCATCTTCACAGCTCCCATTCTTGTACCCTGTCGTAGATCCCTCCAGGATCAGTATTGGAAACTTTTCTTTGTGCGACGTTGGTGTCATATTTGAATTGAGCTTTTCCTCAGAGGTCAATAACTGAATCCAGATGACATTCAACGCTGAATAGTGTAGCAAAGCTATGTTTTTTGTTCAAATACAAGCACACTCATGTGGACTTACATGCCTGTATGATTAAATGCTGCCAGAACTATGTAACCCCAAATATTTCAGGGGCATGTGTCAGATTTTAACAGTCATGATTTTGACTTTATAGAACTGCAGTTTTAATTAAAAATAATGGGTTTTGGACTCATCTGTGCTAGTGGTGGGAATCATTTGTTCTAGTTCCTGTCTCCAGTGTAAGTATCTCCATCTGAGCTGGTTGTCCAGACTCGCTTTGTAGTTGGTGGCCAGAAATAGGCCCTTCTGGGGCGTAACACAGCTTATCCTAGGGTAAAAGTCTAAAATAGGTCAGCAGAATCACTCCCTGCTGCGACAGCATTAAATGCATGCTATAAGAAAATGAATGAACACCTCTGCTTTTATAGCCCAGCTTTACAACCAAGATGATTTATGTATTCAGGTGGGTTTGAAAAATGTTGGCCTAAAACCAGGCAAAACTTGCTGGGTTTAGCTATTACTCACTTTGTATTTTGGGCTCTATTCAAGCAAAACTCAATGTGGGCGTAACGAAACCACACAACCCCAAATCTGAAAGATAGCTTGCACGAAACTCTGAAAAGCCCACATTTTGCACTCCGAAAGAGGGAAAAATAATAAAGTGGAAAAATGTGAGCTCCATCAGGCTGCAAACTTGAAACTCTTCAGAGCTTGTTTGTAAAAAATCAGGCCAAAGAGCCTAGCTCCTGCCAAAACTTCCACTCCGGGAAGAGTTAGTCCAGCTGGACCCAACCTGCCTCCTTCCCGAGCCGTTTACACACAGCGGAAAAATAAGCCATTTGCAGTGATAAGAGGAGGGAAAGCACTGCTGAGACACAGTTACAAATGCATCTAAATGAGTTAATGCTGTGCACCTGTCAGCAAACGTGGTCCACCTTGATAGGCAGATGCTGTGGTGTCAGCTTTCTGTTTTATGTGAAAATAAAGGTCTGTTTTCATGGACAAATGGCCCTTCGGGGTTTATTTGCTTAGGGTGACAGTGGTAAGATCAGCACTAGCAGGAATAAATCCATGCCTAAGGAATAAATGCTATTTTTGAAGCAGCCAAAGCATTTTGATGCATGCGATGCTCCTGTCCCTATTTTCAGACCCAAATGCCAAAGCATACTGGGGAAAACAAAGACCAAATATCAGGGTATCTTCTTCCCCTTCTTTTCCTTTTTTTTTTTTTTTTTTTTGGAGGGAATAATCCCCAAGAGATAGGTCATTTTTGCTTCCCTATGTTTTCCTCACAGACCACCCAGAAAGTATAAAAATAATACCAGCACAGAGCATGCATTCAGAGGAAGCAGAAGTAGAAAAGGCATAACACAGCCAGGAGGCCACGCAAGAGCCTTCGCACACCGGCTCTCCCCGCACTGCAGAGGCACGCGCCTGGCCTGACACAACAACCCATAAGTCCCCCTTTATTTTCTTTGTGATCTGAGTCCAGATTTTTATTCTTTCGTGCCTATATTTTGTGCAGAAATTTCTCTGCTCTTCTAAATTCCCCCAAAATATTCCTCCTTCTCCTCATCGCCCCATAGGCAGGATAATAAAGTGCTTGTGCTCCTGGTGGAAATGCTCTTGGGCACATCTTGCACACGCAGCACTGGTGAGCCAGAGACATCCCGACTTCTTGCACCAACAGGAGTGAGACTGGCCTTGTGCAGACTCCGAGCCTGCAGCTTGATTGATTATTTAGCTCCTATTTGTGCCTCTCTCCCTGGTATTCGGTCCTTGAAAGCAGCCATGAAGGGTTTCTCTGCAACGAAGAGCCAGACACGTGATCCCCAAATCCTGCAGTGTATTTTTTCTTTTTTTTTCTTTCTTTTTTCTTTCTTTTTTCCTATAGCAACTTGGCTCAGAATAAACATTTTTTTCACTCTGGCCTGGAAGTCTCTTTTTAAGGAGTTGCTCCTCGTGGCTCAGCAGTGCTTTGGCCCCCAGCTTTAGCAGTAGTATGTGGAGGGAGCCAAAGCACAGCTGAGGGATCTCCATGGGAGGCATTGTAGGTATTGGGGCAGTATGCAGCCTTCACACTGGCTTTCTCTGCCTCAGTCCCCATTAAAGCCACATGAATTACTGATCTCGAGTGATGTTTCACGTCTGTGCTCTGTTTAGCTGCAGCTGTCAGTGCTTATCCACAGTCCCTGAGAGCACATCAACAAATGATAGTAAAATGCAAATTTCCTAGTCTATTTTTCAGCTTCATTGCAAAGATTTAACATCTCTTCTGGTTGCTGTTTGCTTCATTATTTTTATCTGGTCTGCACTAAAATTGGGGCATTTTATATAGACAAAAGAAGCCAATCATATTCTGGCTGAGCTGCACCTTCTGATACCTACCCTGAAGCTCATTGGTGTGATGAGTTCATGAGCACAGGATTTGTGTGTTGGACTCTTCCTTTCCAAAGACTGCTGGTGATGGTGAAAATCCACTCAGCTCTCAGGTCATAGGATGCACTGTGGGTCTGGTGGATAGGGACCTGTGGCTCCTTTGAGTGGTGCAGTTTGTTCTAGAGCAGGTGCAAAATGATGCTCTGTTAAAATCCATTACAGTGTCTCCCTCTTTGGAGAGCCGGGCTGCTGTATCTGTGATAGTGCTGCTGACGCTGGTGGTATCAGACTCTTAAGTTCCTGAGCAGAAAGCATTTACATGCAGAAAATTAATGTAGGTTGGGGGGTGGGGGTAGTTTTAGATCAGATCCCATTTCCACCAGTGTGATGCTCACCGTATAGTCAGCTTGAGTTTGGTCAGGAAACAAATCTAAGCTGGGAGATCTTGGTTTTGTTGAACAGAAGTGATTGAAGTACCTTTGGACAGGTACTCAGCTAAGGATCCAGCTCCCAAATTGCACCAACTGCCTGCAAGTAGGTGTTTCACTCTTACAATTACACCCTACATGAGGGCTTCTCCTGTGCCTAGAGCAATCTGGTGCATGTTCTGACCCTTCTGCTCTGGGGTCACTGTACATCTTGTCACGCATCAAGCAGTTGGCCAAAGGAATTTGCCCTGTGGCAATTTTCAGATCAGCCCTCTTGGCAGCGCATCTGAGTTACCTCAGCTTTGCGGATGGATTTTGCAAAGCTCACTGCAGCTGGAGCAGAGCAAATCCTGTTGCACACCAGCTCTCAGAAAACCCACAGCTTGGCTGAGAGGAGGCTTCAGGGAATTTGTGGAAATAAGGAGTCCTTTCCCTGGGGTCAGGGGTACTATACATAAAGCATCAGGGGTACTATACATAAAGCATGCAGGCAGGAGTCTTGGGGAGGCTGCTCTTTCTCTGACTGCTCTTCACATCCATGTGTGTACCAGGACTGGCCCAAAGCACTTGTGCCTTGCATTATAATTGTGCTTTTTCAGGTATGCTTTAAGGTGAGATTCAGAAAGGAACCACGGGATCTGGAGCATAAATGAGAGTTTGGCATATCATTTCTTGTATTCAGGTGAAAATCACAACTATTGACTCAAACTCCAAACAGAAATGGCCCAGAGGTGCCTTTTGGAGCAAACCTGTATCATGAATCCAGTGTTCAGAGCTTTACCAGGCTGCATGCTCTTAAACACTGCCCACAATGACTATCATCCTCTTACCACTTAGTCTGAGCAACTTTCTTCTCTCCAAAATGCACCAAAATTAACCTTTTTTGGAAGGCAGCTCAGGATGTACTCAGAAAACATCTTTTTACTTAAAAAAATATTTGCCTCTTACAAGGGAAGAAACCCATCCGCTCAACCCTGCTTTTCACTTTCCTTTAGCAGACACCACATATTCCATCTGGCTACATGGACCACAGCGTTCCAAGGATAAAGATGACACGTAATATGAGATAAAGTATCAGGCAAAATATTTATGTGATGAAATCTTAATGATCATTCTAAATGTCTACAGCAAGGGAAGGCTGAAAAGAAATGCTCCTCTCATTGGGCTGTCAAAGTGAACAGATACACAACGGAAGACACTCAGAGGGGAAAAAAAAATAAAGCTTTTTCTTTTATTAGGAAATCTGATCTGCCATTTCTGGCAAAGAAAAAATTCAATCAAATTCTATCAAGTATTTTGTGGAATTGAATCTGATTATGGCTGAATTATTTGTAAGGTTTTGACAGAAATAGTTTTGCTTTCTTCTGAAGTAGCAAACATCCTCTGTAACCCTCACGACCCCAGTGGCTGCTTGGGTCTGGAAGCCAGCAAGCGACGTTGACTCCAGCCACTGGAGGCCTGAGCATCACAGACTGCAGCTAGAAATGGATCCAGCTTCATTCCATAGTTTGCTGCAGTATTCATCTCTGGCATCCTGGCGTGAGCAGCAACAGCAACAAGGGCCGGTCACAAATGTGGTGACAGAGCCAAGTTTTCCTAAAGGACAGGACAGTTCAGATTCAGGCTCTAATTCCAGCCTAATGCTTGGACAAGCAGGGTAGGCTACTTTGTTTTTCCTTGTCCAACAACTGACTGCAGTCGGAGTTATTCATCTCACATATGGGAATGACTCTTAAATATACATGCTATGTGTTTGTCGGTGTTCTCAGCAGCTAAATCTGAGAAGAGGAAACTTCTGGAATTAGACACTCAATTGAGCTAATGAATGATACTAAATAATAATGATTGCATGGAATTATTGCTTTATTTTTAGCAAAAATAATGTTATAGGTGAACTTATTGCAGAAACAGTGATATCAGCTCTTTCAGTGTCTAGTGCAGTCTGGATGGTGTTTTAAAATAAATAATATTCATAAGTGCTTTGTACACATGTTTCATCAGTGTATTACTAGCAGAACTATTCAGCCAAGTCCTTCTGGGTTTTGGAAAGTTCAGATAAAAAGAACTTGTATCTAAATTACTGAGTTTTGGCTGCAGCATCTGTGAAGTCCCCTGGGCAGACCAGCCAATATCCTGGGATGGAAAAGATAGGATGTGCCCTATGTTTTTTTCTCATTTTTGTGCTCACGTGGGAATAGCTAATTGTATCCTAAGCCTAATAGGGGAGAGGGCATGGGAGAAAGGACAGGGCAGGAGCCCTAAGCCAGCACCATCCAGCTTCTCCTCTTGCTTCTGCTGTGTAGCCTGGGGTGCCTCACATCCCTTTCTTACTTTATTTATTGAGATTATTTTTTTCACTGAGCCTCACTACGTGGCTGGACCGTATCCAATACAGCAAGTCTTGCTTCGTGCTCACCCTCTAGGCATTACTGCTGGCAGAACAGAATAAATGCAGTAGGTGAGCTTAAATGCAAGAGCAAACACATCTTTATGTTGTGGCCAGCAAACTTATTGCAACCATTCCTGCAAGCAAAGTGTACTGTATTTGCTGAGTATTTACCAAAGTGGCTGTGCACTGGGAGATGTTTTTCTTTACCTTGACCTGGAGCAGTGCATGGATGGTGGGGAAGTGTCCCAACATCTCATTAGCATGACGTTGCACTGATAGCAGTGCTACTTGGACCTTTTTATTCTGGACCTCCAGAAACCTCAGGGGTAGCTGTCCTGCTGCAGGTGTTTGGTGTGTTTCTCCATGTAGACAAAACCTAAGGCTCTGTTGTTGTGTGCTTTTCTGCTCCGCACAAGATGAGCAGTGAGCAACGGCTGCTCTCTCTGGCCTTATATTTCAGAGCAGCAGGGAAAGGCAAGCGAGCGTTTTTTTCCGTGGGCGTATGCAGAGGTGCACCACTCCTTTGTTAATATTTAATGCCATTGAGAAGAGTGTTTATGTTACCATAGAAAGATCAGCCTGGCTGTGCTGCAAGGAGAGTTGAAAAGTGAGGGGGTTTGTCTGTTTTTTTTTTTAAGCAATTTCCATGGAAGCTTTTTATTTATTTATTTATTTATTTATTTTCCTGACAAGCTTTCTGCGTACTTCCATTACAGGACTGCATTTAGCTCTTACTGTTTCCTGAGGAGGCAGAAGTTGTTGTTCCTATCAGCTCTGGAGACCTCATGATTTTGCGCTGTCCGTTAAATAGTAGCCTGACTATAATGACAGAGAAAAAATACAATAACGCTCTCCTTTCCAACCTAAACCCTTGCCAAAATACTAAAACGGCTTTAAACAATAGCCAGTCGTGACATAAACCAGTCCTTGAATGGTCTGCCAGAATTCACCTCAAGAAAGTATATCCAAAAATAAACACTAACCTATAAAAAGCCCCACAGACTTAAAGATAGTCTTCCCGTTGTGCTAATTGCTTTCACATCTGGCTCAGAAATGAGGAGCGTATGTGAGTATGGAGAGGCCACCAATAATTCACTTCAGCTAAACGCAAAAGCATGTGCGTAACATTAATCACATAAACCATCCTTTTCTACTCAGCAGATCTCAGATGCTCGAGCTTAATTTTAAACTTGTGTTTAAGTTGCATTGAGATAACAGGGCTGCTTGTGATGTTAATAAACAGCACATGGTTAAATGCTTTCACGGGTGGGATATTTCAAGGCGAACATTGAGAAATGGATTTCACTTTCCTTCTTCTCACCATCGATCATCAGACCTCAGTGATCTCAGCTCTTCACACTCTTCACCTGGCCTCCTCCTGTGAAAGATGTAAGCTTTAGGGGTTGTTGGAAAGTTGCCACTCTGATAAATGACAGGTTAGGCATGGAAATGGAAGGTGCAAAGGAAAATTAGCTGGCCACAGTTTCACAAGGCATTTTCTGTGTGACAAGGATGCCCAAGGACATAACCCCTAACGTGCCCATGTGTGATTGTGCCATACCCCAGCGAAGCAGCAGACATGAATCCCCTGTTCTTCATCATTCTGCCCCTGATGCTGATCCAGCTGCTAAGGAAATCAGCAGGACCTTTCTACAGGCTCATCTGGAGTTTGGAATGGGCCAAAACACATGAGTTCAGCATATATATCAACAAAATTGTTGGGGTGGCATCCAAGCCAAGTAGCACCTCCTAACGCTACTGAAGTGATTCCAGTTATTAAAAAAATGAAAGAGCAAAACTCCTCTCAGGCTCCTGGCAAATTCCACAAACAGCCAGATATGTGATGCTGTGCTCTGCACGGTCTGCTGTGTTCGTATTTTCACCTCTCTTCATGCTGATGTCTAGACCTTTTGTATAACTATAAATCAGCAGGCATATATGACTCTGTCTAGTAATTGTTTGTATATTTATTATTTGTTTGTGTAGTTGATTGAATCTTGTGATAATTTCACACTAGTATGAACAAACCCTTTGCTTGTTGGATGAAATTTAAAGCACATCTTTCTCCAGTGTTGTTGTTTCTCCTGGGTATTGCGATGTGGTCAATACAAAGAGCAAGATCCAGACCTCCCTTCTTAAGCAGACTGTGCATTGAAGAGGCTACGAACAGACTCTTGCTGAAATCACTGGATTTTATTTTCTGCAGTCGCTTGAGCACAACTGAAAACATCCCCGTATTAACTTACTACATTTTCTGAGATTGCAATTACTATGATTACATAAGTTATCTACATCTTAACCTTGTGAATATGCAAAACATTGCCCTGATCAAGCCAAATGAGAATCTGTGGTTTAGTGGTTGTGACTCATCATGAGAGCTCAAGGAGGGATTTGTAGTGATTTATTCATGCCACATTTATAGTTTGGAAAGTTCATTTGTAAGCTACGATGCTTAAACTAAATAATTCACTTACCAATCTACTTACTGATTTCTTTATCAGTTTCTCTCTTCATTAAGAGCCTCATTTTCTGAGGAGAAGCTCACCTAAGTCTGGAGGCAATTTTTTGTGCTTGACATCTCTGGAAACCAAAACTTTATGAGGTTAGATTTTCAGTAGGCCTTGCTGGCCTTGCTAAAGGACTAACGGTAGAGATCATATTTTCAAGACAGCCTGTACTCAGTTTATCATTCATGTGTCCCAGAGCAGTTGGATGTCCAAGTCTGAGCAATCAGTGCATCTTTTGTGGGACACGGAGAGAAATGGGCATTCCAGCAGACCATTTGTCTAATCCTAAGAAAAAATATCTGAGAGACTTCTGGAGAGGCCTGTTTCTCCCCACTGAGTGTAAAGGAAAATGCCTTAGTTTTCAGTGTCTACACTTAGGTGAAGGGAACTGTTTATTATATCCCCGGTGGGCCAAACTGGGTGAAATGAGTTATTACATGTCATGAGTTGATCCTGAGCATCATCTCTCCAGTGATATTTTGTGTGGAGACAGGGGTAGGTCAGCATACGGTGGCCTTTGTGTGTCCAAACAGTGAATCTTGCTGGATTAACTAAATTAAATTTTCAAGGCCTTTAACAAATTTGGTGAAATGTCTTCCTGTAGAGGAGTGTTCATCCCTCAACTCTGAGGCTAGGGCAGGAAGCAGGAGGTGCTCACCCCTGCAAGACCGATGCAGAGCACGTGAAAGGGAAGGGAAGGTTCTACTCCTGCCTTCACAGCATAACAACAAGGGAGTAAATGGCCGGATGTGGCAAGTATTTGGCTTTGCCTCCCCTCACTGCAGCCTGCCCTTGCAGCCTGTCCACTTGCAATATGCAAGGAGCGTCTGAAGAATGAGGCCATAGACCAAAGATCTGAGCAGACCAAGTAGAGGCTTGTTCTTGCTCATTCTCTGGCTCTACCAAAGTGAAACAAGGGCACAGCCCCAACATGAAGAGGAGTCTGCAATGAATATGAGTACTGTGGGAGTCAGAAAAGTACTCCACCACGAAGATGTCCCTTGACTTTACTGATAGTAAACTCAGGATTTTGCTAAAGATGAAAGTCAGGGTGGAAAAGTAGATGTGAATTTTGGCAGAAAAACAAGGTTCTGGAAGAGCAATCACTGACTTCAAGTAAAATGTAAAAATATACACATATAAAAACATAGATATGGATAGATAAGGAATGATTCATTTGGGTAATTGTCTCCAAGATGTGTGCAAGATATTTGGTCTGTTGCACATGCCTTTTTGAAGGCAAGGGGATACATACAACCCACTTCCACCTCAGAGAAGGAAAAGTTTTGTAACACACATTTTTAACAGCCTTTTAACCAGAGCTACAGAGAAGAATCAGGTCTTGTTGTGGCAATCTAATGATGTACTGTATTTCTGTATCTATTTAAGGAAACTGAGGAAGTGACTCAAATTAACTGGAATTAACCACAAATTTGAATTTGGCATTACTACTTATTATTACAGTAGATATTTTTCTGCCAGGGCTTACCTGCCCAACTACAGAGCACAGAGGTGTGACTGCCAGCAAATAGGGAACTGTGCTTTTTAGAAAGTCTAGCCTTTCTTGTTTCTGCGCTGAAAACAGGCATTTAATGCCCATGGACACAACAAGAAGAATCTCAATTGCCTTAAGGGAGCTCATATTAGGTCAGTCACCTGGGTGGTGGCTGTTTCCATGACATGTAGCTATGCATGGTTGACTATGTTTTAGCAACAACAACAACAAAGGCCCCAACAAATGCTGGCATAGCAGGTGATGGGCCAGCCCTGCTTCTGCCTGGGTACAGCCTTGCAAAGGAGCCTTTTTTTCCTGCTCCCCTTCAGAGCTGCTCATGATACGTGGAAATGGGGTCTGGCTAGCTGGTAGCTCTGCCCTGAGTTCAGCACTGGAAAACGGTTGCCAGCTCCAGGGGCTCTGGCCAAAGCTGACTCTTTCTCCTGGCCAACCTGCTCAGCATCCTCCAGGTTAGGTGGCCAAGCTGCATTCTCTGCTCCTGCTGTCCTGTCTCTGGCCCCAGGTGCAGGGAGCTCGGTTAAGGTCCTAACCATCTTTTTCCACTGGCATGTGCAGAGATTAAAGGAGCCCAGCCCCAGGTCACACTTTGAGAGTCCTTGGCCCTCTGTGTTTTACGGTCAACACTTAATTTTTCCTTGAATGCAGGAATCCTTGTAAAACCCTGGAAAGTCTCACGAATTTCCCAGCCAAATGGTGCCTACTTCAGGGCAGTATCTCCAGGCTGCAGTTGCGCATACAGCTTGTTCCTAGAAGCCAGCCTTGGTTTTATAAATACATAAAGAAAATCTCCTTAACCTTAAAGGAGCATAGCCAGGAGCATGCATCTGTGAGTGTCTCTGTCCTTGGGTACACTGGCATAGGACACAGCTCACACGGAAACTACTCATGCAAGAGAGGGGGCATGACTGCCCAAAACATGCATTCAGATGTTACTTTATTCCCATTCCTATGGAACTCTCCAAAGAAAAGGCAGAAAGTAAACTTTTCTGACCATTTATTAAAGTATCTTGTAGTCTGCCCCATTGTTATTCTGATTATTGCAACAGTCAGCATTGCTTTAAAGGAGTTTTTTTTTTTTTTCCCCGATTCTCCACGAATTCATATATCGTTTAAAAATTATTCTGCTAGCGAATGGGCAGTTGATCCCTCTCAGGCAGATGCAGTGTTTATAGGAGAGAGAGCAATATTCTGCAGCAAAGTCAGACTCTGCGATCAGGCAAGGTTATGGTAACATATAGACTCTGATGCTATAAAAGACCCAGATCTGTGTATTTTCAGAAGGGTGACTTATGATCCCCATGTAATGACATATTAATAGCCAGTGAGAATACAGACTTGTGACAGAAAGACTGACGCTTTTTGACAGTAGGTTTTATACTTAGGTAGCTACATATCTGCCTTATAATTGCAGTTTAGTCAGTGAGGGGAACCTGGGCTGATGTGCCAAAAATTGGCAACCCCTGTTAACATCAGCCTCAAATTTTCACCTTGTTTTTTTTGTTGTTGTTGTGTGTTTTTTTTTTAATCTGAGCTCAGTCAGGGTTTTGGAACAAGCTATAATGTCACATGTTGGTCAAAACTGAATATGCACTACCAGCCCTGGGAGTGATTTTACTGTTGTGACTGTAGTTATAACGAAGGGACCTGGTGGAGTTACTTGGACAACTGGAGATAATGCGAATAGGCCACTTAATTCAATATGGTACCTGGAGCATGAGGGATGTCAGGACCACTGTTTTCAGGTGAATACACCTTTAATAGCACATTTAAAAGCCACCTGTTTTTAAATGCTGCAGTTCAGTTTCTATGCTTTCCAACAGGCTGACTTCTCACTGTCCCCAAGTGCTGCTGGCCTCAGCAGAGCTTTCCCCCTGTCCCCTGCATTGGTGTGTGCCCTGGGATGGCTTCCTTTTGGGGTCCCCCCCCCCCAGAGCACATATGAGTGGTTGACAACGTTACCTAATTGTTGCTACTTAATTCAAACAAATACTCCAAAGGCCCTGTGAGCTGCCTACAAGCCTTAGTGGTGTCCCTCAAAGTGCAGTGATTCATTTGAGTAAAATTAGCTCTGGGCACGGATTGAGAGCAGGGTGTAAATGAAGGGCAGGAGCCACGCAAGGATCGCAGAGCAAGAGAGCCCAGCAGGCGAGTGTCTATGTGTGGGTCCACAGTCTTGCCTAAATGCAGAGATGCGACAGACTTAATTGAAATTGCTCTGCCTGGTTTAGTTAAAGAAAAGCAGCCCATGGGCTGAACCTTGGATTTCGATTTGATTAAGCTGATTCTTCACCCAGTTAAAGCAAAATATGTGTTTAAAGTAGAATCTGTGTGCACTAAGCTTTGTGTACACAAAACAGTCTGGCTAAATTATTTTTGTCACATCTTTGGCAATGAAAGCGTGCTTTTCTCATGTCAGCAAGGGGTGTGTGTGTCTATGTGTGTGCCTGTTCCTAGAAAGGAGAAGTGGTGGGCAGAGAGAGACTACATTAGTTAGGAGGTGTAAAAAAATTTGACATTCTCAGTCACAGCTGCAGTAGATGGGTGAAATGAGAAGAAACTCAGAAAGGATCTGAAAAGACAAATATATCAGCCCAAATATTTCATGAAATATTCACATTTCTGACAGTATATCTCTAGCAATAAAATGAACTAAATGAAGACTTTTCCTCCTGGAGAAAGTGGAACATAGAGGTCCTCATGTCAGATCTGGTGTGTGCTTTCAGAAGTTAGAGAAAGACCTTTTCCTTTTCCAAGACTGTTTGAGTGCATGTTGCATATGCTAATAAATAATAGCTGGAGTCTCAGATGGTGGTATACAGTTTCTCTTCAAACAGATGTGCCCAAATACTGTATCTGCCAGAAGCCAGAAAGCTTACATCAAAGTTGCATAAAATAGAGCAGCTGGACCGCTCCTCCTCAAAAGGTGAGGTGACCATCACCAGCATATTTGGTCATGTATTTATAACATCAGTGCAGCCGGACTACCCCAAGCAGGAGACTGGACCGTGCTAACCACTACAGCAGCAACAGGCCTCTCTGCTATCTGTTGTTCTCAGTTCAAAGCCTGAAATAACTAGGAAACCTCACTCTCCTGGAAAACAGTCCCAGTCCCAGAGCACAAGCAAGGACACCGGGCTGCCAGTGGCAGCAGTGGGTTTCCCAGTGATGCCACTAGGTTGCCCAATGGCATCGGTAGGTTGCGCAGTGAGGACACTGGGTTGTCCAAAGATGGGGCTAGGTTACCCAGCAGATGCACTTGATTGCCCAGCAGATGCATGGGGTTGCCCAGCAGGCGCACTAGGCTGGTTGCCCAGTGGGGATACCAGGTTACCCAGCAGTGGTGCTGGGTTGCCCACCATGAGCACCAGGTTTCCCAGGGGGGCACTTGCTTGCTCAGCAGCCACATGGAGTTGCCTGGCAGCAGTGCTGGGTTGCCAAGCATCCCATGCACCCATAGCAACGTTGCTGTGGGCACACACAACCAACGGGGTTTGTGTCACAGAACAGGGGACACCTGGGCCCCGGGACGCCACAGCCACCGCCGAGGCCAGAGCCACCAGTGCAGTGGTGAGTGGCAGCTCTGCCCAGCCCCACCAGCAGCCCCAGGGCCCTGACTCACCAGGGAGCCTGCACACCCAGGAGTGCACCAGGCACCTAGGCACAGACCCACTGCAGCGAATGGCTGCACCCTGTCCGGGTGCCGATCAGTGAGGGCAGGAAACTTGGCTCCAGATATGTTTTTCCTAGTGCTAAGGATGTAGATGTGCTTTAACCAGGAGGGGGGGGGAAGGAGGCAGGCTAAAAAAAGCAGATAGTTTTCCTAGTCCCCAAAATACATAGCATTTCATCCGAATGTGCCCAATGTCATAAAGTGTGTGCTCAAGCAGCCGGGGTGTCCGTCTGCAGTAAGTGCTGCCTGGGGATGGCTTGTCCCCTGCAACCACGCTTGTAGATGCAAATGCAGAGGAGTGTAATCCCTGTGCATTCCCAGGGCTTTTTTTTCTTCTCCTTGACTAAGCCTGTGTGTCCCTATCTGAAAGGGAATAATTTATTTGCAGAGGTGGCAGCCAGGGAAGTTGTCTCCCACTCTCTGAATGCTGTTTCTCAGGTGGAAATATGTGCTGCAGAAACAGGGAGAGCGTGGGTGTTTCTCCCTAGCAGGGACAAAAGGGCGCCAGTAACTGGCGTGTGGGAACCAGCGCACACAGTGGTTTTTGTTGGACCTGAGCGCAAACATTTTGTCCCATGTTCTGCCAAACTGGCTCAGAGGGTCGTGGTTGCAAAAGTTTTTGCTAAATTTGAGGGTGTGAGTTTCCTGCCACTTACCCCAGAGCCTCTGAGGCTGGACCTGATTCAGGGACGAGACTTGATGTCTGCAGCTATGTTGATCCAAAATTGGGTACCAGGGCAGCTCAATGCCAACATGGCCAAAATCAGTTAAGGCTTGAATATAAAGTCCTCAGAGGTCAATGATTTCCCAGATACGAGCTGGGCATTTTCCCCTCTGACTCATCCCTATTTTTCTATGATTTACTTAACTGAAGGACCTGATATTCGTTGTTCATTTATTTAATAGCCAGCACTTTGAGATGTTCATCATCTGGATACATCAAACCATTGCAGGCACCAGTGACTTAAGTCTCTTAGATCACCTGCTCCCATAGATGGATATTTGAACACACGTACAGCCATCCTCAGGGCTGAGTGCAGATCCCAGGGTTTCTCTTCTTGCATTCCGCTGTGAACCGTCCTCATGGACAGGCTTACTCCCCTGCCGTCACCTCTTGAGTCTCTAGTTTTCTCTGGTTTGACTGATCACTTGCATTATTTTATTCTGTCTCATTTGCATTGTTCTTTAGGGTTAAAAAAAATAACAACAACAACAAAAAGAAACCCTAAAACCAAATCTGCCTCGCCTAAAGACCCCATGTCACTGGGGGCCCCCGCGTGGGATTTATCAGTAGTCTGCTCAGATCTGTACCAGCAGCCAGAAATTTTGTGGGTCTCCCTGCACCTAATGAGCTGTGTCATCTGCTCTTCACCTGATGTGGAGCTGATATGGCTCCGGTGAGAGGCGCTGGGCTGTGAGCAGCCTGGCTGACCAATTTGAAGGGCATTGCCCTCGCTATCCGGTGATATCAGCTAGATCACAGTCAGATGCACCCTGTCTTGCTGTCTTATGGCTGTCCCTGAGAAAACGCATTTTCTCATCTCTATTTTCATCCCAGCTGAATGATCACTTACTGAATATTTAATGATATGCTGTGTAGCTTGGGAAAAGGTTGCTGAGCACTCTATGGGTTTCCCACCTATTGCCTTTTAAGCTTTGTAGTAAGAAATCATGAAATATTGTCGTCCCGCCTTTCTGTTGAGAGGGGAGCATTCTTTGTTGCTGAAGTGACTAAAATGAAAGAAATTCTCTTTCCTGAAAAGTTCAAAATTTAAAATATAAACCAGCCTCTTAGCTTGTCTACACATATAAATAGATAAGAATAGCCCAGGAGGAGCAATTAAATCTCTGTTCATGTAATTGCTTTTGTAAGTGCTTTATCCTAGAATAAAAGCGAGCGTATTCCATACAGGACTCTCCCCTCCTCCCCCCTTTTTAAAAGCATACAGTTTATTTTATGCTGTAACAAATAAGATTTACTAGATGCATCATGTCAAATACCAGTCAGGTCCAGGGTTTCTTGTCCTAACATCCTGGCATCCTTTCACTGGGGTTCCTGAGCCAGGTGGGTTGCAAAGGGGATGAGATGGTGCTAGGGGAAGGACATGTCCCTGCCCAGCTGTGGAGCGGTGGAGGCACACGCTCCCAGGCTCTGCACTTCCCGGCACACTGAGCAAGCTGTTGAGTTGGCTGGGAGCAAACTGGGTCCCTAGGGCTAGAGCAGGTGAGGGATGCTGGACTCTGTGGCATAGTAATTAATCAATACGGTTAAATATGGGACCATTTCCCTTAGATAAAATAACTGACTTTGGGAAAATATGATCCTGACTGATAATTCCTTTGACACAGGAGGTTTGGAGATTGAGTGTCTTTCTGCTGCAGGGCTCCTCCCCTTGCTGCCGTGGGCTCCAAGGCTGGTCTCCTCCTGAGCAGTCACCAGGGCTAGTCCACCAGCTGCTGACACTTATGCTCGTCCAGGAACTTCATCAGCACAACGTACCTTTCTGAGAGTTTGTCTGTGGATTATGTGTCATGTATTTTTACTGACTATCTGCATTATATTTCTAATAAGAGTGGATAATGTCCCCAGTCTGAAAAGGCCAATAGCTCCCTCACTACAGGATGCAGTTACTGGTAGCAAAATCTTCCTATGAGCTCATCCCTTTAAGGGTTACTGCAAGGCTGGCAGTTGGGCCATTCTGGAAAGACTTTGTGGGGTATCTCCTTTCCAAGTTTTTTATTATTATTATTTTATCTTGGGTGAGCCATAGACATTTTTCATCCTTTAAAAGTCAAGGGAGATGTTCTCTAAGGGTGAAATGCAAATGAAGATATAGATGATGAGGATAGAATCCTTTGTCCACAGATTGAGTTGGGCTGGTAGCAGCTGTATACCCAAAGAGATGTAGCTCTCAGAGCTGAAAATGGAACATTTAAATACAACATCATATCTGGAATATTCCAAATCAGCACAAACACTAGCCAAAAGGCAAAAACTAACAGCAGAGAATCACCAAGGAAAATTTCACTGGAATGACAAATCTAAGGAGAAGGACAGCATAATATCTGTCATTCTCATTAGCAGCCATGATTTGTTTCTCTCTGCATTTCAAGATCTGACATTAGATGCTAACAACAAAGTCAAATCCTTAAACATACAAATATTTTTTCTCTGTCAGAAGGGATTTTCTTTTCAAAGTTTTAGGCCTGTATGAATAATGTGTGGGTGTTGCATGTATCACTGTTTGTGTTATAAGTTGCATGTGTTTGTGTAAGAAGTAATCTAAATACAGGAGCTTACTAAATTGGATTGTTGTCTTCTCTCTCCTTCTTTTCTGTGCAGGATACATAAGTGAATAACAATTTTCAAGAATGGAGCTTGCTGGCTCTACCTTAACAGCAACTTGTGCCCATCCAAGATCAGCACCTGCTAACCTTCTACCTGCCATCAGTGCCATGGCTTCAAGCTATAAGAATCGGTTTCCTCACTATGCCTTGCCTCAAGGTTTGAGCCTTCCCTGGAGACCTGATGCCTATTACAAAACAGCTAGCATCATTCCAACTTTGGCTCCCTATTCCAAAAGCTCCCAGGGGTTAACCCCCAGCAAGATGCTTCCTTTTGTTTCCAATCGAACAACGCTCTTCACGCGCTACACCCCTGAAGACTGGTACAGGTCCAACCTGACCAACTACAAGGAGTCAGAGACCTCTCGGCACAGTGCAGAGAGACTGAGAGTTGATACTTCAAGAATGATTCAGGATAAAGATCAACAGACAAAGAAAACTCAAGCAGAAAGCACCAAAAATCTGGGTGAACGCGTCAATGATATTGAATTTTGGAAATCTGAGCTCCGCCATGAGCTGGATGAGGTGATTGGAGAGACCAATGCACTTACAGACATGAAGAAGCGACTGGAAAGAGCCTTGGCCGAGACAGAGGGCCCTCTCCAGGTAAGCACTGTTTCTAGCAAGATAAAGCTGTAGCCAATCACTTTAACATCTGTAGCCATTCAAACATCTAATTGAGTTTCCCTGGAGCTCTATACTGTTTAGAAAGTTTTTATTAAGAGACCATTAGTTAAGTTAGTAATAAACAAAGCCCTTGCCATCTGATACATTCCCCATCCCCACATGTTGAACACATCAGAACAGCTTTTGCTTAACCAAATATTTCTTTAAGTGGTATATCCACAAGCCTGTTTCGGGATACAAAAGCCTTACTATGAGGCTCTGATCAGGTCAAGCCTGGAGAAGATCCCTGAATACAGCTGCTAGTACACCATGGACACATGGGCTCCTTCATGCTTATTTAGTGCTGATGTTGAAGTTTGGCTGTTCAGTGTCAGCTAAACCCTGCCCTAGCCATTTTGCTCTAGCGAAGTCCTGGGACGCAGCCCTAGCCCCTGCCCTGTGTGTGGCAATTTCTCCCCAGGGCAAGGGGAGAGGTGTTTTTCCAAAAGGACTCCCAGAGAGGTCTTGCAGCCTCCAGCCAGACCTCAGTGCCAGCTTCCTCTCTTTGCTACTTTGTTCTGGAATACACATCTTTGCCTTTTCTACTGTATCATCCCTGAAGCTGGAGAAACACCCTGGATACACCCAGCCTCAATCCCCAGCCTGGCAAAGTCCTCACTGGAGCAAGAGCCATCCCTGCTGTGGCCAGCTCTGTCCCTCTTTTCCTGTGCCCACCTGTTATTTCTTTTCTCTTACACTAATTGAGATAGAGACTGTTCCTAATGGGCATCCTGTTCCTGCAGCCAGCTGTGTTGTTATTTACCCAACAGGTAGCCCAAGAGTGCTTGCTTCACCGGGAGAAGAGGATGGGGATCGATCTAGTCCATGATGACGTGGAGAAAGAGCTCTTGACAGTAAGCTTTGTCACCAAGCCAGCTAGGAAACAGGGCTGCCAAACCTGCTCAGGGCAGGTTAGGTGAAAGTAGCTCTAATCCATGACCTGTGTTGCCATCATCAGTGTCCTGGGTTGCAAGGGGACTGACACTGCTCCTACGAGCCATTGGCTGGATGGTGGAGTGAGAGAGCAAGGATGTCAGCTGCCCGGCACAGTGATTTCCTGGGGTACACACAGTGCTGGGTTGGCAGTTACTAATAAGCATAATTTCCAAAGAGCTATTGGTTAAGCGAAACACAGACACACAGGGCCTGATCCATGCTACCTTGCATGCTCAGACAAATAATGACCACAACGCAGAAATGTTTGACAAGACAAACTGGTTTAACCCCCAAAACCTGCTGGGCCTGGAGGATGGTGTCTCTCCGCAGAGCCATGTGTCCCCAGTCTCATAGGTAAGACTTGTTCTTGGAAAGGAAGGAAATGACGCATTCCTACCAGAGCAATTCCCACTGAGAAATAGTAGTATGTGCCCGACAGCTTGTCTGTTTTTTCCAAATATATTTGTTGGTCTAATAGAAGATATTACACCTACCCCCAGCTTTGCTTTGCTTGTGCACACAGTCCAGTGTGGCTGCACAGAATGGCCACTACCTGCAGTTACACCATGTATTTTACAGAAATTATAAACACGTGCCTCCTACCTGCTTTAAATTACCAGCAAAAAGAAAGCAAGACAAGAGTTGGCACCAAAGATGGGATTCTAATGCAGAGGATGGTGAAATATAATCACTGCAAAGGCTTTGTGAAAGTAAGAAGGAAATCACAGCCCTTGGGACTGTGAAGCCACTGTTCAGTGAAGATTTTTTTCTTATGAGTCAAGCCTTAAAAAATTAGAAGATGAACCTAAAGGTCATGAGATTCTTAGCAAAATGATCAGAGTTGGTATCTCCTTAATGGCGTTCTGGATTTTAAATGTCTAGGACATATTTAGACCATGCTTTTCAGGTGGTTTTTGCAGACAAGAGGACCTAAAACTTTTCTTTTTGAAGGGCTAATCACCTACCTCGAGTAGCTGGGGCTTCAGAAATTCAGTAAACCTTTGCTAAAATCAAGAGAAACCTGAGAGTGCAACATATGCCTTTTTTCAGTGGAGCCGAATGTTTATTAGAAATGACTGAGGATTTATGTCAAAGCAAAATCCGTCTACTCTCATCCTCTGTGATATCTCCTGGAGAGAAAATATGCTGAGGGCAGAAAGGGTAGATTCTGATCTGGGATGGGCGCATTGAACTACTGCTGATCCAGATAACCACTCTGCCAATTTATCCCAGGTCAGGAGCAGTCCCTGCCCACATGCAGTGGAACTAATCAGGACTTGGCATTGATGTCAACATGAAAAAAATATTTGGCAACCCACCCTTGGGCCCTGAAAGTTAATGCAAAGGCCATTGCCGCAGCAGGAGTAGCTGTTGTGTGACTGATCTGAGTCCATGAATACATCCGCAGCATTGTGGCCATGGCAGCAGAAAGTAGGGAGAGTGTGTTGACTGTCACAGCAGTGCTGGCTGTCCCCATCGTCTACACGGACAGCACATGGCCAGAGCTCTGCAACCTGGCATGCAGGTGCAGGGAATTGAGATGAGCCACAAAGGATCAGGCAGCTGGAAACATGCAATTCTCCACTGCGCTGACCCGAAATTTTAAACTGCAGGG
Organism: Rhea pennata; assembly: GCF_028389875.1. Lineage (NCBI taxonomy): Eukaryota > Metazoa > Chordata > Aves > Rheiformes > Rheidae > Rhea > Rhea pennata. The sequence goes on from NC_084681.1 coordinate 12,235,858, forward strand.
GTGATGGGTGAACTGAGTCAAAACAAGGTATGCCCTAAGGAGATCATCGAGGCTGTGCCTTTCCAGAGTTACAGACAGGGTTAATTCTGGGCATAACAGGGCATTCCTGGGATAGCTGGCAAAGCTGCCTCCCACTGGGGGTGACTAGGATGTGACAGGACCCTTTGGACACTACCATGATGACCAAGCTGACCCCACATCAAATCAGAGATGAGATACTCCCCTGGCTCCCCATTTGCTCCCTGGGGACAGGAATTTGGCACCCGTCTCTACCAGTGAGCCAGTGGCGGGTTGAGGACCTTTCAGCTCATTTCTTGGATGAATGACAAATGACACCTGCCTGTCTCCCCTTACAATCACCATGTGTTGGCTCAGCTGAATGTGTGGAGTTGAGGAGGAGGATGTTTTCCACTCCCAACCTGCTTGTTTTAGGAGAAAAGACAAATGGGAAAGTTCTTGCTGTGCAAGGCTGGGGGGGGGCCTGGGGGGATGAGCATAAGCAGGATGAAAGAGCACAGATACTGATACCAACTTGGTTTGTCATTGCCCAGGAGATCGATGTCATCAGGTCGTGTCAGGAGAGGATGCAGCGGTACCTGGATAAGGCGATTGCTCAGCTCGCGTGAGGAGGAGCTCCATATCTCACCTCTCAGGGCTCACCTGAGTTGTCATGTGAACCCCCAACAGACCCCTACCTTTACCTCAACAAACTGCTACCTTTACTCCGACATACCCCTTCTTTTACCTGCAACAGACCTCTACCTTTATTCCCACCCTGTAGGTGCCAAACCAGTGTAGGTTGTAAGGCAAACACGCAACAATGATCTCAGGGAGCATGTAGCCACTGGGGTGGGAGTGGCTGGAAATGAGGCGGGAGGGTAATGTGACATGTTAGGCTCATACATCCTCACTAACAGTGGTTGTTCTCATGCTGAAGGTCTGACAGGGCAGCCCAGCATGAGCTGGAGAAGGACCTGGCCGACAAACAGGCTGCCCATCGCATCGATGACAAGTGCCACCACCTAAGGAACACTTCTGACGGCATCAGTTATTACCGAGGGGTGGAGCGGGTTGATGCTACGTGAGTGTACGCTGAGCATTGCATGTGCTGGCTGGGCTTGGGCTGGGAGCCTGGAGCTGTGGGCGTCCCTGGGAGATGCTGCTCAGTGTCCTGTAGCCAGGAGAGCTTGAACACCCAAGGCACTATGCCTCTTCCTGGTGGGAAGCTGGTCCTCCAAACTCCTCTTAAGACATGCAATTCTGCCTGGCAAACCCATCACACCTCCCGAGCCACCAATGGAGGAATTGAACTGCCTCAGAGATGCCTCTCTTCCTCTTTGCTTGCTTCGAAGGCAGCAGATCCCTCTGCCTCCAGTTGGACACCTAACATTTAGAGGCCAAAAGTGAGGCAAAACGATTCCCATCTAATTAAACGTTATCAACATTCGTAGATCACCCTAAAAATGAAGGAATTCAGCTCAGCACATTTACGTAGCTCATTAAGTTTATGCATGTTTTCAAAGATGTGTCAGTTCTTGCTTGAGTGCTCCTCATTAACATAAAGTCTAGGGGTTTTAGCTCTCTGCAGAGAAGGCCTGGCAGGAAGTCTAAATGACACGGGAGTTCAGGAAAGAAAGAGGAGCAGTGCTGGGATACAGTTCAGCTGCTTTTGGATGCCAGGAATTCAGCTTTGACTCTGCAATAAATGAACGGTGACCTAAACCAGCCCTCACATAAATGTGCTGTAACTGGCAAAGGGCTAAAGGAATAAATCTGTTGCTCACACAGACACATGCAGTTTATGGAGTGGCATATATTGATTCAATTTTTCTAATGTTTGTATAATTATTCAGAGTGGAGCTCAGACATATTTAGACAGCCAAATGGTTTGCAAAGGACTGACACTAAAATTCAGAGGGGGCAAAATGTGCAGACAATCAGCATGTTTTAAATGGAGCTTATGCGGTAGTTAAGTCTTTTGTTGACCTTGTTCTAGACTACTGTACAGACATGAACTTCATTCTGAATGCACAAATACGGAATCAAGTATTATCTAGCATTCATAAATTAGCAGCAAAATCAACTGATTGCAATGCATACGTTGTCATGAAGTTGTGAATCATTTGGCACTTAAATACCATTAACATGTTTGTAGATATGAGGTCTGATTAAAATCTTTATTATCTAGGCACTTTTGAGGGTTTTTTTTTATTGGAGCTTTCATAAAAATCAGAGTTGTTTTCACAATTGTGTCACTATTTGCTAAGCGTTATTGAGCAAACCATATCCAGATGTTTAACTAATACGCAGTCAAATTAAGAGCCTAGATTCTCCTTAAAGCTGTGTTTCATCCAAGCTCCTCCCTGCCAGGATCTGTGACTGCCTATAGTCATCCTCAGTGGCATGGTGTTATCATGGTCTTCTCCTTTTCTTTCCCTAGGATCTCTGTGCCAGAATCCTGGGCCAAGTTTACAGACGATAATATTCTGCGCTCCCAGAGTGAACGGGCTGCCTCCTCCAAGCTGCGGGGAGACATCGAGAACTTGCTGGTGGTGACCGCCAATGAGATGTGGAACCAGTTTAACAGAGTGAATGTTGCCTTCACCAATCGCATTGCAGAGTCAGCAGATGCCAGAAATAAGATTCAGACTCATCTGGCTAAGGTAACCTGAACCCTTCACTTTTGTTGCAAAACTGTGACTTATGAATTATACCTCCAAAGCCAGAGCTTGATCCTCCATGAGGATCTGGCCCAAATAGCAGAATGGTCTCCACAGGAATCTGGATTATAGAATCATTTTCTGTTTGAAATCCAAAGTATTGGGGGTATTTTCTTCCAGTAGAATGACTTTGCACTGTTATTTCGTGTCAAACAATACTGTATTTTGTTTGCCGAATTGTTTCACAGTATACCCTAGCTGACAACCTGGCAACACGAGGAGGATTTTTAGCAGAAAATGAAAATGTTTGTTGCATTTCCTAGTTGTCATTTCAGAAACTGTCACTGTGTATAAAGTGTTTACTATCTCTTTGCCAGGATGCCTGTCTGGAGTTTCATAGAATTACTTTGAATCTTAGCACTTTGTGTTTGCTGCGCGGGTATCTGTGTGTTTTGTGCATTGCTCTGCTGAGCAGGATGAATTGAAACCAGAGCCATGGGCATGTGGCTTAGACACATGGATCTTGCAGAAAGTTTCCTAAAAAGTGCTCGATGTTCAGCCCACTATCGATTGACTGAGCAGAGGCTGGGTTGGGCTGGGCTTTCAGCAATGCAGGCTGATGCCACACCTTTAAAAGACGCTCCACTAAAAACTTGCTCTCCATTATTAGCTATTGATGGATGAATAGTTCCTGAAAGCAATAGTTTGAGGGAGCAGTAATTCAATTGATCCATCACTCTCCAAGCCTCTGATGTGACAGCTACAGCAATGAGAAGCTTTTCCCCTGAGATTAAATCTCTGTTGGATCTGTGCGTTCGTAAGTGGTGGAGTGGCAGCGGTACAAGACACTGTAACAGCCTTGTACCTGCTCCAGACAGGAGTGCTGCATCCACCTCCTTCCACAGGGGACATAGGGGACAGCAGGTAGTGAATGGAGGAAGTTGCAAGCCATAGATGTTCACCCAGATCAAAAAGCAACCCACCAATCAGCTGCAGGCATATTGCAGTTGCACTAGAAGAGAAAGGAAGGTCTACTTAATGAACTTGGGTTTTTCTACAGATAGGCAGGAGAAAAGGGAAGAAGATGTTGACATTTGAGAATATATCGTGAATACATTGAATATTGAGAATGTGTCAAGAATATATTTTGTAGTTCATGCATTTGTTATTTTTTAAATGCTAGACTCTGCAGGAAATCTTCCAGACTGAAATGAGCATAGAAGCTATTCGAAAAGCCATTCGAGACAAAGGACCACCACTAAAAGTGGCCCACACTCGGCTGGATGAGCGCACACGGAGACCAAACGTGGAGCTGTGCCGGGATAGTGCCCAGATACGGTAAGGCTGGAGTGCAGGGCTGTGCCTGTTCTCAAGGAGCCAGATGCATACAGGAGCATCACTGGATGACAAAGTTAGTAATAGGTCTTTTTCTAAACTGTCTTTCCTTAAATGCCATAATATAATCGAAAGTAAGGAGTGATTACCCCAGGCTTTGGATGTTGTGACAATTTTATATCCACAAAGGAGGCTACTGAGAGCTGAGTGGAGAGGAACCTCATGAGGTTCAACAAGGGCAAGTGCAGAGTCCTGCACCTAGGGAGAAATAACCCATGCACCGTACAGGCTGGGGGCTGACCTGCTGGAGAGCAGCTCTGCAGAGAAGGTCCTGGGAGTGCTGGTGGACAACATGTTGACCATGAGCCAGCAATGGGCCCTTGTGGCCAGGAAGACCAATGGTATCCTGGGGTGCATTAGGAAGAGTGTTGCCAGCAGGTTGAGGGAGGTGATCCTGCCCCTCTCCTCAGCCCTGGGGAGGCCTCATCTTGAGTACTGCATCAGTTCTGGGCTCCCCAGGACAAGAGAGACACGGAGCTACTGGAGAGAGTCCAGCATAGGGCTACAAAGATGATCAGAGGACTGGAGCATCTGCCCTACGAGGAACGGCTGCGAGAGCTGGGCCTCTTCAGCCTGGGGAAGAGAAGACTGAGGGGGGATCTCATCAATGTGTATAAGTATCTGAAAGAAGGGTGTCAAGGGGAGGGGGACAAACTCTTTTCAGTTGTCCCATGTGACAAGACAGGAGGCAATGGGCAGAAACTGAACCACAGAAGTTCCGCCTGAATGTGAGGAGGGATGTCACTGTGGGAGTGACAGAGCACTGGAAGAGGTTGCCCAGAGAGGTTGTGGAGTCTCCTTCTTGGAGATACTCAAAGCCTGCCTGGATGCAACCCTGCCTAACATGCTCTAGGTGACCCTGCTTGAGCAGGGGGGTTGGACTAGATGATCTCCCAGAGGTCCCTTCCAACCTTACTGATTCTATGATTCTATGGTCACACTGTGAGCAGGTACAGTCTGATGCTGCCCCATAAGGGGCTGAATTGTTCCCTCTTGGGTGAACATTGTCTTCCTTCCTGCCCACTTTCTGGGGGCTGGATGTGCCCTCTCTTGAAGGAGAGGACCTTTACTTTCCTACAGCCTCACCTTGAGAATGCTTAGCAGGCTCCTTTTAAATAGTTACATGAGAGGAAATAAGGCAAGGAAGAAGCAGGAAGACCAGCTGTCTAAATTTCTCTAAACCTGGAGAGGTGGGAAAATGCAACCAAGTTTTTGGTTGCAGGAGTCCATTGACACAAGACTGGAACAGCTGGCTCAAGCGTTTCTCCTTTGCCTTCCTGCATCACCTTATCTTTATTCTCCGCAAGAGAGGCTTGGTCAGGATTTCCTTCCTCATCTCCTCCTCCTATTACTACTGCTCTTCCACCACCTCCTTCCCTTCCTCTTCCCCCTCCCCCTTCCCCTGCCAGCTCCTCTGGTCCCACTGGCAATCAGTTGGGTGTGATAGTTGCAAAGCAAGAATTTGCTGGCACCACAACCCAGCGTCTGATAGAAACCTAGAGGTTTGTCAGGAATGTGTTGTGCCGGATGCTCTGTAGGGCCTGCAGCTGGCCTTTCCAAGGTATCATGTACATTGAAAGGAGGAAGACCAAAGAAAGCTCCTTCTCCAAAAAGGCAGAAGTAACAGTTTTTCACAAATAGAGGAGTGGTCTCTCCGGCCCGTAGAGATCATCTTGCTGCTGCTCTTTGCCTAGGCTCAAAAAGAAATGCAAATCTGACTTGGCCAATGTTATGGGGTGGAGAAGTTGGGAGTTGTAAAGTCTGTAACTCTGGCAGGGTTTTTGTCTCTCTCTCTCTCTCTCTCTCTCTCTCTTTTTTTTTTTTTTTTTTTTTTTTTTTTAGCAAAGGGAAGAAAAAATGGGGAAAGCTCACCTGCTTCCTTCTCTGTGTCTTCCTCCCCTGGTGCACGGAATCCTCCTGAGAAGCCTTCTGGTCATGATTTGACGTCTTTTAAAACTAATTTTTGAGCTCTGTTCATGAGTTGCAAATACAGTTATTTCTCTTAAGCCTCTTTTCTCAGCATCTCATATACTTTGTTTTTTCCATCATCCTCTTGTTTCCAAATTCACTTTCAACCTCACCCAGTCCTCCTCATTTTGCAGCATGTCTGTGGGTGTGGGGAGGACCCCTGCACAGAGAAATCCCAGAGGCAAGGCAACAAAGCAGAAAAACTAGAACGGGAACCGGAAACCACAGCTGCCTGTCCCTCCTCTTGGGGGCACAGGCTGTTCTGGGAGACGGTCTTGTGCTTCACCAAAGTTTTAGAGCAGTTTCCTGGCTGCACACTTAATCGTGCCACCCAGCTGAAATTGGGAGGAGCCCTGCTATCCATTTTTATACATGTCTGCCAGAAATGTTTCCTTTTTGTTATACTCTGGACATGCTGAAGAGGGAAATCCTGTGCCAAGGAGCCTATCAGCAACACTGCTAGAAACACGTCAGTGAAAGGCTACCTCCATCCTGGTACCCATTAACAGTGGTGGTTTCTTGGTGTTTTTTAGCCTCATCAGTGAGGTCCATGAAATTGATGACACGATCCAGAGCCTTCAGCAGAGGTTGAGGGACGCCGAGGACACACTGCAAATGTTGGTTCACACCAAGTCAACCTTGGAGCATGACCTAGCTGTCAAGGCAAATTCCCTCTTCATCGACCAGGAGAAGTGTATGGGGATGCGCAAGACCTTCCCCAATGCTCTCCGCCTGGTGGGTTACATTTAGTCTCCTCTTAGCCTAACTCATGGTATCTTTGGGGAGATGTATTCTCAACTGTGCTAAGATGCTTTGAAAATATGTGATCGTACTTTCACTTACTAATGAAAGCACAGAGTAGAAATTAAATGGTCATTTTGTGTGTTATATGGTCTACTGGGATTTTTTTCATTGTTTTTTTCCGTTTTTTACTGCTCTTTCATAGTGTGTCAGAGAGTAGCTGAAAATATCCTGTATGACACTGAGAGCAAATCCCTTGTGGATTCATTCCTGCCATTTCAATCTGTGATTTTAGGAGAAACAAAGTGTCGAGTCTTCCTCCTTTTGAGTATATTTGATGTGGAAAAAGCACAAGGGGAACTAAAACTAGTCATCAGAGCAATTAAGTGATGACATCCACCATGTATTTTTAGTGGTGCAGCAGAAGAACAAAATATCCTGTAGACCATTGCAGGTTTGTTTTATTCATAAATAGAAAAACCTGCTTTAAAGCTGATTTCTATATATGATAATTTGCTCACTTTTGGAAGATCTAAATGTCATCTAAAATGTCAGTGCTAGGGTCTTAAAACAAGGAAGTACTTTCAACCAGCTAACTGAAGAAAGTACTATGTTTGTAAGTATAAAATGGTTCCTAATTTAAACTCTTGTATTTTGTTTGTTGGTGGAAACACTGAAGCACTCTGAACATAAGGATATGAATGAATCTTTCAGTCAGCCACCCTGACTGCAATGATTAACTGCTATGTTGCTGTCAGTCAGACCTATCTTACTGAGTATTTCAATTTTTAGACAGATAAATCTTTAATCAATTTGAGATTCATTGTCAAAGTCACTTTGGAAATGGGTCCTTCAACTCATACATCACTTAGACACTCCTGAAACTTTTAAACTAAGTTCCAATCTGAAATAATTACTGCTATAATTAGCATAAGAGGATAGCCAGCTGCTGCCAGCTGCTGCTGAAGAGGATCAGAAGGTTGGACTCAGCTGGGTAATATGTATTGCATCTGTGTTCAATTTTTTTTCTTAAACATTCAGAGAAAGTTGGATGTAATTCTCTTTACTCTAGCTTCAGTGTTGTAACTCATTCCAGTCTTATTTATACTGATGTAATAAGAAAACCCCCTTACATAACTAGACACGATGTTGTTTTGTTTAACTCCATTGCAACATCTCTGCCACTGTCAGTAGAGGAGAGCTTTGCTGACTGTTATGCTGTAATTATCTGTCTCACCCTTATCTGCTAGAGGAATGCAGAAGGTTATGGATAGGCAGCAGCTTAAAAAAGGCATAAAAGAGGCCATTAGCATTTTAAATTGCAGAAAACTCTTAAATCTTTTTCCTAAAACTGTTTTCAACTCTTCATCCCCTTCTAAAACAAATGTGGCCCCTAATTTGGTGAAAATGAAGATTCATCTTCCATCTGCAGTCTTGAGGCTGCACCCCAAGGGTGAAGTGTCGGAGGCTGACAGTGAGCAAGGCGCCATGGAGTTCTCACTGGGTTCATGCACAGCTAGCATCAGCCAGACAGAAAATAAAGCAGATCTTTCACAAGCGCTGAATGATCATTAAGCACCATGAGCAAAGAGATCTCCAGCCAAGAGTTTCTTCATCAGCACTTTGGCAGCTTGGACAGAGAGGAGAGTTTTCTTGCAGCTTTTTCAGTGAGCTGAGCACCCTGGGGAAGCCCCTTGGCACTGTGCTCCTGCAGAGTAGTAGTCTCGCGAGCTTTATTGCTCACAGTGGAAATTAAGCAGCAGTCACAAGAACAGGGACCAGAGGTAGATGTGGTGCTCACCCTGGGCTTGCATGTAACCATGATCACATCCCATGATTTATCGAGTTTCAAAGCACATTCCTGGGGTTAGCAGGAACTGTGAGGCTTGTACTCATCCAGCACAGATTATCTGCAGCCCTTTGGCAGACAGCTTGTGTTTTTTTGCTCAATGGTGGCACTGATGCTGAGATCTGAGCTCAGCCTAAAGCATTTAAGTACCAAAAATCTTAAATGAGAAGTTCAGTTCCATTCCCCTCCCTTAAGATTCCTAGCCATGAACTTTCTGGTTCAGTATGTGGGCTCTCAGGAGCTGAGAGCAGCTTTTCTCCTCTTACACCCTCAGATGACTCTCTCCCACAGCACAGGGCCAGACAGACCTGCTAACTTGTCCTGGTTCCCCCGCTGTGGTTGCTCCACTCTCCCACGGGCCATGTTCAAGATCTCTAACCTGCAGCAAGGTCCTGTCCCCAAACTGCATCTTGGCAGCATTTCTCTTCATGGCAGCAGTCCCAAACAGGAAACAGTTGCCTTTTTAACCTTTTTTTGCTAGCACTTGTAGAGTAAAAATAGGTTTTCCTCACTTTACGTGCATTTTGGAGCTACAGGCAAAGCACATAGGAGACTGTAGCTTCCCTTTCAAAAGAGAAGATACGCCAGTAACTGGAAAAGACTGTCTAGCGCCGTGTACCTTCCCATTCTCCATTTATCTCCCTCCCACCTTTTGGCGCTTCACCAGACAACTGACTCCCCACCGTATCCCAAAATAAGTCTTTGGTCTGTTGAACTCATAGTGCCTTCCAGTTTTCAGTAGCTTCCTCACTGACCTTCATGCCGCATGCTTGTTTATACTGTTATTCACCCTGTGTTTCTTTGTTCAAGATTTTCACAAATCCTAGTGATTTTGGCTGCTGTGCTATTTTGAAGCCTAGCTTCAGATGTGTATTTTCTTCTTTGGAGAAATGGGCCCTGTGAACTTGTCCCAAGTGAAGCACTAAGTAGTAGAGGCATCCACAGTCGCTTTTGAAAAGCTCATGCTTTTAAGTCCCTGGAGTGAAATTCTGGCGTCAGTGGCAAGTTCACATTCATTGCACTTCCGCCTTCATCTTTGAGTCAGATTATACAAAACCGGAGCCCCATTCTACTGTGAGTGCACACATGGTGCAGTCAGCACCCGAAGTCTCCCGTGTTATCCCTGTTGATGCTTCTTTACACTCACTGGCAATGCAGTGCTTTTCCCCACTGGAGCCTTAACCAGAGGAATTTCAGTTGCAGCCTCCCTAATTTCTCTAATAAATACTTTCTGCTTTCCTGCAGCAGATTTCCCAGGCATTAGAGGATTCCCAGCTCCCTCAGGGTTTTCCTTCCCTTCACGCCAGCTTTCCATAAGTCAACAACATGCACGTTACTTCTTCTGATAGCTGAAACTCTAAAATCGCCCAGGCACTTGGATCAGCTAAACCTACATGTGCTTCAGTTCAAGTCCTCTTTTTCCCCTCCTCTCACAGTATGTCCTATGCACATCCCATGATGAGAGCCAGTCCTGCCACAAAGCTCCTGCAAAATGAGTCTCCAGAGATAGTTTTAGGGGATGAAATCCCTATAGACATTAAGATTGTTGCAGGGTCTCCTGCAGTCCCTATGCACAGGGATGGATTTCACTTCCCCACAACTGAGTTGCTGGTGAGTAAAACTTCTCTGTGAGATCATTGCAGGGTTATTTTTAAGGTTACAGCCCAGTAGTCTACATATTTGATCTCTACCAGGTACATAAAACAGTCATCCTGCCTTCCTGCTTCTAATGTGAGAGATGCCTTTGGCTTGTATCACCATTTGTTTTCTTAATTCACTTTTAGATAGTACTATCCTTTCCCATCTCACTGCCTTTCTGCATCGATTTGATCTGTTTCCTTTCTTTAAATGCTTTCGGTCTTCAGGATGACTTGTCTGCTTTTATTGCTGTTTATTGCTGTTTTACTGCTTGTTTTATCAGCCAAGCTGCTGAGAAAGTTCGTTTGTGGAAATTCCTTCGTATCCCACAGCCATATTCCCACCCTCCCTACTGCCAGATTTCCTGCATCGTTCCAATAAACCCTGCATAGCTGGGTTTGTAAATTGTAAATCAATTGTTTACTGACTGGAGCAAAGGAAATAAGTTAATAAAACCAGGACAGCCTTGCTTTGCAAAAGTTAAGCTTTGGGTCAGTCTAGGACCCAGTGGAGCAGTCAAAGCCAGTCTATCCAGAAGCCATTCAGAATGGAGGGTAGACATTTTCCTTGCCTGAGAAAGAAAATCAGTGAATGTCCTGAAGGAGTCTGATACAAATCTGGATGAAACAAAAGCTCGCCAAAACCACTTTAACAGTATATTGCATAACAATTACAGATTATCAGGCTTTAGGGAGAGACTTCCTAAAACAGCCTCAGCAGTATGAAAAAAATAAAAAATCCTTTTCATTACAGTGGGAAAAAAGGAGACAAATTTTCATTCAGATTATAGCTAAAGAAAAATTGGGAAGTATAAGAACATCAGAATGGCGGCACTGGCTCAGCCTGAAAGTCCAGTGAGCCTTAGACTCAAACACAGACAGCCCCAGTAGCAGATGCTTAGATAAAAGTGCAAGAACAAGGCGAACGTGCTGCGAGACTTTCCTAGTATACTTTCCCAGCTCCCAGCAATTAGCATCTCAAGGACTTCCTGAGCTGACTGTGCTGTCCTTGAATTTAATAAGCCTCCGGTGGATTTCTTTTGCATGATCTCGTTCCAGTCGTTCTTTGAACCCACGCAGACTTTCAGCATTCACAGTGTCCCTCAGCAGGGAGCCCCAATGAACAGAGCATCATATCTCAGAGCATCAGTGTCCAATCTTATAACCCCTGAGGAGACTGAAAAGGGGGCCAAACCTGGGACTGCTGTCCCAGGAATGTAAACCTCCATAGCTCAAGCAGAAAGGTGGCTCAAAGCTGTTTTAGATTCATGTCATCTGCGGGTTCAACACAGGAGCTCACAGTGCGCACTGATCTGTGGGTTAGCTCCTTTCATATTAGCTTGCAAGAAGCCAGCACAAATAAAAGCAGGCATTGAAGAACAGTTTCTAAAGTATTGGTCATGCCATTACATATGGTTAGGTCCCAACTAGGAAGTCTGGTTGGTTTTTTGGAGACAGTGGGAATGTCTGAGGTTCTTGAAGGCAGTAAGATTTTCTCCAGTGAGTTCAGCCTGATTCCATCAGTGATGACAACTGGCTTGGAGTTGAAAAGAAAATGTTAGATGAAGTTGCCTTTCAGCCATGAGTGCCAAGTTGGCAAGACAAAAATATTTCATAAACTCATCTTGGTTTGGTGAAAAGAGAAATGTGAGGGTAAGTAAGTAAATGTCTCCAAGATGTTAGAACCCTTGTTTTAGAAGTTTGCTGTATTTAAAAGTCTCCTCATCCATTTTTCTGCTTGAAATGGCTTTTCAAATAGCCATTCCCCCAGTTTTATCAGGAAAGGTAAAAAACACTCTCCCTTTGAACACCATGCATCCAAATAGCATTTCAGATGGGAGAAAAGATCGGTCTTTTCTGCAGCCCTGTCCTGAAGCAGCTGTGTACTGGTATGGCACCCTGCCGCCTGGCTGAGACCTAGGCATGTTCATCACACAGCCCCCTCCTTCTTGTGCTGCAGAAAGGGCAAGGAACTGGCAGCTCTCTGACACTGGCTCTCATTGCCTGCTAGTGTCATCCTGTCAAGGCAGAGAGTCTTCCACCATCCCCTCAACTGAAACATTATACATATATATATATATATGTGTGTGTGTGTGTGTGTGTGTGTGTGTGTGTGTGTGTGTGTGTAGGTATATATATGTGTGTGTATATTTTTTTATATTTTATATATATGTGTATGCATATACACATGTATGTGCATTTTTTTGAGGAGCACTATAGGTTTTTGAAGCACAGTACGAGCTTCGGGCTTGCTGATCTCAGGGCAGCTTTCTGCCCCTTCCCCTTTGCATTTCAAACCCTCTATTGCTAATGGGCTTTAATCACTAGGGTAGGAAACAGGAAACAAGTCCCTAGAATTCTGATGATGGGGCAAAGTCCTGAGGTTAAACACCCACAAGGAGATGTGCAGAGAAAATCTTATCTTTTCAGATTGATTGAAAAATGCTTGTTTTAAGAGTGATTACTGGTCTGAGGGAAACACCGGGAATGGGCTGGCACACCCGTATGCTGCACGGATGGCGGCAGAGTGGCAATGGGCTGGTTCAGGTGGTGCTGGGGCCTGTGGTGAAACTGAGGCCTAGGCTATGCCCAACAAAGTCCTCAAAGTCCACCGCTGCCTTGTCAGATGAGCTTCTGAGCCCATTAAAGTTATATGAAAATAAGGTTTCCCTCCTTGATCCTCATTATTTTACTCTAGCAACTCAAGCTGAATCATCATAAGGGTTTTAAGTAATCCCCTGGAAGAGGTTAAAAGCGAGAAATCGACATTTTTGCATCCAGTGTTTCTATAACCCTTTAACCTTACAGCATTCCCAGCAGAGCCTGTGGTGAATCTCTTTTGTACTCAATACATTTTCTGAATTTTATGGTGGCGCCTGTTTTTATTCAGGCCGTGACCACCGTTAGCCACACTCATATGGCGATTGGTAGGATGGGAAGGCAAGCGGCTTTTGAGATCCCAGCCTCAGTGCAGAAAGCACGGGCAAGCTCCCGGGCCGGCGCCGGGCAGCAGGTCAGGCGTGGAGCCCAGTCAACCCTCCCGGCCTCAGCGTGGTCGATGGGTTCCTCACGAAACGAGTGCTCAGGAATCTGCCTGGAAGCTCTCCAGGCAGCACAGGTTTTCTCTTCTGACTTTGCTATTCTCCATTGGCTCTAGCAGATGTTTCCTGGATACTAGGTCCTCTCTGCCTTGGATTATCACACCTGCTTCTGTGGAAATTAAAAAAAATATCTTGCAGTGTTTTTTGTTACCTGCACAAATGTGACTGTACCTGTACTCTGTTCAGCTGCAGGCACACGGACTAGCCTTCCCTCTGCTGTCCTCATGTGAGCTCAAGCAGCACGGCACCAAGTCTCTAGAGCTGCAATGGATATCACATGTTCAGCAGATGTTTTTCCAAAGCCCTCCCCTGTTTGGATAATGTGCGTTTCCAGAAAAAAAAAAAGAAAAAAGAAAATGTCTGAGGAGCACTGGAGTGATGCACTCTGCTCCCATGCTTTCTCCACATTTCCTAATCCCCAATTTACAGCCAAAACAGGTTTCATCACCCTCAGGCTAGTCTGTTCTCTGATTTGAATTTCAAATACTTTTCTCTTGCTTAAAAAAGCCACCTTTGGCATGATTTGCAGAATGGGAAGCATGGTGTTAGTGCTCTCCTGCATTCATGGGAGATCGTTCTGAGCACAGACTTCCCCGCTCAGGTGCAGTACGTGACCCTGCTCCTCCTTGATGCCTTTTACAGATGTGACTCTCCCTTTTGCATTTTGGGGGTACTGGCAAATCAGACCCATCCAAGACACAGCAGCTGGGATCTCCTCAGACCTGCAAGCCCTAAACACAAGACAGTCTCTAAAGGCCAGCTAGACTGATGTCCTTGAGGACATGACCCTTCTTGTCTTGTGTCTGCACTGCTCCTAGCATGGTGGTTCCTCCAGCACTGAAAACATAGTCAGATCCCAACCCACCAAGGCAAGAAAGCTCAAGTAGCCTCATCAGTAAGGAACGTGCTGATGCCAGTCCAGTTGTTTTAGTTCCCGGGGAGGGGGCAGTCACAGATGGCACAGGTCCTTGATGTCCCATGCAGGAGCCTACTAGTGGCATATGGCAGTGCAACATGGCAAGCAGGCACAGAGGAAGGGGAGCTGTCTTCAGAAGAAGAGATGTTGCATGCATTTTTTTCTGAGGGAAAAGCAAGCTGAACGCTTTGAGGCTGGCCTGGGCAAACTTCCTGCCCAATACAGAGCCCGAAGCCACGCTAGCACATTTGGCTCAGTGGCCTCGCGACTGAACGTGCAGGCATGTGCTGAAACAGGAGCCCTTGGAGAGAAGAGCCCATGCATCAGCCTGGAAAAAGCAGTGAGTACAGCCAGATGGGGCGGGCTACGGCCCTCATTTCACTCTCTGGCCTGTCCCTACTTCCCACCCCCTGCAGCACCATGATTTCTCACCCGCTGGCCCACTGCATTCAACAGACCCATTTATATGGGGGGGCTGCATGGAGGAGCCAAAGCCCGGGCTGCAGGGAACAAGTCAGTGCTTGCCAGGAGCAAGGAGCCAAGCACGCTTCTCTCCCTCTTTCTCCCAAGATTTACAGTGGCTGGCTGCCGAATTCCCTTGTCTCTGCAACAAATTAGGACTGGTTGGGAGCTGGTGCACTAAGAGGGGAGAGGTGATGGGGAGGCTGGTACCATTGCTCAGGAGCATGTAGGTGTCCTGTGGGTACTAGAGAGGGGTGATGATCACTTCAACAGCTGTGGACAGGACTGAGTGACAGCTGCTAGAGTGTGGCCATCTTCTCCTCTCCATCCTCCAGCATTTTGGAAAATCCCACCCTTTGTTTTGCGGAAGGTTGCTCGGCTTTATAAGGTTTTGCTGACATACTCCTGAGGAAGCAGCCAGAGGCACGCTGTCGTGGCAGGAACGAACTGCAAAGGTGTCGCTTTACCGGACACAGCTCCGCACCATGCCCTGGGAACCCGTCACGCTTTGCTGAAGTCAGAGATGCAATTCCCCTCGACTTCAGCACAGCCAGCACCTTATTCCCTAAATCCTGTTCCACTGATCCTCACTCAGGGCTACACAAGCAGCCCATGACAAGGCAGCCCACAGCAATCTGAGGCGGCCGGGACGCTGGCTTCCTCCCTAAGGAACTGCCTCCCTGCGGAGCATCCCCTGCGCTCCCGCAGCACCCTGCTCCTCCTCTCCGTGGCCCCGGGGCTGCGGCCGCGCTCCCGCCACCACGCAGGCTGTGTGGCGCAGAGCAGGCGGCCACAGCGGCGGAGTTGTGGTGGACGGGGAGGACAGGGCTGCGCAGTGCGGGTCTGCGCCCGTGTGCGTGGTGCGTGTGCAATGCGAGCGCTGCCAGGCGGGTGTGCGCAGCGTGCGTGCTCCGGATGCGTGCAACGTGCAGGCAGCACTTGGGCGCTCAACGCGTGTGTGTGCGTGTGCAGTATACACGTGCGATGCACGTAGTGGTGTGTGTGTGAGAGCGTGCGTGCGTGCAGCGAGCGTGTGCAACGCGTGCACGGAGCGTGTGCGCACTGCGCGGTGTGGGCAGTGTCTGCCTGCCTCCTCTGTCTGGACAGAGCGGTGAGAAGCCACCCGCAGGAGGTGACTCACATGCCTGTGCCAAAGCGGCGGGCTGGGTGGCGGCACGGCGCGGCTCGGCGCGGCTAGGCTCGGCGCGGCTCGGCGCGGCTCGGCGCGGCTCGGCTCGGCGCGGCTCGGGGCCGCTGGCGCTGCCGCCGCCGTATTTATAGGAGGAGCGGCGCGGGCGCTCGCGGCCAGGACACTCCCTGGCCCGCACACGCAAGCGGGGCGTTGGTCCCGGTTAAAGGGGAAACTTGACAGCCCGCCGCGCCGCTCCGCGCCGTGCTGCTCCGCTCCGTGCCGCACCGCACCGCACCACCCCGGCCGCTCCGCGCCGCTCCGCAACGCTCCGGCCGCCCCACGCACCTCGGCCCCGCGACGTGAGTACGGCCCGGCCCGGCCCGGCCCGCTTCGTTTCTTAAAGGGGGCCGAGAACGGAGCCCCGCTGCTCTGCGCTGCCCCCGGGGCTGCGGGGGGAGAGGGGCTGGGGGAGTCCTCCTCCTCCTCCCCCCCGCCTCCTCGCCAGTCCCGAAGGGAGCAGAGGGGACGGGGAGGTCCCCTCCCTCCCCCCGAGGCAGAGGGCTCGGAAGCTCTCCCCTCGGGGAGAGGGGCCGGGGGAACCACCCTCCAGGGTCCTCTGGGGAAAAGGGTCGATGGAGCCCTCCCTCTGCGGTGATGGGCCAGGGAGCCCCCCTTCCCCGCCCCCAAAAAGAGAGAGGGCTCGTAAGACCCCCCCCCCCCTCCCCCAGGAAGAGAGGCCAGGGGAGCCCCTGGGGGTATCTGGGAGAGGGGCCGGGGCAGCCCTCCAGAGGGATGGACTGGGAAGCCCCGCCGGGGCAGAGGGCTCAGAAGACCCCCCCCCCACCAGGGGAGAGGGAGCGGAGGAGCCCCCACGGAGGGGTCTGAGTGAGCCACGCTCTGGAAGTGCCTTGGGGAGAGGGTCCGATGGAGCCTCCCTCGGGGAGATGGCCCTGGGAGAGAGGGCTTGGAAGATACACTCCCCCCACACACACCTCGGGAAGAGGGACCGGGGAGCCCCTCGAGGGGTATCCGAGGAGAGAGGCCGGGAGAAGCCCCCCCCCATCCCCTCCCCGGACAAGAGGGCTCGGTTGAACCCCCGCGAGCAGGGGGCCCGGAGGCGCCGCGGGGCGGTGCAGCCCGTTCGCCCCCCCCCCTCCCCGGGGCGCTCGGAGGCGCCCGGCTGCGGCGGGGCCGGGGCCGGGGCCGGGGCGGGAGGCGGCCGCCCTGCGCGCTGCTCCGCGGCGGCTCCCGCCTGCCCCCACGCATCTCCCCTCCCCAGAAAAAACGCATGTTTGGCACGGCACATGTTCCGCTCCGGCAGGAGTATATTTAACCGCGCTGTTGCATCTGCTCCGGCCCCTGCCCGTCGGCGCAGCGCCTCCTGCTGCCCTCCGGGCTGGGATTTACACCCCCGGCACAGACATACACACGCACACACACACACACACGGGGACGTTCAGCATCTCTTTCCCTCTTCAGCTCTGCCCAAGACTACCACCAAGATGCTACTTTTGCTGCTGGGGATCATCGTGCTCCACGTCTCCGTGCTGGTTCTCCTCTTCATCTCCACCATCGTTAGTGTAAGTATGAACTCGCGTCCTCCTTCGTGTTCAGGCAAAGCGGGCACGGAGGCACCGGCAAGCTGGGGAGCAGCCAAGGAAGGAGATGGCATGGAAAGATGAACACATATATTTTTATTCTTAGTTTATTTTTCAGCCTGGCTTTTAGCAGGAAACTAACTTTCAGATTGGTATTCTTATGAATAGTGGAATTTTGGAGCATTTTGCACAGAAAATTCTTAATTTATGCTCTCAGCAGGTAACTGGTGGTTAACTTGGTGTGCAGCATTGGATGCTGAGTGCATCCACATAATATTTTGCTCTGGAGGTGCAGAGCATTTTTGAAGACAGTTTCCTGCTCATCCCTCCCCCCCCCACCCCCTTTACCATGCTTTGGTTCACGTTGTGGAGCAGACTTGGAGCAGCTAAACTAGATTCCTTTTGGATGAAACTACACCGGAAGATGCACTGCCATTTAACAAATGAGCTCCAATTGCTAACAGGTATCAGGCCACGGGATCAGAAGGCAGCTAGTCTGAGCAAGGCCCCTCAAACTTGCCCAGTGTGGACCCAGTGGTCCTTGGCACCAACTGTTTTGTTCCCCAGACCTGCTTCTTTGGGGCTGCTTTTGTCCCCTAAACTAGATGGGCTGCTGCCACGGACTGTCTAGGCTTTGCAGCCATGGGAAGCCAGAGGGTTGGATGCTGCACCAGCACAGGGTTCCCAGCACCGTTCTCCAGGCCAGAGCCTAGATAATGTGTCGCCTGCTTAAGCAGTTTGCCTTGGTTTTAACACAGAAGTTTTGCAGAGCTAGCAAGTTCCAGGCTTGCTTCACTAGTTCTTTTTTTTTTCTTTTTCCTGTAGCAGTAGAAGCCTTTTCAAAATTTTTCAAGTCGTTAGAAATCACGTGGAACCATTCAAATAGCCAGGCCAGCCACTGAGGGAGAAGAAGGTAGAGAGAGAGGGAAGCGTGCTTCCCCTGTGAGGTTTGCTGATGTTTAAAGAGAATAAAGAGCTTCTGTTTCGAAGCCGTTGAGGCAAAAGCAGCTAAAGGCAAATATCAGTATTTGCTCTCCAACCTCTTTATTAAAAAAAAGCCTGTGCTTGGCAACACCCATAGGGGTACTCGCGTGCATATACACACTCAGGCTATCCGACCCTGTGTTGTTTTATGGAAATGCAGGGCGGGCAGAGAGTTGTACGCGTGGCAGGAGCGTGCCGTGGTGCGTGGGGCTCCCCCTGGCATGCCGTGGCTCACGGGGCTGTGTCTCTCTTGCAGCAATGGCTCGTGGGTGTTGGACACACGGCAGACCTCTGGCAGAACTGCACCACCGGTAGCGTCTTCCACTGCCTGACGTCGTCCACGAACGGTGAGTGTTCGTGCATCACTGATGCTTCGCTCTTCCTCCCCAGATTTGTGAAACTGAGTGGTATTTGAGTAGGTAACTGGGGTCGGTCACCGGTCCAGGTTGTTTGTGATTCTCCTCCTGGTGCCCACCTGAAGCCAATCCATCCTCTGCTTTCACCTCACCACAGCCTCTGCCTCCCTAGGGACACGAGCTCTTGGTTGCTGTGGGGCCAACCCCAGGCATCACTGGTGCAGGTGACCCTGAGCTAACACATCAGTTGGGCTGGGGAAAATTGTTTTGTGTTGCTTGGGAGTCCCTGAGGGCAAGACAGGGCTCAGCCAGGGTGCTGGGAGCCAACATCCATCAGTGTTACTTGCTGACCTCGAGATGCAGGGCATCTCCCCGGGTGAGATGTTCTCTGCACTCAGCCCAAGTGGTGATGCCCTGGCTTCAGCTGGGACAGCTTTTTTTTCTTGATGCCCCTTGTGCCCGGAGGATGCCCTGTCTCCTGGAGGATACCCAGTCTCCTATCTAGCAAGCAGCACTGCTTTTGGCAGCTGTGATAGCCGAGGCTTGGGCACTACCCTCCTCCTGTGGTTTGCTGCCTCGTACCACGTGTGGGACATGGCGATGCTCAGAACTCAGGCCCTGCTAAGCACTACGTCACCGTTCATTTTCCCTTCCCAAGGGCATTACTCATACTCTTTCTCTACCACAGCTTTCCCCTGCCTCTCAGTGGCTTGAGCCCTTTGCCTGCCAAGCACTGCTGGGCCACCAGAGTGCTATGTGAGGCTGCATCCCCCCTGTGAAACGGTCCCCAGGGTATCTGCATGTCGCAGGTGGTTGAAGAGCCCTGGTATTTTCTGGGCTTAATTGTATGTCTGAAGCATGGCTTTAGTGGTGTTTTTGGTGGGAACAGGAGCTGGCTGTGCCGCTGCTCTCGCCTCTGGGGGTTTGTGCCGGGTGGAGGGCCCAGGAGTTGTGCTGCACTTGGCTCCATTCATGGATATCTTACATAAGTCAGTAGAGTTGCTCTTCACTGGGTGGAGGCTCATGTCACCCTGGGCGTTTTTTCATGCACATTGATTTTGAAGGTTAGCAGGAGAGGAGTTCCTGCTAAGAACCAGTGACCCAGAGTTTTCAGGGCATTTAATAATAGTAGCAGTACTGAATCTGCATAGGAAACACTGTTCAGCTTCTGCTCCTTTTAAAGGAATGGGTCTGCTGGAATGGCTAGAATTCAGCAGATGTGAAGGAGGTTCCCTGATACCAAAGGCAGTCGACAAGGTAAAGGAGGCAGCAGGAAGGCATGCTCGGTTCTTCAGGGACCAGCATGGTGCATAACCCTCGCAGGAGGAGTGGCAGGGCAGGCTAGCAGGGCTGTGGTCTTGGTGTGCAGGAAGGGGAGATGTGGGCCAGGTGGGAAAGAGCACAGTTAAGGCAAGGACAAAATGTCTTCAAGAGGTCTTAGCAGTGTTTGGAGCCTCCACTAATATCAGAGGGTTTTGGAGATGCAGTTTGCGCTGAACTCCAGCCATCTGGGAACAAAATACTTGCAGATACTTGATGTGGGGAGATAAATGGTGATGTTTATTCTCCCTCTAATTTTACTTCCACTATAAGCAGTGATGTGTTTCCCAGCTCAGGCTCAGGTTGTGGTGGGAGTAAAGCCACCTTCGTGGGCCTCTGCTGACGCCTGGTGGTGTCCAGGCTGGCCGTGAAGCTGCTGGACTGCGTTCCAGCCGAGCAGATTGCAGGAGCAATGTCCCTCTCCAGCAGTTGACTTGTGCTTGCTGTCTGTGGCGTAGGTAGGCTGGTTCATGTCCATTCATGCACACTCCAAAACTGCTGAGCTTGTGCTTCAATAAGAAGGCAGCAGTTACCCTGGAGTCCTACAGTGGTGGGCTCTAAAGTCGTCCCCAAAGTCCTGCTGATTGCTCTGCAAACCTGCGCCACTTTTCCTCAGTTTCTGCAGGATCCTGAACATAGAGGAGTTGTCAGTGTTGAGAAAAGCTTGTTCCAAGTGTGGTTGAGAAGGTTTATCCCAGGGTGACTGTGAAGTTGCTGTTCATCACCTCCAGGTGATCCCATGATGCTGGTCTAGATCACATGCCCTGTTTCCAGAAGCTGCTCCAAGAGGGGGTTCCCTTTGGACCCTTCTCAGTGATGAAATTATATCGCTCAAAAGGCTGTAGTCAAGAGAGGCCAGCTAAAAATGTGGTTGAGTAGTTGACTTTGGTTGATGAGGTGCCACTGTGGGCTGTGCTTTGAATAGAGGTACCCTGTGCTCGCTGCCAACACTTATCTAAATGCAGGTTTTGCTCTGGCATCGCTGAAAGGGGTTTTGCATGGGGGAAAGACTCTGCCCCCATCCGCCCCACGGCAGGGTTGTGAGAGGAGCTCCTGTTTATTTGGTGGTACCCTGACTCCTGGATTCACTCCTCAACTGTGCTGTAGAAACACAAAATAAGAAAATATTTTCTATACTCGAGCAAGGCTTTCCAAATCTGCTTCTGAAAACAGAATAGAAATACCATGCGACATCCTTACCAGGAAATCACTGCACCCCTCCCTCCCTTGTGCCTGTCTCTGAGCCCCTTGCTCCCACCTCCCCTGTTGCAGCTGCAGTCAGCCGCTTTTCGGAGCGATAACTGGTACGTAGGCCTAGGGCATGACCAGGATGCTGTGGCTGGCTTACTTCCAAAGCTCAGGCTGGTCCTCTGCTTGGCTGACTGTCCTCTCCTCATATCCTTGGCTAAGAACGTGCTTACTTTCAAAAATATAAAGACTCTTCTACAAGATACCGCAAACCGTTCTCGTTTAAATCTCTCAAAATGCAGGCTGTGCATGTTATACTGAGTTATAGAAAGCCTTAAGAATTTCTCTCTGTGCCTGTGCCAAAGGTAGTACTGAATGGTTAATAGCAGAGCACCAAGCTCTGCTCTGGGGTAAGTGCAGGAGATCCTCGTTGAGGAATTTGGCACAACTTCGGCTTTATGCAGCGGCAGTTTTTCCTCTGGCTGTCATAGTGGTCATTGCAGTGGAGAGTTTCTCCATCCCATCCTAAAGCTTGGTTTCACACTTTGAATGTGGGCAGACGTTTTGCTACAGCCTTGAGGCTGCAGGTTTGTTGCTCTGCGATGTCAGTTTGTGGGTCTCACGGCACGGCGATGCTGGATGATGCTCTCCTCGTCCATTGGACTGCCACACAAGGACTTTTTTATTTAGATGGCCGTTATTCGGATGTCTGGCTGCAAGCTATTGCTTGGAAACCTGCTGCCAGCCCGTCTCTAGCGTTTAACTGTGGCAGATTTGGAGACCGTGCTGTGAACTTTATAGATGGTCCAGCAGGGTTCAAACCCTGCTGCGCCTGCGAGGGACAAGAGTCCTTGCCACTAGCTGAGCACAGGGAAGGAGAAAACATCATGTTGGGGGAGATGCCCACTTTTTTGGCTTTTACAACTGCCTGCTTGTCGCTTTGATTTCTGCGTTTACTTGCTGGATAATGACATTTTTTCAAGAGGCTGAGAACTATGGAAAAAAT
This sequence comes from Rhea pennata, assembly GCF_028389875.1. Lineage (NCBI taxonomy): Eukaryota > Metazoa > Chordata > Aves > Rheiformes > Rheidae > Rhea > Rhea pennata. Next base: position 12,258,171 of record NC_084681.1, read on the forward strand.
GTTGCAATCTTTGCTTCGTTTGCGCTGTCAGACATTCCTGGAAAAGACTTATCTCAAGAATTCGGCTCTGAGTCCCAGAATTGTGCTTTTACAAGGCTGGGAGCCAGACTCTCAGCTGTGTAATTCTTCTGAAGTCGTGAATGCAAATAGTCTAACCTGAGTAACTCAAATGATCTTATACACATTCCATAAAAAAATTTCCAGACAACAGTATTTTTCTTCAAAAAAGGCCTTTTCTATCCAGTTTGATTTTTCTTTTGTCATCAAGATTTTTTCCTGCTGCCATTTCAGGATTTTGATGGGAATGTCAAATGCAGGGAAGCAGAGGGGATCTCTGGATCCCTACGTCATCCTGTAACTTTATGAAACATTTTTCCTGTTTTCTTCTGACTGTTTTTTGTATCACTGCTCTGAGACTTTTGCATGATAGTTTGTTCAAAGGCAGCATGGTGGGTTTTTTTAAAGGGGGAAGAAAAAAGCCCCAAACCTTGGGAAGCATGCAGAACACCAATCCACATGATTACTAAGTGCCACAGGCCACATGATGCACTCATTGATTTGCTCATGTGATGGCCACAAGCAAAGCCAGCTTGGGTCCCCCAGAGCAGAGATCTCTGAACAGCACAGACACTGGTGGGGCTGTGATGGACCTTGCTTTGATGGGACCAGTGCCTCCGCACACCAAGGATTGCTCGGATATTTTTGCAGACTGATTCCCTCTTATTCAGAGCCCCTTTGCTGGCCCTCCCTGAGTTGCTCGTTTTTTCCTCAGTGGCACAAAGTGGCTTTGGACCAGCTCATCTCCCTCCAGCCAGAGACGCTGGCAGCAAGATCATCATGAGAAACAAGCCTGGATCACTCCCAAGCTTCTCTGTCAATCCCGTGTTTCTGCAGAAAGCATCATTTAGGGGAAAACCCACTCCTGTGGTTAAGCGCCAGCAGGATGTGTGCTCTCGTGACATGGGTTAACTTGGATCGGTGGAAATTCTGCATGGGACATAAGCCACGCTTCTGCCTCGGCAGGACTGTGTTTGTGAAATGCATTTCATATTTTTTGCACCGGGAGAAGCAAGAAATATCTGCAGCCCTTGCACAACACGGGCACCTGCACTCAGACCCATCAGCTGTTCCCACAAGGAGTAGTGTTGCTTTTTCTCCACTTCAAAATGTATAACAGAAGTATATGAATGACTCACTTCTGCGCTGTCAAGTGCTTTTGCTACCCTTACTCTCTCAAATTCTCTTCCAGCAATGCTTTGATTCCTAAAACTTCTAAAAGGAAACTATGAATACTTGTTTATTAAACATGATATTAGCTCAGTTGGTTAGAGCGTGGTGTTAATAATACCAAGGTTGCGGGCTCGATCCCTGTGCGGGCCACTTCCTTGAGGGTTGGACTAGATGATCTCCAGATGTCCCTTCCAACCTTACCGATTCTATGAAACATTCCCATTGCAGTCCTAAAACTTTTAAAAGGAAATTATGAATACTTCTTCATTAAACAGTCTCACTGCAGATGCATCAAGATTTTTTTCTCTTTTTTGCTACATAATGCTGACAAATAGAAGGAAAAAAAGGACACAGTAGTGAGGAAAATAAATAACTGTTCTAGAGATAGTAGTGAACCTGATTCCTGTTTCCCTTGCTGTAATTTAGGAGTCAGTCACATGACATAGGAAACGTTTAGGGAAATTGAGTTGCTTTTCTACTTCCTCTGATTCTGGACCATCAACATATACTGGGGGACTAAATCTCAGCTGGTGAGAACCAAAATGAGTATTGCTGCTGCTTTATGTTGCCTACTAGTGACCATCTGGATGGAGGTAACAGCCAAGCTGGGACAGGCAGGTGTCACCAGGAGGAGGGTTTGGCCTTGGGCTCCCAATTCATTCTCACGGTGCCCCCTTCCTGCTGCCCAGGGAAACCCTTTGCATGTATGCTGCAAGCTGCTTGTAGATTGACCTGGAGCACTACTCTTTGTGGCCAAAAATGATGTTGCAAGGCTTCATTGCAACATTTCTTGCAGGAAGGTTATTTCTCAGTATCTGTTATTGATAGTGAGTATAAAATATCTGAATGAAAAGAAGTAGGGGCAAAATTCACTCCAGCCCACTGAAACAGATGAGTCTGGTACTGAAACAGATGAGTCTGGTAAAACCAGGTCAAGACTTGGGGAATGTGTTTGTCATTGCTAAGGGGAGACTTTCTTGAGCCAAAGGGTGAGGTAGAAGCAATAGTCCAGGCCTCTCTGCAAATCAGAGGCTTCTATTCAAAGATTTAAAAATGGTTTCTGATATTTATTGGATGTAAAAGTAATCTTCTGGACCTTACCTTGTGTTGTCTCATGTATTCTGCAGGCAGAGAACTGTTGCAGCCTTTGGTTTTATTTCAGTTGAATAGCTACAAACTAGAGAAGTTACCAATATTTACGGATATTGCATTTGTTACAAGGAAACCTTGCAGTAAATAATGGATAGCCTTTATATTTGATAATGAACAGCCTTTACATTTGAGGTAGCAGATACTAGCTAGTCCCATTCAGTCCATGGACCATGTGTGAAGACACCTCAGTTTGGTGACACCTCTGGGTCCTTCAGGGTCTTCACACTTTCCGACAGAGAAGAAGGGACTTACTGTAATCTCATAATTTTGTGATTCTGGTGTATCCCCTTTAAATTAATGACAGATGATGTTGGCCCACCGTGGTCAGCCCTGAACCCCTTCTGCCAACACATGGGTGACTGTGGCTTGGCATTTAGTTGTCACAAATTAACCGTCTTGTATCCTGGCAGAATGTTTTGTATTTCAGAACAGTTTCTACCATAACTGCGTTGCCTACAATATGAAAGGGATTTCATCAGCTTAAAATTTTTTTTTTGTTGTGTTATTGTTGGTTCTTGTTACAAATAGCATGTGATGTGGAGTGATTAGAAACCAGGCTGTTTTCCCGGTTCTCAACTGCTAAATATCTATTCAGTTGCCGCTTTAGTTCAACAGCACTTCTGCAGTGGGCATTTTAACTGATGGAAGAGGAGCAAAAGGGAGGAAGAATACAATATGTGTGGGAAGATTATGGCTGGAAAACCCATAGAATTGGGTGGCAGAGTCCACTGCAGAATGCAGTGCCTCAAGACCCTTCACATGGTATTTTTCAGACTTAGTTAGACTTGTAGGTTTCCACTACTGCACCTCCACCCTCACAGTCATCCTCCTGAGCTGCCAGATGACCTACCTTCCTGAAGTAACCTGTGTTTGTGACTTTAAAGGATCTCAGCCACAGCTTCCTGATTTTTAATAGCGATATTGCTCAGTTGCCTTCTCCCTTTCAACTTCAAGTGTTCCCTGGAAGCAGAGGGGCCTCTCATGCAGGAGGGAGGAGCAGGGAAATGGTCCATCGCTTGGGCAAGGGCGGTGACCTGGTATCCAGCTGCAGTCCAGTGATCCCTGAGGAGTGAAGGGACCAGTGTAAGGTTCATGCCACATCCACTGTTTTGCAGGATGAGTGTAATTTGAAGGCTTGTTGTATTGCTTCCTTGGAGCTGGAGTGCATCAATGAATTTTGTGGGTGCATTTATCTCGGTTTCAAATAAGGCATAAACAGCTGGTGGTGCCAACACGTACTGATGCTGGACTTTCCTCTCAGTATATCAGTGCCAATTGGTATATAAATCATTTCAGCCTCAGCTCCTCAGATAGGTTTATTTACCCCCTCTGCTTTCATGCATGAGCCCTGCAAAGGGAGATCAGTTCTACCTTGAGGGTCTTGAAGAGGAGCTAGCTTGAACATTGTGAAGAGGAGCATCACTGGAAGAGGAGCAAAGCAGTTTGTCAGTGCCAGCAGCTGCTTTTCATGGGATGTGAGCTTTGATGTCCAAAAGAACCACTTCTCTGGCCTCGCAGCTGAACTACAGAGATATGAGCTGGCAACAATGTGAAGGGCAGAGCTCTGAAAACCATTTATGTTTGAATCTGACAGCTCTGGAATCCCCTGGACTCAAGAACATCTTTGATGTAGGTTGGAGGGAAAGGCAAGAGGAGGAGAGGAGGAAAAGAGAGGGCTTTGGGAGATCTTGTTTTGTGCTGAAGGGTTTGGGAAGTCTCTTCATATTCCCCAGCTTGTGTTCTTTCAGCTGAAAAGCAAGGCTACATGCATCGTGGTGGATAGTACCTCCCAGGGAGGAGCTGCAGCAGCTTCTTCATTTGGCTCCTCTTTAAGCAGCTACGGCCCTTGGGTCTTCACACCTTCTCATCCCTTGCACCTTCCAAATGTCTTGGGAACTCTTTAAAATCCCCCCTTTCTCAAGGCTTCCCAGGAATATCTCAATCCAACACCCTGGGCATAGGAGAACATGGAAGAAGCAGCCATTGGTCATAAAAACTGCTTTTACTGGAGGTGAGACTTGGCTTAACTCTGTAATTGTAGTCGCAATGGTGGAGATTTGGGAACAAACAGGGAGGAAGTTACTGTTTCACAGAGCTGGCCTTTTCCTAGGAAATGGTGCAGGCAGCTTAGTGGCCTGGCTGGATCTGGATGATGCTATTTCCCGTAAAAGCAGGAAGTGGAGGTTTGGCTCGAATGGAGGGGACGTGGCTGGTGTCAGGAGGATGTCTGCGCCACTCGACAAGAGCGCTGTGGGTATCCAAGCTTTTACGTATCTCCGTGTCACTACAGCAAGTTGCCAAGGAGCAGCAGTCTTAAGTTCAGCTGCAGAACGGGTGCAACTGAGGTAGTATTTCTACATCTTCAATTTACCCTTCTTCAACTCAGCTAAGGGGGTTGAATAACCAGGTTTATAACCGTTGCAAGCCCCTGCAATTCCAATGTGGCGTAGGAAGGATGCTGGGCTCAGTTCTGGTTCCTGATCGGACCTTGAAGTCTGAGAGTGTGCTTTGGAGCAGCTCTGCTTGGAAAACCTGTCTTTTCGTGGCAGACCTAGGCTGGTAACTGTGCTAGTAAGTGCATGTCCTTTTCCTGACCCTGCTGATCTTCTTTTGCTCATAGTATTGAAAGAGCAGGTTTTGCCTTCCACACATTGTCAGAAATTTCCCTCTGGTTAGTTTTGTACAAATTATATGCTACAAGTACCTCCTTAGTGGATATTATCTTCCCTAGCAGTGGTCAGATTTTAAGGTACAGCATGTACACAGTTTGCAAAGGGAATGATATAGGTGCAAAATGGTGTTATAAGCTGCAGGTTACAGCACACAGGTGATTTTATCACATAAAACTAATGTAGTTCTATCTTACACAGAGTACATTAGCAGAAGCTGATTGCTCAAATCAGGGTCTTGCACTTTAGAGTTTCCCTCTGTCTGGGTCAAAAACAAGATAGAACGTCCATGACTGAGCAGTAAATTCAGTCCTGGAGTGCCAATGCTTGTTCTTTAAAGGCTTCTGCTCCTGGCCAAGGGCACCTTCCTACCTGCCCTATCCCATCAATCTTGCTTAGCTGCAGCCTTCGTTGGGGTATAAAACCTCCCTGTGAGCAGGGCTGGAGTTTTGCTTGGGGGCATTTGGTTAGCTGTTCTCTTTCCTGGGGATGTGGCTGTGATTTCTGCTCTTGGGTTTCTTTCTTTCTTTCCTTCCTTCCTTCCTTTGCATTAGGTTTTAGAGCAGTGAAATGTGGTTATCACCATCCCAGGCACAGAATCATAGAATCACAGAATCACAGAATCAGTAAGGTTGGAAGGGACCTCTGGAGATCATCTAGTGCAACCTCCCTGCTCAGCAGGGTCACCTAGAGCATGTTAGACAGGGTGGCATCCAGGTGGGTCATGAATATCTCCAGAGAAGGAGATTCCACAACCTCTCTGGGCAACCTGTTCCAGTGCTCCGTCACTCTCACAGTGAAGAAATTCCTCCTCACGTTCAGGCAGAACTTCTGTGGTTCAGTTTCTGCCCATTGCCTCTTGTCCTGTCACATGAAACAACTGAAAAGTTTGTCTCTGTCCCCCTGACACCCTCCCTTTGTGTACTTGTACACATTGATAAGATCCCCCCTCAGTCTTCTCTTCCCTGGGGTAAACAGGCCCAGCTCTTGCAGCTGTTCCTCAGAGGTCAGGTGCTCCAGCCCTCTAATCGTCTTCGTAGCCCTATGCTGGACTCTCTCCAGTAGCTCCATGTCTCTCTTGTCCTGGGGAGCCCAGAACTGGATGCAGTACTCGAGATGAGGCCTCACCAGGCTGAGTAGAGGGGCAGGATCACCTCCCTCAACCTGCTGGCAACACTCTTCCTAACACACCCCAGGAGACCATTGGTCTTCCTGGCCACAAGGGCACATGGCTGGCATCCAGCAGCACTCCCAGGTCCTTCTCTGCAGAGCTGCTCTCCAGCAGATCAGCCCCCAGCCTGTACTGGTGCATGGGTTATTTCTCCCTAGGTGCAAGACTCTGCACTTGCCCTTGTTGAACCTCATGAGGTTCCTCTCTGCCCAACTCTCCAGCCTGACCAGGTCTCTCTGAATGGCAGCACAGCAGTCAGGTGTATCAGCCACTCCTCCCAGCTTGGTATCATCAGCAAACTTGCTGAGGAGGCACTCTGTCCCCTCATCCAGGTCATTGATGAATAAGTTGAACAGGATGGGACCCAGTACTGAGCCCTGGGGGACACCACTAGCCACAGACCTCCAACTAGACTCCACGCCACTGATGACAACCCTCTGAGCTCTACCTTTCAACTGGTTCTCAATCCACCTCACCATCCACTCATCTAACCCACGCTTCCTGAGCTTATCTAGGAGGATGTGTTCGGAGATAGTGTCAAAAGCCTTGCTGAAGTCAAGGTACACAATGTCCACTGCTCTCCTCTCATCTACCCAGCCAGTCTTTCCATCATAGAAGGCTCTCAGATTGGTTAAGCAGGATTTCCCCTTGGTGAATCCATGCTGGCTACTCCTGATCATGTTCTTTTCCTCCATATGCCTGGAGATGACATCCAGAATGAGCTGTTCCATCACCTTTGCAGGGATGGAGGTGAGGCTGACCAGGTCCTTCTTCTTGCCCTTTTTGAAGACTGGAGTGACACTGGCTTTCTTCCAGTCCTCAGGCACCTCTCCAGTTCTCCAGGACCTTTCAAAGATGATGGAGAGTGGCCTGGCAACAACATCCGCCAGCTCCCTCAGTACCCATGGGTGCATCCCATCAGGGCCCATGGATTTGTGGATGTCTAGCCTGCCCAGAAGGTCTCTAATCTTATCCTCCTCAACCAAAGCAAAGTCTTCCCTTCTCCAGACTTTCTCCCTTACGTCCAGTCTACGGGATTCATGAGAGCTGCCCTTAGCAGTGAAGACTGAAGCAAAGAAGGCATTCAGTAACTCTGCCTTCTCTGTATCCCTTGTCACCAGGGCCCCTGCCCCACTCGGTAGCAGACCCACAGTTTCCCTAGTCCTCCTCTTGCCACTGACGTATTTGAAGAAGCCCTTCCTATTGTCCTTAACATCCCTTACCAGACTCAATTCCAAATGGGCCTTAGCCTTCCTCGCCGCATCTCTACATACTCTGACTGCATTCCTGTAATTCTCCCAAGTAGCCTGTCCCCTCTTCCACATTCTGTGTACTTTCCTCTTCTGTCTGGATTTGGCCAAGAGCTCCTTGCTCATCCATGCAGGTCTCCTGCCCCTTTTGCCTGACTTATTACTCATAGGGATGCACCACTCTTGAGCTTGGAGGAAGTGATGTTTGAATATTAGCCAGCTCTTCTGGACCCCCCTTCCTTCTAGGGCCTTAACCCATGAGACTCCACCAGTTAGGTCTCTGAAGAGCCCAAAGTCCACTCTCCTGAAGTCCAGGGTTGCAATCCTGCTTGGTGCCTTACTTCTTCCCTGCAGGATCCTGAACTCCACCATCTCATGGTCACTGCAGCCAAGGCTACCCCCAACCTTCACATATCTAACCAGTCCCTCTCTGTTGGTAAGGACAAGGGCCAGCAGGACATCCTTCCTTGTAGGCTCCTCCACCATTTGTGACAAGAAGTTATCACCAGTGCATTGCAGGAGCCTCCTGGACTGTTTGTGCCTTGCTGTGTAGTCCCTCCAGCAGATGTCAGGGTGGCTGAAGTCCCCCAGGAGAACCACGGCCTGTGATCATGGGGCTACTTCCAGCTGTCTGTAGAAGGCCTCATCAACTTTCTCTTCCTGGTCAGATGGCCTGTAGTAGACACCCACAACAGTGTCCCCCATGTTGGCCTGCCCTTTGATCTTCACTAAGCTCTCAAATGCCTCCTCCTCCTCCACCCCTAGGCAGAGCTCAATGCAATCCAGTTGCTGTCTCACATAAAGAGCAACTCGACCACCTCGCCTTCCTGGCCTGTCTTTCCTAAAAAGCACATAGCCATCCATGATAGCATTCCAGTCATGTGAGCTATCCCACCATGTCTCCATGACTGCAATGAGATCATGGCCCTGCAATCGCACACAGATCTCCAGCTCCTCCTCTTTGTTCCCCATGCTGCATGTGTTGGTACACATGCATTTCAAAGAGGTAGTCATGCCTGCAGGTTTTCCAGGAAGGGTGTACAAGGGTCCCCCATAGCCATGTCCCATCCCCAGCTGCATGCACCCGTTGGAGGCCCCCCAAACCAAATTGTGTTTGGTTGTCTATCATGTCTGTGTGCCACCCCTCTCTCCCCTCCTCCTACCTAGTTTAAAGCCCTCCTTACTAGACTGGCCAACCTGTTTGCAAAGGCAAATGTGCTCCACTTAGTGAGGTGAATCCCATCTCTCCCCACCAGTTGTTGGTCTTCAAACCATGTTCCATGGTCATAGAATCCAAAAACCTGTTGCCAACACCAGCAGTGTAGCCAGTTGTTGATTTGGAAAATCTTCCTACTCCTCCTCTCATGCTTCCCCCATAATGGGCAGGACCAATGGGAAGACCACCTGGGCTCCCAGACCCTTGACCACTGTGCCCAAGGCCTTGAAGTCTTCTTTGATTGTTTCTAGTTTGTTCTCTGTGTCGTTAGCACCCACATGAAAAAGCAGCAGAGGGGAGTAGTCTGAGGAGCAGACAATCCTTGGTAGCCTTTCAGACACATCTTGTATGCTCACCCCCAGCAGGCAGCAAACCTCTCTAGAGGAGGGGTCAGGTCCGCAGATAGGCGCCTCTGTCTCCCTCAGCATGGAATCACCCACTACAACCACTCATCGCCTCTTCCGAGTGGTCACGCAAGACACAGGCTCAGACAGCCCAGTTGCTTCCCTTGAGGCCAGGTCCGGGTTCTCCTCATCCTGGAGTGCACTAAACCTGTTCTTCAGCTGTAACTCCAAGTCTACAGGAGGATTAGGGGCCTTTCTTCTTTTTGTTCGAGAAGCAGCTAGCTTCCAGCTTTCTTCGACAGTGCTGTGCTGTACTATTTCACTCTTCACAGAGTCCTCCAGCAACTCCCCTGCTGCAGGGGATTGGGACTCCGGGAGCAGCACGGTCTCTGAGGACACCCTGTCTATCTCCTGCTCACTTTCTCGCATGTTTCGCAGTCTACTGACTTCATCCCGCAACTCTTTGACTTGATGACACAAATTGTCAACAACAGCACACCTCTTGCAGGAGGGCGGACCATCAGTCCAGGCCTTCTGGAAAGGCTCCAAACACTCCCTGCAGCCGGGGACCTGTAGGGCAGCATCTGCTACAAGAGGCTCTGAAGCTTCCGACACAGCTGGTGTAGCAATTCCCATCTTTGAGCTGTTCTTGGAGTCACTCTTTTCCTTGCTGTTAGGATGCAAGCAGCAGTATTGAGCATGCTGAGGCTTATGGAGCCCAGGGAAACATTATCAGTTCTTTTCTAAAAACTTCCACCTCAATTTCTGACTGGTTGAAAGGGCTCAAAAACAGCCACGGATGAAGTCTCTTAGGAAGCATTGTGTAGGGTGTTATCTACCCTTTCCGCTCTGTTTCCTGTTCTTCCTCCTCCTGAAGAGGAGAGCGACAAACGGAGAGCTGAATAGATGCTGCAGAAAAGTGGAATAACCGACTCACTGTCCAGGGGAAACCGCAAATAACAGTCTAAAAGTAAAAACAGCACTGGCAGGCCTGCAGCACAATTCATGGGGCCCAGACCTCCCTCTGGGAAACTTGTTTTGTTTTTAAAAGCCTATAGGTAGGACTCAGTGCTAATGCCAAAATAGTAATAAGTGTATGGAGTTGAAAAGGTAGCTGTGCTCTCTGCATTTATAATGGAGCTTTTAAATGAATTAAAGGCAATTAGCTATCCTTGTGCAGCTGAAGTCTGTGGGCAGCTGGGGTTGGGTGTGCTAGGAGCACACTAGCTTGCACCTGTGGGTCTCAAAGCCATGAAATGAGATGTATATTGCGGCTCTTGATATGTGAAGGAGGCCACTAAATGTCAGCAAACAGCTGGCTGCGAGCACAGCAGGAGCTCTGGTCTCCAGTATTATCTCTTAATTGCCCTGCTTGCGAGCCTCTGGAGTGCTCTGGACATGGTGGGTCAGCCTGGCTGGCTGGTGAAATCTCTCCAGTCATAGTCTTTTCCTCTTGCTCTCAGTGGCTGCCTTTATATTCCTCCAATACGGCTCTTTATTGCAACAGGAATTTGCAAAGGCCGGATAAAGTGATTGCATTCAGAAGTGAAACAGAGGCACGGGGAGGCGGATGCAATTAAAAGGCTGGCTCAGCTCAGTTTTCCGTCTAGACAGCGTGCTCTTAAAATAGCTGACAATTGGAGCATCCACCTCACAGCAGCAAGGGTTCTGCTCCAAGCCCTCCCGGGCAGATCCTGCAGCCTTTGAAATCACAAAAGATTTGGCTTCCTGGGTCCCGAATCAATGCTGGAACATAGAAGAGGTTTACAGTTTAGTGGCTGTGTGGGATACCTTCTAACCATACCCTTCCTGTAAGGTCTGAGCATCAAGGAGGAAAATCAACGCTTCATGATTTGATATTTTTTTTTATCAGTGCTCAAACTGTCTCCCCTCCATTGCTGGCTGCATTCCAGGTGGTTTAGTGTGGCCTGAGAGCTGAAGGGTTAGGCATGGCTCGAGGTAGGAGGGTTTCCCTGCCTCGCTGATATGAGATGGATAAAACTTATGGAACACTTTGTGCGTGTATCAATGTAAAAAATGCAGCAAGCCTGCAGTGGCATTTACTGGAAGGGAGCACAGTGGTCACTATCTCTTCCTAAGGAATGGCAACAACTGCTGCACAGGGACATGTGCCTGGCAGTGTTGAAATGAGTAAAATGCAACAGCTCTTTAGCAGGGCATGTTAGCACTGTGAAGGAGCTTGGTGTGAGAAGTGGAGAAAGGAGGGGAAGGAAGAAAGCTGTCTGCAATGAGCAGAGACTGCACTGGCTGTTTTCTGTCCGCTTACACGAGCAGGACCTGAGTTTGCCCTGTTGCATGAACGTAAGAAGGTAGAATTCAAATGCAGGTTTGTATATGGTCTGAGGTCAAACCTGATGTTACTGAATTGCAGAGGATGTTCCCTGCTGGGGTGGATTTGCTATTCTTATGGAGCCTCTGCTAGAACCGCTCCGGTGTGCATTATCTTTGCTGTTTTGGTTGAAGGCTATAGCTAGATCTCTGGTTCAGGTTCTGTTCTCACCTCCCTTGGTGCAGCTTGCAAGGATATCGGGGGGGAAATTGTAATCATTGCTCTGAGAGCAGATGCTGACCATTGCAGTCCTGAATGGCCTCTTCTGCTGCGTGGTGGGTTGAGGACTGCTAAGCTGAAGCAGAGCTTTATTTGGAAGTTTTGCTAAGTTTCAGCCTTCTGTTTGCAGAAATGCTATTTGCTGTGGAAAGCTGTTTCTTGCAGAGTGCAGCCTGAGGAAAGTAGCTGGTGAGAGTAAAACTGTGGCAGGAACATGGGACTGGGATTCAGGAGGCTTCAGTGCCACAGGGATTTCGCCTGTCTGAGGATCCAGCCCAGATCATGCATCTCTGCCCCTCCTTGTGTGATCTGTGCTTCAGTTTGCCTCTCCAGAGCATAACCGTTATCTGTGCCTGACTTTCATGGTGGATTATTCAATATGGTATCCTTAGCAACCTTTAGAGATGAGCAGGAGTGCTGAGAATATCTCAAACTTCATAAAGAAACACAACAGTATTTCCTAGCGTGGTTCTATGCTAGTGGCGTGAGGCACCGCCTCTTTTTGTCGAGCTGCAGCTGTTCATGCGATAGACTGGCATTTTGCTTGTTTATTTATTTTTATTTTTATTTATTTATTTATTTTTTAAATGTGGGGAGTTACACACCCAGGAGACCTGGAAATAGCTGGGCAGTGACTCATGCAGGGGTTGGTTGAACTGGTCTGCTCTGTGCTGCAGCTAAGTTTGGCAGCTGGTGAAGACTCTTTCCAAAAGGTCTGAGTCCATAAGGGCAAACAGTGTTTTTACTAGCGGTGTATTTATTTTACCTCTGAGCTTGACTGACTTGATGTGTTATGGCTTGTTGCACGTGTTTTTGGTAGAGCTGAACTCCCAGGCCCCAAACCAAAGTTGGTGGGGGGAACTGGAGACTTTGTCTTGATTTCTCCAGGTTTTGCACTGGGGCTGATACCACCTTGTGGGCCTGTTATTATAAATGCTCTCTGAGAAAGCATGTGGCCCTCGTGATTAGGGGACATGATTTCCAGTCCCTAGTGCCTGCATTGACCATACTGTCTTTCTCTCTTTTTCCCCCAGAGTGGCTGCAGTCTGTCCAGGCAATGATGATCCTGTCCATCATCTTCAGTATCTTGTCCTTATTCCTGTTCTTCTGCCAGCTATTTACGCTCACCAAGGGGGGACGATTTTACGTTACTGGAATCTTCCAAATCCTTGCTGGTAAGTGGTGATGGATAAATGGATGCTGGTGGTGCAGGGAAAGTACTTTCAAGTGAAGAGGGAGGACTAATAGCAAAAATGAGCACACTCATGAATACCAAAGCAGGTCCTGCTTGGTTATTACTTAATTGCAGCTGATGTAGGGCTGTGCAAAAGTCAAGGATGAGCTGGCTTTTGCTGAGAATAGGAAGGCTGCTGTGCTGGCACCTATATGACTCAATTGATGGGAAGAGGGTACAAAAAATCTGGGTCTTTCTGAGCGCTTGGATGTCCGGGGCTAGTTTCCAGCTTTCAGTGTGCATTACATGTTCCCTGAGCAATTCTGGGCTGCATCCACAGAAGATGTGAGGTCACCACGTCCCCAGCTGGGGTGGTTTCAATGAGGTGGGTGCCTCACTGTTAGCTGGGTGCAGACCCTGCTAGAGCTGCGCTCAGGGCTGTTTGCAGCATTTCCACTGCGTGGGACTTTGGGCTGTTGGACCAAGGGCAATTGCCCTTCCAGGCTCTCAATGGTGGTGATGACAGCTCAGGGTTTTGGGCAGTTTTTGGGATCCCACCTTTGCTGAACTGGGCGAGGTTTCCTCAGCTGACGATGGGGTGGGGGAAGTAGTGACACTGCTTTTGGCAAAACAGGATTGAATGATTATTTGTAAACTTGCCATCAGGGGGCCTGGTGCTTTTCACAGCAGCTAAGAGCCACTCTAGCATGCAGGGTGAGCCATCTGTCTCTGAACTGTCAGCTACTATTTTTAAAAGTTAAAGAACTCAGCTCTGGAGATGAGCCACTAGTCGAGTAACACATTGCAGTTCTCCAAATATAGATGCTGTAAAGCACTGGCTTATTTTTCATTTCTGTGTATGAAACCAGTGAAGAGGATTTTCGGGCGTTAAGACTTCAAAAAACTAAATGTGAAAAGGTTCTAGTTAGATGTTTTGCCTAACATACAGCAGCATGAGGAGACCTGTCAATAGCTAGAGCTTCATATGTTAAGTTGATCCAAAACTAACCTTGGTCCTGCCCATTGTGGAAAAACTCACCCTCTAAGCTTTAGAGAACGTTCCTGAGCATCCTCTAAGCGACTGGCTAATTTATAAGTTATAAACCCTGGACAACTTCAGAGCTAAACTTTATTAGCGATTATAGCAATCTATTATCTGTCTATTATCTATCCATGTATCTATTACAATCTGTTGCAAGTGTAGGTACTTGGCTATAAAGCAGGTGATGAATTAATACCAGTCCACCATCTCTAGAAAGATAAATGTCTAGAAATCCATTACAGCTATGGAGGCAAGGAGAGGAATTGGGCATTAATAATGCAATTATTTGAGTGAGAACTTGTCTAATACATCTGAGAGCAGGAGGCTACTGTCTCCTAAGTGACTGCTGGTGAATCCTGATTCTCAGAGCGTGAGAAAAACGGGACTGCAACTACATTAGACCCCTCCCAGCTGGCTTGGGCAGCATTGCAGTGAAGATGTGATGGCATGGATTCAGCTGCCCAGAGTGGAGGCCAGGGGCCTTCATGGACTTGTGTTGTGTTGAGGCTTGAATCATCCTCACTGCTACTGTTAGTATCATTCTGCCCCAGACTGCTACGTGAAGACAACCTACCCTTCCTACCCTCTGAAGTGCTTTATTGCCCCACTAATTTCACTTGGAAGGAGTTTTTTAAATGATGACCCCTGCCTTAATGCCTGTATTTAAATCACTGCACGACTTAATAAAAAGATGAGTGAGAAGGGAAGAGAGACCTTAAACTGAGCCATGAAGACCAGACTGCTATAAACCATGGCTGGAGCAGGACTCGGCCTGGCAAAGTCTAGAATTGCAAAGCCAACCTCCAGTTTTGGAGCCTCACTAGTGGCAGTGCTGAGCCCAAGCCAGCAGGTGCCAAAGGCAGGACCTGTGGGTGCTGTTGGGTGGCAGATCCATACCATAGCAGGCAGAGGAAGGGCAGGTGTTATCTGCACTGCTTTCTGGTGAGGCAGCCCAATGCGTAAGCTCTTTGCGTACCTCTGTCATGGAAGAACTGGAAAATGGACATTAAAGGCAGAAAAGATGCATGAGGTTGTTTGGCCTGTTGTTCAAGGGCAGAGCTGGATCCCTCCCCAGCACCTTCTCCACTGCACTTGAAAACACTCCCTTAAGGTCTGTCTGAACTTCTTCTGAGGGGATTTCAGCTGTTACAGAGGCACCAAAACACCCTCAAGAGCTCCCTTCCATTTTTACAGCTTTTGCCTGGTGAACCCATGACACCCATAGTATATTCTTCTAAAATAATTTCTGACAGCAGTTGTAAACCCAGCATGGGAGAGACATGGTTCAGGCCTCTCAGTGTTGACCCATCTTCTCCATCACTTCTCAGCATCATTTTTGTCCCTTTTCTCCAGTCTTGCTCATCCTAGAGCTGACACCACCTGCAGGGTAGAAAAGCAAGGTTCAGGCACAAGGGCCAGGCTTTCCACATGTCCCATGGCATTTTGCAAAGTCCTGGGTTGGAGAAATGGCTGTGAGCATGCAGAGGAATACAGCATGGCTCATCTACAGGGCTGGGGCAGCTGGCTGAGGTGTCACCATGCATGGAGCTGTAGGGAGTAGTACAGTTCCTGCAGGTAATTGGCCAGTTCCTCTGTCAAAGCAAGACTGGACTGTGCTGTTAAAATGAACCTTTGAAGTTGTGCTGCATTATTGCTTGCATCAGTGCAAGCAGCTGAATGTGGCTGTCCTTGATTTCCTACCCTGCATCCCTTTTGGAGCATACTTCCCTCAAATCGGTCATTCTGTTGTCCACAGTGCAGATGATGTAGGAAAACAGTCATTACCATTGCCTCCATTTTGCCAAATTCCTCATGTGGACAATTGCTGCTATATTTTCTGCTGTCTGTAGGTGACTCTGGCATGGCTGCAAGCCTTCTCTGTCCCACCAGCATCGGGAGACAATTGTTTTGCTTTCCTTGCATGGGCTGCGGCAGTGGGAGTTTGCTCTCATGTTTAGAGAATGGAAACTGCATCAGCGGCGTGTTAATGAAACATATTCCCACTTCTGCACTTTCCCAGAACAAAGGGACAGTGTCAAGTGGAATTACAGCTCAAATATCACTGGTTAAATGTAGGTGGTCCTGAGGTCTGTGCTGGGGATTTGGAACATAGCTCTGACAACAGCCCGGCGACTATATAATAGAATTGCTGGGATTGACTGAAAGACCTTGTTTTCAGGGAGAAATAGTGGTGGCTTTGTGTTAGCTCTAGGCTAACCAATGCTGATGGGTTGCTTTTGCAACAAAGCTAAAATGCTGGCTAACGCAGCTAGGCCTGGCCCGGACACCCCTCGTGGTCTCGTGCTGGCCTGTGGCTAGTGAAGGTGGAAACTGGAGAAAAGGGCTTGAGCCCTGGGCAGCAGCGGTGCACGCAGTTGAGCTTTTCTTGCTGTCTCGAGAAACGGTGGCATGTTGGGGTGTGTTGCAGTGCAAAGGCACACGCTGCTGACGGACATGCCAGCCCAGGGTGACCATAGGACATTCTTGGCCTCCAAGCTGCACTTGCTTGGGCAGGTGATAAAGAAACTTCTATGCCTCAGAAAAACAGAGCTTGTCTGACAGCTCCTCGCCACAGCTCTGTTAGAGCAGTTCAAATTGCAGCCTGGTTTCAGTAAGCCCTGGGGAGCGGGGTTTGTTCAGACATGGCAGCCTAGGGCTGGGTACCCTGAAAATGCTTGCCCTAGGGATGGGTTAGCCTAGGATGGGTTAGCTCCTCTTCTGCTTGCTCCATGGCCTTGGCTTTGCATGCTCTGAGGTAGGGTGGGATATCCCCATCATCTACAGCCAGACCACAGCATAATACACCCCAAAATGTGCCACAGAAGTTTTACAGGAGAAAATATTAGAGAAGGGGATAGAAAATGCAGGTTCTCACTGGTGGCATTGGGTGTTATACTCCCCAGCATGGCCAGCAAGGCCAGCTTAGGGTTTGTAGCAAGGGAACAGCTCTCCACTTGCCATTGCTCACCTCTTTACGTGTGCGTTTTCCCCTGCCAGGGCTCTGCGTGATGAGTGGCGCAGCCATCTTCACAGTGAGGCACACGGACTGGCAGCAAGCCTCGGCTGACATCTCCTTCGGCTTTGCCTATATCCTGGCCTGGGTGGCCTTCCCACTGGCCCTCATCAGCGGTGTCATCTACATCATCTTACGGAAGCGCGAGTGATCCCACGGGAGGCGGCGTGGCGATACAAGGGCACTCATGATGTCCATGGAGGAGACGGAGGCGGGGGAAAATAGACGAGAAAACGGAAAAGAAAATTAACAAAAAAAAAAAAAAAACACAGAAAAGGAATAAACCCTCCCACCAAAACCAAACCCAACCAACCCCAAAAGGAAACATACAAAGGGTTACTTGTTAATTGAAGATGTATATAGTATCTATGGTTTAAAAAACCTATTTATAACACTTTTTACATATATGTACATAGTATTGTTTGCTTTTGTTGACCATACACTATGTTTTAAAGCCTAAGAAAGTGCCTAAGGAACTATTACTCTTAACAGTGTAACAAGAGCGCAGTGATTTTTCTCTCATGCAAAATCCACTTTGACCTGAACCTTCCTTCCCAACCCGAAGCAAACCATCAGAAAAAAACCCAGCTCTGACCGATTTTGCGTTGGCGTAAATCAGTGCTGCTCCACTGAACAGTGTGGCGTTACACCCCTTCACACCAGCTGGAGGGTTGGCCCCCACTCCTCCCTCATGCTGTGATCCTGATAACCAAAGTGCATGTACAGGTATGATGGGAGACACTTCCAAAAGGTTTGAGAGCTTCCGGAGCAGAAGGTTTAATTGTCAAAAGTGCCTAAATGACTTACATGCCTAAGTCCCATTGCCTTGCCGCCACACCCAATTGGGAATTTGGGCTTCTAAATCACTTAGGTGCAATTGCAGCCTGGCTCAGCAGCTCCTCCGGGCCTCTTCGTCCCTGCAGGGCTGGTTTGGGGGCTCTGGTGGGTCACCTGCACTGAGCCAAAGTGCTGGGAACTGTCACTCATGACCTTGAAGTGTACTTTCGCCTTCCCATGTAGATAAACTATCGATGAGAAAGACGCAACCCCAGTATATCTAAGAAATGAAATACCAGATATATGAAATGGTGCTATCTATTTACCATTCCTTATATTGCTAGCCATTTAACCTTTATTCACTGGAAATTCAGTTAACAACCTTGAGGTAAACAACAATGCTAGAAAGAAGAAATAATTATGTAATATAAATGACCTATAACTGCTTTTGTACTTAGATGACTTGCTCTTACTATTATTTTTAATAAAGCATTTATAACCAAGGTTCCTTTTTCTCCCCCCGTGGTCAAGAGGAACAGAAACAGCTCTGAGTGGAGCCTCGTTGGTCTCCACTGCCGGAGCATGATGTCTGTCCTCCTCTCTGTGCGTCCGAGATGTGTCTGGCAATGAATTGAATGGGCGGCCTGCTGCAGCCTCTCCTAGGTTGCCTTCTGAGGACTCCAGACACCACTGTGTTGCTTCCTTTTTTTTTTTTTTTTTTTTTTGCTTTGCTTTTCTGATTTTATACCGACTGTGTGGACTAAGAAGCAATGAAATAAAAGTCAGAATAACTCAGTTGTTTTCAGTTTTTTGATTCACTGCATGCTAGAGCTGGGCTGCGCTCTACCAGTCTGCTTGCATGGTCTTCCCATGAAGGTCTTTGTGGGCCAGTGGGATGATGGGTTTTGTGCATTTTGGGGGCTAGTCTATCCTGGTGATGGGTGCTGAGCTGGATGGGCTGTCTGCGTGGCAGCCTGCAAGTGTACCTGTGCCAGAGGGGTAACAGCCATGAGCTTGCTCTTTCTGCTTAGCTGGGAACCTCCGAACACATTGAATCAGCCAGTAAAGAGCACTATCTAGAAACCTGAGCTCAAAAGAAGCTGGAGTTCATGCTTGGGCTCCATAGATGTCAGATGTCCCACAGGATCCCCTGAAGTTGGGCATTTTATCACTGCATCAGCTGAATCAAGAGAAAAGCTGGGAGATCCACTGAAGTTTCTGGCTGGACCAGGAACGGAGTTCCAGGTGCAGCCATGGGGTTGATGTGTTCTTCCCTTCCTGTGTTGTAAGGCTCTCCATTACAATCCTATGATGTAGCCACCTCCTATCCAAAGGCAGCAGCCAGCAAGACCTCACTTCTTCTGTCTTTGTCTGAGCAGAGACTGGTCAACTCCCCACCAAGAGCACCAGCTGCCACAGGGTGTGTGGGGGGGATCTCGCCAGCCCTGCAGGCCTGTGCAAACAACAGAAGTATTTTGGCAATGTGTGCCAAAATGCCCAGAGCCTGAGGGTGCAGTTAAGGAGACAGAGGGATTAGCACATTGTGAACAGTATGCACAGCCTTAATGGCTGGCACGGAACCGCTCGCACTTCCGCTCACTCATTCATTTGGCTATGAAATATCTGAGCTGATCTAGCAACTGGCCCTGGCTGACATACAATGACTCTTGCAGGGCCAAATGTTGAGGCCGGTAGTTAGCACTGGTCAGCCTGGGCTGACTGAACCCTGATGGGACCTATGCCCAAATTTGCACTCAAGCAGCATGCTAGGGAAAGCATCCCAATGTGGTCGTGACCTCAGTGATGGTTTGAGGTGAGGAACCACAGCTGAAGCAACTCTGCAGCATGAAGCTGGAGCGAGCTGTTTTCTCTGTGAATGAGTAACCTGATTTCCATGCTGGTTAAGTGATTCCTACAATGTTGTCCACATTGTGGATGCACCAGCCTGCAGCCACCATGGGTCCCAGACACGTCTCTAAGGGAAAAAGCAGGAAAAAGCTCACTCCTCTTGAGTTGTCTAGCACAGA
Source organism: Rhea pennata (assembly GCF_028389875.1). Lineage (NCBI taxonomy): Eukaryota > Metazoa > Chordata > Aves > Rheiformes > Rheidae > Rhea > Rhea pennata. Next base: position 12,277,805 of record NC_084681.1, read on the forward strand.
GCCTGGGCAGGGCAGCTGGGTCCATGCTGCACTTCAGCAGTTCCTTGCTTGCTGTGGTTTCCCAAATCGGAGAGTTTTCCTTCATGCTCATTAAGAGCAGCATGTCAACCTCCCCCTGAGCCTGGGAGGCTGCATCTCCCTTGCCAAGGCAGGACTCCATGAAGAGCAAAAGCACTTATGGACCACTGCAAAGTTGAACCAAATGGTCGGCCCAGCATCATGCTGCATTTGCAGCTGAGTGGCTGGCTCAGCCTTGCTTTTGACTGTAACTGGACCAACATGAATTTCTGTTCTAAACTCTTCTGAAGAGGTGGTAGGAGCACAGGTGGGTTTTCCCCTTCCCATTAATGTTAAATATGCTGTTTTTCAGTTTGGATTGATTTCTCAGAACAAAAACGCTGACTGCTTCGTTTTTGCCCCGGAGCACTGTGCTGCCCCACTCTCTAACCTCTCCATCTGATGCTGTCCGAGGTGGAAACTGAGCAAGTGGTGTTAGTTTGGACCCACAGTTCAGCCTCGCTTAGTTGCTTCATCTTAGAGGCATTTTTCAAAAGAAAGGAAAATAAAATGTCATTTGAAATGGAAACAAAGCAAAGGTTTGAATTTCCTTTGGAAAGGACAGTTTCAAGGTGGATTTTCTGTGGGGAGAATTCCAAAGGGAAATTTCCACCAATTTTCACTGGGCCCAATGCTTCCATTCACCAAACTAGCTCACCTAGGCTGACTCATTTCTGGTTGGAAAAGGCCAGGTCCTATTCATCTGGTTCCCAACTCTGTTTTTTAAGCATGCCACACATCTTGGTGGTCTCCCGGGATCCAAGTTAGTGGGCGAGACTTGGATGCTACAGCTGATGCCTCTGCAAAGGGCCCTTTCATAGCATTGGATGGCCTCAGATGGTCTTTCTTGACCATCTGACCTTGATTCAGTCAGTTCAGGCCTCTTCAGTGTCTCAGCAGTCACTGTCGGGGACATTTTGGGAGCTCAGTCACTGTTGATTTGCTCTTCTGGTGCCAACTCTGCCATTCAGGGCTGGGATCACCCCAGGGCTCTGGTTTGCAAGAGGGACAGGGACTGAAGGGTGACAACTCCACCACAAGGGTTAAAAACTTTTGTGAGCATGAGAGAAATGTGCAGTGAACCTGTGCTATCCATTTTCACAGAGGCCTTACTCCAGGTCTGGATTTTCCTCCTTTTTGCAATGACAGCATCTTTTAACCTTGCTGAGGACAGAGTGCTGCCTCCACACAATGCAGCCTCCTTGGTCCCCACTGCATCATGTGCATTGTGAACCCCAGTGATGAGCGGCGGAGCCAACAGCACCAACAGGGATGCGATGTCTCCTCCTGTCCCGGCGCTGGTCCTGGTCTCAGTGCCCTCACGGTGCAGCAGAAATCCCCGGGGAGTTTTCCTGCCCGGATGCTCACTGCCTCGAGGACCTCTGCAGGCTGGGGGGACGCTGGCAGGGGACCAGGCTGTGACCATCCATGCTGCGGCTCCCGCAGCGACGCAGGCAGGGCCCAAAGGGGTGCAAAAGTGGTCCGAGGCCGCCCCCAGGCGGCGAAAGAAGGCGCCTGCGGGGCGCAGCAGCCCGGCCGGCCCCGCCGATGCCCCTCGGGTCCGGTGTCACTCTGCTCTTCTGCCCATCAACAGTCAACCCTGGGCCAGCAATCCTCTCAGGATCTGAGGGTTTTTTTTTTGTTTGTTTGTTTGTTTTTAAGCACGGAGCAAGTGCACGATCAGAGTATCCCAATGGGTGACCGGGTCGGTGTTGCAGCAAAATCCCTGCGTACGCTGCATCCCGGGGCCCCTGTGTCAGCCACTGAGCATAAAGGGCTCAGTCGTGGGGTCAGCGACATCGAGGGTTGTGCCCCACCAGGCAACTCCTCCTGCCTACTGGAGCACAGATGGGACTTTTCCCTACTGGGAGGTGCTGGTTTAAAGCATACAAAGTGACTCATAAAAATAGTGGGAGCTCCAGAGGTCTGGAGTCCTATCTCCTGCTTCTGATGGGACTATCATTGACACTAGATCGAGTTAGACTTTGTACTTGGAGCCTTGAAAACCTCCCAGAATGGAGAATCCCTGACCTCCCTGGGTGACCTCTTAACCTCCTAGTGAAAAACTCTTTCCTGTGCCAGCCTGAACATGCCATGCCTCAATCCATGCCTTGTTACACCAAATGGCTGTAGTGATGTTCCTTTAAACCCTAAACCAAGAGTTTGCCTCCATGGTGGATCTGGAGACCACTAGCACCAGGGGTGGTGAATCTGCCTTAGAAGGGCAGCAGTGAGCAGCACAGAGTGCAGCAGGGTCCCTGCATGGAGGAGGCCACGGCTGGGGTGTCCTGGGGGGTTTTGAGGTCCTCTCTGTCTCTCTCTCACTTTGTTTTGGAAGTCAGATGGTCAGTTTTGTGAGACCACTCCACAGCATGCTGACACTTTTGCACGGGCCATATCACATGAGGCTCACAGAGCTGCCTCTCCCCAAACCCAACTGCAGGGGCTGACGCATCTTTGACTCTGCAAAAAGTACCAATGTGCCCTAGCCAGCCTTGCCATGGATGAAGCACATCAGTAGCTCCAGACATTGCTTTCAGAGTGGTCCTCTCGGCCATCACCATCTCTTCTTCCTTCCTGGGGCATCCCCCTTCTTGACTTCCTGCACCTGGGCTTTCTGTCCCAGGGCTGCTGTCATCACCGCCTACCCCCAAACCTCCCCAGCTGCATCCAGCCTTGTGCACAAGTCGTCAGGCATGTCAGATGCTCAATTCCCTGCACACCACTCTCAGCTCACAAGATGACAAAAGGCATTAATACAGGACACAGCGTTGCTGGCCGATCAGCTGTAAGCATGCTCTGAGCTAAATGGGACTCGAGTTTCAGTGCACCCTGGGGCTACAGCCCAATTAAAATTGAAGAAGCCGATAAAACAGCTAGCTGAATAGGAGAACAGCAGCAATATGGTGAGGAATGGCAAAGAGGGGTTGAAAAAATATTAGGGAAGTTTCTTTAATGTGTGTTGCATCATAAAAGTAATTGCTTAAACGGCTTTTCTAGTGCTCTCAGCAGTAAATACTTCAGAAAAAATGTGCTAAGGAAATCTCATCCTCCTCTTTCATTTACTGCCTTGTAAATTGAAAAATTATGGAAGGAATAAAAATACTCGAGGTTTAGGAGCAGCTATTTTGTGTGAAGTCCTTTTTCCCCATTCAGCCGGCTCTGAGTCCTGGATGCAGCCAGAGGGTGGCAGTTCTGAGCTGCATTTCGTAGAGCAGGTGGGACCTTCTGGGGAAGGGGCTGCGGTGGCATCCGTGCCTGGTTCCTGCCAAGGGCTCTGCCTCACGGGCCACAATGTCCTTCAGAAATACAGTGGGAGATGTGTGCAGTGCAAGACCTAGCTCTAAAATTAGACCCGACAAGAGCAGCTCAGCCTCGAGGTGGCAGTTTGCAAAGCAAAAGGGTGTTCGGTCCAGGTTTGGCCATGCTGCAGATCCAGGTGGGAACTTGCACTTCTCCCTAAGGGGAATGGTTGGAGCGTCAGCCTGGTCTCTTTACAACAGCTTGTGGCAAAACATCTTCACAGGACACCCTGCCAGGCCTTGGTGGCCATCCCTTTGCCTGCCTTCAAAACATCTCCATTCTTGCATCAACATGGTCTTTGCACATGCGAATAAGGCAGATGACAGCATTCTCATCTCACTCAGTTAAGCACTTGGGAAATGCAAATGTTATCGTCATGATTAAGTTCCAAATAACTAGTGAAGTCTGGTTTGATTTCTTTTTTTTAGACAGCGTTGCATCAATTCTTGCTCTTCCATGACCATAGGGACTGATAGAAGGAGTAACAGACTATAATCCATCAAAATCAAGAAATCAGGTTGTTCCAATGTGACTCAAATAGGGAGTGCTTAGCCTAGACACATTAAAAGAGGAATGGTGAGGGAGGGAGACAGCTTTTTGCAGTTGACCCAGGCTCTTGGAGATTTCTCAAAGTCTCCTTAAGATGTTCTAGGCCCTTTTCATCCTCTTGACTGGCATCTGCCAATGGCTAAGGAAGATACATCAAGCAAATACGGCATTTGAGACTGTAAGTCTATGTCATGAGCCAGTACCTTGCAGAAAGTGTAAGACATACCTCATGATAAACTCCAGTCAATTAGCAAAGTGGCAAAGTATCTTAGCAACATGCAATTAATTAACCCACGCAATCTACATGGAGGAAATAATGTGGGCAGGTGACCCTTTCACTGCAAGTCAAACAGATCTGATACAAATCATCTTTCTAATTTTCTTTTCTTCCTTGACTAAATTAGCCACTTACTCTGTTTTTATTAACTAAATAAAATGAACTACATCCATATTCATTTTATTGCTGCCATTCAGCAAGAGCTGGGAAGGATAGCCAGTTTCTTTCCGTGGGTTTTATGTGACATAAATAGCATCAAATAACTTGTCCTGGTTGAAGCGTGTTTCTCTCTGAAGCTTCTCATTTTAGCCCCGATTATGACTAGCAGTACAAGAGACTCAAACAACATGTGATCTGAGCAGGTTTCATAGACACTTTGTAATCAGCTTAATTAAAACAAATAGGACTCTAATAAAAAAAACCCAAAAAACAAACGAACAAAAAACCCCGACACAATTGAACCTTGAATGAAAGCAGCCACTCCAGACCAACCAAACTCTCCCAAGGACAGGAGTGCTTAAAGTTAGATTCCCCCAAAGTGGGTTGGAGCTGGGATATGGTTAGTGAAAATACATTTAGATCCATATAGGACTTAGCTTAGTCTCAGTTAGCTTTGAGATTTCAGCAACACTTTCTGTCTTTTTTTTTTTTTTTTTTTTTTTTTTTTTTTTTTTTTTTTTAAGCCGTATCTTTTCATCCTGGACCTTCTAGAAATAGATTAAGATTTTCCAGCTCCCAGCTTTGGGGCCTCTGCCTCCTCTAGACACTGCCCGTCACCTCTGCCTGGTTTGCCACATGGTTTGCCACATGGCCTCAGAGCTGGTGTGGGTGAGCTGAAAAGCTCTGCATCCCATTACCCGTCCCCTGAGCCCTCCTGTCCCTCCGCCGTCCTCATCCCGAAGCCTGCCCTCGAAACTCTCCCTCTTGTCTCTGCCCTCCAGTGTTGACCCCAGAGCCCTCCTATTCTCCCTTGGTCAACTTTTCCCCCTGTAATTATTTAACATGATTATCGATGCTTCTCTGAACACCACCTCATTGTGTGCGTGATTTATGGAGCGCTTCCTCCCATGCGACTTAGCTCCACTCTCCCCTTGCAGGAAGGCTGCCCTGGGTGCCTCGCACGCAGGTGGGCAGATGCAAGGGAGTACCGGCCGGCTTTGGGAGCTGCCTCTTCAGCCCAATTGAGCACTGACTCAGAGTATGCAAATGCTTAATTCCCCTTCTTTGAAATCTGGAGATGCTGAGAGGCTGCAGAGGCATCAAGGAGAGTTTGGTGGGTCTAGCCCCAGTTTCAGAGGCTTCAGCTTGCCCAAAGGCCTAGAGAACCAGTCAGAGTTAGGTCCTTTTCTGTTTTTCTTTTCTAAAAGACTCCTTTATGATAGAGAGAAGGAAAGATAAAATAAAATAAAATAAAAGCAAACTTCACCCTTGAAGAGCTCAGCCCCATGACAGATACCCACCAAAGGCATGCGAGTGACCCTGTGTCCACAGGTCTGGAATTTTTCTTCCCTTCCCCTGCCACCGCCCTGTGAAACTCGGTCATTGCCTCCTGCTCCATACAGTAAAGGGCTCTTTTCAGCCTTACAGGGAAAAAAAGATGAAAAATACATCTCTGGGAAATAAGGAGTTTAATAGGTTTTCTTGCTGCTCCACATAGGTGGTCCCATCAGATGGTGCTATGGCACTGAGAACAGCGCTGTCTAGCTCCAGTCAGCAGCACTGCCTTGCTCCCTTCCAGCCTGGCAGCTGTTTTAAGGAGACTGTGAAGCAGACATGCTCAGGGCCAGCCTGATGTATGTTGCAGGTGGATTCTCCTAGATGGTAAGCAGAGCTTGGAAAGGCAGGGGCTGTTTCAAGTCCCCTTTCTGGAGCCATCCTTCTCTCCACTGTTGTGGATGCTAGATCATCTGCTTCAGTGCATGGTCAGTGGTAGAAGGATGCTTGTAAATAGAGATCTCCTGGTGCTTCCTATTTCTAAGTCTTTAATGCACAGAAAATAGGTAACAGGTCCAAGAGGCAACCCCCAGACACAGTACTAGGAGATTTTGGCCTTCTATTGAATAGTGCGTAGCAGAAAAGACAGACTTCTTGACTACTATTCCTGCACTTTGGTCTTTCCTTCGGGCTGCCAAGAAAAACACAAAGCAGCTCTTAGGTGTTTTCTGCAGTCATGGCTCCATATGGTGCAGTACTGAATGGGAAACTTGGGTCCAATGTGCTACACAGAACAGGGGATAAGCCAGTCTCCTTTGCATCCTTAATGCAAACTGGACAGCGACATAGGGTGGTAAAGCGATGTCAGGTCTTGTTGCTAGTTAGTTTTTAGTTTACCTCTAGTGAGTACCTTGTGGAGTCCTTCTCATCCCTGCCCTGTTTGTCGTGTTTTGCTTTGACCCATCCCGGGCACAAGGCAGCAAGGCCAAAATGCTGTTGCTGAGACTGCGTGCTCACTTCGGTGCCCCAGAGCTGACAGCCATGCTGTATAAGGCCATTTTAGCAACACTTTGGGGGATTTTTGGTACTTCCTTAGCTCTCAGAGCATTGTGACCCTTGCATCCATGGGCAAGAGGAACCAACCAACCAAGCGAAGAAACACCCATCACTGAAGGACAGTTCAAGTGAGGCACTAAGGAGGCAGACTTCAGCAGTGGTGGGATTTCTGTTGCTGATGGAAATGGCTTGGGGAAAGCAGTGCTGTGTCCAGCCAGGGGCTGTGTCTCTTTGCACCCTGCAGTCCCTGCTGCCTGTGTGGCTGTTTACACTCACACTAAACCTCACAGAATTAACAAGCTACTTCTCCCTGGACTGATGAAAGGATAAAAGCACCAAGTTGTCCCTGGTTTAGTTGCTTCCTGGGCAATAATTAAACATCTTTAACTTTTAGCAAAAGATATGCTTTCCTGGGGAATCCTTGGCTTGCTTTTTGTAGGACGGTTTTACTGCCACTCTGATGGTACTGGGTGGAGACAGGCTTTATTTTAAACTGCTTTAGTGGCTTCATTTCAGTCTTTGTGGCTTGTATTTCCTTTCATACATACTTTTTTGGCTTTCATTTCCCAGGCTTTCCTCTTATCTGCCTTTGGAGAAAGCCTTGTAAAAAAAAGCAAAACCCAAAGCACTCTCCCCGGGATGCTTTCAAGGAAAAGGACCATGCCCCTTTTCAAACCTCTTTGGAGAAAAAGAGATCCCAGCCCTGCATACGCCACAGCCTACAGGAAAGTCTTTGAAGTAAATTAAACCAAATTAGCATCTATGATATAGATGAGCAGAGGAGCTCCCTGCTGTGTCACTGGCCTGGCCCTTTGCGTAATCTTTAACCCCTCTCCCTTGCTCTGTGCTTGCCTCTAATTGACCGTGAAGCACCTGTGGGTGATTTGGAAGTGATCCCATCTGCCCTAGTGCAGGGCGGTGTTTCCTATCACCCAAGCCAAGGGGCCAGGGAGTATTTAATAGGCTTGGGCGTAAGCTGTGATAATGAATTATTTTCCCCTTTCCTGGTAGTCAGTATCTAGTTTTTTTCCCTCTTTTCTCCCCTCCCCCTTAATGAGAGACCCCCTGAGTTCAGGCATGACCTGATGTTGTGCCCCTGGCTGTGCTGATACAAGTAGGTAGATCTGCACCTGACCCTTTGGCAGCTGAGGAGCAGGTGGAATGAGCCTGTGGGGAGGTTTCAGAGCCCTGTTGGCTCAGGGTGTCATGAGTAAGGCTCTGGGGGTTGTGTTTTTCCCAATGCAAAGCCCAGGCTTTTGGGAAGGTAACCCAGAAATTGAGGCACTGACCAGGCAGAGCAGGGGGAAGAAGTTTGCTGATGAGCAAGGATGAAGTGTGCTGATTTTTCATTTTGCTAAAGAGGAGGTTTTGCAGAGGAGAAATGTCAGATGGATTTGATCCTCCTTTAGCCACAATGTTGTGCCTGGAAAGCAGGCACGTAAATGAACAGGCTGCAAGCTGCACAGACTCCCAGTGTGTGCACAGGTATGAGGGGCTGGTCCAGAGACTGTGCCCACACCCAGGTGTCAAGAGATAATTACATGTGGACATGATATACATGCATGTGCAAGGAAGTAATTGCATTTGCAAATGACCCACAGGTACCAGGAGGTAATGGTATGTCTAATAATCCTAAAAAGATACCATTACGTTTTTAGGCTTCGTGTGGATGGGCAGTGCTGCTGCTGACTGCACCACAATGCATGCAGGGGCATGAGCTGGCGCTTGCCCAGGGTCATTGCACCAGCTGGGGCTGTGTGGGCAAAATTTGGCTCCTGGTGCAAACACCTCAAAGATTGTGCCTGTGTGCAAGCCACTGACTGAGCTCCTACAGTTGTCAGTGGGGTTTCAAGGGTGCATCCTTGAGGAGCCTCCAAGCACAGCTAACTCTGTGCTGGCCTTTGCTGATCTAAGTACAGATCACTGTGGGAGCACAGACATTGAGTGTCCGTAGGGACATCCATGCTTTGGTGCCTGAGTTGGGAGAGCTGGTGCTGTGGCTGGATCCAGTTGCCAAGGGGAGTCCTATGAGGCTTCCAAATGCTCCTAAAATGCAGAGTTCTCCTGGAACTCCTGTGGCATATCTACCAGCCCTAGCTGGGTGTTTCAGACCCTTAGACAGGCCTTGAGTCCTTCTTTGGGCAAGTGAACTGAGTCCCATGTGTCTGCTAGGCATGTCCTGTTAGCTGCTTTACTAGGTGTATCTAATGTCCTTTGAAGGACAGACACAGGGTTGCTGTCCACAGGAGGCAAGGGCTGGAGCAAACCTGGGATGTCTGTGCAGTGGCAAAAGTTTCTGAAAGCCTCTGACTTGTGACAGTGAAACTCATTCCTTTCCACAGCATGCTCAGAGTATGTTATCACGATAGGCTGGGTTGTTCCCCCAAAACCATGTTATTCTAGGGTGTTCTGAAATAGTTAATTGAGCTGGTTTCTCTTGAGGACACCAATACTGGGACACATCAGGGCATGCATTTCCTGGGGATGGAGTAGGACAGAGATGTCATTGATGTGATGGCTGTGGCCAAGATGTGCTTAGTGCCAGCTACTGCACTAGCTCCCACAGTGGTGAGAGGTCTGGAGTGCAAAGTCATAGCTGGGGAGCCCTTGCTGCAGCTCTGGGCTTTGCTGGCTGCCCCAGGCTCAGACACTCATGTGGCCTGTTGGTGGGATACCAGGACAGCTTGTGGGACGCAAGCATGAGAGAACAAGGCAATGGCATTGGGGCATACGGGAGTGACACAGGGGAGAGCCTCCTGTTGAATACACTTGGCTTAGCAGATGTGTGAATGGGGCAGGGGGATCGTCCTGGCTATCCACTCCACTAAATTGTGCCTCACCTAAAGGAGAAGTATCTGGACAAGGGCAGCGGAGGAAGAGATGTGAATGTGAGCATGAAATTTTGTGTTAATACCAGTGGGCCATGTGAGGCACTGCCTGACTGAATTTCCCTGTTTCAGAAAAGATGCTCCGCAGTCCTGCAGCAGCCTGGGAGTGTTACCTATGGGGCTGTGCTTGCCTGGCAATGTATGTGGCAATTATTTCAGTCCTTGCAAGCACTCATGTGCACAGAGGCTTCAGAAGGGGCTGCATACTTTATAAGCATGGCTTATAAATAAATCATGGCCAGAATTAAATCATGAAGCAAAAATAAAAACCCATGAAGCTGACAGGCAAACAACAAAACCTCTGATCCCTGGAAATATGTAGGAAAAGGAGGTAGGTTTCTTGAGCCCTTAGAGCAGGCTGCTGGTTTCAGGTGCAGGTAGCGAGCATGACATTTGGCCACTCACTTGGCTTCGAGTCATGCGCGCGTCTGAACCGCTTTCACTGGGGCATGTCACAGGGGCACAAGTCTTTTCTAGCTTAAAAAGGGCCTTTTTCTTTCTCCTTAATTTCCATTTACCTCCTGGCTACACAGGCTGCTCCCAGCACAATCTGACCTTTAAGTGCTTTACAAAGGAATTCCCTTTGTATTATGCTTTCTGTACAGGTGGGAAATTGCATCTAGAGTTGCAGCAGAGCTGGACTGGGGCCCTGGGCTGTGTTTTCAGTTTCTGTCCCCCAGTCCTATGTAGGATCCTCCTGGCTGTATTAACTCTGTGTTCTCACTGGGATTTTGCTGGGTGCCAGAGTGAGACAGCTCATCTCTGAGCAGAGCTGAGCACCCACATAGCCTTTTGGGTTGGTTTGACTACACTGTCTTCAAAACAGTGCTTTGCAATGTCGCTCTGTGTATAAGCCAGTGCTGCCTGTTTTCCCAGCTGCAAAGCAGAATTAAGAAGATGAAGACTGAAAATGAAGGCCTCAAGGTACCACACTAAGCCCTTCTGTTTAGAGGAGTCTCTACCTGAACCTGTTTCCAGCACAGACCCAACCTCCCTTCCAAACTGGTCCAGCTGGGCTGGCTTGCATTGCTGCCCACATGGCCCCCGTGACAGCTCTCAACAGACTCAGCTTGGCATTGGGCACTGCAGCACCCTGCATGCCTGTGTCCAGCATAGAGGAAGGGCTGGGATGGAAATCCTATTTTTGTTCCATTGTGGAATGTGAAATAAATCTATTTTCAGAGTGGATTCACTCATCTCCCAAGCCTGGTGTTCAATTGGCTCTGGGCCTTTTGAAGTTGGGGGGGGGGCACTGATATCTCCCTCATCTCCTCCAGCCTCAGGCTTCTCTCCCATTAATGCCTGGAAAAATCAAACGGTCACAAAATGGGGCTTAATTCCAGGCAAAAAGAAGTAATAAATCTCTGCGAATGTAAGCGATGTCTTTTAAACAAGGATGTGTAGTGGGTGAAGCTATTATCAGGTGTGCTGGTAGGGAGGCCAGGCGGTTTCAAGCCATAAGGTCAGACTGGGTTATCTCTTGCCCTCGGGGCTGGGAAGCAGTCTGTCTGTCCGAGCAAGTTCTTTCCCACTAGCCTCATGACATCAAGCATGGAGCTAGACTTCCCTCGGCTGTAAAACCTGAGTTTGCACCTAAGAAAATGCAAGAAAAAACTTTCTAGCTGTGGAATAGAACAATCAAAAATAAACTGGTTGCAGGGAAAGATGGAGAGAATCGTTCACTGTTCCCACAGTATTCCTAACCCTGTACTGGGCCAGTAGGACATTCCAGCTACGTCTGAACAGATTTGTCCCTCACTGAGCTGTCTGCCAGTATGGTTCCTCCTTTCGGCATTGGCCGAGGGACCTCTGCAGCAAAACACGTGAGCTCTCGGGTTTTGAATTAAGGCAGCGAGCATCCTGAGAAATGCTCATCTACATGAATCCTCCGAGAGCAAGGCAAGGAAGGAGCCCCATAATACACCTCTCGGTGTGCTCTAATTCTTCACCAAGCAGTTGTAGTAGACAGATGGTGGTTACAGGCTGGGTAACATGTGGGGAAAACATCAGTGCTACATGGCCCCAGCTCCCTGCACTGGAGCCACTGGCCACTCTCCTGTGCTTTTAGGTGGTCTTATTTCAAGGACACAGAGGAAAAAAGAGAGTCCATAGCCTTTCAGCCTACACAGCTGATTTCAGACAAGAAGCATATAGATGACGATGGTAAACTACGGCCAAGTAGGGAGCTCAGCCAAGATCAATCCTTTCCCAAGCTCTTTGTTTATGTGCTGTGGTCCTATAAATAATAAATGGGGCAGGCAGGGGCTGAGGTGAAAGGATAAGTTCTCCAGTAAACAGATGCTCTGAGCACCCCAGTTCCCTTGCTCTCAGGTCCCAGTGGGGGCGGCACTCTGTGCTGCACTCATGGGCTGCCCTCTCAGAGCCACCAGCTCCTGGCGACGTCCCTGCAACACTCAAAGCTGGGCACTTGGAAAGGGAAGATGAGGTAGAGGGGAAGCCAAATGCTTAAATATTCACTCTATCTTCTAGGAGATAATACTTGTAATTTTTGTCATACAAAGAATATGTCCTGAACCAGAAGGGGTTTGCCTAATTCATCTTGCTTGCTTTCCACACAATACCAGGTCTGACAACCATAACATTTTAAAATGAGAGAAGTGGACATAATTAATGCTCATGAATTGCAAACGCTTCTTTATTAAAGGGCTTTCGCTTGCCCTGGGACCATCTGCTTCATATCACTGGACCAGGGTCCTGAGGCTATAATAACTTGCAGCTTTAATAATTTTACCTCTTAATTAAAGCTCATCTCAGAGTGCAGGAGCACAGACATGTTCGGAGCTCAGATTTGATTTTAACGGAGCAAATCTTGAGGGACAGATAATAGAATTTGCATCCTTTTCTTTGAAGCATCCCTCTGATAAGGGGACATGATCTGGAGCGCACAACCTCCCCATGTTGGTGCTTGCTCTGAAGGTTTGGCAAAGGGAGTTGCATGAACCTGCTGCCTGGGAAGGGTTAGGGGACGGCATCATCTGAGCTCATGGGCCACAGCGCTCTGTGATCACCTCAAACAGCCCAAACAGAGCCACCCCCTCACAGCCTCCCTTCTCTCCACCTTCCAGTCCGTCTAAGAGGAGCAGAGGAAGCAGCAAAGTGAGGCTGGGTCTCTGCTCAGAGAAAGAGCAGGAGGCAGTAGACAGGCTGGGGAAGCAGCAGGTTTGTTTGCCTATTTGATGCCGCCTTTCAAAAGCCACCACGGTTTCTGCTCGGGACTGGAGGTCTCAGCGCTCCCCTGCAGCTGGACCTCTGATCCTCCCACAATGGCCAACAAGAAAAAAGATCCCACCTCAAAGAGCGGCAGAGCCAGTGGGTTGCTGCTGCTTGCTGTTCCCCTGAGAGTCACAGGCTGTGGGACAGGACATGCACTGACAGGTCTGCGGTATGGTGGGACATCTCTGAGGAACAGTCTAGACGCAGCAGGAACCTGTGCCTGGATCCTGCGAAGGGGCCGGACTAAGGCATTAGGCGAGCTCCTAGCTGTGTAAAGGCCTGCTGGCATTTTTGCCCTGCAAGCAGATCCCCAGGCCAAGTATCTAGTGCCCTGGGCTAAATAAAAGCCTGGGCCTGTGCACAATAGAGCAGATATGGATGTAGCATGGGCAGGCAGGGGAGGCAAGCAAGGCAGGGTGCCCCCAGGAGCTGATTCAAAATTTTTCAAGGTGCCTCCCCATCATGACAGTGGTGTGAGGACCACAGCCTGGTGCCACTGGAGCATCTGGGTGCCCCGTGCAGCCACCCTCAAGACTTCCAAGGCTGTGGCAGAGATGACGCCGTCCACACCTGCCCTCTGCTCTCTCTGCAGATGTGGGCTCCTGGGGTGCCCCTTTGGGGGGCTGTGCTTCATTTACAAGAGACAAGTTGTCAGTTCATGAAATATGGTGAATTAATTCGCACTTCATTGTTGCGAGATGTGAGGCCAAAGGTCAAGGCCCATTAAGAAAACTAAGTATGAATTAGTGTCTCATAATTTACACACCACAGGCCTTCTTCTGGACAGAGCATTTTATTCTAAAATGTTGTTTTAATTATTTATGTGTTAATTGATCGATAAAGTACTGGATTCACCAAAGGTGCATTAATGAGGAATTGCTTGGCTTTGGAATGACACTTTGTCCAAATTGAAAATCAATAAATAACAGATCTTAGATTCCTTTTTTTTTTTTCTTTTTCTCCTAGGGGCTCTGGATGAGTTAGAGAGGTGTCCATCAGAGTGAGCTGCTTAACTCCATTGGGAAGAAAGATGCAACTGGGAAGACGGCCGTGTCTCTGTTAGCACTGGGTCATCTGTAAAGGCTTTGATAATGCAAGGCTGTTCCCTAGTGCTGCCACATTTGCCCTGGCTGAGATTGCTGCACATCTTGAGAAGGTAAGGTCTGGGGAGAGCTGTGGTCCATCAGTTGGCAAATTATCACAATCTGCAGCAGTGTCAAAGGGCTGGAATACTGACTGCAGTCAACTGAAAGATGTCAGAGCTTTTCTTCCTTAGAAATCTAGAAAAAAATATTTATTTTAGTCATTGCTGCAATTTCCTTTTGTTTCTGGTTTACTGAGCAAAGCAGTTGGTTTTCAAAAAAATTCCTGTCAAAATCTTCTGGTTTACGTTACAGAAAACAAAACAGCTTCTTTTTATTTTTTCTTTTTATTTTTTTTTTTGTAATCAACATTGATTTTAATGAAAACTCTCGTTTTTAATGAATGAACAATTAATCATGGATTTTCCTTTTTCCTGTAAAAATAGTCATTTGCACTGACACGGCTGCTCCAGCCAAATTTCCATTTTGATGGAAAGAGTGCAACCGGCTTGGCCGCTGAATTTCTGTCCGTCTAGTCTCACCCAGGAAATTAAGCAATGTCTGGGTTCAATCTGTGACACTGCAAGTTATTTAGCTCAGCAGGGTGCAAACAATTGCACAAGGGATAGCCTGTGCCTCCTTGCTCCAATTAAACATATCTGGCCATACGGCATGGCGTTATGAAGCTGAGTGCACGGGAGCGCAGCTTGACGGGAAAAGTGCCCATAAGCGGAAGTGCTGAACCAGTCGGCAATTCAAAACCCCATTTTATTTTTTTCTTTCCCCCTCCCTCAAAGAGAGACAAGCTTGAAAAGAAATGGACAAAGGAGCTTTTTCCTTCCTGAGCTTGGATCACTTGCTTCATTCGTCAGCGGCTCAGACACAGGAGCGGAGATTTTCAGCAGCCGACTTCTCGTGGGCTCCTCTTGGGCTTTTGAAGCCTCATGCATTATGGATGGAGCTGGAGTGGGAAGGGCTGTCCTCTGTAAGCTGTAAATAAGTCCTGATGTGTGCCTATATCCGTGTCTATTTCTGAGAAGCTTAAATCAAGTTTCAGGAGAAACCTTCCCACCACATCTATTCATGCTTTTTATCTCCCCTGATTGTTTGAGACCTTTCGATTGCTGTCAGGCAGAAACTCTCATGAAGTATTGGGGTGACAGACCCTCCTCTTTTCCTTGCAGGAACAAAACGGGAATATATTAGCTGGGAAGGGCTGTGGACAGCCAGCAGAGCTGAACCAAGCATGAGTTGGTGCCTGCTGTCCCTAAGCTTGGGGCAAAGGACCATGTCTGCTATGTCCCGCACGACACAAGTGCTATGGAGAGAGCTGGCTCCATCAAATTCTTTCAGGCAAACGGCAGTTACTGAAGCTGTACCATTTGGGAGCCCACTTATGGGTAATGTTTTCCAACTTGCCTCCATAAGTTCAAGGACTAGAAATTAATTTTATTGTTTCTGGAAAGCTGGGATTCTTAAGTAGTTATCTGCCTCTGGGAGCTGAAGAAAATAACTATTTTGAGGTCTGTGATAAGACCACAGACTTCGATATAGGAGAAACAGAAGACTAGGAAAGGGCCAAGAGCTTTGTAGGAGGATTTAATCATCCTGGGATCAAGAGGAAAGGGATAGCTGTAAATGCCCATTAGGAGGTTTATTTCCAAAATAACTCTGAAAACTGTCCAGAATCAAAACCTGAATTCTATGGAAATAAAGCAATTCTACAGAAGTAAAGCATCCGTTTGAGAGCATTCCTCACTCCAGTCTTGAAAGACAACCCCAGTCCTTCAGGTTGCTTACACCCAGTTCAGCAATGCACCCAAAAGACCACACAGCCAAAACCAGCTATTCCCTGCAGAAAGTCTCTTCTAATTCTGGGAAGGGTCTCAAGGTTATGGGATTACAGGAAATGAGCTGAGTATGACCTATGCAACCAGTCCATCCCACACGAGTGCCTCTTCTCACTTGCACATACAGGATCAAGGAGTTTTCTGAGCCTTTACAGCAGCGCAGTCCAACTCTTTGAAGGTTAACTTGCTGCCACGAGAGGGTGCATTTGTCCTTGTAATTGAGTAACGTGAGGTGCACAAAGAGCATCCAAAGGAATTAGTGCAAGGTCCAAAGAAGCGCTGAGCAGTCGGTGACTATCTCTCCAGAAGAGGTGGAAGGAAATTAAAGCCCACAGCCAGTTCTGTCGTCTCTTAGCACTCTGCAGAATCAGCCCGTTAACGTGCAGAAAATCACCGCCAAGGACACATCTACAAGCCCAGTCTCAGCCCAGTTTAACCTACCTAACTAGCAAAACAAAGGGAAAATTTCTTTGACCCCAGTGCTTGTACTTGCATGGCCTGAGCTGAGCAGGTTGCCAGAGGGCCTCAGTGTGGATATTATATTCCAACAAAAAAGCATGTATTAATGGTGACTGGCACCCATCGCTAAATGATGCAAACACTAAATAAACAAGAATATTGGAGCAGAAAGTTTGGCCACAAAACAGAGGGGCTCTTTCCTCTTGCCTGTGTAGTGTTCCAGTCAATGTGCTCATGGACCAGCCTGCCTGAGAATGACAAACTCACAACACAGCCAGGGACTCGTAGGAGTTCAGCTTGCAAATGGCCTGGAGTGGAGGTGAGGAGCTGAGGACAGGGATAATGCTCCCAGACTTCCTGGGAATCTGGGCTTTGCTTAAATGATGCATTTTAGATGAGATTGGCGAGCTGATGTTTTCTGAGCTCTGTTAGAGCGAGTGTTACTGGTCCAGTGCCTCCTTCTGCCACTTCCCAGCTAAATACCATGGTCCAGTAAATAGGTTTTGCTGGTTCTCAGCAACTCCATGCCTTGGAGGAGACACTCCAGTTTATGTGATTACTGTTCACCCTGGTTCACATAGGCCTGGGTGCACTGGAGATATCCCAGTATGTGCTGGGCCTGTATTTGGCAGGCTGGTAAAACTTAGGGGCTCATCTACAGTTCATGGGAAATTTCAATAATTTGGGGAGGGGGAAGAGAAATAAATTGGCTTTTCATACCAAGTTCTGTTTGAACGGGGAGAGCTAGGACCCCAATTGCAGTAAGCGAGCTGCTGCAGCCCTAGTAGATGTTCTATGTGCCAGTCATGCAATAATAACATCCTGGATCAGCCAGGACACTTGGTCTAGGACATCTGGGGCCATCTCCTTTTTCCAGCCTCTGTGATCTCAGTCAGGCCTTCTAATTCCCTCAGGTCTCAGTCCCCTGACCTCCAAGAGAGCAGCAGAGATCTGTCTTTTTCCTCCCTTCTATCTGTCCTCTCACGCAGGCCCCCAGGGCCAAGGTAGGGCTGCCAGCACCCCACGGACACTGTGAGGACAGTACTTTTTGGTCCAACTTCTGCTCTGACAGCCCTAGAAAGTGCAGTTGCCAGCAGCACCAGGATGCAAAGTGCTGTAGCAGGGCCTTCTCCTCGGAGCCAGCATCCTCCCAGGGTGGAAGGGGTCAGTGGACAGAAAGGTTTAACCTTTGCTTGCAGATAGATCATAGCAGGGCCTGGGGCTGCCTTCACTGGGGAAGGGGCTGGAGAAACAGCACCTGCAGGACCAGCACAGGGGAAGGCGACCAAGCACTTGCGACTGCATAAGGGTGGGATCATGTAAGTGGTGCATGTCTAACACGTGCCCTGAAGCACATAGCAGGTACAACAAGCAGATCTTTCCATGTGAAACCGTTTGTGAGGGCTTTTCCCTGAGCACTAGCAACAGGAAGGGAACCCAAGGGGCTTGGCTCTCCTCCTAATCCCTCATTCCTCCTTTGGACCCCGTCTCCCTACAGAGATGAATGGAGGTGCTTCAAAGCCATGTGTGCTCACTCCTTCAGGCTCCATTCACAATAACCAACTCCAGATGTCCACATGCCTCCATGAAGAATTTCTCTGCATGTTTCCCTGTCTCTGAGATCTCCCTGGGACTATTGACTCCCTGCATGCTGGTTTTGGGTTTGCTATGTGTACACTGGAGACTTGGGAAGCTGGTTACTCAACCATCTGCCAGCTGAAAATTACAGAACAGCAATGGCAGGATTTGGCCTGAATTTGCTCTATGCAGGGCTGGGCTGGGCTGGGCTGTACTTGTTCTTTGCAGGCAGGAAGAAGGTTACAGGGTTAATCTTGCTGCTGAAATAGGTACCAATGAGGCTGTGGGTTCTGTGAAGTCTTCGGTCTCCCTTTTGTTCTCTTTCTCTGAGCCTTACCCTGGTGTCACTCCATATTAACCACAGGTGGGCTGACAACAAAACTAAACTTCAAAGAAGAAGTCAGATGAAAGTTTCATTTAAGAACCACCTGGGATCAGGTAGGCTGTGGGCCTCCTGCACAGCCTCCACAGCTGTTAGAGGTTTAGCAGCAGAAACAACTGTGTTATATTCCTGAGAGAAGAGATGTTTTTTGCGGGCTCAGAAGCCTTTTTTTTTTTTTTTTTTTTTTTTTGGTGGGGGGGCAGGTAATATTATTTATTCATGAAGTACCATTCAAATGGATGCTCATCCCTCTAAGAAAGAAAAGGTAAACAAGTGATGCTGGAAGGATGTGGCAGACCTCAGTTTTGTTCTCTGTGGATGGACTGCAGACCCAGTGAGCCTCGTGTGTGAAACCCAAAAGAGCAGGAAGGATAGACCCTTTTTTGAGTTGCAGCTGCCTGTTCAATGCAATCTGATGCTCCAGGAAAGCAAGCAAACTGTGGGATGTTTCAGCTTTAGGTAAAGAACTGCCCTGGAGGCCCTGATAATCTGCTTTTGAGGCCATGGGCACAATTTCACACCCCTCCTGCAACTGCTGGGTCTGCACAGTCCACGTGGAAGATGTCACACTGCGGCACTGTCCCTGCTGCTCTCTTCACCAGACAGGTTGCAGCCTCACACTTAGATGTACACTGGGACATGAGAGGCAGAAAGGAGCCCAGTGCAGGCCCCTTGAGCTGATGTGGGATTCAAAGGTGGTCTGCATGCCAGCCCGTTAAACAGATCTCACCCACCAGCTCTCAGGAAATAAATGTTTTCACGGCAAAGCTCAGGGCGTCAATATAGTGATTGCAGTGCTGTAGAGAGTGGAACATGATTAAAAAAGGATCTGTACAGGAAAGCCTGCACAGACAGGAGGTACTTTGTACAAAAACGGGGAGGGAAAGGGAAGAAGGGAAACATTTCACTGTCTGATGTTTTCTGAAGAGAACTTCCAGATTAAACCCAAAATCTCATAATATTGTCAAAAAGGAATATTGCCCATAGACATAGATTTCGTAAAGGATAAAAAAAGTCACCTATTAAAAGAGATTTTCAGTGAAAAAGCCTTCAACCAGCCCATGCTCACACCCAGTGGTTCCCCCATGGGAGCACGCCTTGGCAAGGGGGTTTATTTATCCAGCTGCAGTATGGATCCTAAACCTCTATGCCCAGGCTGGGATGTTTAGCCCAAATGTTATTGAGCGACTGGAGATTTACATTATTCAGGGAATAGATGCCCTTGAACAGAAGGAGAAACAAACGTTTGGGCATAGTTTTGATTTTAATATTGGCAATATTTGTCCTGCTGTTTCACTGTGTCAAAAAAGACCCAGTTCCTGACAGTCATTCAGGCACTATGAGAAGGGATTTGGAAGGACATTGAGCAGAGGAGAGGAAGCACAGAGAAACTACATAAAGTAAATGAATCTACTAATTTCTCTCCAAATACGTTATTAATCATTTCTCATTTACATATTCATTAACCATAATATACACCATAATTTTATTAATGCATCAAAGAAACAATTATAGGTGAAAAATAGGTTGTCTGTTTATGTTACACATGGATCTCATCCCTCATTTGCATGATTTAAAAAATGATGTTTTTTCTTGCCATGAGAAAAAGAAACTGGCTGCTTGGGACATGTTCCAGCCTGAGTCTTTGGAAAGGGCTGTTTTGATGAAAAACAGGGAAATAAGAAGTCAGTGTCCCCACAATACCACTGGGCCCTGCCGGGAGCTGAGCAGTCCTGCTGGAAGGTAATTACTTTCCCCATCATCAGTACAGATACTGACTTCTCCCCTGGAACAGCCAAGAAAGCTTGACAAGTGAGGTGACAGATTTGGGCTGTGGGCATGCACCTATCAGCAACCCGAACTGGATGCATTTTTGCCTGGAACAGGTCACTTGAATTAAATCCTGGCCAGAACAAGGGGGAATGAAGAAGGTCGGGGATTTTTAGCCTGGTGGGTTTTGGGTGACTCATGGTCTTGGGATGTCACAGGGGGCTCTGTGAAGGGATCACAAATAAACACAGAAGTCACCCCTTTGTGTTTCCATTCAAGCAAGCAAAATGTGGGAAGTAGAAATAATAAATGAATATTCAAAGCCTAATTTTGAACTGATTATGAAAGAGAACTGTCAAATGGTCAGTAGTATTTTTATCTTCATGAAAGTGATATGAACCTTTGATTTAATACATTCAAGGAATAACATCCCCAATTTACTTTCCACTTCCTTTCCTGCAATCTTACAGTGAATATTACTGGATTTCAATATTTTTTGGTAAAGCAGGCATGAGCCATTATCTAAAGAAGACACTTTTCCCTCTGCCATGTCTTTGAGTCAAGAAGAGTAAGCTGGATTTAAGCAAAGTGATGTTACAGAGAGAAAAATAAAAAAGACATTGTGAATTAAAATCCCATACTGCGAGTTAATATAAGTAAGCAGATGGCTGGAAGAGCTGTCTGGATGGTGTATTTTGCTGTGGAAGCCAGAATTTAAATTTGGATTTGGGAAGGGTTCTTCTGAGCCCCAGCCCCCAGTCAGGTTGCCAAGTGTAATGAGAGGTATTTTATTCTTTCTGTAGCAGGAAGAGCAATCCGTTTTCTAGGATCATGAGATATGAGCTAACAAATTCTTCCTAAATGGGTCTAGGCTCAGATGCAGTCTTCCGCTCAGCAAATTCCCAAGTCACTGCCTGCTGGGAGCTGGGGATGCCCAGGAGATGCATTGCTCTAGTCTTGCCTTATTTCCTATAATCTTTGGTATTTGGGTCTTTGAGCCTGCCTTCCCTCCTAGAAATTTATTTGAAATCGTTCAAGTGCAGAAGGTTTTTTTTGGAGAACTGAAAGAATAGCCAGACAGAGTCATGGAGTCGCATCTCCTTAGAAAACCTGGATTAGAAACCCACTTCAGGAAGCAAGGAGATGTGGAGCATTGGGTTTCCAGGAGGAAGCCTTTGCAGATGCTTTCAACTGGGGGCTTTCTAAGGGAAAAAAAAAAGACAGCGTGCATCAAGAGAGGAACTTACTGCAGCAGGATGACTGCATTAGCAGCCCAGGAGTGGTGAGGGGCTGAGAAGGGGGGCACCCAGAAAGGGGAAAAGAAATTAAACTGCCAGCTATTACACAAAGGAGTGAACAAGGTGCAGGCTGTACCCTGAGCAAAATGCTGTTATCAAATACGGAGATAAAAATAACATTTTACAGTGTTTGAAGATACTACTGCTCTCAGGCACTGAGGAGCACCCATTGCAGCCCTAGAAGGGACCATTATGACCATCAAATTTTTGTTTGTGAGACCCGACCCTTACTGCAAAAGTTTCATCCACTATGGGAAAAATTTTAACATGTTTTCAGTCCATGTAGGGTGTCTGGGGAAAGGGAAGGGAAAAGGACTCAAGGCAGTCAACTGATTGGGGTGTGTGTGTTTCTGCATGTTGCCATGCCCTTTTTCACACTTGAACACACTGGCTGATTTCAAGAAAATTTGACAGGAAGGTAAATATCTAAATAACAAAATTCTTTTCTGTTATGGGAAGTTGGCAGCTGAGGAAAGAAGAAAAAAAAACTAAAAAATTCACTGAGATTTGGACAGTCTCAAGTTCGCTTCTAATCACTTTGGCCCGATTCCTGCCGCTGCACACGGCAGCTCCAATGTCACAGCCAACTTATCCTAAGAGGAGCGTTGTGAAAGGAACAAGAGAGGAATTTTATAGGCATGGGCAGAGATGAGAGAAATCTTAGCCTAATTCAGTTACAAAAATCAATCAAGAGAGAGACATGTATCCGTAGGAAAACAGGTTACTTTTGTCCTGCTGTTTACAGGACTACTGGTCTTCTGTGTGCCAGTGGGAACTCAAAATACCTTTTTGTTTTTAACAGAAATGATGTATTTATTTACTATTTGAATATTTAAAAAAAAAAAAAAGAAAAAAAACTCCTTGATCTGGAAGGAGAATATTTTTTTCGGCCATCATCTGTGAAGTGGGTGACATTCAGTCCCTTTCCACAGAGCTCCAAGTCGGCCACGTGGCCAAATGGCAAAGTTTCCTGAGGGTTGAGAAATTACAAATATTTGCCAAAAGTGCCTGGCTTTGGGCACAAACCTTCTTCCAACATACTTCGGTGGTTTCACACTGCCCTGCTCCCCTTGATGGCATGTAGCAATTTATGACACCTACTATTTATTACAAGCAGGCAAAGTGCCACACTGTATCTGTGGTTTTGCACAAGTTTGAAAGAGTCTGTTCAGTGTATTTGTTCTCCTTTATTAATGATATTTTTGATAGGCTTCTGTTTCTCCTTTTCTGGCTTGCATCTCTCCTTTTTATTTAATGGTTATTACTATTTAGGAATGCTTCCCCCCCGCTTCGGTGTTAATGTGTCCTGGAACTGCATTAGTAGGCTGCACAGTCCCAGTTGCCTTTCTCCAATATCACAGAACATGTGAAAAACAGATGATTAAAGGTTTTGAAAAAGACTTGTATAGTAAGTAAATCAAAAGAAATAACATCAGGAGTGTTTGGTTTAAAATCCAGGGAGTGCTGCAGATAGAAAGCATTGCATGGCTCGTCTAAAAGTCTCATGTGCAGTTGAGGGCTCCTAGAAGATCAGCAGGGCTATATTACATGAATATCAGTTCCTCTTTAGAGAGAAAATACCTTGTAATACAGGCCTCAAATTCAAACTATATGTGTTCATAAGGTTTTGCTTTAACTAATTATAGCATAGCTATTCTCCTGCAGTTTGGACAAGGACGTGCCAGTATTGCACCAGTGATTAAAATATATATATATATATGTACGTATATATATATGACACAGTGCTTTTCAGCAACCACTAAAAACCACTAAAAATTGGTCAATATGGTTATCCTCATTTCTAAAGTGAGAAACTGAGGCATCAATTGGAATTGAAAGACATCAGTGCTGGACTTTCCCAGTTACATGAGGCTGTAGTATGAAAGGCAGCCAGTTGTACTCCTGTGGTGGTAAGTAAGGCCTGTTGGCTTGGGTGACAGCAGAGCCTTGCTAGATGCCTTCAAGTTGCCAGAGTGGGTGAGTGTGCTTGTCTCCCAACCTCATTTCTGTCTTCACAGCATGGACTAGCTGAGGTGGGATGTGTCTCAATGTGTCTCCGCAGGGATCAGCACAACAGCACCTTGGTTGAACCAAACTAGTCTCATCACAACCTATGCTCAGTCAGCATGACTGTAACCCTGAGGACCTTCAGGGACGTGCTTATGCTGTTTTTATCCAGCCAATCCACTGGTCTTGAGAGGGAGAATAATTTTAGCTTCTTTATAAAGTTTGAACAGCTCACCCACAACTGCTGCCAATGGTCTTAGCACCACCGGCCCACCTGAGCTCCAGACCTGCCCCTGAGTTTCCCCTCTTTCTCTCCATCTTTTTGTTGTAGTATATCACAAGCAGAAACCACCCATCTGCTTGCCATTGTGGGAGCATTCATGTGCTCAAAGCTCAATGCAAGAATTTATTTTGGCAGGATCAGGCCCTACCTTTGCAGTAGGTTCAGACCGCATTTTATAGAAACAATGCCTGTAAAATAAATCTATATAGTATGTGCTTCTATCAAATTTGCTGCCTCTTTGAATCATTCACAGAGAACTGCAGACATTTATCTGCAGAGATGTCAGCGGAGCCGGTTTTCAGCAGCTCCATTTCTGCATGTGCATCATACTCAGTCCTGATAAAACCAAGTCATCTCTTCTAGAACATTGCATTTAGACATTTCTTTCCTCCTTTGTTTTCATCACTGCTTTCCTTCTTGCCCAAGCCCTTAAACAACCTTGACTGCAATGAGTTGGTGGTTGGCAGAAAACCTCATCCTTTTGACATGAAAATATTGATGCCTCTGCATCATTTCATAACACATCTGGTGTCCCTTGTGTCCGCATACCATCACTGTCCAGCAGGCCAGGCCAAGAAAAGCATGAAGAAGAAAAATAAATGTGATGACAGTTGAACTCTTGAAAATGAATCTTGGTCTGAAACAGGCCAAAAAAGAATGAGCATCTCGCACTGATTCACATATGGAGCAGAGCTAGCGATGGGGAAAGAGGCAGGAGGCAGATACGCAGCATTCACATTGTTGGGACAAAGGTCTGCAACATCAGCTTCCACCACTACTATAGGCAGATTTCCGTACTAACACAGCTCAAAGAAATGTTTGGGCACTTGCTGATCAGCTGTGTTTCAAGGCCCATGTATGAACCACGAGGAGAGAGATTGGGCTGCTGGGGGTGGCAGTTGAGCTATTTCAGCAGAAGTTCCTCTAGCCCTGGTTCTTCAGACACAGCTCTTGTCTGTGTGTATGTTTGGGTTAAGGTTGTATTTCAGGTGTACCTTAGCTCTCCCTTGTTTCTTAGCTAACATGCTCCTGTTTGAGCTGTCTTTGGTTAAACACTGTTCTGGTCAGGTGCATAGGTATGTGCTTTGAGTGCATGATTGGGTCCAATGAGCTGCTTCTAAGGTGACAAAAATTCAGTAATCAAAGGGGCTTAAATCCACTCTTCACATTCAAGGGTTAAAGAACAGATGTCTCTTGCAAACAGAAGATGTTTAACTTCATCTCCTTTGCAATGAGGAGTGAACTTGAATGCTAACAGCAGATCTTGGGTTTTATGGTCTTCCAATACCACCCTGCAATTCTCTGAGCTAGCTATTTCCTTTCTTCTCTAGCTTCTCCTCTAGCTATTCACTTTCCTCTCTGTTCCTGCATGCCACAGATCTCTGGGTGGTTTACGCACACTTGGCTGGGGCTCAGTTCCATGGAGACTTCTCCATTCCTCAGCCTTGAGGCTCCAGCATATGCACTGGGTTCTGGTTAACTTCTGCTCCAGCAGCAGCCTGAAAAATTTCTGCAGTGTCAGAAATCTCCAGCAGTTGATATATATTACGGTTTTCTCTACCTTCAAAAAATGCAAAAGATAATCCAAGTGATTGATAAGCCTGGCCTGGATTTCTTTGTGTTTCGTTAGCCATGTTGAGATTTGGCTTGAATGAATGAAATCTGGAATTTTCTTATGAGTGGCAGCATGGCCGGTGATAGTTTCTGGCTGGGCTGACAGCAGAGACAAAATAAAGCTATAGCAGGACTAGGACAAAAAGATGACAGGTAACTGGTGTTATCTGATTCCATGCCTGTCTTGCTTCTACAGCAGTGACTTCCTCGGACTGCTGACCTTTCCTTTCCTAATGCTAACCAGCTAAAGCCATGATCAGCAACAGCAAAGAGCTGTATAGGATTGAGTTCTTGCACCAGTTGTATCTTCAGGTACACCTACCCTTGCTTTTTGGGGAACGAACCATAACTCATGCCTTCAAAGCAAAACAAAAATGCCATGTTTTTGTGCAGATCTTTATGTCCATTATATCTGGAGACAGCTGTGACTGCTGCTGTACTCCCCTCTAAATCCTTCTGATCACGGCTACCCTTCCTTCAAACCTGCCATAGCAAACAGATGATCTCAGCCAATATGTAATGCATGCTCCACATTAATCCATAAAAGGTATTTTGTGAGACTTGTCAGGAGGCTCCTCACAGCTCAGGACTTGTAGGGATGCCTTGGCAAGGAGGTACCTTTCAAGTAAAATAGCTTGACACATTTCTACAGCATGTAAACTTGGTTTAGAGTCGGCTGGAGAACAGGAGCAGAAGACAACTTTGCACGACAGTGAACAGAGATGCTGAATCACAGCACTGGGAAGGGGTGAGGAATTGCAGAGGCTTTGCTGAATAGATGGCAATTTTTTGGCACACTCCACAGGCTTGACATGCTGGATTTTGTCTGGGCGTAAACCCTAGGTGGGAAACAGACCTGCAGAACCATCACTTTTTAATAGACACAGAATCACGCAACAAAGAAGAAAAATTGTCCAACTGTGTTTGCAAGAATAATACTGTGTAGCACAGTAATTTGTAAGTGTTCAATTACTCGGCCATTGTTTGGTCTGCTGATCTCATGCTCTCTCTTCAGGTAAATATATTTCCTTGCTTTCTCCTGCCTCAAAACAGATCTTCTCAAATTTAATTCTCCTGCTAGTCAGGGGGAGTTTATAAAGAGGATGCAAGCAGTGACCCCAGGGTGAATCACTGACATTCCTTTTCTGCTCCAGGGCCTCAAGCTGACATTTATGGGGTCAAAGGTCCCACATTTTATATGGTGTGACTGAAGAGTGAGATTCAGGGGATGTCCCATGCCTCTGCATAGGTAGCCATCTGTAAATAACAGTACTGAGGCGTTATGCAGGGCAAGGCTGCAAAGACTTTGCAGAGAGGTTGCTATTGCTAGTTCCTTTCTATAGGTGGGAGAAATAGGGCTTGGATCAGGAAGCACCTTGCTGTAAGATCACAGCAAACTCAGGTGAAAGCCTTCATCTCTCTCCTCATGCTACCTCTTTGATAGTCTCCACTCCCCTGGGTGCCTTGGAGTTGTGAGGAAGAATAAGACTGTGACTTTAAAAATCAGGAGCAGAAAGGTACATTTTCCCACAGTTGGAGCCAAGGAGCAGCTAAGCCATGAGGTCATGCTCTGAAGAGGATGGTTGTCCCACGACCTCATTCCCCACCTGACTGGTGAGGCAGTGGTGGATGTTAGGGGAGCAGGGGGCTGGCATGAAGCAGGTAGTTCCATTCGACAGCAGAGAAGTGGATGGGCTGCAGGCTGTGCTCCTTCCAGGCCAAGCTGAACCCTTCCCTTGGAAAAGCCACTGGAGGCTCAGGGAGGAGAACATCTCAAACAGGAGGAGGTTGGAAACTTTTCACTAAAATCACATTTGTTTTAAATAAGAAATTACCTTTCAACTGAACTGAAAGCTTATGGGATTTTTTTTAATGGAAAATGGGAGCATTTAAGCAAGTATCTAAAAACAAGACAGAATTTGGAAGCAGTGATTAGATGAAATTGAACAAGCCTAATCATACTGGTCTATTACTTTTTGACAGGAAAGAGAAATATTTCCTGATCATCTTGGTTGCAATGGGCCTTTTGAGCGGAGGCTGAACTCTGTCTAACAGCTAGCTCGAAACAATGAGATCAAGTGTCTTTCAGCATGGTCCCTGCATCCAACTTTCGTGCACATGTGTGTGTGTTGACAGCACATTCCTATCCTTGGAGCCATTTGGAGAGATGTCTGCTGAGAGACCACATAGAATCACAGACTACAGGTAAATTTTGCTCTCAGATTACATGAATAGGCATTGCTGGCTGGAGCCTGTACGTCGTATGTGTGAACAGGGTTTGGCCTATTCTCAAAGCTTTCTGCCTACTCAGTCCTAAGTTTCAGGTTTTATGTCTGCCTTACAAGTTTTTTCTCAGGAATACTGGCACTTAAATAGGTAAGAAGGATGTAGTTGTGGTGCTTTTTCTCCACTTTTTCAGGGTTTGATATTTTCATTAACTGAAATCCAAGGATTTGGGTGCAGGAATGTGGTGCCTCTGTGTTAGCAAGCACAATTTTAAAGAGTGCTTTTTGCTTTGAACTGTAGCTGTTTGCTACCCAGTAAGACCAAGGCCAGGCTTCTGATCACTGTCAGCCAGGGTATGTTTGGACATGGAGCATAAATATCTAATTTGGGTCTGCACCCAATTGCATGTGCAGTGTCTGCACAGGGTCACGGGTACAAGCACGGATTTACTGGTGACCTATGGGAGCAACAGCCACTTTTCCCTCTGTCTTCAGGACAGGATAGGGGCTGTCCACGTCACAAAGTAGTAGGACTCTCTCTTGTTCTCCTACATGCAACTGTTGACATTTAAATAACCTAGTAAAGGGATGTAGCACTACAGGTAAAATAATATGGACTAAGAAGTAAAGATGGAGTTGAGGTACCTCTGCAAAACAGACCCCTAGTTCTACTCACTTTTGCTAGGCAGAAAAGGTACCTAAGTATGACACCAAGAACAAACTCATGTTAGTTCTGTTTGCATCAAAACAAGGCAACAGACTACATCTGTTGCATACCATGAGATACACACACAGGGAAATTTGCAAGTTGTGCTGTCTCATGATATCTACTGAATACTGGTGGAAGAAACAAAGGAAATGAAAGTCCATCTGTTCTAATAATATGCAAAGAAGTCTGGAGCCTGATTCTTTTCAGTGGTGTCTAGAGATAAGACAAAGGGCAACATGCACAACTGAAACACAGGAAGTTCTGTCTGAACATGAAGAAAAGCTGCTTTACTGTGAGGGTGGCTGAGCATGGAATCAGGTTGTTTAGAGAGGTTCTGGAATCTCCATCCTTGGAGATATGCAAAAGCTGTCTGGACACAGTTCTGGACAACATGCTCTAGGTTACACTGCTTGAGCAGAGAGGTTGGACTAGATGATCTCCAGAGGTCTCTTCCAACTCAATCATTCTGTGATTCTATGAAACTTCTACAAAGATGTAGTGCTGCAATTGTTAATTTCAGCAAAAAAAAAGTCCTTCCTTGGCTCAACAGCTGAACAATGATAGCCTGACATTTCCCTTTTTTGTCCACTGTCCCTCATGAGCAGATAGTAAGAGGAAAACTCTAATTTGCAGTCAGTTGGTTCAATTATTTCTCCACGTTCAGGCACTGTGATGTCTTGGGAATACATCCGCTAGACTCTAGAAGATTAGGTGGGGATATGTCAGCTTGTGCTTCTCAGTTGGCAGTGAGGATGTGCTTCAGGCATGGCCAGGCCAACTTCAGGCTTCCCTCATTGCTGTGCCTCACAGTCTAGATTAAAGAGCTCTGCATTAGGAATAGGGCTGCTGTTCAGCATGGTGACTTAGGTCCCCTCAACCAGCTGTTGGCCACCCCCTTGGGGCACGAGTGTATTGCAGTGATTTCTGATAGGCATGTGCAGCGTCTTGATATCTGACTGAACAGAATAATTCTAATTTGTATTACTAAAATATTTTGCAAAACATTCAGTGCTGGGGGTGTTATTTGGTAAACAGCCTTGTAATTTATGCCCAAATATTACTTGGCACACTGTGACAAATGAAACCGATAGAAACACAATGCCATACCTTCTTCTTGTTCCTCCCACCATCTGCCTGCAATATTCATTTCTAAGCACATAAAAAACATTAATGTCCATAAGAACTGGCCCATCTCATCAAGCTAAATATGAACAATGTCAGAACAGTTACAAGACAACTGGGTAGAAATTGCTTAAACATATAGCACTCATCATTAATAGCTTGTTATTGGCATAACTGATGTATATTACTATCACATACTACACTGATCCAGTACATAAATGTTTTCTTTAGCATATTTTAAATGTTGCTAATTTATCTGTTACTGTCACACTGCGGCTGTTAGCTTTGAACAAATGGCTGTTATTAATCACTGGAGAGCTATTAGACGCTACAGCCATGATGTTAAATCAACTCAGGAGTGGCACTTGTAGGAATATTCAAACAGAAACTTAAAATTGCTTGGGTACTGGTAGTGTGGTTAACGCCTTTGGGATCAGAGCCATCGCGTGCCTGCAAATACTGCTCTTGTGTGTGGAGCATGCCGAGTGGAAATTCCTTTCTCTAAAGAGCAGTTGATTTTTAAGACCTTATTTATTGCAAAACTGTTTTGAAAAGAAAAATGTACTCCTTGGAGTCTGTTAGTGTTGTGTTTACACCCAGGGCATGTTTTTCCCTTTGTAGATTTGGGTCCTTGTGAGAAGCAATGGCTTTGATAGCCCCACATTGCTCTGCTAATCAGCCAGTTTCCATGTCTCTCTTGGGAAAAAGGTGACACCTCAGATGTTCACGGGGCCTGAAGAGTGAAATTCTTCAGGTTGAGCTGCAGAAGGAGAATTTGGCTAAAGCTCTTGCTCTT
Source organism: Rhea pennata (assembly GCF_028389875.1). NCBI lineage: Eukaryota > Metazoa > Chordata > Aves > Rheiformes > Rheidae > Rhea > Rhea pennata. Next base: position 12,307,778 of record NC_084681.1, read on the forward strand.
CACTGCTTTATTTTCATTAGAAGAGACTAAGATACAGGAAGATCAACATTATTTAATAGCAGTAAGCTAGTATCAAATTCAGATGTATCCCTTGCTCTTGTCAGTGCCCCATGTGACTGGAACATCCTTGTTCTGAGTTTGTCCAGATCTTTGTGTAGCAGGTTCTCCTTGGGATGATGAGAACAAATAATAATGGTTTAGGTCAGACCTACCCACTAAATAGTCTGGGAAGCATCATTACAGTGTGGCCACTTCTCAGGGCTCAGAGATGGACCTGAATGAAGGAAAGAAACCTCAGTGAAAGCTCTTCCAAATGGAAGATGTTTTAGATAGAACATTTAGGGGTTCAACAAACTTGTATTTTGCAGCAAGACTCTAATTCATGAGAAAACCTTGATTCATGAGACTTGCTGGACTCACAAGCTAATTAAATGTAGAGACTTGTTGACCCCTTGGAACAAGGCTGCCAAAAAACAGCTGTGAGTGGGAGATCCCATCAAATGAAAAAAAAAATGTAATTTGGAACAATTTTATTGCTCTGCTGGAGGGATGCTGTAATTTCTATTTTCTCTATCATTTATGTAAGCTAAATCACCAAACATTTAAAAGACTAAATCTCAGTAGCAGAGTAGTCTCTTCGCTAACCATACAGTAGATTTCAAGGGGAAAAGTTTTGAAGGACTTTTTGCCAGCGAGAATGTATTGTCTCAGATTTTGCAGACTGTTGGTACAGATCCACTGCAACTTTAGATCCTCTCTTGGCTCCCTTGAATGATGACTATTTACAGATACCTTCTCAGAGCATTGCAAAGGAGTTACCCGGAAAAATATCACAAAGGAACTATACTTAATGGTAGTCATATGTATGTAAGTGCTGCATGGTGCACCGATCACAGGGGTCTGCTGCAGAGGTGATTGTAAAAGAAAAAGAAAAAAAGAACATTTTTGTCCATTTTACACTTGCTATAGTCTTTTCCATACTTCTAATGGCCTATACAAGCATGTAAGTCTGGGATAAGTCTGGGAGGGCATGCAGCCAGCTGAAAGGCACTTCCTTTCAAAACAGCCAAATACACTTACTGACATGGGAAAACAGTATGATTAATGTTCAGTAAATCAACCGAGCAGAGGTGTATGCCATGGTTTTATATTGCTACTAACTTCTTTATATTGGGTTTGTGTTCTTTGTTGCTGATTGAAGAAATTCTGTTGGGTAGTCACACCTGGAATAAACCTAATCTGGTATCTTTTGCAAGACTCCAAGCTTTTGCAAAGAATGATAGTGCAAACCCTTCAAAACCAGAATAGACCCTAGGATTGATCCAGTTTGATCTTCTGCACAATTCATGACCTAGATTTTCACAAATAATTTCTGTGTTAACCCATTCATGTGAGACTGAATGCATGCAGATTGGGTAGATACAGTCAAAACTTCCAATTTTGCACTTATTTCCAGGCAGTTTTGTTTAAATTCCAGCCGCTAGACCTTGCTGTATCTTTGCCTGTGTGTGCCGTGTCTAGGGGTCCTGTGATCAGGTCACCTCTTAGTCTTTCTTTCAATAAGCTCAGTAAGTAGAGCATTCTAAACCTCTCACTGTTGGTCCTTTGCTGTCATCTCTGTTTCACATCACAAAGCTTTCTGCACCAGACAGCTGCCTACCAAATCCTCATCTGGCCAAGCAATTAGCAGAAGGTGGCAGAAGGTGTTATTTTTTCTTAATAAATAGAACCAGTTTTTCCCCCTTGAGAAATTAATTCCGTGTTGGTTCCAAATGGGCAGCCCCAAAGACTGCAGCCGTTCACTGAACAAGGTCCCCTGTGATTCTCTAGCCATCAAACCATCCTCCAGGCTGCTGGACTGATGTGTTGCTGCCCTGCTCTTGCATAGGGAAAGGAGCAGGAGTTCTGCTCTGTGGCCAGGCTTGTCCCTGGCTAGTTTGCTACCCATGCTAACCTTAACTGGCATCAGCAGAAGAAAGTACATATCTGTTCTTAAAAAAACTATCAGTGAACTGGTATCTGCAATCTTGCCAAGACTGGGCCATGGCACACGCAGGTATTCCACACACTGGTATTCAAAAAAAGAGGGTCATCAACGGAGCCCACAGCTGAAGGCCCAGATTAGTATGCTCCCCTGGACCAGCTGCTCCACAGTGCCTTGGTGCAGGGGCCCAGTGGGAATGCAAGTAAGCTTTGCTGGTGGCTGCTTAATTCCTTCTCTCTTTAGCACCACATTTCCAGTAGCTTGCATTTAAGATCCCAGCATAATCTTCACTGGTAGATGACATGCAAAGTTGCAGGCAGGTAAAATATAGACCAGAAAGATTAACTGCCTCTTCCACTTACACCCAAGCTCTTTTCTGTCATGTAATGGAAACCTAAAGCCTTTCTTTCTTTTAACTTAGATCTCAACAGTAGCTGCTATAAAGTCTTAGGCTGGAATATGAATTCTGTGTGAAAGATGAAGGGGGAATGATATATTTTGAAAAGGATCTTAGTGGGTCCTAACTTAAAAGCATCACTGTAAATTCATTGCAAGTAACGTGCTCTTAATTATTCATTTTCCTTGGCACCAGTTAAAGAACCAAGTAACAGCTTCTGTCTCTTTATATTTAGTCTATCATTGTTTGAAAAAGGCCAGAGGGAGGCCAGCACCGTGCAGAAATGATATTTCCCCTTATATATATACATACATATTACCAGCAGCCATAGTAAAGGGGAATATAATCACCAGCAGCTGAGAGACAATGACATTTTTATAGACCTCCTGGCAAATCTGCAGTGGGAGAGAGCCTGACAACTCTTTGGCTTTGAATCACATTCCTTTGTGAGTGAGCAGAGAGTTTCTCCCCTTCCCAGGAACCATCTTGCAGTGGCCAAATGGCAGATGCCTGTTTAGACCGAATCTTTTCCCCAACTCTCACAATAAGATTAGAGTAAAAGAGCTGGTTCAGTGGCAGGAGTGGGTCTTGCTGCCACCACATTTAAAACCTCTCATAAGACGCTCATACGCCTGAATTTTTAAAAAGCTGGTTAATCCAGAGAAGGTGTGGAGGGGCTGGCTGTTTGTTGCAGAGCCTGGAGGAGGCGAGAAGTGTGCAGGGACTCATCTGCTCTTCTGTATCAGACCATCTCAAGAACATCAGCTATTGGTGATCTGGATTTGGTGGTTGTCACTTCTCACCATGCTTGACCTGAAATAGATGGCTGTGCAGAGTAGTGTCCTCAGGGCAGTTCGGCCATCGTTCTGAGCTGTTCCTGGTGCCAGGCAAATAGCGCAGCTTGAGCTTGCAACAGAGTGAGTTGTTTTCTGTAATTGCTCGGGGACCAGCCCAGCACTTAGCTGTGTGTTCAGTTGCTCTCAGGTGGGTGAATGGTCTTCCTCATCTGGAGGACCTGAGGGTGAGATTGTGGCCCGAGTGATTTGCTGGATAAGGCCTGGGATGGAGCTGGCTAACGGAGCTGGCTGGTGACTCTTAATGAGCAGCTTTTTACCTGAAACAGAAATATTAGTGAGAATGTAGCTGGTCTTGAAAAATATCAGACGGGAAGAGAGACCTCTGCCAGGGCTGAGCACATGGGGCACCTTCTGGGATCTGAAGGGGTAAAGTCAGTGCTCACTCTTGCCTGATTTGATCTGTGGGCTTTGACCCAGGTCTCTAAACTCTGAGTAAGTGCTGTAACCACTTTCCTGCAGAATTAACCTCTGTTTCTTACATTCTGGTAACCCCTATTTCTTTCATTCATGTGGTGTAGGTAATTTGATTTTAATTGGGCCAGATAAGCACATGTCTGTCTCCTGTTCACCTGAAAAAACCACTTTTGGCCTGCTCATTGCTGTGAACAGAGCCATGCTCATATACACTTGTGTCTGTTCCTGTGTCTTCAGGTGTGTGGAAAGGACCCAGTCCTTGCTAGCTGCTATTAGCTACAAAATAAATAAATAAATAAAATTAAAGTGTTTGCAGTCTAAAGTAGACACTGTTGTCTCAGCTCAGTTCAAGGATGAAGATAGCAGAATTGGATGAAAAATGAACGCCTCATCATCACAGTCTTTTTCCTGTCAAGCTTGGGATGAGGGGAATTATTAATTCTAAATAAAGTTAGTTGGGTTTTGTCTAAACACTAGAGACCAAATAATCCCCGGTTTCAGCAACTGACAAGTAAAATATTTCAAGGTCTTCTCTGGCACTACAGACAGAAGAGAATTACCTGTTTGGTCAAAATAAAGGGAGTTTACTAAGATTTTCCTTTGACTGGGAGACATATTTCACTTTTCAACTGCCAAAGCCCTTAAAGCTTTTGGGTTTTGATAGAAAACCCTCAGAATATCAGCCAGATATTCCAAGAGCCAGATATTCCATTGGGTCAAAGTGGTTTGGTTCAAAAATGTCTTGAATTGAAAATATTGGCTAGGTCTGACTGACAGGCCAAGCATGGAGTTTCATATTATTGTTGCTTGAAATCCTGACTCTACTCAAGCTTTCTCAGTTCCCTGGCCTTTTCCTAAGACAAGCTTGTGTACCTCAGGCAGCTGAGGCTGTGTTTAAATCTCCCCTAAAACCAAGCAAGTTTTGCCTGATTTCAGTTTCCATTTTTTTGTTGGAGCCTCAAATGCAGCCGTCAAAGGGAATGCCAAACAATCTAACACTGGCACTGTTTTTTCCAGCCAGCACATTGGAAGTCTGAGGCACTTAATGTTTGCATTTAATATTTAGTGTGAATAGAGTCCTAGTGTCTTACAGTTCTGTTTACCCACTGCAAAAATCAGGGGAAGATGTGAGAGCAACACCTTTGGGCCATATCACTAAGGTGTTTTGCAGAAAGATACTCAGGTATGGATGAGGATGAGGAACAGAGGAGTCTCATCCTTGCAGAGATGTCAACAAAAAAAGGCTGGTCTCAGACTCCTGCTGAATGCACTGACCTAAGAAATGAATTTTGCCAGGATGCACAACCCAAAGATTTTCAACCTCATACTCTATTCGTTTCCTCCAACCCTATTTCCTCCACATCAAAGACACTTTCCTGCTTAAATTAGCTCATTTCCAAAGTAGTGATAATTATTATTATTGCTATTATTTCTCCTACCTGGAACATAATCCCTTCAGTGCAGCAAACAGAATGTAAAGCAAAATTAGGTGTGACCTTACCTCCAGGAATTGCTTTCTCTCTGCTCCGTCCACCAGTGTTTTAGCATCAGAAAGCCGAGGAACTGTAGCTTCACTGAATTACAGTATCAAGAGGACCTTTTCCTAAATAGGGGTTTGCCTATGTGCTAGGCTGCACTTGTAACTTGTTTTATTCCTGCAGTTTGTGTGGTCCAAATGGAGGAATCAGTTTAAGAAAATGCAATTTATGCAGAATTAATCTGGAAGGGAGATAAAAATCATTTTTGGTTGACTTTTTGATTTTCTCCTAGGAAATTCAAAAATTCAGTTTGGATCATTCTGACATTAAATCTTTTCTAGCTAGTGTGCCATGGTTCAGCACAGGAATGACACTAGTGCTGCATACGCAGCTCATGTAGTTCATGAGCACAGCATGTATATGTTGCCTCTTCAGACGATCTATGTACCCCATAACACCCTGCTCTTGCTCTGAGCCAAGCAATGCATTAAGTGGGGCATAAGAGGGAAAGATGATGTGGAAAATAGGTGGTTTCAAGATTGCCACTTTCTTTCACAAAAATGACAGTTCACACTGTTCAATTTTCTATCATTTTTAGCTTGGCTTTAATCTGGCTGTTAGGAAGGTGCTATTAGAGAAAGTCGAAAATATAGGCCAAGTCATATGAATCCTTTTCACCTACTTCTTTCCCACTGCTTTCCCAGAGTCATCCTAAGTTTTTCCCTTGGAGAAGGTGGAAAGAATCACCTTGGTTAGAAGAATGACAATTTTGACTATGAAATGAAAGTTTGAATGGAAACAAGTAAACTATCTTGATGCAACGCAGCCTTCAGTGAGCCAGGTCTTGAGCTGGTCTGAGCTGGCACGGTCACGCATCTGGCCCACGAGCTGGTGAGGGCAAGGGAAGTCTGAACAAAAAAGGATAACAGCAAGATATTCTGCAACAGGAAAAACACTCAGCTCCAGGGTAACGGCAGGGCCGTATGAGCTGGGAAAACTCAGTACTTCCAGAGGTGTGTTTTATTTTACAAAAGTGGGATGGATTCCCACAGGTAATAGACCAATAAAACTGAACAGGGATGAAAGGAATAGAGGCCAGCAGAAATGAGCATAATACAGATCTGCAGAAATGAGTCTACATATATAATTTATGGTGAATAAATTCCTTTCTGTATCTGTATGGCTTCTACATGCTATTTTATAGAATTCTATAGTAGGGGTATACTTTCCCCCCTGTTCTGTAGGATGATCCTAATCCCCGGGCTGGTGATTATTCCCTAGAAGTTCTTTTTCAAAGAAGTTAGAAACTTTCTTTGGGGCCATTTTTAATAAAAAGTGTGATAGGCATTTCATAACTCACAGTATTTTATAACCTACAAAATAAAAAAAAATAAGAAATTTGCCATTAGTAAGGCTAGCTGAGAACTAAATTTTTGTCTTAACGCCATTTGTAAATCCTTTCTATTTATCATTTATTTCTGGCTTTGGCATGCAGTATGGTCAGTGTCCAGCTTTTTTCTGTCCACAGTGTTAGTTTTATGCAAGAGTGACGAGGTTCTGGTAGTTGGCTGGATAATGGCCATATTCACCAATGCATTTTTTCCAGCAGATCTAACAGTTAATCTAAGGAATGCAACTGTGGTAAGAAGCTTCAGACAAAATGAGAAGAAACAAAAAGAGAACAGGAAATCTAGTCAAGCCCAGGGGAGCCTCCATTGCCTGCTGTTCTGCAGGAGGGACAAGGATCTAAGCGTTACCAACGAACCCCAGCACACTAGAAAGGAGCAATCAAAGCCTTAATTTTGTCTCGTGCATGAATTTTGTCTCTAACTGTTATACTGACTTATTCTCTTATTAATCATTGTCAGACCTTGAACATTCAGTGCTTTGGCCCTAACCTAAGAGATCATTAGGAGAATGGAAGTGGGAAGGAGCATGGCCAGGGTGTAGCCTCATTCTCAGTAGATCTTTCTACAGTCACAGTGGAGCTATTTGCGTGTTAGATCCCTCTTCCCCACCTCTCATCCCAGTGCTCAGTGCAAGACTTAGGACAACTCAAATCTCCAGCCTGCCAGCCCAACTATGGCCGGTGTGGACATTTAATAAAACAAAACAAAGCTTTCACAGACAAAGACGTTCTTCTAGCAAGAGAATGAGCAAAAGTGAGGAAGCCTCATGGTGCAGATGTTAGACATGCTGCTGAATGGATGACAGGGCGGTGCTCGGCTTTTACAGTAGAGAGGGTGATAAAAGAGCCAACGTAACGTGCAGACATTGTTTAACGATAGAAGGAAATACAGTCTTACTGTGGCAGTAAGACGGCAACTGTAGGTTGTGCCTACGTGCAGGCCTGATCCTAGGTGACACCAATTAACTCTTGCGAATTATTAAATCCACTCAGACCCAAAGATGCCCTCCTTCCTTCCCCCTCTGCTGGGTGCACAGCAAGGAATGCAGCTTCTGGAAATAAGAGCCAGAGAAATCATGTGAAGAGTGTCTTAATATCGCAGTTCCTGGTGCTTTCTAGGGTACAAATGAAAGCATCTTTGGCGAGAACTGAGGGAATTTGTGATGTCAGGCCATAAATCTCCTGTCTCTTTTCCACCTTCAGCTGAAGTCTGTGAATCAGTTTCTGATAATGTCTCCAAATTGCCAGGAGCAATTTTGCAGCTTGTGTTAATTGCAATCTTCTGCTGAATGCCTCTGAGCTCTTAATAAATTTGTAATTAAAGTGCAATTAACAAATTAACTTGTATATATCAAATGGAATGCTAATGTTTTTGTTAATGAGGAGATAATTAGCTAGTGTCATGGAGAAACTCATGGGGCATCGTCAAGATTCAGAACGCTTTTGCCTCACATATGAGGTTAATGGAGTTTGCTATGAATGAATGAATGAATGAATGAATTGTCTTTTGATGACATGCAGTTGAGCAGTCAAAGATAGCCAGGTAACCAATTATTCCACAGCCAGCAAACAGAGGTTTCTCATTCAGTCATTTTCTAGGCAGCTGGCCAATGTATTACAAAGGTTTTCTATAGCACAACTGGAACGCTCATTAAAACACATGGCTGGGCTTTGAGAGGGGCTTTACAGGTGATGAAACCACTCAGCACCATCGAGGCCTGGAGGCAATGTTTCCAGTCCGGAAAAGTTCTGTGTAACTCTGTGTGTGTTTCAGTGCAGCATGTATTCTGGCAATCCTGGATGAGATGAGAATCCTAGAACACCTCTGCCAGCCCCATCTCCCGACAGCACACAGAGGTTCTCTCTCAGATTGCCATCACGCTTTGTAATTGTGCTGCAGCAGTCTAGCACACATGTTCAGATTTGCTAAAACTGATAACAGGAGTCAATCCCTTTTGGAAATTAGACACAGGCCGTTCCCTCATACACCTGATAAAGCACAAATAAGCTTTGGCATAAGGGGTTGTAAAGTCAGAGAAAGGACAGAAAAGCTCCATCAGATTCACTGAATCACAAACAAGCAATTCTGTCTTGTGTGTCAGCAAGTTTTGGGTTAAGAGGAACTGCAAGACAGCTTTGGGGCTACATCTATGAAGGATACAGGGAAGGTCCGTGCTTAGACCTTAGGGAGATATAGGAAGTAGCTTGTCTGCTATTTTCAGTACAATTTAGTGCATATGCATGATGAATGTCCTGTAGCATGTTGCTTTTATAGTTTTTGATCTCTGATCTTTAGTTTCCTATTAGTTACTGAAGTCTGAGGTTTGGACCATCTGAGCTAAATACTTTCTCCGTGGCTTCCTGTGAGGATGGGGATCTAGACTGCAAGATGCAGATGGTTCCTCACAGTCATATTATCTTAAAAGTATTAGCCAGGAAAGGTGAGGCCCTCTAACTGGTTCCCTGGCATTTCTGCAGCTTCTTATGGTTACATTTCCTTCAGCGAGACCCTGAGGTCTTCTTCAGCATCAAACCCCCATCACATCATCATTGCCCTGTGAGGCACCACTCCACAGGTGGTTTGGTTGGTCGAATATCTGAGCACAGCTGCTGACGGAGGGTAACTAATGCTAATACACACAGGCTTCTTTTGGGAACAGTGGTTTCATGGGTTTAGTACAAGATGCCTTGAGGTTAAACTGTCACAAAGACTGGTTAGGTTAGATAATGGAAAAGGAAAGAAAGTGAGGCACAAAAAAGGCTGCCAGAATGAAGGCCATGTTTGACAGTATGGATCGTGTAAGGTTGGGTAGACAGTGGGAGCGGTACAGGGATTTCCCAACCTTGCCCCAAGACAGAGAATCGAATAGATGATGCCTTTGGTCCCCTCAGACCTAGTGACTCTAGTTCTAGCTTAGTTTGAGAGCTGAAAAACAGCTCTTCTGTTAGTCCTGCCCAGAGCCAGCTCTACCACAGGGGTGAATGCTGTGATAATAATCTGTCAGTAGCTAATCTTGATCTCCTCCATAGTGCTCACCAGCCCTACCACAGCATCACCATCAGCTGTGAAAGGCTCTGTTTTAAGGCTTTCCTGAAGAAAAAGGACTGAGTTCTCCTGGCCTCAGGCTTGCAGGAAGGAGCTGAGGCTCAAGGGAGTTGCCAGTGGAATCACAGGGCATTTGATCTCTCCTTCAATCTGCTGAAGCTTTTCCACTGTAATGGGGAGCACAAAGCAACACAGTGCGGAATGCGAGCTCTTTGGCCTTGCTGTCGTTTGGCAGTACTCCAGGTCCCATGGACCTCCGTGTCTCAGCAACACCATACAGCCTAGGGTGCAGCATGGCTCTGCTGCTTCCAGGGCTATAGCAAGTACAGGACTCACTCAAGATCCCTGTCTGGCTTTTGCTGGGCTGTGTGAGCTGCTCAGGGGGTGTTAGGACCCTGCAGTGCAAGTGGGGCTGTGGATGTTTTTCTGGGGTGGGTGTGCTCTGCTCTGGGGCTCTTTCAATACCCTTCCAGCAATTCAGCCCTTCTAGTGCAGCTTTCCAGTGTGGATGTAGTCTGGGAACGGGAGATCTCATTCTTGAGGAATTTGCTCCTGTTATTTGGCCTTAATTTTTCCTTTGCTCAATTTCATCTCATTACCCACAGCTACACCCTGCTGGGCCATGTGGCAGCACTCTAAAAGGTATTTAAAATGTTACAAGAGTGAGCCAATTGGTGCATTTAAAACCCATTCCATACCATGACGTAATATATTTTGAAAATGCTCACATTTGTCAAGATACATTGGAATTGCAAAGAGGTTGAACAACTGTATGGGAATTTTGTTTTAGCTCAGAGTCAGATGGATGCTGTGCTCCCCCTGGGCCTCCTATAAGTGTTCGCTCTTGACCTGAGGTTCCAGATCTGGTTGTTCTCCTGCGAAATGCTCTACCAGTGCCCATCAGTCCAGAGCCATGTCTCCCAAAGCTCTTCCAGTCATCACACATCTCTACCAACAGGTATGAAGCTGGATCTGCAACTATTGCAACCATTTGACTTCTGTATCTTGTTTGTGCTATGACACATTGGGGTAAACAGTTCTGATTTCAAGATAAAAAGTCATTTCTGCTTGATAGTACTGCAAGTGCTTTCTTTTTCTATGTTCTAATCTCTTTTTCTGTTTATGTATATCACAAACTGTGAAACATGAAAAACTGGGGAGAAATAGCAGAAGGAGGTCAGCCATTAATAGGATGGGGACTGAAGCGCAACCATTTGCACTAGGGGCTGCACCAGCGGGATGGAGTCCCCAGGCACTTGCAGACTAGACAGAGAAATGGCAGCAGCAAAAATTCTAGGGTCAATCAGGATCACAAATCAATTAACAGTGGACTGGAAACTGAACTTAACATTTGCTGACTGCTAGACCTATGCCTTTCATCTTAGCTCGCTTTAGGCATCTGGTCCAGGAACCTGTGTGAGGGCTGCAGAAGTGTAGCCAAAACTAGATGTGTTCCCCTCAAAGTTGGGACAAGGACCTCCTGCCATCTGAAGAGGGCACAAGAAGAGACTGAGGGTACAAGAAAAGCTGAAGGATGGAGAGTGTTGCTCCTCCTGGGGCAGAATCTGCACTTTCTGCCTTTTTTTTTTTGGAGGGGGGGGTAGGAGGGGGGGGTCTTCAGTGGCACCAGGGCCTGGACATGTCTCCATTCATAACACCTCCCCAGGTCCTTCCTGGTGATTAAATCATCCCTGCTGCACACAGCCAGACTGGTATCCAGCTTCACTGCAAATCAGAAGTGCTTTTCCTGCATCCCAAGTTAGCTTGCACGTGCCTGAAATGATGTGACTTTGACTGAGAAAAACCCACTGTGGCTGCAGCACAAAAGGTCCATGAGGGAAGTTTTGTCAGAGTAATGATGCTGCTCCCCAAGCACACTTGTAGCAGGGTGAATTTCAGATGTCTTTAAATCATTTTTCGTTTTTTTTTTTTTTTTTTTTTAAAAAAAAAAAAAAAAAAAAAAAGGCTTGAATTCACATATCACCCAGGCAAACAAGCAACTACTGGGGAAAAAAAAAATTGCTTGCGGTTTGAAGCCTCAGTTCAGTCCCAATGGCTTTAAATTAATTACGTACCCCATGCTTTCCTGAATGGCTCTGCTTTCCTGAAACACAGTCTTAGGTCAGCCATAATATCCTGCAGATAAACATTTTCCCCTTCCTTGTATCTACAAAGAGAGGTAGCTTTGGACTACATATTTATAGATAGACTCTGAGCTATAAATTGGACATTTCTACCGCACACATTCCCTTAAGGGCCAATAAGACTACACACATCAGCTAAGTAATATTTTACTAGGATTTTCTTTAACGACTTCAAGAGTGCTTATTCTTTCCCCCAACCAGCATTACATGAATAACGTAATTCTGCAATTAATCCTAAGTTACTCATACAGTAGACTCCATTTTCCTTCACGTTCAGGACAACTTTTAAAAAGTTATTGCTTTCCCCCCTCCTTTCTCTTCTTTAAAGACTTCTTTAATCAGACCAAATGGGGCTTAAAAGTACTGGAAATGTCTGGTTTTCTTTCATTCTCAACCTGTTCAAAATCAAGCTAATGACAAAGGACAATAAAAGTACTTTGCATTCACAAGCTGAGAAAAGGTACATGAAGGAGAGATACTCCTTTGGACACTGCTGATGGCCACACATGGACTGGAATTGGGATTTTTGAGCTAGGGTTGCTGGGTTAGATCACTGTGAAAGATAGAAGTGGCTTCTTTACACATTAGACCTATGTTTTGTGACTGATATCCCCAAGACTGATGATTTCAAACTGAGCTTAAGAAGTGTCAAAAGCCAAGTTGACACCTGAGGCGAGTCCTGAAAAGAGAATGAGATGGGCTTTGAGGAAATACAATGATTCCAGGCCCGGATAATGATGTGGACCTGAATCCAGCCAGGTGCTAATGAGTGCCAGGTCCCTGGCAGATACTCAGCATATGCAGAGTCAGGCTGGGATAGTCCCAAATTAGAGCTCCAGTATTTCCAGATGTGCTTGGGCTGTTGGTCCCCCTCCACAGACTGATATTAAATGTTTGATCTGCTAATTGCCAGCAAACATGGGGAGCCCTTGAAACATCCTAACACCATGAATCACTGTCAGTCCCTGATATTTCTCACAGACAGCTTTGTGCTCTCTTCATCATACTTATAAGTGGTGCTTTAAAACACCAGAATGGAGACAGGCTGCTGGGGAGCAGCTGCAGGCTATCTACCATGGCTTGTGAGTCACCTGTGGACCATGGAAATCACTGTGAAAAGATCCTGCTTAAGTGGAGTCCTGGGCAGTGTTGCTGTTGGGGCTGTCAAACAGAACAGAATTGAACCTTGTTTCCAACTAGTTCACGTACTTCTCTTCCTTTCATCTTTTATTATGAAAAGCCTAAGGATTTGTCTTTAGCAGCTAGTGTTTGGTCTCTGAATCTGCCTATAGGTGGGGCTGGTTATAAAACAAAGAGGGAGATCTAAGAGTCACTGTAGACCTTTTTAACTTCAATTTTAAAGGCAAGCAGATGTGGCAATGAAAGGCTGATAGAGATTAAAAGAATAAAGCTTTATTTGGAAGTGCTGAAACAAAATCTTTATTTTTCTTGTTTGCTTGTTTTTGCTATTTATTGAAACAATTTGATGCAAAAGGAGTCATTCAGGTTTAGACAGAGCTGCTGAGCAACAGTGGCCACATTTCTGCACTTGAGTGATGGGATGAGGATGCACCCTTAAGCACAGGGGCTTTCACACCATCTAGTCAGGCAAAGCCTTCATCTCCAGGAATGCATTTGAATGTCATCTTATGGGGAGCATCTTGGGATGGGAAGTTGGCAGTGCTGCTCCTTCACATGCACACTGCACTAACTGATGCCGGTTGTTTGCCCTGCCCTCCATATATTTGCATTAGCTCAAACTTACCAAATGTGAGGTCAGCTAATCCTTTGAGATGTTTGTAGGGCTAAACTCCTCCATGTTATTTTTTTTCTGTTTAGTCTAGACTATTAGACTTAGTGGTGCAGTGACTGCATGAATTGGTGATTTACTGGAGTTGGGATATGGCGAAGAGTGGGTACACATGCACTGATGCACCCACATCCCCTTGCTGAATGTATTTCAAATACGATTGTTGGCTGCTGTACAAACTGCTGTCTACCTTGATTACTACTGTCCCTGAAAAGACAAAATGCTTTTTTTTTATTTATTTATTTATTTTTTTTTATTTATTTTTTTTTGGAAGCTTGGGACTGGTCTCCAACCTGTCTAGAGCAAGTTTATCCTCAGCCCTTGGGGAACTGGTTGAAACCTTTTTGGGTTTTCTTATCCTGACGCTGAACTATGCAGCAGCAGCAATCTCACTGGCTAGTGAGAGTCTCCTTTTCTTAGCTGGCACACTAAAAAGCTGAAGAAACAGCACTATAGCTGTCTTTCTTTTCATATTTCCAGTCACCTTACCTGCTAAGATGTTTGAGCCCAAGTGTGTTGGCACACACAAATGGGACATATCCAGCTGCACTCTCATTCCTCAGAAGAACGTCATAGGAAGATAATACTAGATGACTGTTTCAGTTAGCTACAAATGCAACCTAAGGTGACAGGCTTCAATACGGGCATCTCAAGGAGACACTTAAATGGAGGTGACACAGGAACTTCTTCTGTATCAGGCCTGTAGCTCTTCTGCATTTGGCTCCCCATTGGCCTCTCCTGCTCCCTACATGGCACCTTGCACATGAGCTACTTTGACCCTAATGGCTGGTTAATGTATGAAGCAGGTCTTCTATTTTCCTGTGCCAAGGCCTAAGTCTAGCACATCTATGATCTGCACTTTTCTCTCTGGGATGTAGGCTAGGGCTATACATTACACTCAAATCTATCAGCAAGAATAGATGAATCCTGTATGAAACACAAAGATGATTGTTAGCAAAAATAAAAGTACATGCAAAAAACTCTGCATTTTTGTTGTTGTCAGTGGGGGGAGAAAAAAGAGTTGGGTGGTATCTCTTGGTGATCTGTGACTTTGCAGGAACTGATATAGCTCCTTTAATAAGATAGGGTTGACTTGAAAGCTGCAGAGGCATGCACCTGGGCTCCTATTCACCAGGTACAGGAGTCCTGCTGCTCCCAGGTCTACCCATCTTGCAGGCTGCCATCAGGACAAGCTGTTGATGCAGGTCATGGTGGCATGGCGGTGATGCTGGTGTTCCTCTTCAGCAACCATGTGACCACTCAGTCAACATGTTTTGTGTTGGCCCAGCAGCTTCTAGTCTATTCACCAAACCCGAATTGAAATGAATAGTATGGAGGTAAGAGATCATGTATCTTATTATCAGTATCCTAAAACTTTTAGTGACCTGAGGGAGGGGAAGATGTTTATAATACACACACTTACGTGAGTACTGTGTGTGTTTCCTTGGAGAGGCCAATATGTCTCCACACGCACTGCCACCAGTCCCTTGATATACTCACTGCATTGCTTGTTGAAGCACACATAAATTTATACCTTGACAAGAATAACACACAACATCCGCTGCTTTTTCTGAACTAACTCTGGATAGCCCAGTGAGCACTAAGCTGGATCAATAATTATTCCTGCCTTGATTTAAATTTAATTTTTCTGTTTCCATAAATGACTTGGCAATGTAAATATCCCCCTTGCCTAAGGCATTAGGATTTCTTTACCTTTTTTTTTTTTCCACATCCAGCCCTTTCTTTATGGAGTTTCAGGTTTAGCACATTTTGTTCTGCAGCCACTTTGTTCTGTGTAGCCTTTGTTGTTCACTGTTCTTCCTCCAGGCAATCCCTTGCTTTATTTATATGGCATCTCCTGTATATTACACACCCACGCTGCTTCCTGCTTGGAGACATGCACTACAGAAGGGACCTTCTAAGGCACTGCAATTATTCTGTCATGCATAGCTCCCCTCTTACCACCCTGGAGCTGTTACAGACCTATCAGGAAAAAAAATATTGCCACGGGAGATAAAGTATGGGAGCACTTATTCCCTCCTTCCCCACTCCAGGAAGAGGAAAGGACTGTAACATCCTGGCCAGAAAGGTTAGGCACAGTAAATTTTCTAAAAGTCATTCCTCATTGATTTGAAGATGATGTTGCTGTTGATTTGCACAAAGTAAAAGAAGGATCAGGCCCTTTAGCTGCAATCCTCAACTGGGTGAGAAGCCTTGGGAAGTGCTGTGCTGCTATTCAGAGAGACCTGACCAGGCTGGAGAGCTGGGCGGAGAGGAACCTCACGAGGTTCAAGAAGGGCAAGTGCAGAGTCCTGCACCTAGGGAGAAATAACCTTAGGCACCAGTACAAGCTCTGGGCTGACCTTCTGGAGAGCAGCTCTGCAGAGAAGGACCTGGGAGTGCTGGTGGACAACAAGTTGACTACAAGCCAATAGTGTGCCCTCGTGACCAAGAAGGCCAATGGCATCCTTGGTGCATTAGGAAGACTGCT
The DNA here is from genome assembly GCF_028389875.1 of Rhea pennata. Lineage (NCBI taxonomy): Eukaryota > Metazoa > Chordata > Aves > Rheiformes > Rheidae > Rhea > Rhea pennata. Next base: position 12,323,807 of record NC_084681.1, read on the forward strand.
GCCAGCAGGTCGAGGGAGGCCCCTCTCCTCAGCCCTGAGGAGGCCTCATCTCGAGTACTGCATCCAGTTCTGGGCTCCCTAGTACAAGAGAGACATGGAGCTACTGGAGAGAGTCCAGCATAGGGCTATGAAGATGATGAGAGGGCTGGAGCACTTGCCCTGTGAGGAACGGCTGTGAGAGCTGGGCCTCTTCAGACTGGGGAAGAGAAGACTGAGGGGGGAATCTTATCAATGTGTATAAGCACCTGAAGGGAGGGTGTCAAGGGGATGGGGTTAAACTCTTTTCAGTTGTCCCATGTGACAGGACAAGAGGCAACGGGCAGAAATTGAAGCACAGGAAGTTCCGCCTGAACGTGAGGGGGAATTTCTTCACTGTGAGAGTGACAGAGCGCTGGAACAGGTTGCCCAGAGAGGTTGTGTAGTCTCCTTCTCTGGAGATCTTCAAGGCCTGCCTGGATG